>NC_050574.1:411981582-412619082 GCF_011100635.1 Trichosurus vulpecula | reverse complement strand
ATGCCTTTCAATGGTAAGTAATACTTTGTGGGCTTTCATTACATTGTAAACGTCTTTAGAATCCTAAAAATCCAAATTAACTTCCTTAACATCCACAAACTCATGTAATGTTTCAAAGAATAAGGGACATCTAGAAAAGGAAGCTGAACTAATGATATAGAGACTCAGAAAATTAAAATTGTTTTTTCAAGCATATGGACAGACTCTCCTTCAATCAACTGGATTTGTCTTCTAATATCCATACCAATAGAAAGAATGGTTTGAAGTCCTTATAGTGATGTCATATTCATACATTTCACATATTAAAATGAGGACTTATATTGAAAAGTTTTTACTTCGGGGCGGAGCCAAGATGGCGGCTGGAAAGCAGAGACTAGCGTCAACTACCCGCCGAGTCCCTCCAAAAACCTATAAAAAATGGCTCTGAACCAATTCTAGAACCGCAGAACACACAAAACAGAAGAGGGAAGCAGGGCTCCAGCCCAAGACAGCCTGGATGGTCTCTGGGTGAGTTCTATCCTGCACAGATCTGGGAGCAGAGCAGAGCCCAGAATGAGCAGCATGGACCAACCAGACCAGGAGCCGGGCGGAGTGTGTCCTAGTGCCCTGAATCAGTGAGCTGCAGCAGTTATCAGACTTCTCAACCCACAAACACCAAAGACAGCAGAGATGCTTAGTGGGAAAAGCTGCGGAACTGGAAGGAGTTCGCTGTTCGGCCACTGCCCCAGGACAGCGGAGGTTGCTTCCAGCCCCAGGCCTACCTGGTGGGAGGAATTAAGTGGGGGGTCAGAGCAGGAGTGAAGAGCCTGCTGAAGATCTAAGTCCAGTCCGGGTTGGGGGCTCTCGGGGAAGGAGGAGTGCTGGTGTGGCAGAGCTGGCACAACCCCCCCTGGCACCCAGATTCAGTCTCAGACTTTGGATTCTTTCTTTGGTGACAAAGAAGACCAAAACATACAGACAGAAGAAGTTAACAAAGTCAATGAGTCTATAACAAAAGCCTCCAAGAAAGACATGAACTGGTCCCAGGCCATGGAAGAGTTCAAAAAGGATTGGAAAAGCAAGTTAGAGAAGTAGAGGAAAAATTGGGAAGAGAAATGAGAAGGATGAGAGAAAACCATGAAAAACAACTCAATGACTTGCTAAAGGAGAACCAAAAAAATACTGAAAAATATACTGAAGAAAACAACACCTTAAAAAATAGCTCCCAGATCAAGGAGAAAATACCGCAAGCAGCCAGAAAGAAACAATTTGAGTATTATGGAAACCCAATTAGAATAATCCAAGATCTGTCAGCTTCTACATTAAGAGATCGAAGGGCTTGGAATGTGATATTCCGGAGGTCAATGGAGCTTGGATTAACACCTAGAATCACCTACCCAGCAAAACTGAGTATCATGCTCCAAGGCAAAATATGGACTTTCAATAAAATAGAGGACTTTCAAGCTTTCTCAGTGAAAAACCCAGAGCTGAATAGAAAATTTGACTTTTAAACACAACAATTAAGAGAAGCATGAAAAGCTAAACAAGAAAGAGAAATCACCAGGGACTTACTAAAGTTGAACTGTTTTGTTTACATTCCTACATAGAAAGGTGATGTGTATGATTCATGAGACCTCAATATCATAGTAGCTGAAAGGAATATGCATATATATATGGGTATACATATATATACATATGTGTGTGTCTATGTATGTACACACACACAAAAGACACAGGGTGAGTTGAATATGAAGGGATGATATCTAAAAAAAAATAAAATCAATTTAAGGGATAAGAGGAATATATTGAGAGAGGGAGAAAGGGAGAGATAGAATGGGGTAAATTATCTCGCATAAAAGTGGCAAGAAAAAGTGGTTATATAGGAAGGGAAGAGGGGGCAGGTGAGGGGAAATGAGTGAACCTTGCTCTCATTGGATTTGACCTGAGGAAGGAATACCATACATACTCAATTGCGTATCTTACCCCACAGGAAAGAAGGAGGAAGAAGATAAAAAAGGGGGGATCTTAGAAGGGAGGGTAGATGGGGGGAGGAGGTAATAAAAAACAAACACTTTTGAAAAGGGACAGGGTCAAGGGAGAAAATTCAATAAAGGGGGATAGGCTAGGAAGGAGCAAAACATAGTTAATCTTTCACAACATGAGTATTGTGAAAGGGTTTTACATAATGATACACATGTGATCTATGTTGAATTGCTTGCCTTCTTAGGGAGGGTGGGTGGGGAGGGAAGAGGGGAGAGAATTGGGAACTCAAAGTTTTAAAAACAGACATTCAAAAACAACAACAACAACAAAAAAGTTTTTGCATGCAACTTGGAAATAAGATACACAGGCAATGGGGCATAGAAATTTATCTTGCTCTACAAGAGAAGAAGGAAAAGGGGGATGGGAGGGGAGTGGGGTGACAGAAGGGAGGGCTGACTGGAGAATGGGGCAATCAGAATATATGCCATCTTGGAGTGGGGGGAGGGTAGAAATGGGGAAAAATTTGTAATTCAAACTTTTGTGAAAATCAATACTGAAAACTAAATATATTAAATAAATTTAAAAAAATAAAAATGGACTAACTCAAATGGCAAAAGAGCTCCAAAAATTCAATGAGGACAAGAATGCCTTGAAAGGCAGAATTAGCCAAATGGAAAAGGAGGTCCAAAAGACCACTGAAGAAAATACTACTTTAAAAATTACATTGGAGTAAGTGGAAGCTAGTGACTTTACGAGGAATCAGGATATTATAAAAATAACTAAGGAATGAAAAAATGGAAGACAATGTGAAATAACTCACTGGAAAAACCACTAACCTGGAAAATAGATCCAGGAGAGACAATTTAAAAATTACTGGGCCACTTCGAAGCCATGATCAGAAAAAGAGCCTAGATATCATCCTTCAAGTAATTTTCATGGAGAACTGCCCTGATATTCTAGAGCCAGAGGGTAAAACAGAAATTGAAAGAATCCACAGATGACCTCCTGAAAAAGATCCCAAAAAGAAAACTCCTAGGAATATTGTTGCCAAATTCCAGAGCTCCCAGATCAAGGAGAAAATACTACCAGCAGCCAGAAAGAAACAATTTAAGTATTGTGGAAACACAATCAGGATAATACAAGATCTAGCAGCTTCTACATTAAGGGATCGAAGGGCCTGGAAGATGATATTGCAGAGGTCAATGGACCTAGGATTAAAACCAAGAGTCACCTCCCCAGCAAAACTGAATATAATGCTCCAAGGCATAATATGGATTTTCAATAAAATAGAGGACTTTCAAGCTTTCTCAGTAAAAACACCAGAGCTGAATAGAAAATGTGACTTTCAAACACAAGAATCAAGAGAAGCATGAAAAAGTAAACAAGAAAGAGAATTCATAAGGGATTTACTACAGTTGAACTATTTTGTTTACATTCCTACATGGAAGGATGATGTGTGTAATTCATGAGACCTTTCTCAGTATTAGGGTAGCTGAAGGAAATTTACATATATGTATATGTGTGTGTGTTTGTGTGTGTGCGCATTTATGTGTATATATATATGTATATATATACTTATATGTATATGTATATATACTTATATGTATATATACATATATATACATATATGTATATATACTTATATGTATATGTATATATACATATATATGTATGTATATATATATATATAGACAGAAGGCACAGGGTGAGTTGAATATGAAGGAGTGATATCTAAAAAAAAACAAATTAAGGGATGAGAGAAGAATATATTGAGAGAGGGAGAAAGGGAGAGATAGAATGGGGTAAATTATCTCACATAAAAGTGGCAAGAAAAAGGAGTTCTGTAGGAAGGGAAGAGGTAGTAGGTGAGGGGGAATGAATGAATCTTGCTCTCATCAGAATTGACCTGAGGAGGGAATAACATACATGCTCAATTGGGTATCTTACCCCACAGGAAAGAAGGAGAAAGGAGGTAAAGGGGGGGGGGGGGGGGCGCCAATAGAAGGGAGGGCAGATAAGGGGAGGAGATAATCAAAAGCAAACACTTTCAAAAAGGGACAGGGTCAAGGGAGAAAACTGAACAAAAGAGGATAGGATAGGAAGGAGCAAAATACACTTAGTCTTTCGGAACATGAATATTGTAGAAGGGTTTTGCATAATAATCGCCATGTGGCCTGTGTTGAATTGCTTGCCTTCTTAGAGAGGATGGGTGGGGAGGGAAGAAGGGAGAGAATTTGGAAGTCAAAGTTTTGAAAGCAGATGTTCAAAAAACATTTTGCATACAACTAGGAAATAAGATATACAGGAAATGGTGCATAGAAATCTATCTTCCCATAGAAAAAGTGAGGGAAAGGTGGATGGAGGGGAATGGAGTGACAGAAGGGAGGGGTGACTGGGGAATGGGGCAATCAGAATATATGCCATCTTGGAGTGGAGGGAGGGTAGAAATCAGGAGAAAATTAGTAATTCAAAATCTTGTGGAAATCAATGCTGAAAACTAAAAATATTAAATAAATAAATAATGATTAAAGGAAAAAAAAAGAATAACAGCTCCTTGCGGGAAATTGCTGTGTCCTTAGTCATCTTTCCTTAATTACCAGCCCTGTAAGAGGACATGTTTATGTGTGTTTCTTGAATTGATTTTTATTAAATGGAGGAAATACAAACTGAGTTACAAATAGATTATATAGAAAAGTTTTAGAATTCACACCATTTTTACATTAGACATTTTTATCTAACTGGAATTACTCATATCAGTTGATAATAAATTTTGGCAGGAGGCAAAGGGTGGGGGATGGTGGGGAAGGGATGGAAAACCCTGTTTCAGCATCAGTGGAAGGAAAATCCAGATATGGAAACTCCTCCTCTGAATCATCAGATTGGCAAATCAGCAGCAACTTGTGGCCTTACAGAATTGCCTGGTTTTTTTATTGTCACTTTGAATGCTTTGTGTGTACACATCTGAATTCTTTGTATTTATAGATAAAAGAGGGATATGGTGGAGAACCCCTACAATATATGAAGACAAAGACAAGGAAACCCTTCGACATTGCAGAAGGTAACCTTTCACTTTTGCCTATCAGTTTATTAGAATTAGCTTTGTAGCGAACACCAAGAGGAATTGAATGATTTCATTTTAGAAAGTGTACAAGGTTCAAATGAAAACAATCTTCAGGAAAATATCTCTTGCAAATAATCGTTCAAAGTGACCTCAAGCACAAGTCTAAGCAACTAGCATTTAAATCTTAATGGGTACTGCTACAAAGATGGCAGAAGTATACATCATCTACTTGTGTACTGACCAATTCTAATGTCTTTGCTGCTTTCAGTCACTCCACGGGACTTAATTGTGTTATGTAGAATTGTTTCAACAATCCTTTCCATTTATTGAAAAAGGGTGAAAGAAAGCCATTTCAGTGACTCCAAAGACAGTCAAGGTCTACTACAACTTGATAAGAAAGGCTAATGAGATGATTTAGGTTTAATTCTGCTCCTGAACAAGCACATAATTCAAGAACTGACTGGAAAGCAGACAGCTTTACCTGGAGGGTAAAACTTAAAACATCATCCTCCATTTGCTTTAGGAAAAGTTTCTCTTATGAAATTCCATCTGTTGACAAATACCGACATATTCACATTTATAAGGAACCACAACTTTACCACAAGCGATTCAAATACTAGCAAATACATGTTATGTCCATATTCAGAAATTTTTGACTTCCTTCAAAAAAGATAATCCTCTCTCTGAATTTTGACCTCTTTCACTTGCGACACTGAGAAAAGTTGATAAAAAGATGGTAAACCCTATGCTTTTAAGGAAAGCCTCAGTTTTCTACTTCTACATATACGGCAGAATTTATTTGAACCCATCTTACTTGGGCTATATGAACTATTTCTCTAATGCCCCAATACTTATGCTCTTAATTCTTTCCCTGCCTTATTAGACTGATGACATCATGGGATGTCCATGGATCCTATGTTTATAAGGTACTGGAGATTTTTTTTTCAAAAGACATGCTTTTACAGGTAGAGAATTCTTTTAAAAGGGTGGGGGAAGGGAAGATACCACCCCTACAATTACTTCTATACTCTCTTTTTCACCACCGTCCCCTTTTTTTCTGAAGAAATTCATATCAGGAAGCCATGCAAACATTGTGGGATTTTCCAATTGGAATAATTATATCTCTATTAATTGATTTCCTTTCCTTATTTAAGTAATTTTTGGAATTTCATTCTTTGCTCTCAGAGTGAAGCATCAGAATCCATCTTTAAGAGATCAGACAAATGAAATTCCAACCATTAATATGTTTGATCAATTAATTTTATTTAACTTCTCTCGTGTTCAGTTTCTTCAAGTATCACACAAGGTAGTAAGAGCCAAACATCTCTGTATCTTCTCAACTATTAATTATATGGTGCAGAATCTTTCTAGCAATATTATGTGAAAATCTTTCACTATGTCTTTGACTCCATGGGTGTCTCTCTCTCTCTTTGTCTTTGCTCTTGCTCCCCTCCTCTACACTAAGCTCCATACATAGGGCTGCACAATTGAGCAATTAACTCATTGTCACAACAGCAGGTGGAAGTTTAAATGTAGAACGTAAAAGAATGTGCACAATAGTACAATAAAGTTTCTGGACAGTTCTGCCAAGCTAGAGATTCTCTAAAGTCACTACCACTGAGGAAGTAAAATAGTGGTAGGCAAATCAAAATATACAGAATCAGTTCTAAGGAAAGGATCTGCAGTATAACACATGGCATCTTGTTTAGATCAAGCCAGGATAAAGCAGTGAATGATGGTCCTGGGAGAAGCCACCCCTAGAATTTTGACCATTGTTCCTCCAACCTCTATCCATTCCTACATAGTTCCATTCAGGGCAGCTGAAGAAAACGATATGAAATTCACTGGATGAGGATGAGGTGCTTCATGGTCAAAGTCAAGCATTTGCTCTGGCATGTTTTGCTCCCAAATCTTCCAAATCTTTACAAATGACTCTAAATAAATCCAGTAAAATCCAATTGTAAGAATTGTCTTTATGTATAATTGGGGGGAAATACTATTAAAATAAAGGTATGATGGACTTGGCAAGCAAAGCAAAAGAATGGGTAATGATAGGCCTGAGACAGTTGCCTGGGATGGTAAATATGACTCCAGTGATAGAATGAACTCCCACTTGAGGAAACTCCTTCTACCATTGCAATGGGGCATCTTCTCAAAATATTATAGTTAGATGTTTAGAGTAAAGAGAGTTGACCTTCCGAGCATTCAACCTGTAAGTATATATATTAGACAGAGAGGAAAGCATGAACTCTGCTCTTCCTGACTCAGAGAGGGGCACTTACTCCCTAGGAAAATTGTGGTGAGTAACTTCACTTATCTGAACTTCAGTTTTCTTATCAGTACAATGAGAGGGTCAGACTACATGGACTCTTTCTTTGTTGTCTCCCATCCAGCTCTAGAATACTATCGTCATTTTGTCAATTTTTTGTGAAAACAAAGCTCTTTCTGACACTATGTCAGAGTGATACCTGAAATCAGAAACAACCCTTCGCCTTCTTCTCTCCCTTTTCAACGCCAGGTAGCAGTTTGTGGGCTATCTCTTCAAGAGCAACTATTTTGAATTTTTTCAAATTATGAGTTAGGTCAATATTGACAAAAGGCTGATATCTCTAGTGAAAAGGAAAACTCCCATAACTGGTTAGACATATGTTCAGAAAGTGAAAATAGATTTTAGAGATATATGACCTGCCTCAGCCACTATCAATTGGATTCTTCTTCCAGGAACAGTCTAGAATGATGGAGAGGGTCATTCCAGTAAACTCCATTCCCAAAATTGCAGAATTGCTTATTAGTCATTTTAAAACCAGGATTTCATTTTAAATGTATTTACTCACTATTCTAGGAAGGTCAGGCTGTGCCCAGCAACAGCATTTATAGAAGAGACCATGAGTGGTGAGTTTCTTCACTTTTTGCTCTTGCGGATTTCATTCTATATAGAGTTACTGGAGGAGCCTTGAGATGAAAACCAATTTTAATGCAATAGATTCTTTACTGATAGCAGCCTAATCTAGTAAGTAATTTCAAAATGACATTCTTTGAAGAATTCTCCTTGTAAAAGAATAACAACAAATCATTACTCGTCACCAACTTAGGAATACTAAACAAGGATGATCCATGCTTTGGAACCTCCAAAGGACATTCTAGTCCCCCACCAGAAGAGTCCTTCACTGCAGCTGGCACAAGAGTTGCTCCTACACTATCCTTTCTAACTTCGCACCCCCAAAACAATAGGCTTGGTAACCCAGGGTGACCAATATCACCTAGACCAAAGCTACCATTTTCACTTTTCTCTTGGTGCCTAAGGTACTATGGTGCTTCTGTTCAGTTACAGCATGCATTAAGTAGATTTTTGTAGACTACTCCAAGAAAAGGTTATTTATAGTATTATTTGAGTAAAGACTGTGGCCTTCTTCATCTTTCCTTCCTTAGTCCTCCTGGAAAAGTGGATGTCTTACAAATGCTTGCTGAACTGATTTTAATTCAACAGGGGAAGAAAAACCTGAGTTGCACAACGATCATAGAGAAAATTTTAACTTTCAACCCTTTTCTACTTTGGGAATTGCCTGTAGTTGACTTATTAGTCAAGAGAATTGACAAGCCATCCCCTTGGGAATGTAAAGAGGGGTTATAAAAACCTCCCATAATAACTGACACTGATGGAAAGCTTGAAGGTTAGCCCAGAGCTTTGTCTAAGTTATCTTGCTCTACTGTCATGACAACCTTGATGTGATATTCTTCTTACCTTGATTTTCTAGATATGGAAAAAGCCTGAGAGAGGCTGAGTGACTTGCTCACAGTCTTACAGCTAGTTATTGTCTAAGGCTGGATTTGAAGTTAGATATTCCTAACTAACTCCAGTGCTCTGTGCACTTGCATGTCTGAAAGAATACTTTGATTCCAAGGATTTTAGGTGAATGTCACTTGAAATCTAGAATTGTCACTACATAAAATTGACCAGGCTTCCATGCCAGTTATCAGATAGATGACAACCTTTACAAAAGGTGGTTGGTGAACCTTTGATTCTATTCTGGGTGCCCTCACTTACCTGTACTCGGGCTTGGTGTTGTGAATCCACACCAGTCTCCCTAAGGGATTAATTATCCAGCCAACTGAACCTAGGTCTACAAGAGCCAATATTGAGGAATAAGGAACAGCCAGAACACAAGTGATGCACCTCCCTGGCTGGCATTTCTCAGGTTACTTTCGCTGAGCATGGTTTTGATGACACCATTAAGTTGGGGTTAGGTTACTAGAATTTTATGTTGACCAATTAGTATTTGGATTGCTCAAATCCAACTTTAATGGTGTTCAGCAGCCACTGAAGAGGGAGGGGGCGAAGAGAAGTGTCTGGACATAGATCGTGGATGGCTAGCATTGCCAGGAAGGCTGTAAGTCATAGAGGTCAGCCACCTTATCTTGTAGGAGAAAGGCAGCTGGCTCTTGCAGATACCATTAGAGTATTTTTAGTGTTTGACTCACTCAATTCTTCTTACTCATAGAGATAAGTCATGAAAAAGGACACAACACCTCACAAAGGAAAACCAGTCAAAAGAGAAGGATGTTTTCCTTCTTAAGGTAAGATCTTTGGGCATTTATAACAAAATTCTACTGATCAAAACCATTTTCTTCCCACTTGATTTGGACTCTTTGGTATCTGTATAACCATATCAATTTGGCTCCTTGTTGTGGAGTCCTCTTAGTCATGGAAAATTTTTCTTATGTGTCTATGTTGTTCTCATATGAGCCATTAAATAAAGGAAAGACTATGAGAAATGTGAGTTTTGATCTGGGTCCAAATCTTAGTTCTCCCACTTCTTATTATGAATGTAACCTTATTCAAGTCATTTAACCTCTATAGGCCTCACTTTCCTCCTTTCTGGTGGGGAGGAAGGGCGCCCCCCCACCCCACCCCCACGCTGCCCCTCCCGCTGCTGCTGCTCCTGGTGTTCGTGCAAGCACCGTGCGCCCAACGTGCGGGCCGTGTTCTCGTGCCTTGAAGCCCGCGTGGCCTTCGACTTGGTTCTGAAGCCAAGACTGCAAGTGCAGACGCGAGCAACAAGACACGCCTGAGCCCCCTCTCGCCCCTCCTTTCCTGGAGCGTTTACTAGCGCGCAGGCGCGTCAAGAATGCTCGTGCCCTGCTCCCAACCCCCCTAGTCTCTACCCGTCCCCGCCTCTACTACCCCTCGCCAAACCTCCCCAGACTTTTTCTCTTGCGGGCGGGACCGCAGGTGCTGTGCGCCAAGCTGGGGCGTCCTGAGTCACACCTGGAGCCTCTGGAGACGCAGACACCGGGTCTGACCCGCCCATGGTTGAAGCCAACAGTTTTTCCTGCCAAGATTATGGTAAGTTCAGTCATTTTTTTTCTTTCAAGGTCTTGCTAGTAATATTATTGTATTGAGTGAAGTTAAGATTGAACTCCATTTTGGGGGGACTTATTTTTAGGGGTGTTGTGGGGCACAGTGAAGAGAAGGAGTGGCCTGCGGTCAGAAAGACCCGAATTCAAATGTGCCCCCAGACATTTACTAGCTGTGTAACCCTGAGTAAGTCACTTAACCCTGATTGCCTCGGTGTCCTCATCTGTAAAATGACCCGGAGAAGGAAATGGTAAACCACTCCGGTATCCTTGCCCCCCCAGAAACTTTCCAATGGGCTTACAAATAGTCAGACAACTCGAAACAACAACAAAAATATTCAATATGAGTATTTCACATAGAGACACGTGGGATATAACCTATATGCAAATACAAATACTGCATAGAAATATACGTATACATATATGTATTAATATACATATGTTCATACACACAAGTTGATAGCTGAAACGAAAATCCGTTTTCTTTTTTTAAATGAGTATTTTTTTCAATTATCTAGCATTTATTTTAATGTTCTCCCACTTCCCCTACTCCTGCATCCCTAACACTGGGGGAAAAAAGACCCTTGCTACCCAGCAAAATAAATTCCTGTATTGGAGATGAGCAACACTTTGTTTAAAAGGGGACAGAGAGGCTCTTGATTCAGGCCCAGGAGAATAATAGTGGCAAACCGTGGTAGCGTCTTATTTCAGGTAATCCCCATGGGCAGAGTCTAACTATGCCATGCTGGGCTGGGAGGCTCTAACAGTGGCTCTGGAATTGTAACAGTGGAAATAGACTTACAGGCACCAAACACTCCCTGAGAGTCATTACTCATGAGCAAGGTAGAATGCCCAGGACCTGGGAGGCTCAGATCTGAAAAGGGCCTGTCTTACGTTTCACCTGAAGACGCGGAGTTTGTCTTCCAGAAGACATAACCACTGTAGTAACAGGAAAGGCTTTGTACACAAATTCTGTTTCTGATGGCAGCTTTGTGACCCTGGGAAAATTACTTAACCTCTAAGAACCTCCCTCAGGTCCCTTATCTATAAAATAGGAGTCATTGTACTCCTTAGGGCCATTGTGAGATTCCAGTGAGATAATGCAGGGTATTCCAAAAGTCTGAATGCAGTTTAATTGGAAAAACATTAAGAATTTGGGGATACTCTGTGAAATACCATATAAATGTGAACTACTTATTATTGTTGTCGTTATTTTAGGTTGTGCTAATTGTCCTGTCCACTATCCATTTGCCTGGAACAAAGCCCGGCTCATTCTGGGGAGACTTTACCATGATTTTGAGGATTCACCACAATTTTAAGGGCTTGAGTCAGTTTTCACCCGATGTGACATAATTCATGAGTTGAAGATGAACCCGAATCCTATGAAGCCATACCGAGGGCTTTGAGTACAGGCTGGATGATGGATTGTATCTTTTGTCCAAGAAACAATCAAGGTAAGTTTAGAAAAATTGGACACAAGGAAAAACCTTTTTTTTAGTCCACTGAAACTCATGAAGGCCATTTACTAAAGCATGAAGACTGTACCAACATTTGTCAAATCATGATGTATTTTACGGTACTGTGGGGTGATATTTATAAAATCATAGAATTAGAGATTCCAAGCAGGAAAGAACCTTAGAGTCCCTTGAGACCAACCCCCTCATTTTACAAATTAAGGAATTGAGGCACAAAAAGTTTACCTGACATAGCCAGGTTCACACAATTAGTAAAGCAGGATTGGAATCCAGGTCTTCACAACTCTGTGTCTAGTGTCCTATCCATTTTGCCACCCTTGTCTCTGTCTCTTTTTAGGATCTGAGCAATACTTCCTTTAAAAAAAAACTTTTATCAGCATAGGCTATTAATGATCAAATAAAATAATATTTTAAAGCACTTAGCACAGTGCCTGGAACATAATGAGCTCTTAAAAAATGCTTGCTCCTTTTTCCTTTTCTTTATTATCACCTGGATTTTAAAATCTGTCTCTCCTCTTTCTGTCCTCCAGAGAATCATCCTTTGTATCAGAGAATGAAGGAGGAAGAAAAGCAGTTGAGCCAAACCAATCCACATCTCAGTGGTATCTGATATTCTATATAGCATAGTGTGTCCAGAAATAATTCTTTCCCTCTGCCCCGTGTATGGTTCAGCTATTTCCGAAAAATTTCCTGGCAGCGAGGTGGTGCAGTGGATAGAGCCCTGGGCCTGGAATCACGAAGGCTTGAGTTCCTTCCTATTGCACATCAGCCACTAGTTGTGTGAGATAATAACTGTAAAAGGGCTTAGCACAGTGCTTGGCCCATAGCAAGTACTATATAAATGTTAGCTATTATGTGTTATTATTTGTATTTCCAGAAAAACTAGAGCAAATTTTGTCAGAAGTACACATTTTATGGATGTTTTCAGGAGAGTTGTAAAAAGATGTTAAGGGATAGAGCTCATATTACCAAAAGGGAGCAGTCTTAGAAGTCAGGTGGAAGGCACGGACAGAGACACAGAATTGTTCAGTCATCAGAGCTGCACTGCCCACCTCCCAGTTCTTTGCCTGCCCATGACAGGGTTCACAATACGTACTGTCTTAACATACTTGCATGTGGGTTCGCATTCTGTTTGTGTAAGGTAGATATCTGGGGGTTGGGATTGTTTGTATGAGGAGTCTGGACCTGGGATTTTTCTTTAAATTTCCGTTTTATTTGAGTCTTCCCAAAAGCAAAAGCCTCATCTTCAAGGACTGTTAAATTCCCAATACGAAAGGGCAGTTAGTAGGGAGGCAGCTATAACTTCCCTGGGAGGTAGCCTGTCCTGTCTTCTCTGATCTCTGGGCTCACTTTGGGTCATAAAGTACCATGATACCGGAAGGCATTTACCCTACCCTTTCTCTGTGTTTCCTTGTGGCACAGATCAAAGAGCTCAGTGTGGGAACTGGTGTGTGCAGGAAGCGTCAGGAGCCTGATTGACTGCACGTGGTGTCCAGTGGTGGGAAGGAGACTTCACCAAAAGTATGATACCTGCAGACATGGTCCCACAGGCCAATATTCAGAGCTAAGAATGTCCACAATGACTGGTTTAATCTTCAGGTTCCCAGCTGAGACCAGGACATCCAGTTTCTTTCAGAGTCACAGGAGATTGTCACCTGCATGGACCTCCCTACAGCAGTGACCTGTGCTGGAAACCACCTATGGAGTGTATCCCTTGATGGTAATGACCCTCATTACAAGGGCCAACTCTCTGGTGCTGGGGAACACCCATGGGCACCTAGCAGAAACTGACATTTGGCAAGGGTGCCTAGTGTATGTATTAAAGCGTACAGCAGGCAACATTTGGGGGCCACGGTGCCAGCCGATTCAGCCCATTCTTGCCTCCTGTGACTTGGACTGAGTTCTGCCGGTATATCAACTTTGAGAAATTCTGGGATTGGAGCACAAGGTTTATCTAAAGTCACAGTTGAACTGTCTCTTCTTGTCAATCAGGGATAGCTGGGAGGATGAGCCCAGAAAGCCAGTCCCAGTCCCCTCTGGAGAAAGAGAAACTGATGAGTTATGGGACTCCCCGAAGTCCGTGGTTGCTGGGGCCAACAGGAGACAAAGACACCTTGGGGTCCAGGCTGGGGGGTGTGGAGAGCCAACTATATCATGTTTAGGTCTCTTGGACCTCTGCAAGCAACCTCCTAGGCTTCTGCAAGGCAAGGCCATTTGAGGATAGGTCTATGCAAGGCAAATGCCATCTAAGGATAAGAAGACTTGGCAGAGAATTCTCACCTTTGCAGTTGCTAGGCGCTTGGGAAAGAACAGAAATCTTTCAATAGAGTTAGCACTGAGGGAAACTAGTGTCTCTCATCCAGGAACAAGCTGATAAAAAACTTTACTATGTTAATCCATTACTTCATTGTAGTTTTCTGAGAAGTAAGAATGACGCCGCAATTAACCTGTACAAAAGATTGTCAATGTGCCCATTAAAATCAGTCTATAGCCAGACTATATGATTTGCCTAGCCCCATGTGTGTGTTATTTGTGTTAATTATTTCATCGTAAACCATGCACGCTTCTGGTGGGGCCAGGACGGGGGCTGGGGGAGGTGGGGGGCGGAATTGGGGAGCGGGGTGCGGAGGGGAAAGAAGAAGCAACAGTGTCTGGGCAGCCCCTCACATCTTTTGTCAGACATTTGAAAATAAGTCGTTGACCCCCCCAAAAAAATCCATCTTACTTTTCAATGAACAGTTACTTTCTCTCCTTGTTTTTGTAGTTCAGGCATGTCCTACTCTTTGTTAGCCATTTGGGGTTTTCTTGGCAAAGATAGTGGAGTGGCTAGCCTTTCTCTTCCCCAGCTCTTTTTATGCATGAGGAAACTGAGGTAGACAGGGTGAGTGACTTGCTCAGGATCACACACCTAGTCGGTATTTGAGGCCACATTTGAACTCAAGGCCTGGCACTAGTCTAACCAGTACACCACCTGCCTGTTCCACTTTCTCCTATTCACCCATATTTTAAAAGAAAAATAAAACCCTTGCTATAAATATACATAGGCAAGTCAAACAAATTCTCACATTATCATTGTCCAAAAGTCTCTCACATTCTGCACTTGGAATCCACTGTAACTTCTTGGGTAAATGGGGCTCTTAGAGAAGAAACTCCCTTTACTTATATAAACAACCTTCAACAATTGACGATCTTGGAGGATTGCCTGGAAAATGAAAAAATGACTTTCCCTGGATTAGCCAGAATGTTAGTGATGTTACTTGAACCCAGCTCTTCCTGACTCTTAGGCTAGCTTTCTGGCCACAACTCTAGCATTCTTCTGACACTGGCAGAAATAAATGGAGCAAAGAAGAGCCATGCCCCCTGTTGCTTGTGGCAGAAACAGGGATTTGAGAAATCATAGAAAATATTTCAACAGTCCAAAAACCCAGGAAAGAAACAAGGAAGGGATGACTGCACTTGCTCAAACTGGTCCCTGGGCCTGGAATTTCCTCCCCCCCGCCCCCAACCTCTGCCCCTTGAATTTCAACCATTCTTGAAAGTCTAATTCAAGTGCTCCCTTCTCCATGAACCCTTCCCTGATCTCCCTGTCAGCAGCAATCTTTCCCCATGGAGCTCACATTTTATGGGGTCTTGAACCTGTCAATGTTATCTGGTGATGTCATGGACTACTTACCTGTCAAGCCCTTACTAGATTGTGGATCTCATGAGGACAGGGGCCCTGCCTTATGAAACTCTGGCCTTCCTCAGGAGCAAACTGTTCTCTATCTGTTAGGCACCTAATAACATCAGTTGAATTGCCTCAAGGCCAGATAATGAATGAATGAAAGCCATGAGTAAAAGAAGGTTTCCAAGACTGAGGCACATTTCCTTACACACCTATGGGCTTGATGCTTTTAGCTTAAAAGCTTTCCCCAAGCTCTCAAAGCATATCCATACCACTGAACATGCCTAGGGTTTAACAGTAGCCATGTTTATAAACTCGGGCTCTGACACCAGCACCCTCTTAGTTCAGGTTAGGTGGTAGGACAAAGTGAGGCACTGGCACGTCTCTAAAACATTGAACAAAGGAGGGGGATTAGGCAGGTAGGTGGCCCAGTGGATACGTCAAGTGCCAACCATGAGTCAGGAGGACCTCAGTTCAAATGTGGCCTCAGACACTCAGCCATGTAACCTTGGGCAAGTCACTTAACCTTGTTTGCCTCTATTCCTTTTCTGTAAAATGAGCTAAGAAAGGAAATGGCAAACTACACCTATATCTTTACTGAGGACACTTCAGAGGAGTTAATGGAATCAGACATTTATGAAGTGACTCAACAAGAAGGACAACAAAACAGCAAAAATATGTAACAAGGATAGCTTCTCTGGACTTGGCCATGCCTCTGCCCGTAGGTTTCCACTCCATCCCTTTTCCTTCTGGAAACTATTCTGGTGAATAACTCCTCAGGGTCTTGTGACACCCACCAAGTCTGAGAAGCCCTGACTCCAATCACTGGGGCCTTTTGTGCCTCCTCATCAGGAAGCTGCATCAGGGAATCCAGTTCAATCAGGTTGTGCCTTGGGGAAGGCTGGTCCTATCAAAGCCTTCTTTCACTGGAGAGAAAAGGACAGGTAGCAGATTCACTCATTATCAAAGGAAAGAGAGGCATCTCACTCACTGTAATAGCATGTGTGCCAGGAGCTATGTGATCAAGTAAAATATAATGAATTTCTGAAGACCGGGATGGCAAGCAAATATTGGGGGGCAGGAAGTAAGAGAAGATGGCAGTTATGCCAGTCAAACAAATGCCTTCACGACGTGATTATGCTGGAATTCAGATGTGAAAACACCCATTTTCCCTGCCCAAGTGAAAAGACCCTTTCAATCTACTGAAAACCAAAGTTTTCATCCTGAATTAGAAGTGACTGAAATTTGTCAATGGAAGGGCAGGACAGGCTGTGGTGACAAATCATCAAGAAACACAGGACTTCTGTTCAAATTTTTATTAGCTAAGTAGTAAGATATTAAGGAAGAAGTTTCCTTCACCTCAGTGCGCGCGCGCACACACACACACACACACACACACACATCCTGATTTATTTACAAATACACTCACACCTTTGTACACACACATACACACACACAGACACACACAAACACACACATACATGGAAGTTTCCAGAGTTACATTCAATGAGATCAGAGCAAATCTTGAAGTTATTAGAGAACCAGGGAACTGAAGACTATTTAACAATTTCTGTTTGTATTATATATATGGAGTCTTCCCAAGAGGCCCATATCACTTACACCTTCTGTAGAAAATGTAGTTGGGGATGATCCTTCTGCGTATCACTCATCAGGGTGTGGACACCTACATGTCAGCACTCTTGAGAACATGTACTGGAACTGGCCTGGTTAGAACTTGTTGAAACTGACTTTGTGATCCAGCATGTCTGCTTATGCTTACAGCTGTGGGGAACTATGACCAAATAAGGTATAAAGAAAATAAGGGGAAGGGGGTGCTGAAATGTAGGGAATGGGAGATGTAAGAAGGGGCAGAGAATCATGTGGGGGCTTTAGGAGCTTTAGATAGGCTGTAAATCCTGTGGTTCCTAGCCAATGGGAAGCAGGGGAGGGAAGTAAGAATTGGAAATAGGGAATAAAAAGCTGTGTAATTATCTTAATGGGTGTCCCTACTTATTGGACACCCTCTCTTACAAGAATTTAATAAAAGTCCTTCCTGGTTCTCCACGGACCTTGTGAAGTTCTTGGTAAGACTCTTGCTTCTTACACATGGGAGCTTGTCTGGGATCTTGACATCCTGAGTGAGGGGTGGCCTCTGCCGAATGATGGGGTGACGTGTCCCTGTTGATTTTGAACAGTCCTGTGCATTGCCGATAGACATCCCTGCTCACAGACTGTTCAGGATACCAGGACCACATTGATGAAAGGGGCCACAGTGGATCTAAGAATGAAGGGGAGAAGGAAAAATTAAGCACCTCAGCAACCAGGCTACTGTGTCCACAGGTCAAGGTAAGAAAAGAGGATGTTGAGTATTAACCTCGCTGGTTGAGACATCCTATGGGGTGCTGGGACTGAGCATTTGTGTGTGTCTCAGACATACCAGTAAGGTACAAAGCCAGTGTGGAGTCTGGATCCTCGATTTTGTTGATACCATGAGGGAAACAGCCAGAGAAGGACAAAACAGTTGCTTTTGAGGCAAGAGGTCTTGGACAAAAGATGTGGACTAAGAATACTAAGTTTAAAGGAAATAAAGGGGAAAATGAGAATATCCCTATGGACATTCCTTCACATAATCCCTTAGGGAGAATGTTGAAATCCTGAGAAGACCCAACCAATACTAGACAGAAAGATAAGAAAAAGATATTAAAATATCACCATCTTATCTGCAGAAAACAGAATACACAACCTCCTGCTGTTTTTTGACCTAGGTATGCGGGCAAATGAAAGCTGGCTATGTCAAGCCCTTAATATCTATGTTAATGGAAAGAAACCCTTGTCTTAGCAAGAATCAGATTATGCCACCTATTGGAAGGGTGGGGCAGCTACTCTGCTGTACCCACTTAAATCTACAGATCAGGGAAATCAAAGACAAAACGGAGAGACAAAACCTAAAACCTGGGATCCATTGTCATCCCTGCACTCTGGTTTCAGGGTCTTGCACCCTATGTTGTTCCCCTCCCATGTGGGACTTTGGGGGAGATGGGAGGGTGGGCCACTATGTCTGGGAAAACTGCCCAGATGTAAGCCTCCCCTCTCTCCCTATCCTTTTCTTCTCCTCCCCCTTGGGATATGCGTTTTCTAGTTTGATGTCTCAAAGGTAAAAGAAACAAGGAACTACAGCTCCTCTCCAGCCAAGACTGGAGCATATATAAGCCTCCCCTCTGTCCCTATCCCTTTCTCACCCTGCAATTGGGGTCACTCTCCAAGCACCTAGGAAGGCTTGGAGATGGTTTTCAGGCCTGGCCTTTCAGATTCCACTAGGTGAGACAGTTACAAGGCTATCTCACACTCAACCTGACATTCACAGTCTCTGGGTCCTGTGGTTTGAGGCCATGGACCTGGGCACACCTTCTGCAGCACAGAGGATGGCCGCCCTATCCAGAAGCATATACACTATTCAATTCTCTCAGTTCTTTAGGAAACTGTGAAAACTGTAGCTGCTTACTCCCATCCCTCTATGCTCCAATACTCCCTGCCCCCACTCCGATGCCTGCAGGATCACCCTTCTCTCCTGGCCTCCTGGCCACCAGATCCTCCTAGTTGGACTCAGCAGGACATCCCTGAGAGTTGCACTAAGCTTGGCAAGGAAAAAAACTGAGATTCTCCTTGTAGTCCAGTGAAAAGTGAGAACAGCTAAAACATCTTAGTAGATTCTGGAGGTTTTGTGATTGATCATTAAGGAGTTTTGAAACACCTCCTTACAACTCTGGTCACTGACTTCCCCCACTCCCTTCCCTTGAATCAAGAGGGCATCTCAGTACAGCTGCAAACAGCCCTGGAGTTTTTCTATTCACTCATCTCATCCCAGATCAGATTAGGAAAGGAGCATTTCACCCTTCTCCCCCACCCCCTGCAAATTCACCTTCTCCCACCTGGGGAGAGGAGGGAGGAGGAAGGGGCAGAATCTACAATGTGGTCCCACTGGTTATGGCCCTGGGCCCCAGGGCATGGAACTATTTCCCAGGCAGTACGAGGTGAGAAGCCAGGCAACCTCCGAACTTCGGTAAGCCCACTCTCTTAAAGTTGTAGTTTTAACATGTTAATCACGAGATGCCGGTTCTCCGTGTAAAGTAATTTAGAAATGCATTCTACAAAACTGAAGTCACCTGATTGGTAATAGCTTTGTTTTAAGTTTCAAATTGGTAAACTTTTGTATCAGTTATGTGATGAGTAAAGTGGCCAAAGAGCTTGTTTGGGTTATGGAGTTCCTAAACAAGGAACTTGGTTTGCTGAGAATTTGCAAGTATACAGAAATGATCTTTAGTGATCGGCTTTTGTACCAGGACAAGTTTAAATTTGAGATGTGAGTCCTGGTAGATTTTTCATTAGTGAAACTTGCAATCCGAGGTAAAAGCTGATGGGACTATAATGGATTTTATTTTAAATTAGGGATCATAATAATCTATGAATAATCAATAGTCAATAATCCACCCTCTGAGAGAAATGCCATAAGATGCTCAGAGAATGTGACTGTTACAGGTGGAGGTTTTTGTCTGGAAAAGCTGAGAGGACATTCCTAGCCTCAGCCTAGGATGGGATCCTCCTGCATCAGTTTCCCCATTGTGTTCATTTGAAAAGGAATGTTTCCCACCTGACTATTCCTGAGTATGGCTATGAGGTGGAATTGATAGTGCATGGTTAGAAAACTGAGAGGTTTTATCTAATCGTGTCCTTGCTTCCCTTTTTTATGGCACATGTCCGTAATCAAAGCAGATGGCCAGTGAAAGATGTGATCACAGTGCAAGTATGTGAAATCTCGCTGTTTTCAATCTGAATGTATAGTCTTCCCATAGCCCAAACAGTTGCATAAATTAGAACTCTTGCATAATCATGTGAGAGATTAAATTCCTGGAACAGAACATTCTTTCTGAATGTTATGGGAATAATTAGACAAAGGCAAAACAAGTTTGTGAAACAAAGGTATAAACACAATGTTAAATCATTATCCCATAGACTAATGCTGGAATACATCTGAGCTACTGTCATAAAATATGTGTTTCAGATCTGAGCTATTCAGCCTAAAATTATTTTCCTTTTTATATCTTAAAGAACTTGGGCCAATGGGTATTGGCCTAGTCATCTGCCTGTTACTAGATATATTTCTGTATGGACAAGTTCCTTAAATGTTACAAAATGATGTAAGAATAATTGGGTATTGGTACAACTGATTGAGGGACATCGCTTATTTATTGATTGGACATCTAGGGTGATAAATGGGAAAAGACACAATGGTTATTCCATAATCAGTGGGAATAACAATCCACTGAAAGAGACAGATAAATTACCAAACACATGGCCAGCACAAACTTGTGAGCTCGATACACTAAATCAAGCATTAAAACTGCTAGCTCAAAGAGAAGGAACCATTTACACTGACTCCAAATATGCTTATGGGGTAGTACACACTTTTGGGAAAATTTGGTATGAAAGAGGATTAATCAATCGTAAAGGGAAGGAACTAGTACATGGCAAGTTAGTAAGGCATGCATCATTAACAAACTTGCTTTTGCAAGGAGACCACCAGCTGAGCTATTTCTGTTTCACTTCCCATCCATCCTCTTGAGGGTCAGGTAGCCCAGCTCCCTGCCAGGCCCTGCCCACCCCCAGGAGGTTGCAGGTACGGGTCAGGGCATAGTGAGGCCCTTGCTATGCTCAGCAATAGTGCGTCATAACCACAGCTAACACCACCTTGGCTTACCTTGCCATAAGTCTAGGTCAAGGAGTTTGGTGTATTTAGGGCATGACTAATTGGGCAGCTGGAAAGGGCAGACTGGTAGTCAGTCCGTCCTGGGCACGCCCAGGCTAAAGCCCCTGTCCATGGTACCTTGCCTGGTTCTCTTCACCATAGGGAATGATGGGGGAAGTCTTTGAAATCTGAAGCAACTGTGACTGACCACAATTCCCAGGGCTTTTGTTCTGACAAGGCCAACAGCCTTGATTTGGGGCAAGTTCTGCCCCCAGGATCGCCTGGGGTGGCATTTAGAAAAGTGTGTGTGGCCCAGACATGTAGCCATGGCTGGGAGGCCCCTTCAACCCATTGGGGCTTAATTTAAGGAGGAATTGACAGCTTCTAGTGTGAGGGAAAGGCAATATTAGATTCAGCATTAATTAGATAATTAGATTAGATAATACTGAAAGGGAAGAAGGCTCAGAGTGCAGCTAGGGTCCCTGGGGACAGGGCCATGCCCCTGGTACAAGGTTTCTCCTCCCTGCCCTCACAGGTCTAGGGCCCTTCTTTACTCTAGCCATGCCTCCATTCACCACCTCACCCAAAGCTCAAGCCCTGCAGGCTCTCCGTGGGGACCATCAGCTTATGTGGTTGTGGGTATGGTGGGCAGGGGACGAGCCAGGATCCTGATGAGAAGGGCCCTTCTCTGGCCCCATCTAAGATTGGCATTGAGTCAATGCTGCCCTCTCTCCCTGGGCTGCCCCAGGCACCTCTTCCGGAAAAGAGAGCATCAGAGGCTCATCAGTCTCTTACTCTGGGCTCTGACTCTAGTTCCTTTCTGGCTTGGCTCTCTTCTGGTCCTTCGGCAACTGCTAAGTTCATTGGGATAGCGTTGGGGGTCCTACCTTGAAGCTTGTTGGAGTTAAGGCTGGTATGGGAGGAGAAGGCCACATTCTTTGGCCCTGAGGGCCCATTATATTCTGTATATAGATATATATTTATATTTCTACATAGATCTATTTCATAGTTCTTTTTAACAGATAGAAAAGCTAAGGGCTTCAATTCTGGCTGCCTCCCCTGGGACCCAGAGTGATAGTCATTCCAGCCCCAACTTGGCAGGGGTGGGGAGCCATCAAGCATTGATCTCCACAGTGGCACCGCTGTCTTCTCTGTCTCTTACCATTAGGAGGGAAGGAAGGGGATCATCCCACTGGGCTGCCCTGAAGTCAGTAGGGGTGCCCACTCTTCTACAGGTTTCAGGGCCCATCAGCAGTCAGTGCAGGGCTTCCCCTCAGCCCAGCCTGCTCCCTCTACTTTTGTCCCTTCCCCAGGAAGCTGGCATCTGAGCAGCCCCATACAGAAACCTACAGATGGGGGCTTAGCTCTTCCCCATCACAAAAGCTACTGTTTAATTCTTTTGTTTTACTTTTAATTGACAGATTCTAATTTATGCCTAAGCAAAAATAAATCTTCTCTTGGATCTGTGGTTTCTTCTTGTCTAGCCATCATGCAGAGGTTGCTCTTGAGCCCACCTTGGAGTAGTGGGGGAAAAGGAGGTGGGATTCTGGTGGAAATCTTCTATTCCAAAGGTGACTTCCCTCATGCTGAGTGAGGCCTGGGAAGGAGTGCCCTGGGCAACAGAGGGAGCCAGAGGCGGAAGAAACTCCATGTACAGAAAACAGAAATGGAAAGAGACCTCTAGGACACTCTGGTTTTCCTGTCACCCCCTCTAGACGCGGCACAAACAGGACAGTGGTGCCCCAAGGTCCCCCCTGCACTCTGCTAAGGTTCTGAGCCAAAATTCTCTCAGCTTCCAACCCAGATGCAAAGATTTCTTCTAGCCCCTCAGACACGCCATCTGATGTCAACTCCAAATGAACTGGGGTTAAATGCAGAACTTTGGGATGAGAGGTTGAGCTTAGGGAAAATGCCCTCTTCCCTTCCCTGCTAACTTATTTAATTTAATTTTGCCTGTTGACTGTTTCTGTATCCACCTGTCATCTGTGATTCAGTCAAAGGTTTTACTCAAATCTGAGTGCATCTTGCATCCTTTCTCTGATCTAAGGGAAGAATAGCTGCTCATTGGACATTATTTTACAGGGGATCTGCGATCTCGGCAGCCTAGGCAGGAAATACATCTTTTTATCCCGTGCAGTTCTTTCCTCCTGTCATGAAAGGAAACCGCTTCATTTACCTGAGGAGGGAAAATGCTCAGAGTCTGATCAAGTAGTTCTCCCACTGAGGATGAAGACAGCTTTCTTTTTTTTTTTTTTTTTTAGAATTCATTTTATTTATTTCATTTTCAGCATTGATTTTCACAAGAGTTTGAATTACAAATTCTCTCCCCATTTCTACCCTTCCCCCCACTCCAAGATGGCATATATTCTGGTTGCCCTGTTCCCTAGTCAGACCTCCCTTCTGCCACCCCACTCCCCTCCCATCCCCTTTTCCCTTCCTTTGTTGTAGGGCAAGATAAATTTCTACGCCCCATTGCCTGTGTATCTTATTTTCTAGTTGCATGCAAAAACTATTTTTTTTTGTTTTTGAACATCTGTTTTTAAAACTTTGAGTTCCAAATTCTCTCCCCTCTTCCCTTCCCACCCACCCTCCCTAAGAAGTCAAGCAATTCAAGATAGGCCACATGCATATCATTATGTATAACGCTTCCACAATACTCATGTTGTGAAAGACTAACTATATTTTGCTCCTTCCTAACCTATCCCCCTTTATTGAATTTTCTCCCTTGGCTGCGTCCCTTTTTAAAAGTGTTTGTTTTTGATTACCTCCTCCCCCATCTTCCCTTCCTTCTATCATCCCCCCCGTTTTTTATCTTCTTCCTCCTTTTTTCCTGTGGGGTAAGATACCCAAATGAGTATGTATGGTATTCCCTCCTCAGGTCAAATTTGATGAGAGCAAGATTCACTCATTCCCCCGCACCTGCCTTCTCTTCTCTTCCTACAGAACTGCTTTTTCTTGCCACTTTCATGTGAGATAATTTACCCCATTCTATCTCTCCCTATCTCCCTCTCTTAATATATTCCTCTCTCATCCCTTAATTTGATTTTATTTCTTTTAGATATCTTCCCTTCATCTTCAACTTACCCTGTGCCCTCTCTCTCTCTCTCTCTCTGTATGTATGTATGTATATATATATACACACATACACACACACACACACATATATATATAATACACACACATATATACATACATCCACACTCACATATACATATATATATACATATATATATACATAAAGATATATATATATATGCATTTTCCCTTCAGCCACCCTAATACTGAGGTCTCATGAATAATACACATCATCTTTCCATGTAGGAATGTAAACAAAACAGTTCAACTTTAGTAAGTCCTTGCAATTTCTTTTTCTTGTTCTTTTTCTTGATTACCTTTACATGCTTCTCTTGATTCTTGTGTTTGAAAGTCAGATTTTCTATTCAGCTCTGGTCTTTTCACTGAGAAAGCTTAAAAGTCCTCTATTTTATTAAAAATCCATATTTTGCCTTGGAGCATGATACTCAGTTTTGCTGGGTAGGTGATTCTCGGTTTTAATCCTAGCTCCACTGACCTCTGGAATATCATATTCCAAGCCCTTCAATCTCTTAAAATAGAAGCTCCTAGATCTTGGGTTATTCTAATTGTATTTCCACAATACTCAAATTATTTCTTTCTGGCTGCTTGCAGTATTTTCTCCTTGATCTGGGAGCTCTGGAATCCAGCAACAACATTCCTAGGAGATTCCTTTATGGGATCTATTTGAGGAGGCCATCTGCGGATTCTTTCAATTTCTATTTTGCCGTGTGGCTCTAGAATATCAGGGCAGTTCTCCTTGATAATTTCTTGAAAGATGATATCTAGGCTCTTTTTTTGATCATGGCTTTCAGGTAGTCCAATAATTTTTAAATTATCTCTCCTGGATCTATTTTCCAGGTCAGTGGTTTTTCCAATGAGATATTTCACATTGTCCTCCATTTTTTCATTCCTTTGGTTCTGTTTTATAATATCTTGATTTCTCATAAAGTCACTAGCTTCCACTTGCTCCAATCTAATTTTTAAGGTAGTATTTTCTTCAGTGGTCTTTTGGACCTCCTTTTCCATTTGGCTAATTCAGCCCTTCAAGGCATTCTTCTCCTCATTGGCTTTTTGGAGCTCTTTTGCCATTTGAGTTAGTCTATTTTTTAAGGTGTTGTTTTCTTCAGTATATTTTTTTGGTTCTCCTTTAGCAAGTCATTGACTTGTTTTTCATGGTTTTCTCGCATCCTTCTCATTTCTCTTCCCAATTTTTCCTCTACTTCTTTAACTTGCTGTTCCAAATCCTTTTTGAGCTCTTCCATGGCCTGAGACCAGTTCATGTCTTTCTTGGAGGCTTTTGTTGTAGGCTCTTTGACTTTGTCGACTTCTTCTGTCTGTATGTTTTCGTCTTCTTTGTCACCGAAGAAAGATTCCAGAGTCTGACACTGAATCTGGGTGCGTTTTTGCTGCCTGGCCATATTCCCAGCCAACAAACCTGACCCTTGAGTTTTTCAGCGGGGTATAACTGCTTGTAGAGTTAAGAGAACTATGTTCCAAGCCGGGGTGGGGGGGGGATTTGCCAGCTCTGCCACACCAGCACTCCTCCTTCCCCAAGAACCCTCAACCAGGACTGGATTTAGATCTTCAGTAGTCTCTTCACTCTTGCTCTGATCTGCCACTTAATTCCTCCCACCAGGTGGGCCTGGGCCCGGAAGCAACTGCAGCTGTAGTTCTGTAGCTGCCCCACCTTCTCTGCCCCCGGGGCGGTGGCCAAACCGAGAACTCCTTTTTAAACTCTGTCCCTATCAGCTTTTCCCACTACCCTTCCCCACTGTCTTTGGTGTTTGTGGGTTGAGAAGTCTGGTAACTGCTGCAGTTCACTGATTCAGGGCTCTAGGGCCCACTCCGCCCAGCTCCTTGTCTGGTTGGTCCATGCTGCCCACGCTGGGTTCTGCTCCACTCCGCTCTGCTCCGCTCCCAGCTCCGAGTGGGATAGACCTCACCCAGAGACCCTCCAGGCTGTCCTGGGCTGGAGCCCTGCTTCCCTCTGCTCTTTTGTGTGTTCTGCAGTTCTAGAATTGGTTCAGAGCCATTTTTTATAGGTTTTTGGAGGGGCTCGGTGGGGTGCTCATGCTAGTCCCTGCTTTCTAGCCGCCATCTTGGCTCTGCCCCACCTCCGAAAACAGCTTTCTTGATGGGGCAGTTCCTACCAGCTCCATGAACCAATGTACTTTCAATAAAGCAGTTAACAGGAAGAGAAAGTTCAGGTGTCTCTGTCCAGAGTCACTTGGCCACAATGTCTGCATTCAGGCAACCTCTCATGAAGCACAAATGGACAAGAACCTAACTTCAGGGTTACCAAAGGGACATTCAGAGTAGGCTGTGCTGTAGCTCATCTTCAGCCCAGGTGTTTCCAATGGGAAAGAGAGTGAATGAAAGAGAGAATATGAGGGTAATAGACCTCTGCCTCCATGTTTCTAGCTGCTTGGGGGGGGCGGGGAAGGAGAAGACAATTTCAAAAGGAAAGCAAGTTCATCTGGGTCCTACAATTTTCTAAAGATAATCCACCCGATCTAGTAGGCCTCTAGTAGGCCTCCAATGCAGAGATCCCTCAGAGGAACCCCACTTAGCAGGCGTGACCTGGATGGAGATCCAGACAAGGAGAGTGAGAAGGAGCAGTCAAATAGGTAAGAAGGGAGCCAGGTGAGGCTGGAGTCACAAAATCCTGGAGAGCAGAATGTGAAGGAGAAAGGGGCCCTGGGCTCAATCCTAGGCCCTCTTCTCTTCTCCCTCCATTCTACTTCATTTGGTGATCTCATCAGCTCCCATATTTTTAAGGGCCATCTCCATGCTCACGATTCTCAAATCTACCGATTCTGCCCGTAACTCTTTGCTGACCTCCAGTCTTTCATCTCTAGCTGCTTTTCAGATGTCACAAATTGGACGTCCAGTAGACATCTTGAGCTCAACTTGCCCCAAACAGAATTCATTCTCTTCCTCCTAAACTTCCCCCTCCTATCTTCCCTATTATTGTAGAGGGCACCACCATCTTCCAGGCTCTCAAGCTTGGCATCATCCTGGACTCCTAAAGTCTCTCACCTCCCATATCCAAGCTGCTGCCAAGGCTTTCCCAATTCACCTCTGCACATCCCTTGCACTTTTCACCTTTGCAGCACCTCTCATCAAATTCTGCAACATCTCTTGTAGATTTCATCTTTTCAGCACCTCTCATCAATTTCACCTCTGCCACATCCCTTGCAGATTTCACCTTTGCTGCACCTCTCATCACTTTCATCTTTTCAGTACCTCTCATCAGTTTTATCTCTGCAGCATCTTTCAAAAACCATGCTCTCTCTCCTCTGGTGCTGCCTCTCCCCTGATGCATTGCTTATCACCTCACACCTGCACTATTACAATAGGAGCTGGTGGGTCTGCCTGCTTCAAGTCTCTCCCTACTCCTTCCAGTTGTTAAACTGATTTTCCCAAGGTACAGGTCTATGTCACCCACCCACTCAATACACCTGTGGCCCCTATTGCATCCAGAATCAAATACAGAATCCTGTGCTTGAACTTCAAAGCCCTTCATAACCTCACCCTCTTCTGCCTTTCCAGTCTTCTTCTCACACTTCACTCCCTACCACATCTTCTTCAATCCAATGACACTGGTCTCCTGACTATTCCTTGCTCATGACCCTCCATCTTCCAACTTGGGGCCTTCTCTCTGGCTGTCCCCCATGCCTGGGATCATTTTCCCAACTCATCTTGGCTTCCCTGGCTTCTTTCAAGTTCCAGTTAAAATCCCACCTTCTACAAGAAGCCTGCCCCCACCCCTCTGAATTCTGCCTTCTGTCGATTTTTTGCTATTTTTCTCGCACATAATTTGTTTGTACCTAGTTATTTGCATGTTGTCTCCCTGATCAGATTGTGAGTCCTTGAGGGCAGACACCCTGTTTTTGCCTTTCTTTGTATTCCTAGCTGTTAGCAACCTGGCATATAGTAAGCATTTAATAAATATTTATTGACTGACTGATCATATTAAAAGTTGTAGAGAGATGAAGGAGCATGAAGACCGAGAGAAGGCCATTAGACCTGGCAGTTAGGAGGTCATAAGAGAATAATTTTGGCTGAATAATGAGGTTGGAGGCCAGACTATAGAGAGTTAAGACAGTGAAAGGAAAGGAAGTGAAGGTGCCTCTTATACACGACATGACCAATCAATAAACCTTTCTCAATCCAGCCACTTTTCCCATTTTCTGTATCTATATAGGAGAGGAAGGACAGAACCATCCAAATGTGGTCAATGATAAAATCTTTTGTTATAGAAACACCAGCAGATCTGTTCCATTTTTAGTATTTTTGTTGTCTTCTTGTCAGTTTCATTTTTAATAAATACTCTTGTGGTGATTCAGTTTAATTAGGTCTCACACCCCATTTTCTGGAAATTTACTTTTCCTTCTACTACTTCTTACTGTTTTTTTATCAAATCAGAGGTGATTACATTCATGATCTTCCACCATCTTATTGAAGTTTTGGAAATGAGTTTATGTTCTAAACTGCCCTTAGTTGCCATGTTTCCCTGTTTTTTTTAAGGAGATTAGGTGGTTGGTGGCTAAATCAGTTTCTAGGATATTTTGGCCTCCTTTGTGTGGCACCTGCTTTATGTTGATTAAATTTCTGCCTTTTCCTTAATCTATTTCCTACTTTTCACCACTTCTAACTTATTTGATTGGGTCAAGTTGAAACTGTGTTAACTGCAATGCCACCTTATGTTTTTTATCTAATCTGAGGGTTTAACAAGGTCATTTGCTTTAACAAGATCATTTGACTGCAAGGTTTATTCAGAAATGATTCCTACATCAATAACCAATCACTTCTTATCCGTTAAGAAACAATTTCATTTTGTGGTGAGCTTGTCTGGCATTTGCCACATCCAGTGATTTCCAACTGTCATTTTTTCCGCATCTTAATGGAAATCCACCCTTTCTCTCTCTCGTTTCTCCTCTATTTAAAAAAAACACCCGCAATCAATGTGTAGAATTCAAATTCCTACATTTAGTTTTTTTTTCAATACTTCTAACTCTTCCTGAAAGAAGCATTTATGCTATATAGATGATTCAACTCTTTCCTTTCCTAATCCTAGGTTACATATAACAATGTGTTTTTTTGCCATTGTCTCTGCCCACCTTTGCATTGAAATAATCAAATATTAAGTTATATATTAACTGTATCTGGAGAAACCTATTTTTTCATAGAATTTCTGGACCTCATCTTCTGCTCTGATGTTGCTCAAAAGCTCCAAAGATATTTTGCTTGTGCTTGTAATGAGCTCTGTAAAGCAAGAAGGCTGAATCACCTGAGTAACTTCTTGCTTTATAGACCCAATGAAATCAATCCCTTTTTTGTACTTCTCAAAGAATCTGTGAGCCATCCTTCAGTTTCTTGCTGTCTATTTCAAGAATGTCAACACTGATACACTTCCTGTCCTGCAATAGAATGTTGAATAAGAATCACTGGATAAGGATCTCACATTTAGGGGAGTGCAGTTAAATTAAGGTTCAAACTATGCCCAGAGGGCTTTAAAATCGTATCCAAACTTTGAACCAGCAATAGCACTACTAGGTCTGTATCTCTAAAAGATCATAAAAAGGGGAAAGGAACCACATGTACAAAAATATTTATTGTAGCTCTTTTTGTGGCAGCAAAGAATTGGAAATCGAGGGGATGCTCTTCCATTGGGGAATGGCTGAACAAGTTGTGGTATATGAATGTCTTGGAATACTATTCTGCTAAGAAGTGATGAGCAGGTGGACTTCAGAAAAACCTGGAAAGAACTACATGAACTGATTCTGAACCAGGATGACATTGTACACAATATGAGGGACACTGTATGATGATCAGCTGTGAATAACTTAGCTCTTCTCAGTAATACAGTGATCCAAGACAATTCCAAAAGACTCATGATACAAAATGTTATCCACATCCTGAGAAAGAGCTCTGGAGTCTGAATGCAGAACAAAGCACATTCATTTCTCTTATTTTTTGTTGTTTTCTTTCTCGTGGTTTTTTTCTTTTGTTCCTATTCTTCCTTAATAACACGACTAGTATGAAAATATGTTTAATATGATTGTATACCTATAGCCTATTTCAGATTGCTTTCTCTCTTGGGGAGGGGAGAAGTAAGAGGAGAAGGAGAAAACATTTTGGAAATCAAAATCTTATAAAAATGAATGCTGAAAAGAAATACAACATTTTAAAAAATAAAACTAAAATAACATTTGAAGTTGCAATTTCCTAGCCCTTGTCAGCTCCCTTTTCTGCCAATGCCATTATCACTGGGGTTTTACAAAGGATATGCCCACAAATGAAGACAATTTTGCATTTTTGTTTTATGAGTTGCCATGGCCAAAAGTCACCACCTGATAGTGTGACCATAGCTAAGACTACTCAGCATCCTCATTTTCTTATCTCAGGAGCTGCCTCCTGTATGACACTTTCCCTTCCCCAATTGTTAGTGTTTTCCCCATCCTCAAAGAACTACATATTGACACATTCATGTACATATAACAGAAGAGAAGCTCCCTGAGGGCAGAGATTACTTCACTGCTGTCTTTGTATCTCAGCACCTACAACATAGCAGATTTACTGAGTTAAATGGACTTACTGCCTCCACAGTGATCTGGGGCTTCCATTCCCCATCATCTATGTTGGTGTCTTATCCTTCCTATCCCAAAGACCATTCTCCTTGGAATAGAAAATAGAAGCAAAGGAAAAGATGAATATTCCAGCTATCATTTTATTGGCCCATTTACTCTGAGGAACAGTCCAATCCCTTCCTTGTACCTTTTCTTGCCTCCAACATAGCTTAAATACACACACACACACACACACACACACGCAAAATTTGCACTTGAGACTAAAATATTGAAGAAATTTAGACCTTATTGTTGGAAATCAAATGATTAAAACCATTCTCATGTTGTTTCAATTTTTTTTGAATTGCAGTTTGGGAGTAGGAAAGCAACCAAATAGTCACCCAAATGAATGATGTTGAGACATATAAGCAATATTAAGGTGCTTGGGATGTTCACACATGTGCAATTCACACCCATGAGGTTTACACAGCACACCCCAATACAGTTAGATGTTCCTTCTTACCCGGGCCATGAATCTGGGTCAATGGAGGAAAAGGCTGGTGAACCATCATCTCATCCCCTTTATGTAAATAATTGAGGCTGTGTTGAAATCCCAGGCCCTCATGCTCTTCTAAAGACCCTTCACAGTCCAGGGTTCTGAGCCTATAAGAATGAAGATGGCAGTTCCCTGACTTAGCATTAGAAGACCTGGTCTCAGAGTTCAGTTGTCCAACTTTCTGGGTGATCTTAGCCAAGCCAGAACTTTTAGCAAGTCTCAGTTTCCTGATCTTTCTTACACTGCTTTTACCGCAATTTTTCCTCTTCCACTTAATTTGTTTTTCAAATCATTGGGTTTTTTTGCTCATCTTTATCTCGTTCTTTACTTCTTCTAAGAATTCTTTTTCAGCTTGTGTCCAGTCTGCACCTTTTCTTTGAGGCTTTGCTTGAAGATGTTTTCAAGTCATTGTCTTCTTCTGTCTTTCTATCTTAAGCTTCCCTGTTACCATAGAAGCTCTTAACGGTCAGGTTCATTTTTTTGGTTTACTCATCCTTCCAGATTCCTAGTACTAATTTACCTAGTTGTTTGAGATATGGAATTACAATACCTTCCCATTGAAAATAGCAAGGTTTCACATACTTGCATTGTGCTCATATCTTTTACTGATCACTTGGTCTGATTATAGAAATTTTCTATAAAAGAAAAAATCAGGGTCATGATTATAACAACATCAAACTCCTTGATCAACACACATATTGCTAGATAAAGCATGCTTAGCTCTGTTTGATTTGTTTGGCAACCAGCCGTGTAGTAACAATTCCACCTCATAGCCAGACTCAGGAATAGCCAGGTGGGAGACATTCCTGTTGAAGGAACACAATGGAGAAACTGAGCCAGGAGGATCCCACCTTAGGCTGATGCCAAGGCTACCCTCTTGGCTTTTTCTCAAATGCAAATCTCTACTTGTAATAGTTCAAGATCACATTCCCACTGAGTAGCTTGTGGCATGTTTGGACTTGAAAAAAAATTAGTGAGCCACAACATGAAAGTGATTCTAAAAATGAAGGCAGTAGTGTGAGTCTTACTTTTAGTGAAAGTAGCATAAGAGAGAACACTCCCGACATTGAAATCCCTGGTGTTCTCAAGGAAGGACATTATCCTTCCAAGCAATAACCCTGGCCTGGACCAGAGGAAATGGTGTGGAGAGCTGGATGCCATTTATTGCTGATTCAAAATGCCCAGATAGCTTGGATCCACGGGCCAGAAGGGGACCCACTTGAACACATTGCTGCTGCTGCTTTGAAGAGGATGCCCCCTCCCCTGTTTGCAGGCTGGTCCCTGCCCCTGTTGGGGGCCCCTCCCACTTGCTCAGAGGCCTTGGCCTGGGACCTTCCAGCTGCCCCCCACCCTCAACCCTCCAGCCTCCTTCTCCCCATCTGAGTCGAGGCCCCGCCTCTGCTGCTGCACCATCTGCCTGCATGACCTGGTCTTCCACTCTAGCCCCTGACCATCAGGGCATCCTCCATGCCTGGCATCCAGATGGGCTTGGCGCTCCAAGATGTCACAGCCAAATAAAGACAATTGATGTGGGGTGCTTGGGTATGGGTTTTTTTCTTCCTTTTGTAGCTTTAAAGACCAAAAATGTGTGCTAGGAACCAGGCAACTCTCCCTGGTTTAAATGTACAAAGATCCCAAATAAATCTGTGTGTCAGTCGCAGCCTCAAAAAAAAATATTCTGTTTATAGTGTATACTACTCATTGCTATTGTATTTCAGGTGTATTAGGGACTTAAAACTTACTTAAAATTGCAAATATTTTATATGAATATTTTGGGGGTGTGGGAAAGTTCGTTTTGCAATATGAACAAATCACATGACAAGCAACAGAATCTAAGAAGGAATTAAATTCATAAACTGAGGTTCTACTGTGTGTATGTATATATATATATACATATATATGCATATATCTATGTGTGTGTGCATTAGTGTATGTGTGTGTGTGTGTGTGTGTGTATGTGTGTGTATAAACTTTTAGGGATTTAATTAAAAAGACATAGAAAGATTTGCCAGCACGTGTCTTGATTCTTTCAAATTCTGATCTACTCAAATAATCTTCAAGTCACTGTTTCTATTTCTTTCTCTTTTGTTTACCCACCCAGAGTGCTGCAGTCAGCCAGGGATGGAGAGAGATAAGGAGAAAGAGACTTTCTTACAATTATATCCCTTATCCATTTCCTGTCTACATGCTTAATTCGCTTCAACCTGGCTAACTGGCAAACCAGTGCTTTTACATGTTTCTCTTTCTCCTTTACCTTGTTGGCTAACCCCTGACTACGAGAACAATGGCTTTCTGCTTGTTTCCATCTAACTGGAATTCCTCCAGCAACTTCTTATTCTTAACCTCTTAGTCAAGGGACTTCATAGTAGCTTTTTTCAATGTTGTGTAAAGAGACCATCTCAGATCTGCCATTACCTGTCTCCCTCCTTTTCCCTACCTGATGAAACATATTCCCACCAGAAGGCACTCTTGTCCTTTTTTTGTTTACAAGGTGTCCCCATACTCACACAATGATCCAAATATGTCCAACGTGGGGCCACCCTACCCCTCATGGAGGCCATTCAGGGATTTCCCCCACTCCAACCTGCCTATCCCCTACTCCCTTCAAATTCCTTTGGTATGCTGGTGACTACACCAATTGTAAGGTCTGGAATTCCCTTGGGTGGGGAACCTGGTATCTCCTCCATAACCAGAAGTGTTCTTAATACCAAATGAAGAGGCCAAGGAATTCTAAATTGACTATAGGAGTTTAATAAATTATTATAATTAGTTATATGCAAGAGCAATCTGAGGCACCTGCCAGAGAGTTCAGTGGTGTATCCTAGAACATTGTGAGGGGTGGAGTGTGGCCAGAATGGCCTTTGTTTTCTTTGAATGACTCAGCTTATCTCATTGAGCCTTTCGGGGTGCTGGGGCTTCTCTTCTGGGGCAGGAAGCCCAGCCCCATGACTCATCACACAGGAAGTTCTCTGCTTCCAGGCATGCCCTGGGCCTCCTGCCCCAGAAGAGAAGCCCTAGCACCCCGCAAGGCTCAATGAGGTAAGCTGAGTCATTCAAAGAAAACAAAGGCCATTCTGGCCACAAGTGGATCCCCTAAAGAACCTCTGAAATCCCTGTGGTGATTATAGAAAACAGAGCAGGGGTGGAGGAGCTAGAAAGTGCATCATTGGTGATTGGTGGGTATTTTTGATTTTGAGTAATGAGTAATGAGCTTGAGCATTAAACCAATCTTATTGGGCATAAAGCTTAAACACAGATTTGTGTACTAATCTTGTACCAGGCACATATGGATGACGATATTCTTGTTATGGCTTTCATTGGTCATCGTGTCTAAGTTATGATGTTTAGCAAGTCACCATGTCCAGGCTTCTACCTTTCACAGATATTAAGTTTCTTGGCTTTTTACTTATTACTGTATTTTATGGCTTTTCCCCAATCTGGACCCCATAATGACCTTAACTGTCTGAATAAACCACTTCTGTTTGCTTCTAGTAGCACACTATTCCCAGAGTATACAAGGTAGATGCAGTGTTACTATTGTTTTTCATGAGGAGACCAGATAATCATGTCGAGAGAAGATCTATCTTATGAAGACCAACCGGTTTTGTTCCTTCCACATGCAAGAAAGGGGAGGGGAGGAGAATCAGTTGGACATTTTAACCACTTTCCAATTATATTCAGACATCTGTATACATCTCAAAAAGTATAAATACCTTTCCTCTCCCAATCCCCAAGAAATTTGCTTAAGGATTTAGAAAAGTAAAACTGTTCATAGGATCATAGATTGAGAGCTGCAGTTATTTGTTTCAAGATGAAGCGGGAAAATAATGCAAATCAAGAGACTATTATAATAAAGATGCAGTAAATTAGCGCTTCCAAGATGGAGGGTGAATTGGCATCCACTGTGGTGGAGAAGAGGAGAAAGGAAGAATATTGTATATGGATGATAATAAGTTTTGACATTTATGTAGCACTTTAAAGTGTAAAAAGTACCTAACATACATTGTCTCATTTGGGTCTTAAAACAATCCCGTGAGGCTGATTTTACAGGTATTATTATCGCTATTTACATATGAGGAAACCAGTCCTAAGAGATTCAGTGACAGGATTTGTGACCAAAAGACCTAAATTTGAAGCAGTGAGTCAACCGTGTGACCTTGGGTGAGACATTTAACACCGTGAGCCTCAGTTTCCTCACCTGTAAGATAGCACCCTGTAAGCAGAATGGCCGTTGTTTTCTTTGAGTGACTCAGTTTATCTCATTGAGCCTTGCTGGGTGCTGGGCCCCAGGCCCAGAGCTCTGTTAGGTGTGGAACCATGGTGCTAACTCCAGGGAGGGCCTAGTGTACATGTCTGGGACAGCAGAGGCTTTTAGACCACGTGGGCTTAGGTCCGCCTCTTTGTGACGATTCATGGGGCTGGCTAAGGGGAGGTGTTAACTCCAGAGCCATGCCCTATTGGGTGTTAACCTAGGCTACGTGGATGTGAACCTCCCAGGGTCCTAAGGGGAGGGGCCAACTCAAGAACCAATTGGCTCTGGTCATTCAGGCGACGCTTGATGACGTCAAAAACTCTATAAGAGGAGAGAAGACAGCTTGAAGATCCCTTTTCAGTTGGAGCAGCAGTGGTGGCGAATGTGACTCTGGGCCAGCCCTTGTTCTGAGCTCTTGGGCTGAACCTAGATGTTGGTAACTATGGATTGTATTGGGTCTGTCTGTTGATATTTGTAATTTGTTTGTATTTTGTTCTGAAGTTAATGGTGCTGATTTTTTCCCCTGAACTAACTGAATGCTATCTGCATGCTCCCCTGAACTAACTGAATGCTGTCTGTATGCTGGATTAAAGTAACCTTGTCAACCCTTTCACCTTGATTTCCTTGGTTAAGCAGATCAAAAGAACCTGTGCTGGCAGCTTTCTGGGTGCTGGCTGTGGGTGGATTTTACACCCCCACAGAAGCTGCTAGCCGGATTGTTAAAACACACCCACATCACACCATTGTTGTGAGAATTAGATGAGATAAGACATGTAAAAGTACTTTTGAAAATCTTAAAAAGATACCTAAATACCAGTTATTACTTACTCAGGGTCACACAGCTAGTAAGCATGCAGGAGGCAGAATATTCACCCAGGTTTTACTGACTCCAAGTACTACATTCTATTTATACTGCAATGTAATGGTTGGAGGTGCGAGATGGAAACCTGAATTTTTTATTTGATTCTATGCTAATCAGGAGACTCTCAGTAAATTATCATGAATGTAAAAATGTGAAATGTGAAATGAGTCCCCAATGGGAATGATGGTTAGTGTATCAGGATTTTTATTTATTCCTTTTTCCTTTTTTAAAAATTCTTATTTTAACAAGTGACAACTAAAATGAACTCTGCCATATACACAGTAGAATAGAGAAAGTTGTACAGGATTCAATGGAGTTTTAACTAATGAAATTGGCTGTACTTCTTTTCTATTGTACTCCAGAGAAGTCATAGCATGTGAATGGGAACCAAATCAATATTAAATAAATACCTGGTTGCATAATCAACTCTTTAAAGACAGAATAAGCAGACCCTCTGAGGCACCTTTGCCACCGATTGGAACCTGATACAATAGTAGTCATTTCACATGATACCATACTCTTTCTTTTTTTTCTTTTTTGATCCTTCATTCTGAATCTTCTTGACTTTTCTTCTTACTTCCAGTTCAACTCAGTCACTCAGTCACTAGTAGGTCATTCAATCATCAAAGAAATTTACATAGTTATAACAAAGGAAATATACTGAAAATGTATACTCCAGCTCTGAGGTTGGCTAGACGGCACCATTTATCTCCATGTGGAAACTCCTTTAATCAGCATAACAGGGTATGACAAGTCATGGCGTTTGGGCATGTCTTAGGTGGAGCAGTGGAGGGAGCACTGGTCTTGGTGTCAGAAAGACACATCTTCCTGTGTTCAAATCAGGCCTTACATTCTTACTAGCTGTGTGACCCTTCTCAAGTCACTTTACCCTGTGTTCCTCAGTTTCTTCCACTTTACCATGAATTGGAGAAGGAAACGGCAAACCACTCTAGCATATTTACCAAGAAAACCCCAAATGGGTTTACAAAGAGTTTGACATGACTGACAAATGACTGAATAGCCACCACCAAATAGGAAAGGTCCCAACATCATGGGAGTGTACTTTTTTACGGCCTTAGGTGTCCAGGAAGCCAAGTCTATGAGACCAGAGCTACCTTAGTTTTTCGAGCTAAGTTGTAACCTTAATCTTTTGTGCTCATTAAGATGTAGCGACAGGGATGTGTTTGTTGCTTTTCAAGGAAAGGAGAGCCCAATCTTCATGGAGGAAGGAGGTTTAGATGTTGTTCTCCCTACATGGGGTGAGGAAGAGGGAGGCTTCAGGATAATGCTGTGGTTATGAACTTCAGGGACTGATACAAATCTGAGAAGTCAGTTCAATACTACTAAGACATCGCTACAGTGATCTGAAAAAGCAAACACAGACTATTAAAGGAATATTTTTTGTACATTCTTCCAAAGACCCTAGCAGGGTGACTCTAACAATCTATTCATATGGATTTCAGAAACTGAACAAAAGATCTGGGATTTCCTCTGCCTGAGAAACTCTGTCCAAGAAGTCTAAAAGATGACTAGTCTGAGGCACAGAAATTTAAGCAACTTGCACAGGGTCACACCACTACTTTCACAGGAGACACTTGCACTCAGGTCTTCCTAAGTTTGAACCTAGAACACTATCCACTATCCCATGCTCCCTCACTTCTAGAGAAGCTAGGATGGAATGGAAACAGCAATAGGAGGCAGACAATACCAATGGAAGAAACACAAAAGGCAAGCAACAAGGGTGCTAAATCATCATGGCTTTTGCCACTTCTCTCCCATTAGAAAATCTGTTTTCTTGTTCAAAGATCATTAAATTTTACAAAACAGAAGTCTCGGATTTGATAAAAAGATTATATTGCACTAAAAGGTGGAAAGAAATCCTAGATTCAGAGAGGTATCTGAGAGGATACTTAGTTGAATTCCTTTTCTTTGTTTTGCACTTAATTGAAATAGAGAAAAGAAAAAGAAAAACTGTGCCAATAAACATACATAGTCAAGCAAGACAAATTTCTGCTTAGGCCATTTCCATATATCTTTTCTTCTGCACATTGAATCTATTACCTGTCTGGGGAGCTGAGAAGCATACTTCATGTTTCCTCTGGAGTTGTGGCTGGTTGCTGTGGGGATCAGTAATTGACTTATTTTATATGCAATTGAGGTGCACTGGCCTAGAAGAGACCAGTCCATGGATGGTGCATCTCCACCTGCTTTAGTCTAAGTTACAGTGTGGAAATTTGGTGAGAGCTGATTTCTGGCCAAGTATAACTGAGATAATTTTGTGATGCTGTAGCCTTTTGAATAGCTGTGGAGCTAGAAGAGCTAATGACTGAGCTGAGGGGATATACGAAAGGAATGACTTGCATTTTCATCACTTTTCCTTTTCTTTATAACTATGAAGAAGGGCTCCTTAGAGCTAGTACCAAGTCACAGGGGTAGAGAGAGGCTGGAACACATTTCTCATCTTGTCATACTGATTATGAACACATGACCACCTCTGTCTCTTCAGTTATTTTTTCTTGATTTCATTAGGTAAAGGAGTATTCCAAAATAGAAGTCTCCAAATGACCTTGTGAGCTGGGGAGATCCAGAGATACCATCACAGATAAAGCTGAATTGCAGCAGGAACAGTGGCTATTGGCACTGGTACTGGTTCATGGCAGTGGAAGCAGTTGCACTGGGATGTGGAAAGATAGTCACTAGCCGGGGATATTGGGAGGGAGGGACCATGAGCCCTCATGGAGAAAAGAAGTGACTCTGATGGACTCTAGAAACGCACCAATCCTCAGAGTCCAGCAGAGAGCTAGAGCTAAGGGGAATTTCATGAGAATCCCATGAAGAGGGAAAAAAGACTTCCAGAGCCAGGTGTGGGAGGTATCCTTTGCCACATAAGAATACATGCTGTATCTCTGGAGTTGATGCTGAAGACAAGGGTCAAACTTGACATTTAACCCTTTTCAATTTCATCTGATTCTATCAGGCCCAGGGTTCTAGTCTAAGATCTCCTTTCTCCTTATTCTCACCTAGTGTGTTAGTCATTTGTCTTAGCATTGTGTCATCCACAACTTTGGCAGGAGTACCATCTATGACTTCAGCAAAATCATTGACAAATATGTTGACTGCCACCATTCTTGGAGAGCAGCTCAGTGTTGTCTGATGTGCACTATTAGTTGGAGAGATGTGATACTTTGTATCTTTCAAAGTGTTTCTCTACGTATTGCCTCATGAAAGTCAACTAACCTAAGAATGTTGCCCATGTTCAATACTGGCATTTATTTTCCTGAACTAGGCATATTTGTTGCAAGGGTCCTCTTTCCTCCAGTGTTAGGGGGACAGAAGTAGGGGAACAGCAAGTAAATTAGAATAAATGCTAGATAATTTTAAAAAAATGCTAATTTTAAAAGACATTTTATTTCAGCTTTATATTTATGCACATATGTATGTTTTATATATACATACATATGTATTTCTATGTAGTATTTATTTGTATTTCATTATAATGTATACCCACATGCCTACAAAAATAACTACATAAAAATATTTTTGTTGTTGTTCAGTTGTTTCGGTAATGTCTGACTCTTTGTTACCCCATTTAAAAAAATTTTTTTTGGCAAAGGCATTGGAGATGTTTGCCATTTCCTTCTCCAGATCATTTTTCAGATGAGAAAACTGAGGCAAACAGGGTTAAGTGACTTGTTCAGGGTTACACAGCTAGTAAATGTGTGTAACTGGGCTGCTTTGAACTCCTGTCTTTCTGACTCCAGACCACTCTATTCACTGAGCCCAGGGCAGCCCTACAAAAAGTTACTTCAAAATGAAATTCCATCTTAAATTTGCTGGCCACAACAATATTACTAGCACGACCCTGAAAGAAAAAACGACTGAACTTATCATAGTCTTGGCAAGAAAAACTTACTGCAGGGCAGTGTAAAAGGCGTCAAAAATGATTGGTTTTTACCTTATTAAGAAAATATTCATATATACATATACACACATGTGAGTGTAAGTGTCTGTGTATATGTATATACACAAATATGTCACTAGTGTATATCTTAAAAATCATGGGGTTAAAAAAATCATGGGGTTGCTTAATAAGAGTAAGAAAATTTATTCAGCCCCTCTCCTCTCCGCCCCGCTCAGAACGCAGACACCCTTGATCCACATCAGGAACGAAACCGAGGCAGTTTGTTCCCTGGCCTCTGAGGGGTAGATGCGGGGCGGGGGGAGGGAGAGGAGCGGGGACAGCCTTTTCAGAGGTCACGGGGACGGGTCCGAAAGGTCACGTGAGGTCGAAGAACCGATTCAATGGCTCAAAGAGAGGGCTAGGAGTCACGGACCTCTCTCGTGAAAAGCCTTCAACTGCGGGAGTTATTCTACTTTGGGGGTGGGGGGGGGCGGTGTTTGAAAATGGCTCCAAGCTCGGGCGGAACCAACCCGGTGTCTGCGTCTCCAGGGGCTCCAAGTGTGACTCAGGAAGCCCCAGCTTGGCGCTGAGCAGCTGCGGTCCCGCCGGTGCGAGAAAAGCCTGGGGAGCTTTAGTGGAGGAAGGAGGGGACGGGGGTGGTGGTGGGGGAGTTGTGATTGGGCGTGTGTGGTGGTTGGGGGGCGGGTCATCCTTCATTTTTCACTGGCCCGCGCCCTAGAAAAGGCTCCTAAAAGGAGGGGCAAGAGGGGGCTCAGGCGTACGTTGCTCCTAGCCCCTGCACGTTCAGTTGTTGGCTTTAGCACCAAGTGCAAGACTACAGGTGACTCGAACTCCGAGAACATGGCCCGCAGTTTGGGCGCGAGGTGCTTGGGCTGCATGATCAGCAGCAGGAGGGCGGGGCGCACTTCCTCACACTTCAGTTTCCCCGCCCCCCCCCCCCCCAAGCCTTCCATGAAGCGGTCCCGCTCATTGGCCCGCAGCCCAAGACGCCCCGCCTCTGCAGCCAAGTAATAATGACGTTAGAGCTCGCTCCCCCTCCCACCAGCCCCTCAACGGGCCGCAACGGCCTCCCATTTGAAACCCACTTTTGGTCCGGAGCGGCTGGTCGGGAAGAATCGGGACAGGGGGACGGGTCAGCCCGCCCTAGCGCCCCGTGGGCTCTACCCTGGAGCCACAGCAGGGTCCCCTCGCCCGGCAGCCCAAGAGTAGCCCGAGGCTCCCAGCCTGGGCCTCCGTGAGAACGGGCATGCAGGCGGCTGCGGGAGCTGCGTGTACGAGGCCCCTCTTCCCACGCCCCCCCCCCAGGGTCCCCAAACCTGAGCACTTGGCGGGTCAGAAGGGGATGGGGAACGAAGTCCAACCCAGCTGCGGGTGATGGGGTGGCGCAGGGCACGTGGGGGAGGACCGGCCCAAGTAGAGTCTCCTGCGGGGCTTGGGGCTGGTTGGGTCATGTAGGGACAACTTGGAGGTTGATGGGCCTGAAGACGGGAGAGAGTCAGGAACTGAGGCTTTGGACTTTGGGACTTAGAACAGTTCAAAACACTACGGTTTTTTTCAGAGCAACAAAAGATCCTTATTTTTCATTTTCAAAGCTGAGGATCTGTGGGTGGAGATGGAACTTGGAGTTTGGCGTAACATGAGGCCACTCACCATCCTCATTCGGATGATTTTTTTCTGCTCTGCACTGCTGTCTGCCACCTGCCTTTTTTCATCCTTCCAGATTGGTCCAATCTCCATTTGGGGTTGCCCCCCACTGTGCTCCCTCAAAATTCAGATTGTAACGAACTTATCATTTAGTGATGACTGAGCTAGCCAGGTGTCTAGCATCCTTTGTGAAGAGAAGTACTGTTCCTTCCTAATAAATTCCCACCCCTGGAGTGAAGGGAGAGAGGGCCATTCCTTCGCCTTTCCTGTCTTGTCCCCTGACTTGGAGGAAGGAGAGCATCACCACTTCTGCTCCACCATCTTGCTCCCTCACCTCAGCTGTCTAAGGGTTATGATTGTGGACACTGAAAATACCTCTTGACATTGTGAAAAATAACTCCTTCGGACTGGGGGGGGGGTGAAGTTAATAGCCAAATTTAGTATGCATTTGCAAAAGTGGGTAACCTCTTCCCAACCATTAAGTCCCTCCCCTGTTTCCCCATTTGCTGGGTACTATAGAGTGTACAACTTTCTGCTATGCCTGTTACATATTTACGCCCTTGTTATGTCTTCCCTCCCAACAGACTTGTCCTATCACCATTAAAATGAGCATTTACCCCTCCCAGAGGAGAAATTAATACTCATGAATTTACTGAACATGAGTACTCCAAGAAAGAATTAACCTTTTCCCTACCTAACTGACTCCTAGCCCCAAAACAAGATAAAACCAGTTGTACCCTGTTTTTTACCCAGTTCTGCTAATGTTACTTTGAATTTATAGAGACAAATACTTCCCTTCTATCTCTCCATGTCCCCCGTTTCTTTGAATATGGATTTTGTTTCCATAATTTTTCACTTTCGCTATTAGTTCTCTCTTCAAACCTATGGAGAAATTCTATACACTCCTTCTTCAAGTTCCTTGGAAATAGGTTTTCTTTTTACTACAATAATTGAGACACTTTGCTTTGTCTTCTTAGGTAAAGTAACAACTTGTATCCCTATGCCACATGTGAAATCAGCCATATCAGAAAAGGAATCAGGTAAGGTATAAATAATAATCCCCCTAATCCTAACAAAATTATCTCCGCCGTATTGCTGTCAGCTAAATAAACCAGTTTGAATCGAACCACCCCTTCCACTTTTGAACTGGCACAAGTGCCACTTCACGAACTTTTGTAGCCAAATTTTTAACTACTTGCCCTTTATAGTGTATTGGTACACAGCAATTACTCATTTTGAATTTTCTGTAATCCCCTCCTCCTCCTGCTTGAAGAAATCTCGTACTAACCCATGTTGATACACAGCTGCCCCTGTGTGAGTGGCTTGATGGGCAAGAAGTTCTAAAGCTTGTTCAGTTTGGTTAGTTGTGATCTCTACTACTGTCTGGAGCCTAATTAATCTATTGAGCAGATACATGGGGTCCTATACCCTCAGCTCCCATCTTGGGCCCAAGTTGCTGGTCCATAGGTTCGAATTATCCTTTCAGGGGACCACTCATTTCCCCATCGGCATCTCCTGCTGCTGTTATACTAGTGTCTAGACCCCTTCCTTTCTAACTAAATCATCATATAGAAGAATTCCCAAGTCATGTCCCTTTGATCCCTCCAGGAAGAAAAACCCTGATCTCACTAATTTTATATAGCATATTTTTGTCCGATTAAGTGGCAGGTGGGTATAGAAAGTCAGCCAACAAATCCAATAATACCCTTTTAATGCAGGTTGTTGTTCTCTAAATAACCTGGGCCCACTAGTTGTGGGAAAATACCCTTCATCCTCTTGTCCTAATGCCCCCCCCAATATAAGTGGAATTACCTCTCCAGAAACTTTGTTTCTTTCTCTCTCCACTGAGAGCTGTAGTTGTTTTCTTGTGCACAGTCAATCCTACTCCCAAACTCTTTAAACAAGACCCTTGAGGTTTCCTTTTCCCACTTCCATCTAATCTTAGTTTATAGTTAAATCCTTGGAATTTTCCATGATGCAATCAACTACAGCAGTATTCCTGTAGCAGTCAAAAGCAATCTGAGTACAACTGTCCCAGGTGTGATAGCCTAGGTCTTTTGTGGTCATCATGCACTTCTTCCATTGTTGTTTCCAGTTGGGCATCGTATGTGTGTGCTGTTCCAATCATTACTATGTTTGCTACAATCTAGTACCCTCTCAGACTCTTCCCTTCTAGTATGCATCCATTCACAGGTACTTTCTCCCAGATTCTCCCCTGTCCCAGTTTGATTTAAGCAAAATATCCCTGGAGCCTACCTAACCAGTGGCCAACTGTGTTTTTCTGCTTGGTCCAAGAAACCAGTGCCATTCCTTACCTCTGACCAGTTGCTGAGTATCCATGCCAGCCTGAAAAGTGTTGTACCAACAACAGTTCAGGTTGAAAGTGTGAGCTACTGTCTCAGCTGTCTGTAAAGAGGCATTGGGAGCTCTGGGAAGAGACACAATTGAGCCATAGCAGGTAGGATTAGAACTGCTATCACTAAATATGACAATGGGAGTGTCTGCTGTAGTTCTGTCATTTGGTACTTCTTGATTAAGTCAAAGGTACTTCTTCAATATTTTCTTCCTAGGTCTCCCAATAATTCTCTGAGGGAATATGGCTGTTAGTATTTTTAAGTTGGTACTATTCAGTTAGTATTTTTTTTAATTTAAGTTTTTTTATTTAACATATTTAGTTTTCAGCATTGATTTTCACAAGAGTTTGAATTACAAATTTTCTCCCCATTTCTACCCTCCCCCCCACTCCAAGATGGCATATATTCTGGTTGCCCTGTTCCCCAGTCAGCCCTCCCCTCTATCACCACCCCCCCATCCCCTTTTCCATTCCTTTCTTGTAGGGCAAGATAAATTTCTATGCCCCATTGCCTGCATATCTTATTTTCTAGTTGCATGCAAAAACTTTTTTTTGTTTTTGAACATCTGTTTTTAAAACTTTGAGTTCCAAATTCTCTCCCCTCTTCCCTTCTCATCCACCCTCCCTAAGAAGTCAAGCAATTCAACATAGGCCACATGTGTATCATTATGTATAACCCTTCCACAATACTCATGTTGTGAAAGACTAACTATATTTTGCTCCTTCCCAACCCACCCCGCTTTATTGAATTTTCTCCCTTGACCCTTCTCTAACTTGCTTTTCCAAATCCTTTTTGAGCTCTTCCATGGCCTAGGACCAGTTCATGTTTTTCTTGGAGGCTTTTGGTGTACGCTCTTGCACTTTATTGACTTCTTTAGGCTGTATGTTTTGGTCTTCTTTGTCACCAAAGAAAGAATGCAAAGTCTGAGACTGAATCTCGGTGCGTTTTCGCTGCCTGGCCATATTCCCAGCCAACTAATTTGACCTTTGAGTTTTTCAGTGGAGTATGACTGCTTGTAGACTAGAGAGTTCTATGTTCTACGTTTGGGGGGGAGGTGCCAGCTCTGCCACACCAGCATTGCTCCTTCCCCAAGAACCCCCAACCCGGACTGGGCTTAGATCTTCAGCAGGCTGTGCACTCCTGCTCTGATCTGCCACTTAATTCCTTCCACCAGGTGGGCTTGGGGCTGGAAGCAACAGCAGCTGTAGCTGCCCCACCTTCCACTGCCCCCATGGCTAGAAGCCGAACCGCGAACTCCTTCCACTCCCGCAGCTTTTCCCACTAACCTTCTCAGCAATCTTTGGTGTTTGTGGGTTGAGAAGTCTGGTAACTGCTGCAGCTCACTGATTCAGGGCGCTAGGGCATGCTCTGCCCAGTTGCTGGTCTTGTTGGTCCACGCTGCTCAGGCTGGGCTCTGCTCCACTCTGTTCCCAGCTCCCAGCTCCCAGCTCCGTGTGGGATAGACCTCACCCAGAGACCATCCAGGCTGTCCTGGGCTGGAGCCCTGCTTCCCTCTGCTGTTTTGTGGGTTCTGCCATTCTAGAATTGGTTCAGAGCCATTTTTTATAGGTTTTTGGAGGGACTCTGTACGGAGCTCACGCTAGTCCCTGCTTACCAGCTGCCATCTTGGCTCCGCCCCCTTTTCTAGTTCTTTAATGCTATAAATAAGTTTGTACATGTGAAATAGAAAATCCTTTTTATTTTTGTTATTGTTTTTGTTGTGTCTGACTCTTGATGACCCTATTTGGAGTTTTCTTGCCAAAAATACTGGCATTGTTTGCCATTTCCTTCGCCAGCCCATTATCAGTTGGGGAACTGAGGCAAACAGGGTCATGCAACTTGCCCAGGGTCATGCAGCTAGTGTCCAAGGCTGGATTTGAACTCAAAAGGATTAGTCTTCCTAACTCCAGGCAATAACACTCTATCCATTCTGCCCCCTAGCTTCCCACACAAAAGTATACTCATTCTATATTTTAGCTAAAGAAGAATATTTAGTTTATATCATTGTAGACCAAGTTATTGTGAAAAAGAAAAGGTTAAAATGGGATACTTCTGGTCGGTGGGGATTAGGTGGATGGGTAGAGATATGTAGAATGAGACAGCTAGGTGGCCCAATGGATGGCGTGCTGGCTCTGAAGTCAGGAAGACTCATCTTTCTGAATTCAAATTTGGCCTCAAACACTTCATAGTTGTGTGACCCTGGACAAGTCACTTAACCCTGTTTGCCTCAATTCCTCATCAGTAAAACGAGCTGAAGAGGGAAATGGTAAACCACTCCAGTATTTCTTCCCACAAAACTCCAAATGAGGTCAGGACAGTCAGACACGATTAAAACCACCGAACAAGAAAAAGAAAAAGACTCTATAGCAACCATTCTTTTGAGAACTTGAGGGAAGGGCTGTTTTGGCATGGGACAAAGGGGCCACTGAATGTTCCTATGCATGAATTGGTCCTTTGAAATGTTCTTAAGTCAGTGACTAAGGATGGTTAATAGAATATTCATTTAGAGGGGAATTCTTCAATGAATTTCATTACGAAGAAATTTTGCTAGATTAAGCTGTTATAATAATATGGGATAAAATCAGCAAGGGGAGAAACTCACCATCACTGCCACTAGAACTTTCTTCTCTGTTTTTGAAGACCTTGCACAGAAGGAACTAACCCTGAACAAGAAGTAATAACTTTTAAGCATAATTATAAAATGAGAAATGTATGAATATGTCTTCTCTAAAAAGGACTTCACAACCACTCTTTCTCTTCTTAAGGACATTAGAAGATGAACCCAGTGGATTGAGGGAGAGTCTGTCCATATGATTCTAAAAATAATTTTAATTTCCTGAGTCTCTATATCATTGGTCTAGGTTCCCTCTCTAGGTGTCCCTTATTCTTTGAAAATACTACCTGAATTTGTAAATATTGAGAAAATTAATTGGAAGTTTTAGAATTCTAATGAAGTATACAGTGTAGAGAAAACCTGCAAAATACTACTTACCATAAAAAAAGCAGGGAAACCAATGCAAATGGTTGTTTGCACTGTCAGGTCTCACTCCCACAGAGTGACAAGAGCTTTAGAATTCTGAATATAGACAAAATGGGAATAATATGCTGGAGCTGGAAGAGAGGTCAGAAGGAAAGTGGCCATCCAGTCTGACACCCTCATTGTACTCATGAAGAAACTGAAATCACTAGAAGTTAAGTGATTCACTCCAAGTTACCCAGGCAGTATAGCTGGTGCTCTGAGTCAGAAAGGTTAGAGTGGACTCTTGCCTCTTCCATATCTGTTACTGCTTGAACATACAAAGTAGCACGCTATCTCTGGGAATGCTTGGAATCTACCCCTAAATACTGGGGGAGGAGAAGCCAAGTACTGGGCGTTTCCTACTTTTGGGAGTTTTTTTTTTATTGGTGTGGTCACACTTCCCATCACAATACCTATCCTTTATTTTCTTTTGATAGGTCTGAGTCCTGACTTACTGCCTTTCCATGTATGTCAAGTTCTTTCTTTCTGAGGAATCTGTCTGGTTGGAACCTATATATTACTCCAATAGACCATCTCTGGAAGAGCAATGCTAGCATGACTCAAGGACATTAATTTCTCCCATTAAAAATTGTCATTATGGTGAGAAACAACCTTAGACTTGAAATAGATTCCAAGCCTATGTTGAGGGATATAACAGTGTAGGATAATTGTCTACCATTGCAAGAGTGCCTTGTGCTGAAATCAATATCTTATAGTCATGGAATCCATAGTAGGTTCATGGAGTCATCAACCTCAGTGGGGTAAGAGAACAAGTAAAATAGAAGGAAAATTGAGAAATAGTTCCTTGAGGGCAAGTGAACTGAAGTGTGATCAATTCCATCTCAACCAGGAATAGGAAAATGAAGCTTTCCTTAGTGCTCAATGTATGTATTTATATTTCTTTTCTCAGTCTTGCCACTGAAGGCAAACTCAGAGAGGTTTACTTTCTTTGAAGGAACACAGAAGTACTTCTTGAATCTGGACATAGTAAGTAAAATTTGATAGTATTTTTGTTGAGTGTTGTAACTTGTGGGTCGTTTTTGACTTGAAAATGTGAATATCATTCAATATTTTGAATTTTATAAGTGTCTCTTTTCCTAAAGCACGATTAGTGGTGATTGAGAGTAATACTTTCTAGGTACAGTTGTAGTGTCTCTGGTTAATTCATTCTTGAATTGGCTGCTGAATCAGGAGCAGCATTAAACCCTAATAGTCTCTTAAACATTTCCTACTAGATGACACTAGTTGCTAGAGCCTCTGCCATGCCTTTCATATGTTTTCTATGGATACAACAGACTGTGGAAACAATTCTATACCGAATTATCATGTTCTAAGGCGTGACTGATAGGATCAATATGTAAATAAATGCAGAGTGCAGTAAGCCTTCTAGTAAAAGTAATGTACAGATGATATAATTTACTACCATCTTTGTAGCAGTAGCCATTTAAATTTTAAACGCCACTTGTGTCATGTCATTTGGAAAGATTATTCAAAAGATATATATTGCTGGAGATTATTTTTTTTTTCATTAGAACTTTGTTCACTTTCTACAAGGACATATTCAGAGTGTCTCAGTTCTTTTCACAAAGCTAATTCTAATAAATTTTAGGCAAAAGTGGAAACTCACTACCCTAGCAGATAAGTTGCTCCTTCTTCCTCCGTGTATGGCTTCCTATGCTTTTCTTCCATGTACTATTCAGCTAAAGGTGTGAATTTATGTGTAAAGCATAAATACAAAGAGTTAAAAAATGGATACACACCAAGCATTTTAAGGGATAATAAAAATGTCAGACAGTTCTCCAAGACTTGTGATGTGTTTGCCAATCAGATGAATCAGTGAAGAAGTTTCCAACTTGAACTCCTTACACTGATGCAGGAATAGATTTTTGTAACCCCTACCCACCCACAAAAGAATGTTTTAACCACTCAGGTGAGTTGAAAATCCCCAAAGTAAAAAGGTGCCAAAACCTCAAATTGTCTGTTTTTATCTGCTTGTAAATCAGGCATTTCTATCAGTGAATGAACATTAATTTAGTAAACATGTAGAAAACACCAATCTACCCCCAGTGGTGCTAAGTAAGCAAAGATGAAGAAGATACTTCCTTTTACCCTCAAATAGCTAAAATTCTCCTGGATTAATGTCATTAAGTTTCTCCAAGTAATCCATGAAAGTCTCCTCAATCCATATTGTGGCTTCACAGTAGTACTCATTGTATTATTGGCACCAAGTCCCTGTGAAAAGGAAGGGTGAAAACGGGAGCTCTGGTGTCGGTTGGTTTGGCAATTGGGGATTTGGTAATGGAATGGGAGTGTGCAGGAAAAGACTGTCGCAATAGCTCTGGTGGGGTCTAGAGGGAAAGGTTCTACTGGTAGGGAGCAAAGGTGGCCATTGAATATTCTAATGAATGGGGTGTTCCTATTGAATATCCCTAAGTCAGAGACTAAGTATAGCTAGATAATATTAATTTGCAGAGAGATTCCTCAAAGTATGTCATTCTGAAAAGTTTGCCAGATTAGGCTTCTGTTGATAAGAACCTATTCCACTGACGGGGTTGAATCTCAGCATTCCTCCAATGACTGCATATATGATGAAATCACTAGATAGAAAAAAATGTGAAAATCTTACCACCACTGTTAGTAGGTGTTTCTTTGCTACTTTGTGCTATTTTAAACATGGGGACCTCTCCTGAGCAAGAAGTAAAAAGTGTGAGCTATAAATCCTTATTATCAAATTATTTTCAGGGTCAGAAGTATAAATATGTGATTTTTGTAAAACCACCTATGCCACAGAAGTCTCCACATTGGTAAGGACTTTGGATGATGGATCTATTTGGTATGGGAAAATCAGTCCCCCTTTTTTCAAGTATATTTTACCTTTCAGAACCAGTAAGTTCATTCAGCCTGTCATTGGAGATATTTTTCATACATGAAAGTGTAAAATACGAGTTTGTTCAAAATCCTGGGGATTTTTAGAAATTCAAAGAAATTGAAAATCTACTCATGAAACTCATGAAGTATTCCTTTCTGTTAAAAAAAACCCTAAAAAACATGAAATACAATGAGATTGTTTTTAGTATCAATTATAATTATCATATGATGGAAAGAGTTTTTTTTAAGAAATTGATTAGTGATGGTGTTTTATAGCTGCAAACATTGTCAGAGAAAAATATCTAATTTGATCTGAAGACCTCATTTTAACCAATGAGAAACAAAATAAATTATGTGACTAACATGTAGTCTAATGGAGAATAAGAGCCAATCACTAATTTGGGGAAAGGGGAGGAGTGAATGACAACAGTGAAGGTCTTGTAACTGATTAATATATGTAGAGATGCCCATCGTTTCAGTCCTTTAAAAATGGAATAACAAGATTGTTCTATACTGTTGTCCCCTTTGCAGCAACATCCACTTGGTTCTTAAGTTTGTATGCATGATGGTCACCTTCATCTTCTTGAATAATAATTTGCTTACTTCTTACTCCCTGATTTGATGGGTTAATCTTGATGGCTGTGGAAAACTCAGCTTTATCTGCAGAGAAAAGGAAATCAAATGGCAACTGCCAAATCATTTAGAACACTTAAGAAATGTCAGGCAGTTCCCTAAAGCAGTAGGTTTCCAAAGAGTTGTTGAGGGGATGAATTAGTGCAAGAGGGTCGCATGATGGGAGTTCCTAACTTTAGTCAGAACCAGTGCTATGTTTTTGCCAAAAGAAAAACAATACAAATAGAAATTGATTGCTTGTCAATTATTATGAATAGAAGGTCAAAGGGAGGCAAAGCCAAGATGGCAAAGTAGAGATAGGAAACTATTTGAATTCTCCCAACACCATCCTCCAAACGATTTTAAAGTAATGAGTCCAATGCAATTCTGGAGTTGCAGAGCAATTAAGAGACTGGGGTGATGCATTTTTCCACTCCAAATAAGTTAGAAGATAGGTAGAAGAAGTCTGTGACACAGGGCATAGGGCTGGCCCAAAGTGCCCCTATTAGCAGCACCAGCAGCATGCCTTAGAGGCAGCTGGGAAAGCAGCAGCTTTGGGAGCTCTCATTCTGAGGCAGTAAAGGGAATTAGGCAAATACTCAGAAAGAGATTACAGGGGATCTCAAGTTGGCACTGGGTGAAAGCACCCTGTTGCAGTGTCCATACACAGTTCTGGTTGTGGCTGTGGGCAGAGAGGAGTGCTAGCTCTTGTGTCTGCAGGGGAACAGGTGCCCTGGTCACAGGTCCAAGGATCAGAGGAGCACTATCACTGGTAGCTAAAGAGGAGCAGAGGCCAGGAGAGCAGGGACAAGGTCTTAGAGCAAACCACTTCTGAATGACCAAAAAATATACAGAATCCCAGAACTAGCTCTGAAAACAGAAGTGTGAAACAGCCTGAAGCTTCAGAAAGGGCACACTCCACCACAGGAGCAAAACTTTAATATGAAGCTAAAAGTGAGGAAATAGGCTAGGAAAATGAGCAAACAATACCACAAAAAGAGGACCTGACCACAGAAAGCTATGATGGTGACAGGGAAGATCAAAACACAGATTCAGAAGATAACAATGTGAAAACAGCTACAAGGAAAGTCTAACACAAAATGCAAGTTGGAGAAAAACCCAACAAGAATTCTTAGAAGAACTAAAGGAAGAGATAAGACTGATAAAAGAAAAAATGGGCAAAAGAATGAGAATGATCCAAAAAAAATTGTGAAAGGGAATTAGATTCATAAAAGAGGCAAAAAAAATACTGAGGCAAATAACACTTTAAACATCAGAATCAGGTAAATGATGAAAGAGGCACAAAAATTCACCGAATAAAAGAACTCCTTAAAATAGAAAATTGTCCAAATGGTAAAAGAGATACAAAACCTTATTGAAGAAAAAAATTTCCCAAAAAATGCATTTAGGGACGTGGAAGCTAATGACTCCATTAGACAGCAACCAATATTGAAACAAGAAGAATGAAAAATGGAAGAAATGTAAAATATTTCATTGGAAAAAGAATTTACCTGGAAAATAGATGCAGGAAAGATAATTTAAGCATTATCAGTCTACCTGAAATCCATGAACAAGAAAAGAGCCTACTCATCATATTTTAATAAAATGTAAAGGAAGACCATCCCAATATCTTAAGTCTAGAAAATAAAATGAAAATGGAAAGAATCCACAGATCATCTCCTAAAAGAGATCCCAAAGTGAAAATTCCCAGGAATATTATAGTCAAATTCCAGATTTTCCAGCTCAAGGAAAAAATATTAGAAGTAGCCAGAAAGAAACCATTCAAATCTCTTGGCACCACAGTCACATCACATACGATTTACCACCTTATTCAAGAAGCACAAGGCTTGGAACCTGATATTCTGGAAGGCAGAAGAGCTAGAATTACAACCAGCAAGAACCCACCCAAAAAAAACTGAGTGTAAAAAATGGATATTTAAGGAAAAAGAGGACTCCCAAGGATTCCTGATAAAATGATCATAGATGAGTGGACAATTTGACATTCAAATAGAAGACTCAAGAGAAGCATAAAAAGGTAAACATGAAAGGGGAAGAATCAACAAGGTTAAACAGTTTATATGTCTATATGGGAAGATGATACATGTAGCTTATGAGAACTTTGTCATTCTTAGAACAGTTGGAGTCTGCATAAATAAAAGTTGTAGGTTTCAATCAGTTATGTTGAGATGATCTAAAAAAATGAAAGATGGAGAAAGAGAGAAGCACTGGAAGGAGGGGGAGGGGGAGGAAGAACGAGGAAAATTATTTTACAAAAAAAGTAGCAATGTTGATTAAAGCGTCTACTTGAGAAGGCATGAGAAAGAATCAAACATGAATAAGGACACAGCATTCTTAAGAACTTTTAGGAGGGAAGAGGAAAATGGATGATACTGCTGGGCAATGCTTAAACTTCAGTATAATCAGAATAGGTTTAAAGAGGAAAGAATACACACACACACACACACACACACACACACACACACACACACAGACACAAATCCAAAGAAGCAAAAAATGTAGAAAGTGCCAAGGGAGTATGACTTAACATAAAACAAAGCATGTGAAACGATGAAAAGAGTTATTTTATTGTGAGATCTCACAAGGTCATAAGAGTGGTAAAAAAAAATAAATTCTGAGACAGAAAATGAGAATAATGGGCTAGAGGAGGAAGGGAGGTAAAAAATGTGGACGGCCAGCTTTCAAGCTTATGGATTCTTATGAATAACCTGGAGCCCCCAAAAGTTAAGTGATTCAGGCAAATTCTCATAAGGAGTCATTTGTCATTTACCTTTTCTGTCCTGTTAGTCAATCTAATAGGTATGAGGTAGTAACTCAGAATTGTTTTAATTTGCATTTCTCCAGTCAGTAGTGAGTTAGAATGTTTTTTTTTTCCACATGCCTATAAATACCTTGATTCCTTCATCTAAAAACTTATATCATTTAATCATTTATCAATTGGGCAAAGGACAGTTCTATATGTATATATTAGAAAAATGAGGCCTTTGGCTGAGGAACTTCAAATTTTTTCCCAACTACTATTACTGACTGAATTATCCTTCATCCTATCCTCCCCCTTTTAATCCATTCTCTGTCTCCTTTCACCCTGTTCTTCCTCAAAAATGTTTTACTTGACTACCCCTTCCCCCAATCTGCCCTCCCTTCTATCACCATCACACTTCTCTTATCTCTCTCCCCTCCTACTTTCCCTTAGGGTAAGAGAGATTTCTATACCCAAGTGCCTCTGTACATCATTCCCTCCTTGAATCAATTTCGGTGAGAGTAAGCTTCACTCATACCCTCTGACTTCCCCCTCTTCTTCTCTACTTTAAAAAATTTTTCTTGCCTCTTTTATGTGACATAATTTACCACATTCTACCTACTCCTTTCGCTTTCTCCCAGTACATTCTTCTCTCACCCCTTAATTTTGTTTTTCAGATATCATCCCTTCATTGTCAACTCACACCTATAGCCTCTGTCTATATAGACTCCTTCTAACTATTCTACTAATGAAAAAGGTCTTATGAGTTACAGATATCATCTTCCCATGTAGGTATGTAAATAGGTTAAAATTATAAAGTCCCTTGTGATTTCCCTTTCCTGTTTCCTTTTTATGTTTCTCTTGTATCTTGTATTTGAAAGGCAAATTTTCTATTCGGCTTTAGTCTTTTCCTCAAAAATGCTTGAAAGTCCTCTATCTCATTGAGTATCCACTTTTTGACTATGAAGGATTATACTTCGTTTTGCTGGGTAGGTGATTCTTGGTTATAATCCTAGCTCCTTTGCCCTTTGGAATATCGTGTACTAAGCCCTCTAATCCTTTAATGTAGAAGCTGCTAAATCTTGTATTTTCCTCACTGGGGCTCCACCATACTTGTATTATTTTTTTTGGTTGTTGCTGAAAAGGTCCTCCTTGACCTGGGAACTCTGGAATCTGGCTATAATATGCCTGGCAGCTTTCATTTTGGGATCTCTTTCAGGAGGTAATCTGGGGATTCTTTCAACTTCTATTTTACCCTCTGGTTCTAGAATATCAAGGGCAGTTTTGGTTGACTAGGCTATTTTTTTGATCATGGCTTTCAGGTAATCCAATATTTTTTTTAAATTTATTTATTTATTTTTAGTTTACCACACACAGTTCTACATAATTTTGAGTTCCAGATTTTCTCCCCTCACTCCCCCCTCCCTCCCCAAGATGGCATGGAATCTCATATAACTACCATGTATAACTTCGCATTGAATTAATTTATACACTAGTCAAGTTGTGGAGAAGAATTATGACCAATGGAATGAATCATGAGAAAGAAGAGACAGAACCAAAAAAAAAAAACCCAAAAACAAAAGCAAAAGAGAAGCAAAAAAGGCGAGCATGTAGTGCGCCTCAATCTGTATTCAAACTTCACAGTTCTTTCTCTGGATGAAGATAGCATTCTCCATCATGAGTCCCCTGGAGTTGTCCTTGCACCTTACGTTGCTGAGAAGAGCAAAGTATGTCAGGGTTGGTCCTCATGGAGTCCATATATCTGTGGTTGTGTACAATGTTCTCCTGGCTCTGCTCGGCTCACTCAGCATTATGTCGTGTAGGTTTTTCCAGGTTGTTACGAAGTCCATATCATCCCCATTTCTTATGGCACAATAGCATTCCATTACCTTCATATACCACAGCTTGTTCAGCCATTCCCCAGTTGATGGGCATCCCTTTGATTTCCAATTCTTGGCTACCACAGAAAGAGCCGCTATAAATATCTTTGTACATATGGGTCCTTTTCCCGCTTGTGTGATTTCTTTGGGATACAACCCTAGAAGTGGTAATGCTGGGTCAAAGGGTATGAACATTTTTATAGCCCTTTGGGCATAGTTCCAAATTGCTCTCCAAAATGGCTGGATCAGCTCACAACTCCACCAGCAATGTAACAATGTTCCAATTTCCCCACATCCTTTCCAGCATTTATCATTTTCCTGTTTTGTTATTTTAGCCAATCTGACAGGAGAGATGTGGTATCTAAGAGTTGTTTTGATTTGCGTTTCTCTAATCAGTAGTGATCCAGAGCATTTTTTCATATGCCTATAGATAGCTTTAATTTCTTCCTCTGAAAACTGCCTGTTCATATCCTTTGACCATTTCTCAATTGGGGAATGGCTTGTGTTCCTATATATTTGGCTCAGTTCCCTGTATATTTTAGAAATGAGGCCTTTATCAGAGATACTAGTTGCAAAGATTTTCTCCCAATTTTCTGCTTCCCTCCTAATTTTTGTTGCATTGGCTTTTTTTGTACAAAAACATTTCAATTTGACATAATCAAAATTATCCATTTTGTAATCCAATATTTTTAAATTATCTCTCTCTTCAATCTATTTTCTGGGTCAGTTGTTTTTCCACTGAGATATTTCATGTCGTCTTTTATTTTTTTTCCTTCTTTTAGTTTTGCTTTATAATTTCTTAATTTTTCCTGAAGTCATTACCTTCCATTTGCTTCATTCTAATTCTTAAGGATTTATTTCTTCTGTTAGCTTTTGGACTTCCTTTTCCATTTGACCAATTTTAATTAACGCAGACTTCTCCTCATTGGCTTTTTGGACCTCTTTTGCCATTTGGCCTAGTTCATTTTTTAGGGTGTTATTTTCTTCAGTGTTTTTTTATGTCTCCACCAAGCTGTTGACTCATTTCTAGTGATTATCTTGCATGAGTCTCATTTCTTTTTCCAGTTTTTCCTCTACATCTCTAACTTAATTTTCAAAATACTTTTTGAGCTCTTCCATGGCCTGAGACCAATTTATATTTTCCTTGGAGGCTTTGGATGTAGGTGCTTTAACTTTGTTATCTTCTTCTGAGTATGTGCTTTGATCTTCCTTGTCACCATAATAACTTTCTCTACTGAGAGATTTTCTTCATTTTTGTTCATTTCACTAGCCTATTACTTGGCTTTCAACTGTTTGTTAAAGGGCTCTGCTTCCAGGGTGGAGGGTGCACTATCCCAAGCTTCAGGGTTTTGTGCATCTGTTTTCAGAGATACTTCTAGGGACCTGTAAGTATTCAGATCTTCCAAGATAGTTCAATCTAAAGCCAGGTGTTTTCTACTGTCTTGACGTGTACTCTGTTCTTTGAGTGACAACCAGCACTCTTTTCTGCCCTGAGACTATGAGGAGGGTCCCCACCTCTACTGTGGCTGCAAGAACTACTATGCTAGTGCTCTTTCTTGCCCTGGGACTGCCACCCAGGCCTGGGACCTCCATCTGAGTGTGGGCAAAGCAATAGAGTCCTGCCTCAGTACTCAAAAGAGACCCCTATCATCACCTTCTGACCACTTGTTCAACACCCTTACCTAAGTCTGTGGCCTGAAAGCCCGAGAAGCTACTGCTGCCCACTCAGTTACACCCAACGCCTGCTCGTGGCCTACTGTGCTTGTGCTGTGCTGGCAGGGCCTGTGCTGGACTGTGCTCCACTTGTACCCTGGCACGATAGACCCTTCTTATTGATCTTCTAAGTTGTGCTTGGTGTCTGTGGGCTGATAGGTCCAGAAACTGGCACTACTGCCAGAAATTCAGTCACTGAGAGGTTTGCTCTAGGTTCTCTGGGGCATCCTGTGCTGGACTGTACTCCTCTCTCAGCCTTGTGCAATAGACCTTTCCTGCTGATCTTCCAAGTTGTCTTGGGCTAGAAATTTGTTTCACTCCAACTTTTTGTGGGTTCTGCTGCTCTAGAATTTATTTAGAGTCACTTGTAAAGGTATTTGGAAGATTTGGGAGCAAAACATGCCAGAGCAAATGCTTGACTTTGACCATCAAGCACCTCATCCTCATCCAGTGAATTTCATATTGTTTTCTTACGCTGTGCTGAATGTAACAATGTAGGAATGGATAGAAGTTGGAGGAACAATGGTCAAAATTCTCATAAGACCATCATTCACTGCTTTCTCCTGACTTGATCTAAAAAAGATGCCATGTGTTACGCTGCAGATCCTTTCCTTAGAACTGATTGTGTATATTTTTTTAATTTAATTAATTTATTTAACATATTTAGTTTTCAGCATTGGTTTTCACAAGAGTTTGAATTACAAATTTTCTCCCCATTTCTACTCTCCCCCCCACTCCAAGATGGCGTATATTTTGGTTGCCCTGTTCCCCAGTCGGCCCTCCCTTCGGTCACCCCACTCCCCTCCCATCCCCTTTTCCCTTCCTTTTTTTGTAGGGCAAGCTAAATTTCTACTCCCCATTGCCTGTATATCTTATTTTCTAGTTGCATGCAAAAAACTTTTTTTTTGTTTTTAAAGGTCTGTTTTTAAAAACTTTGAGTTCCAAATTCTCCCCCCTCCTCCCTTCCCACCCACCCTCCCCAAGAAGTCAAGCAATTCAACATAGGCCACATGTGTATCATTATGTATAACCTTTCCACAATACTCATGTTGTGAAAGACTAACTATATTTTGCTCCTTCCCAACCCCTCCCCCTTTATTGAGTTTTGTCCCTTGACCCTGTCCCCTTTTGAAAGTGTTTGTTTTTGATTACCACCACCCCCATCTGCCCTCCCCTCCATCATCCTCCCCTTTTTTTATCTTCTTCCCTCTTCTTTCCTGTGGGGTAAGATACCCAATTGGGTATGTATGGTATTCCCTCCTTAGGCCAAATCTGATGAGAGCAACATTCACTCATTCCCCCCTCACCTGCTGTCTCCCCTCCTCCCACAGAACTGCTTCCTGTTGCTACCTTTATGCGAGATAATCCACCCCATTCTATCTCTCCCTATCTCCTTCTCTCAATATGTTCCTCTCTCATCCCTTAATTTGATTTTATTTCTTTTAGATATCTTCCCTTCATCTTCAACTTACCCTGTGTCCTCTCTCTCTCTCTCTCTCTCTCTCTCTCTCTCTCTCTCTCTCTCTATATATATATATATATATATATATATATACACACACACATTAGATATATACATACATACACATTCGCTTATATATATACATAAACATATGTACATGTATGCATATTCCCTTCAGCTACCCTAATACTGAGGTCTCATGAATCATACATGTTATCTTTCCATGTAGGAATGTAAACAAAACAGTTCAACTTTAGTAAATCCCTTGAAATTTCTTTTTCTTGTTCTTTTTCTTGATTACCTTTTCATGCTTCTCTTCATTCTTGTGTTTGAAAGCCAAATTTTCTATTCAGTTTTGGTCTTTTCACCGAGAAAGCTTGAAAGTCCTCTATTTTATTAAAAATCCATATTTTGCCTTGGAGCATGATACTCAGTTTTGCTGGGTAGGTGATTCTTGGTTTTAATCCTAGCTCCATTGACCTCTGGAATATGGTATTCCAAGCCCTTCGATCTCTTAATGTAGAAGCTGCCAGATCTTGGGTTATTCTGATTGGGTTTCCACAATACTCAAATTGTTTCTTTCTGGCTGCTTGCAGTATTTTCTCCTTGATCTGGGAGCTCTGGAATTTGGCGACAATAATCCTAGGAGATTTCTTTTTGGGATCTATTTGAGGAGGTGATTGATGGATTCTCTCAATTTCTATTTTCCCCTGTGGCTCTAGAATATCAGGGCAGTTCTCCTTGATAATTTCTTGAAAGATGATATCTAGGCTCTTTTTTTGATCATGGCTTTCAGGTAGTCCAATAATTTTTAAATTATCTCTCCTGGATCTATTTTCCAGGTCAGTGGTTTTTCCAATGAGATATTTCACATTGTCTTCCATTTTTTCATTCCTTTGGTTCTGTTTTATAATATCTTGATTTCTCATAAAGTCACTAGCTTCCACTTGCTCCAGTCTAATTTTTAAAGTAGTATTTTCTTCAGTGGTCTTTTGGACCTCCTTTTCCATTTGACTAATTATGCCTTTCAAGGCATTCTTCTCCTCATTGGCTTTTTGGAGCTCTTTTGCCATTTGAGTTAGTCTGTTTTTTAAGGTGTTGTCTTTTTCAGTGTATTTTTCAGTATTTTTTTGGGTCTCCTTTAGCTAGTCATTGACTTGTTTTTCATGGTTTTCTCGCATCCTTCTCATTTCTCTTCCCAATTTTTCCTCTACTTCTCTAACTTGCTTTTCCAAATCCTTTTTGAGCTCTTCCATGGCCTGGGACCAGTTCATGTTTTTCTTGGAGGTTTGTGTTGTAGGCTCTTTGACTTTGTTAACTTCTGTCTGTATGTTTTGGTCTTCTTTGTCACCAAAGAAAGAATGCAAAGTCTGAGACTGAATCTGGGTGTGTTTTTGCTGCCTGGCCATATTCCCAACCAACTAACTTGACCGTTGAGTATTTCAGTGGGGTATGACTGCTTGTACACTAAAGAGTTCTATGTTCCACGTTTGGGGAGGGGGGGGATGTGCCAGCTCTGCCACACCAGCACTGCTCCTTCCCCAAAAACCCCCAACCCAGACTGGGCTTAGATCTTCAGCCGGCTGTGCACTCCTGCTCTGATCCGCCACTTAATTCCTCCCACCAGGTGGGCCGGGGGCCAGAAGCAACAGCAGCTGTAGCTGCCCCACCTCCGCTTCCCCCCGGGGCTGGAAGCCAAACCTCGACCTCCTTCCACTCCCGCAGCTTTTCCCACTAACCTTCTCCGCTGTCTTTGGTGTTTGTGGGTTCAGAAGGCTGGTAACTGCCGCAGCTCACTGATTCAGGGTGCTAGGGCCCGCTCCGCCTGGCTCCTGGTCTGGTTGGTCCGCGCAGCTCAGGCTGGGCTCTGCTCCACTCCGTTCCTGGCTCCCAGCTCCGAGTGGGATAGACCTCACCCAGAGACCATCCAGGATGTCCTGGGCTGGAGCCCTGCTTCCTTCTGCTGTTTTGTGGGTTCTGCACTTCTAGAATTGGTTCCGAGCCATTTTTTATAGGTTTTTCGAGGGGCTCGTCAGGGAGGTCACGCTAGTCCCTGCTTTCCAGCTGTCTGATTGTGTATATTTTGATTTGCCTACCACTATTCTACTTCCTTAGTTGTAGTGACTTCAGAGAATCTCTAGCTTGGCAGAAGTGTCCAGAAACTTTATTAGGCTATTGTGCACATTCTTTCAGGTTCTACATTTTTCACCTGCTGTTGTGACAATGAGTTAGTTGCTCAATTGTGCAGCCATATGTATGGAGCTTAGTGTAGAGGAGGAGAGCAAGAGCAAAGACAGAGAGAGAGAGAGAGAGAGACACCCATGGAGCCACAGACATAGTGAAAGATTTTCACATAATATTGCTAGAAAGATTCTGCACCACAGAATTAATAGATGAGAAGATACACAGATGTTTGACTCTTAAACCTTATGTGATACTTGGAGAAACTGAACACCAGAGAAATTAAATAAAATTAATTGATCAAACATATTAATGGTTGGAATTTCATTTGTCTGATCTCTTTAAGATGGATTCTGAAGCTTCACTCTGAGAGCAAAGAATGAAATCCAAAAAATTACTTAAAAAGGAATAGAAATCAATTAATAGAGACATAATTGTTCCAATTGGAAAATCCCATGATGTTTGCATGGCTTCCTGATATGAATTTCTTCAGAAAAAAAGGTGACAGTGGTGAAAAAAGAGTATAGAAGTAATTGTAGGGATGGTATCTTCCCTTTCCTCACCCTTTTTAAAGAATTCTCTACCTGCAAAAGCATGTTTTTTGCAAAAAAAAAGTCTCCAGTACCTTATAAGCATGGGATCCATGGACATCCCATGATGTCATCAGCCTAATAAGGCAGGGAAAGAATTAAGAGCATAAGTATTGGGGCATTAGAGAAATGGTTCATTTAGTCCGTGTAAGATGGGTTCAAATAAATTCTGCCTCACATGTAGAAGTAGAAAACTGATGCTTTCCTTCAAGCATAGGGTTTACCATCTTTTTATCAACTTTTCTCAGTGTCACAAATGAAAGAGGTCAAAATTCAGAGAGAGGATTATCTCTTTTTGGAGAAAGTCAAAAATGTCTGAATATTTGCCTAACATGTATTTGCTAGCATTTGAATTGCTTGTGGTACACTTGTGGTTCCTTATACATGTGAATATTTCAGTATTTGTCAACAGATGGAATTTCATAGGAGAATCTTTTCCTAAAGCAAATGGAGAATGATGTTTTAAGTTTTACCCTCCAGGTAAAGCTGTCTGCTTTCTAGTCAGTTCTTGAATTATGTGCTGGTTCAGGAGCAGAACTAAACCCATATCATCTTATTAGCCTTTCTTATCAAGTTGTAGTAGACCTTGACTGTCTTTGGAGTCACTGAAATGGCTTTCTTTCACCCTTTTTTAATAAATGGAAAGAATTGTTGAAACAGTTCTCCATAACACAATTAAGTCTCGTGGAGTGACTGAAAGTAGCAAAGACATTTAGAACTGGTCAGGACACAAGTAGATGTAGAGTGTAGCTGGCCTTTTAATACAAGGAATGGTGTTGATGATGTATACTTCTGCCATCTTTGTAGCAGTACCCATTAAGATTTAAATGCTAGTTGCTTAGACTTGTGCTTGAGGTCACTTTGAACGATTATTTGCAAGAGATATTTTCCTGGAGATTGTTTTCATTTGAACTTTGTACACTTTCTAAAATGAAATCATTCAATTCCTCTTGGTGTTCACTACAAAGCTAATTCTAATAAACTGATAGGCAAAAATGAAAGGTTACTTTCCGCAATGGCAAAGTGTTTCATTGTCTTCGTCTTCATATATTATAGGGGCTCTCCACCATATCCCTCTTTTATGTATAATAAATACAAAGAATTCAAATGTGTACACACAAAGCATTAAAAGTGACAATAAAAAAACCAGGCAATTTTGTAAGGCCACAGGTTGCTGATAATTTGCCAATCTGATGATTCAGAGGAGGAGGTTCCATATCTGGATTTTCCTTCCACTGATGCAGACACAGTATTTTCCATCCCTTCCCCACAATCCCCCACGCCTTGCCTCCCGCCAAAAGTTATTATTAACTCATATGAGTAATTCCAGTTAGATAAAAATGTCTAATGTAAAATGGTGTGAATTCTAAAACTTTTCTATGTGATCTATTTATAACTCAGTTTGCACTTCCTCCATCAAATAAAAATCAATTCAAGAAATATACATAAACATGTCCTCTGACAGGGGTGGTAATTAAGGAAAGATGACCAGGGACACAGCAGTTGCCTGCAAGGAGGTGTTATTCTTTTTTATTTCTTTAATTATTATTTATTTCTTTAATATTTTTAGTTTTCAGCATTGATTTCCACAAGATTTTGAATTACAAATTTTCTCCTGATTTCTACCCTCCCTCCACTCCAAGAAGGCATATATTCTGATTGCCCCATTCCCCAGTCACCCCTCCCTTCTGTCACCCGACTGCCCTCCATCCCCTTTTCCCTCACTTTTTCTATGGGAAGATAGATTTCTATGCACCATTTCCTGTATATCTTATTTCCTAGTTGTATGCAAAATTTTTTTTGAATATCTGCTTTTAAAATTTTGACTTCCAAATTCTCTCCCTTCTTCCCTCCCCACCCACCCTCTCTAAGAAGGCAAGCAATTCAGCATAGGCCACATGTCGATTATTATGCAAAACCCATCTACAATACTCATATTGTGAAAAATGAGTATATTTTGCTCCTTCCTATCCTATCCTCCTTTGTTCAGTTTTCTCCCTTGACCCTGTCCCTTTTTGAAAGTGTTTGCTTTTGATTATCTCCTCCCCTTATCTGCCCTCTCGTCTGTAGCCCCCCTTTTATCTCCTTTCTCCTACTTTCCTGTGGGGTAGGATACCCAATTGAGTGTGTAAATTTTTCCTTCCTCAGGTCAATTCTGATGAGAGCAAGATTCATTCATTATCCCTCATCTGCTGCCTCTTCCCTTCCTGCAGAACTGCTTTTTCTTGCCACTTTTATGCTAGATAACTTACCCCATTCTATATCTCCCTTTTTCCCTCTCTCAATATATTCCTCTCTCATCCCTTAATTTGATTTTTTTTAGATATCATCCCTACATATTCAACTCACCCTATGCCTTCTGTCTATATATCCAGGGCTTATATATGTGTGTATACACACACACACACACACACACACACACACACACACATATATGTGTGTGTGTGTGTATGTATATATACACATGAATACACATACACACACACACACACACACATATGTATATTGCCTTCAGCTGCCCTAATACTGAAAAAGGTCTCAGGAATTGCTCACATCATCTTTCCATGTAGGAATGTAAACAAAACAGTTCAACTTTAGTAAATCCCTTATGATTTCTCTTTCTTATTTACCTTTTCATGCTTCTCTTGATTCTTGTGTTTGAAAGTCAGATTTTCTATTCAGCTATGGTCTTTTCACTGAGAAAGCTTGAAAGTCCTCTATTTTATTGAAAATCCATATTATGACTTGGAGCATGATACTCAGTTTTGCTGGGTAGGTGATTCTTGGTTTTAATCCTAGCTCCATTGACCACTGGAATATCATCTTCCAAGCCCTTCGATCCCTTAATGTAGAAGCTGCTGGATCTTGCGTTTTCCTGATTGTGTTTCCACAATACTCAAATTGTTTCTTTCTGGCTGCTTGTGGTATTTTCTCCTTGATCTGGGAGCTCTTTAATTTGGCGACAATATTCCTAGGAGTTTTCTTTTTGTGTTCTTTTTCAGGAGATGATCGATGGATTCTTTCAATTTCTATTTTACCCTCTGACTCTAGAACATCAGCCCAGTTTTCCTTGATAATTTCTTGAAAGATATCATCTAAGCTCTTTTTTTGGTCATGGCTTGCAGGTAGTCCAATAATTTTTAAATTATCTCTCCTGGATCTATTTTCCAGGTCAGTGATTTTTCCAATGAGATATTTCACATTGTCTCCCATTTTTTCATTCCTTTGGTTCTGTTTTATAATATCTTGATTTCTCATGCAGTCACTAGTTTGCAATTACTCCAATGTAATTTTTAAGGTAGTATTTTCTTCAGTGGTCTTTTGGACCTCCTTTTCCATTTGGCTAATTCTGTCTTTCAAGGCATTCTTCTCATCATTGCCTTTTTGGAGCTCTTTTGCCATTTGAGTTAGTTCATTTTTAAGGTGTTGTTTTCTTCAGCATTTTTAGGTTCTCCTTTAGCAAGTCTTTGAGTTCTTTTTCATGGTTTTCTCACATCACTCTCATTTCTCTTCCCAGTTTTTCCTCAACTTCTATACCTTGTTTTTCCAAATCTTTTTTGAGCTCTTCCATGGCCTGAGGACCAGTTCATGTTTTTCATGGAGGCTTTTGATGTAGGCTCTTTGTGTTGACTTCTTCTGACTGTATGTTTTGGTCTTGTTTGTCACCAAAAAAGATTCTAAAGTCTAATTCTGAGTCTGAGTCCGTTTTTACTGCCTGTTCATGTTCCCAGCCATCTACTTAATGCTTGATGTTTTGGTCAGAGTATGACTCCTTGTAGAGTAGAGAGTACTTTGTCCTAAGCTTGAGGGGCCATGCTGTTGTTTTCAGCACTATTTATGCACAGCAAACTCTGCCACATCAGTGCTCCTTCTCCCCCAAGAACTGCCAACCCGGACTTCAGCTAAGATCTAAGCAGGCTCTGCACTCCCGCTCTAATCTGCCACGTAATTCCTCCCATCAGGTGGGCCTGGGGCTGGAAGTAACTGCAGCTGTAGCTCTGGAAGCAGCCTCAGAGCTGCACCACCTCCACAGACCCTGGGTTGGTGCCTGACCTTGAACTCCTTTCACTCAGTACCCATAGATTTTCCCACTAATCTTCTCTGTTGCCTCTGATGTTTGTGGGTTGAGAAGTCTGGTAACTGCCACAGGTCACTCCTTCAGGATGCTACAGGCTGCTCCACCTAGCTCCCGGGTCAGGTTAGTCTGGGCCCAGGCCACACTGGGCTCTGCTGCACTCCGCTCCCAGCACGGTGTGATAGACCTTACCCAGTGACCATCCAGGCTGTCCTTGGCTGGATCCCTGCTTCCCTCTGCTATTTTGTGGGTTCTGCAGTTGTAGATTTTGTTCAGAGCCATTTTTATAGGTGTTTGGAGAGTCCTGGGGCAGAGCTTTAGGCAAGTCCCTGCTTTCCAGCCACCATCTTGGCTGTGCCCCAGGAGCTGTTATTCTAGTTCTTTAATTCTATAGCCATCAGTTCTTTTCTGTTTCATGTACTAAAGTCTGTGGTGGTGGTGTGATGTCTTTTTGACCCTGCTGGAAATTTCTTGGCAAAGGTACCAGTGTGCTTTGCTATTTCCTTCTCCAGCTTATTTACAGAAGCGGAACTGAGGCCAATGGGGTCACATTTGCCTAGTGTCACACAATAGTAAGTGTGTGAGGCTGGATATGAACTCACAAATATGAGTCTTTCTGATTTCAAGGCCAGCACTGTATCCACTGAACCACCTAGCTGCCCACATGAAAGTATACTCCTTCCATATTGAAGTAGAAGAGGAATATTCAGTATATAGCACTGCACAACAAGTTACTGTGAAAAAGAAAAGGTGAAAATGGGAGCTCACCTGCCAATACATTTGGCCACTGGGATTTGGTGCTTAGATGGAGGTATGTAGCTAAAGACAGGTAGGAAGCACAGTGGATAGTGTGCTAGTCCTGAAGTAAGGAAGACTCATCTTCATGCATTCAAATCTGGTCTCAAAAACTTAATAGTTTTGTGACCCTGGACAAGTCACTTCACCCTGTTTGCTGTCCTTCCTCAGTAAAATGAAGTGAAGAAGGAAATGGCGAACCATTCCAATATTTCTGCCCAGAAAATCCCAAATGGGGTCACGACAGTCAGACATGATTAAAACAACTGAACAAACAAGAAAAAGAGTCTAGTGACAAGTCTTATGAGAACCTGAGGGAAGGGCTCTATTGGCATGGGAAAAAGGGACCACTGAATGTTCCTATACATGAATTGGTCCTTTGAAGTGTTCCTAAATCAATGACTAAGTATGGTTAATGGGGTGTCCATTAAGAGGGGAATTCTTCAAGGTATGTCAATCTGAAGAAATTTTGCTAGATTAGGCTGTCATGATAATGTACCATCAAATCAGAAAATATAAAAATAAAGTGGAGAAACTCACCATCAGAGTCCCTAGAAGCTTCTCTTCTGATCTCACACACAGGAACCAACCTTTAACAAGAAGTAAAAACTTTTCAATATAATTCCTCATTTTAATATGTGAAATGTATGAATATGACATTACTATAAAGGACTTCACAACCATTCTTTCTATTGGTATGGATATTAGAAGACAAATCCAGTTGATTGAGGGAGAGTCTTTCCACATGATTGGAAAAACAATTTTAATTTTCTGAGTCTCTATATCATTAGTTCCAGCTTCCCTCTCTAGACAGCTCTTATTCTTTGAAATATTACATGAGTTTGTGGATCTTAAGGTAGTTACTTTGGATTTTTAGGATTCTAAAGATGTTTACAATGTAGTGAAAGCCCACAAAGTTGTACTTACCATTGAAAAGCATGAAAACCAATGCAAAGGGTTTGATTGCACTGTAAGGTCCCACTCTCATAGAGTGACAAGAGCTTTAGAATTCTGGATATAGACCAAATAGGAGTAATTTGGTAAAGTTGGAAAAAGAGGTCAGAAAGAAAGTGGCCATCCAGTCTGACACCCTCACTGTACCCATGAAGAAACTGAAGCTATTAGATGTTAAGTGTTTCACTCCAAGTTTCCCAGGGAGTAGAAAGGCTGCCCCTCTGAGGAAGGGTAGAATGGCTTCCCACCTCTACTATATCTGTTGCTGTTTGAACATACAAAAGTACCATGATACCTCTCAGAATCCTTGGAATCTGCTTCTATAAATTGGGGAAAAGAAGCCTAAATTTCATTGGTAGAGGGAGTTTCCTTCTCTTAGGAGTCTTTTTATCAATGCAATCACACTTCTCCCAATCCATATTCTTTATTTCCTTTTGACAGGTGACTGTCTTAATCCTATCCTTATTGCTTTTCCATGTCTGTTAAGTCTTTCCCTTTGGAGGAATCTGCTTGGTGTGTGTCCCTGGACAAGTCACTTAACCCTGTTTGCCTCAGTTCTTCATCAGTAAAATGAGCTGAAGAAGGAAATGGCAATGTTTTACTCCCATAGATCATGCTTGGAACACAGTAATGCTAGCTTGGCTCAATGACATTAATTTCTCCCATTAAAACTTGTCATTATGGTGAGAAACCACCTCAGACTTGAAATAGAATCTAAGCATATGTTGAAGGATTAAATAGTGTCAGATGATTCTATACCATTTAAAGAGTGCCTTGAGCTGAAAAAGTCTACAGTATGTTGTAAGCATGGAATATATGATAGGTTCCTGGAATCATAAACCTTAGTGGGGTAGGAAAAGGAGTCAAAGAGGGACAATTGAAATACGGTTCCTTGAGGGCAAGTAAACTAAACCATGATCAATTCCATCTTAAATGTAGGAATAGGAAAATGAAGCTTTCCTTCTAACAGTGCTTAATGTGCGTGCGTGTGTGTGTGTGTGTGTGTGTGTGTGTGTGTGTGTGTGTTGTGTATATTTTTTTCTTGGTTTCTGAAAGAAAGCAAACTGGGGTTTACTTTCTTTTTAACATTTAATATTTTATTTTTTCTAACTACACGTAAAGGTAGTTTTCATCAATCTTTTCTGTAAGATTTTCAGTTCCAAATTTTTCTCCCTCCCTCCTTTCCCCTCTCCCCTCCCCAAGACAGCAAGCAATCTGATATAGCTTATACATGTACAATCATGTTCAAAGTATTTCCATATTAGTCATGTTGTGAAAGAAGAGTCAGAACAAAAGGGGAAAACCATGAGAAAGAAAATACAAAAACAACAAAACATGAGAACAGTATGCTTCAGTCTGCATTTCAGCTCCATACTTCATTCTCTGCATGTGGTTAGCATTTTTCATCACTAGTCCTTTGGAATTGTCTTGTATCATTGTATTGTTGAGAAGCTCTAAGTCATTCATACTTGAGCATCAGACAATTTTGCTGTCATGTATACAATATTCTGCTAGTTCTGCTCACTTCACTCAGCATCAGTTCATGTAAGTCCAAGTATTTCTGAAATGTGCCTGCTCAGCATGTCTTTTGGAACAATATAGTATTCCATTACATTCATATGCCACAACTTATTCAGCCAATTGATGGGCATCCCCTCAGTTTCCAATATTTTGCCACCACAAAAAGAGCTGCTCTTTTTGTACATGTGGGTCCTTTTCTTCCTTCTTAATGATCTCTTTTGGACACAGTCCTAGTAATGGTATTGCTGGATCAAAAAGTACACACAGTTTTCTAGCCATCTGTGCATACTTCCAAATTTCTCTCCAGAATGTTGGATCAGTGCACTACTCCACCAACAAATCATTAGTGTACCAGTTTTCCCACATTTTCTCCCAACATTTATCATGTTCCTTTTCTGCTATATTAGCCAATCTGATCCATGTGAGGTGGTACCTCAGAGCTGTTTTATTCGTGTTTCTTCAGTTAATAGTGATTTAGAGCATTTTTTCATATGACTATAGATAGCTTTAATTTCTTCATCTGAAAACTTCCTGTTCATATCCTTTGACCATTTATCAGTTGGGGAATGACTTGTATTCTTATAAATTTGATTCAGCTCTCTATATATTTGAGAAATGAGGCCTTTATCAGAAACGCTGGCTCTAAAAATGATTTCCCACCTTTCTGATTTCCTTCTAATGTTGGTTACATTGGTTTTGTTTGTGCAAAAACTTCTTCAGGTAATGTAATCAAAATGATCCATTTTTCATTTCATAATATTCTCTCTCTCTTGTTTGGTCATAAATTCTTTGCTTCTCCCTAAGTCTGACAGGTAAACCATTCTTTGCTCTCCTCATTTGCTTATGGTGTCACCTTTTATGTCTAAATCATGTACCCATGCGGAAACTTCGGCACTGAGACCCTCTGGGCCTCTGAGTCCTTAAGCGCAGTACTTAGACCAAATTGAAACTTCACAGAGCAACTCCTTTTAATAAAAGGAATTGTTCTGTACAATTTGGACTCAATCAAAAGTCCACACACAAGGAAAGCCACAGATTTCCCACCCCTGTATAGTGTGTGAGATGTTGGATCTATCCCTACTTTCTGCCATCCTATTTTTCAGTTTTCCCAGCAGTTTTTGTCAAATAGTCTTTTGGTTTGTCAAATAATAGATTAGTATAGTCATTTACTCCTGTTTCTTGTGTACCTAATCTCTTCCACTGATCTCCCACTCTGTTTCTTAGGCAGTTTTTATTATTGCTGCTGTATAATATAGTTTTAGGTCTGTTATGGCTAGGCCACCTTCCTTGGCATTTTTTTTTCATTATTTCACTTGATTTTCTTGACCTTTTATTCTTCCACATGAATCTTGCTATCATTTTTTCTAGCTCCATAAAATATTTTTTGGTAATTTAATTGGTATGGCAATGAATAAGTATGTTGATTTAGGTACGATGGTCATTTTTATTAAATTAGCTTAGCCAACCCATGAGCAATTGATATTTTTCCAGTTGTTTGGATCTGACTTTATTTGTGTGAAAAGTGTTTTGTAATTCTGTTCATATAGTTCCTGGGTTTGTATTGGCAGGTAGATTCTCAAGCATTTTATATTGTCTACAGTGATTTTAAATACAATTCTCTTTCTATCTCTTGCTGCTATGCTTTGTTGGTAATATATAGAAATGCTGACGATTTATGTGGGTTTATTTTATCCTGCACCTTTGTTAAACTTGTTAATTAAGTAGTTTTTTCATTGATTCTCTAGAATTCTCTGAGTGTAACATCATATATTCTGCAAAGAGTGATGATTTTGTTTCCTCATTGCCTCTACTAATTCTTTCCATTTCATTTTCTTCTCTTATTGCTAAAGCTAACATTTCTAGGACAGTATTGAATGATATTGGTGATAGTGAGCATCCTTATTTCATTCCTGATTGTATTGGGAATGCGTCTTAGCTTATGCCTATTACATATAATGATTGCTCATGGTTTTAGAAAATATTGCTTATCATTTTAAGGAAAATTCCATTTATTCCTATATTCTCTCCTGTTTTTAATTGGAATGGTGCTGTGTTTTGTCAAAAGCTTTTTCTGAATCTATGGAATCATATGATTTCTGTTAGTTTTGTTGTTGATATACTCAATTATTCTGATAGTTTTCTTGATATTGAACTAGCCTTCCATGCCTGGTATGAATTGCACCTAGTGATAGTGTATTATCCTCATGATAAACTGATGTAATCTCTTTGCTAATAATTTATTTAAAATTTTTGCATCAATATTCATTAGAGCAGTGTATAACTTTCTTTCTCTGTTTTGGCTCTTCTGGTTGAGGTATCAGCACCATATTTGTGTGTTAAAAGGAATTCGGTAGGACTCTTCCTTTATCCATATTTCTCAATAGTTTTTATAGTATTGAAATTAATTGTTCTTTAAATGTTTGGTAGAATTTGTTTATAAATCCATCTGGCCTTGAAGATTTTTTCCTTGGTAGTTCATTGATGTGGATTTATTTTCTACGTTGGGATTAAGTATTTTATTTCCTCTTCTGTTAATCTAGGCAATTTATATTTCTGTAAATATTCATCCATTTCACATAGATTGTCAGATTTCTTGGCATATAGTCAGGCCATATAGCTCCCAATTTTTGTTTTAACTTCCTCTTCATTGGTGGTTAATTTGTCTTTTTCATATTTGATACTGGTAATTTAGTTTTCTTCTTTCTTGTTTTTAATCAAATTAAGCAAATATTTGTCTATTTCCTTATTTTTCATAAAACCACCTCTTAGTTTTATTTGTTCATTAGTTCTCTTACTTTCAATTTTATTAATCTTTCCTTTGATTTTCAAAATTCCTAATTTGGTTTATAATTGGGGATTTTTAATATGTTCTCTTCCTAGCTTTTTTAGTTGCATGCCCAATTCACTCATCTGTATTTTATTCACAGAAGCATTTAGAAATATAAGATTTCCCCTAAGAACTGATTTGGCTTCATCCCATAAGTTTTAGTATGTTGTCTCACAATTGTTTTTCTCTTTGATGAACTTATTGATTGTTTCTATGATTTCTTGTTTGACCAACACAATTTTTATGATTAGATTATTTAGTTTCCAATTAGTTTTTAGCTTGTCTTTCTGTGGGCCTTTATAACGCACAATTTTTTATTGCATCATGATCAGATGCATTTAATATTTCTGCCTTTCTGCATTTCATTGTGACGGTTTTGCGCCTTAATACATGGTGAAGTTTTGTGTAGGTTCCATGTACCACTGAGAAAAATGTATATACCTTCCTGTTCCCATTCAGTTCCCTCTAGAGTTCTGTCTTATGTAATTTTTCAAAATTTTTCTAAAATTCTAGTCACCTCCTTAAGTTATTTCTTGTTTATTTTGTGGTCAGATTTATTTAGTTCTGAGAGGGAGAGGTTGAGGTTTCCCACTAATATAGTTTTGCCATCTTAACCTCTCCTCTGAGAATTTGGAGGCTATGCCATTTTGTGTATGTATGTTGAGTATTGATATTACTTCATTGTCTCTGGAAGCTTTGAGCAAGATGTAGTTTCCTTCCTTATCTCTTTTAATTAGTTCTCTTTTTGATTTTGCTTTGTCTGAGATCAGGGTTACCAGCCCTCCTTTTTTTAACTTCAGCTGAAGCATAATGTATTCTGCTCCAACCTTTATTGTGTGTGTATCTCTCTGCTTCACATGTGTCTCTTGCAAAGGACATATCGTAGGATTCTGGTTTTTAACTCACTCTGCTGTCTGCTTCCATTCTATAGGAGAGTTCGTCTCATTTGCAGTTATGATTACTATGTATTTCACTTCATCCTATTTTACCTCTTATGCTTTTCTCTCTCCTTTCAGCCTGTCACCTCCTAACCTATATTTTCCTTCTTACTACCATTTCCCTCAATCCACCCTCCCTTCTTCTGCCCCACCTCTTTTCTTTCCCCTTACCTTTCCTACTTCCAACCTCCTTTCTGCCCTCCATTCTCTCAATACCCTTTCCCTTTTCTTTCCCCTTTCCCCTTATCCTTGTGTGTAAGATAAATGTCTGTACCCAAGTGAGTATGTATGTTATTCCCTCTTTGAACCAAATCCAATGAGAATAAAGTTCAAATAATGCTCACACCTTCCTTCTTTTCCTCTACTGTAATAGGTCTTTTGTACATCTTCATGTGCTGTGATTTACTCTTTTCTGTCTCCTCCTTTCTTCTTCTCCCAGTAAAATACTTTTTTCACACCTTAATTTTTTTATGTCATCACATCAAAATCAACTTGTACCCACACACTTCTGTCTATATCTACTCCTTTTAACTGCCGTGATAGATGCACACTTCTCAAGAGTTACAAAAGTCGTCTTCCCATGTAGGGATGTAAGCAGTTAATTCTTATTGAATAACATGGTTTTTTTCTTTCCTATTTATCTTTTTATGCTTCACTTGAGTCCTGAATTTGAAAATTGAATTTTCTGTTCAGCTCTCATCTTTTCACGGGGAAGTTTGAAAGTCTCCATATTTCATTGAATATCCATGTTTTCTCCTGAAAAATTATGCTACATTTTGCTGGTTAGTTGGATCCTTAATTGTAATGCAGGCTCCTGCCTTCTGGAATATCATACTCCAAGCCCTCCACTCCTTTGATATAGAAGCTACTAAGTCCTATATAATACTGATTGTAGCTCCTTGATATGTGGATTATTTCTTTCTGGTTGCTTGCAGCATTTTCTCTTTAACCTGAAATTCCAGAATTTGGCTACTATTTTCCTTGGTATTTTCCTTTTGGGATCTTTTTCAGGAGGTGATCAATGGATTCTTTCAAGGACTATTTTGCCCTCTGAATCTGGAATATCAGGGAAGTTTTCCTTGATAATTTCTTGAAAGATGCTGTTCAGGACCTTTTTTTGATGGTGTCATTCAGGTAGTCCAATAATTCTTAAATGATCTCCTCCTGGATCTATTTTCCCAGGTCAGTAGTTTTTCCCATGAGGTATTTTATGTTTTCTTCTGTTTTTGTCTTCTGTTGATTTTGTTTGACTGATTCTTGATGTCTCATAGAGTCATTAGCTTCTGCTTGCCCAGTTCTAACATTTAAGAAATTATTTTCTTCAGTGAGCTTTTGTACCTCTTTTCCATTTGGCCAATTCTACCTTTAAAGGGCTGGTTTCATCAGTGGACTTTTTTTTCATTTGGTCAATTCTATTTTTTAAGGAGTTGTTTTCTGCAGTCTCCATTTGTGTTTTCTTGTCTAAGCTGTTAATTCTTTTCATAATTCTTCTTTATAACTCTCATTTCTTTACCTGTTTTTTTCTTCTTCTCTTACTTGATTTTTTTTTAAGAGAAACAAAGTAAATTTATTATACAAACCTTGCAAGACTTGGGCACACCTCCATAAGGGAGGAGGCAAGGTAAAAGAGAACCTGCCTTAATTTATACTCTTAATGAAGAAGATTCCCACCCACCTCTATCCCTTCTCACCATTGGCTGGGGTGGGTGGGCTTACAATCTAGGCTCGAAAACTACACAGAGGACCAAGATTATTTTTTCCCTATCAGAACTCAACTGCCAGGGTGGCGTCTGAAAGTCTAGGAGAAGAAATGGGATGGGGGAAGGAGAGACCCTTCCCAGAGCAGAAAACAAATAACTCACAGGAAGTTCATTATCTTCTAACATCTGAGAGAGGGAAGGGCATGCCTTCCCAAAATTACAAGGCCAAATCCCAAAACCTCTCCTTTAGACATACCCTGTGAAGTCTTCACAATTATCCAACCCACACAGTCCCCCCTCTTCTTTATACTAATCTGAAGACTTCACACATCATTGCTGATATAAGTTGCATCCCCATTACCCTTTTCTAAGGTTTCCATTCCTCAAAATCTCCGACTCATTGATAAATCAAAGGGGGCAGTCCCCTTTGTACATACAGATACAGAAACCCAAAGGAAAATGATGGTGCAATTGTCCCTTTAAGATTCAAAAAGTCTTTTCCTGTATAGCTGTCCAGCAGGGAGCATCAAGTCGTCTGCTTCTGGTCCTTGGCATTTGCTCTCAGCACAGCATCCCAGCACCTTCCTCTTGTCTTCTTATAGGAACCAGCTTTCTGTCCATTCTCCTACAAAAGTCACCTTAGCACAATTTTAAGTTACCATTTCTAATCCTTATAACCCTAATCATTTTACAAATTCAAAATTGGAACCTTGACCAATTGTTCTGTTTAAGAAATTCACATCAGAACCCAGTTTCTTATATTTTACATTCACTCATTATTAATTTCCTCACCAGGAGGATGATACCTCACTTAAGGAGTTAACAATGGACTCCAGCACACACATAAACACATTAAATAACCAATTTTTATCACAGTACATACAATATCATAAACTGTTGTCATGCCATGTTTCTTTGATGGCATTTATAGAATAATCCACAAGCCATTCTTCTTCTAACATTACTAATTTTAACAAAGCTTTAGACAAGCCTGATATTAACCAAATAGCAAAATAATATTCTCACAAGCCCTTGACCTAATTGTCTCTATACCATTACTGAGAGAAAATCTAACTCACATACGGACCTATGCAAAAATGCTACTCCTAGTCCTATAGTAATCTAAGATGTTCCATAATCAATATTTTAATAGATTTTTTTAACTGTACTTACAAAACCTTCTGATTATAGAAATTTGCCACCAAGAGAGTAGGGACTCAGAGTAAGGGGACCATATTTTCCCCAGCTTCCTACCAACTCCAGGCAGAAGTTATGTCAAACTGCAAGCTGCATTGAGCCAGGCCTAGTCTGCCATGCTTCAGTTAAGAAAATCAAGTCAAAAGGGTCCCACCTCAGTACATGCTGAACAGTTGCCCTCTCAACTTTGCCAAGAAATCATACCTTCAGCTTATGCTTGCCCTCTCACAGGGCTGCTGGCATCTTGGGTCAGCCTTCCTTGATACTCACACCTGGAGTTCGACTCAGAAAAACAGTCAGTTAATAGTCCCATAAAGTCTTTGAGTGGCAAGATTGAATGAATATAATCTCACATTGCTTCAGGAACATCCTTAAAACTAGCTCTAAATGGCTTGTATGCATTTCTTCCTTTATTCATAAAGTCTTCCCATTAAGATCATAAGTTATTGCTCTAACACATTTGCATCAGTTTCTCCTCAATTTTTCCTATTCTTCTCTAATTATGCCTGATCTGAAAGAACTGAACCATATAACTTTATCTTTATGTTTTAGACGATGGAATGAATTCAAATCCACATTTAACTTTTCCCATCAATACAGAAATATTCTACAACTTATCTCTCCTAAAGAGACTTACATTGAAATTCTTTTCCCTAAACTGAAGATGTCTCTGATTTAGTTCCAGTGATTAATTACACTATTTGTATTAATGTCTAATTGCTCTCATATCACTTTAAAACATTTAAGACCTCTTTCTCACATAGATACAATACAACTTTAAAATCCCAGCCTTAGTCTATGGGATAATGATTCAGCCTTACATTTCTAAACCAATATTATCTCATAAAACTTCTCTTTTCCTCAAATTATTCCCATTAATACTTTAAAAACCATATTATCTTTCATTTGGCTATATAAGAGTACCAATATAACCAGTCATTTGATTAAAAACAACAAGATTTCACATATATATTTGCATTTAACCAATTTTCCCATAATTCCCCATAAAACCAACTTCTTTCACAATGGTAACAGATTCTGGTAGATAACTTCCCTTTTGTCACTACCTGCTTGTTTCTGATTAAAGAGATCTGCCACAACATCTCCCCCTGAGGGTGGGTTCTTTCCCCTCAGATGGCAAGCTTCACTAATAAAAACTGTATCCTTAAGACCCACATCCCCAAAACCTAATCTTCTTCTAAAAACCCATCACTTTTGCTGACTTTAAAAAAAACCAGGTTTGGAGCCTTCTGACCCCTACTGTTCTTTCTTTCAATAAAAACTCAAATCCCAGTAATTGTTGCCCCTTCCTTCCTTCCTTCCCTTCTGACAGGTGGGCAAAGGTAGAACTCTTTCTTCTTATTTAAACTAAGGGGGGGGGGGGTGAGTAAGGAATGCAGACTGTCTCCTGACTCAAAAATGTAGAATAAGACATTGAATGGGCCTTTCCTGGGGTACATAAAACACATTCTTTAAGCACCCTCCCAAGACTTCTACAGATAAGGTTCTCACCCAGAACTTGGAAAACTCACAGTAGTTTGAAATGCAACCAATTAGCTTACAGGTGGAAATTCATCAGGCCTTCTGAAAATTATACAAAAAGATTTTACAAAGCATTTTTCAAAAGTATTTTCACTAAACTTTCATGAAGAAAAATTATTTGACAGCTCTAAAATGAGATGTGTTTCTCTCCTTCTTAAAGCAAAATAACCTTTAAACATTTGGATTCATTCATATTCCCAAAGTGCCATCACCAGTTAATCCATAAACCTCCAGATTAACATACATAAATACATCTTTAGATGATACAGGCTTGCAAATCATACCCCTATATTTTTCAAAGTATTATAACAACTCAATTTTTTTGTTATTACAGAATTTCTAGAATGATTTCCCTTCGCTAAACTTTCCTGAAGACAACTATTTAGAAGGTTTTAAAATGATAGACATCTCCTTCTTTTTCCTTAAAGCAAATTAACCCTTAAACACTGGAATTCATCAACTAAATTGGTGCCAAATGTCCTCATTCTCAAATATTGCCCAGAATTCCTAGATATTACAAAGTTCCTTAGTCAAAAAGTGTTATAATGGGAGGACACTTAGTTTCTATAAATTACATACCCAATTAAATTTACCTTATCACAATAATAAGGTTTACCAGGACTTTAAAAACTTTTTCCATAAGAATTCCTAACCACACAAGATTGATAAGAATTCATGACTAGATGGTTTCAAAAGTTCTTGTTTCAGTTAATAACCTCAATTTCTTAATTAACTACAATTCTTAATCTAACAACATCTAGATTATATGAACAATTATTTTAATCACTAGTGGTAACATTTAACTTTAATCACTAGTGGTAACATTAACATAATTTCTAAGGCCCAATACTCTTAGCATTGTAAAGAAACGATTACTGCTCATAAAACCGTATTTTAACATTTCACAATGTATCCTGAATTGACAGAGATTACAAGAGAACCCCAAAGGGCCTCTGCACAAATTCCTGACTTATAACAAAAACAATTTCAATTGAACTTCCTTTTAAATAAAGACAAATCTTGGAAGTTTATAATTTCTTAGGTTACAGCAATAGTCCAATTTCTTAAACTAATACAACTCTTAAAATTTATACTATAGAAATGTAATGCCCTAAACATTATTATGTATGTAAAATTTGAACTACCCATTTCAGTCTAGGTAAATACATTTCTAAACCAAATATGACAGTTTAAAATTACCAAATTTTCATCACATCCTTTAAAAGCACCCAATTCACATATATCAAACTCAGATTAAAATTGAATTTTAGAAATACAGAAACCATAAATTTCAGATGACATCAATCGCATTTCCAGATCATGTATAGGAATTATTGATCCTATTACTTCTGGTATTTCTATACTAATATATTAATATATAATATATTATATCTATATTAATATATTAATATATAAATACATGCATAACATATATTAATACATTAATATCTTAAATACACTTATTTAGCTGTATATTCTTTAACACCCACTACCTCTGGCCCAAGGATGAGGAATATTTGCCTGGCCATGAATAAACTTAAAAAAAAAGAAAAACTTTATTTCATATCATTATCTGCTTTCATGAACTATCCAGGTTTGAATTTGGTACCCTGCTTTCTCTAAGCTTCATCTTATGCATACTGGCAATTAACAAAATGCCTAAAAGGATTTTGGGGGGGAGAGGTGTGCAGGCAGTTCTATTCCAAAAAAAAAAAGAGCACATGGGCCTTGCAACTCCCTCACTCATTCTTTCTACCAAGCTAAAATATTTTCTGTTTCCCCTCCCTTTGTCTGCCTCAGCAAGAGAGGGGGAAAATCCCTTTCACTTGCTGAGGAGAATTGACAAAGGTGAGTTGAAGATCTCAGCCACAGGTATAAATTACTTTGGGCCAGGCATCCCTTTCAGAACAAAGGAGCCAGCCTTTTAGACATGCTAATTTTCCTATTCCTAGCCCTTAGCAGATGGCTTCAAATCATGATTTTTATATAATCTCTGTGAAAACAAAATTCAGTAATACCTTACGTGGCCAAAGCTTATTGATTATACAAATCAGAAAATTTCTTATAGTAAATACCCAGGTATTCAATAAAACCTTTCATCACTCCCTATTTCCCAATCAAGTTACAAGTTTCTTTTAGCTTCAGCTCCGCACAGTCTTTCAATGTGGAGGGTGGGGGAAGGGTGTGGCCAGGAGCACATGGCAGCAACACCCCCACCTAAATTCCTTCTATCTCTCTTTCTTTCCCAACTTTTTACCTTAACTTTTTTTTTCTTTTCTTTTTACCCTCTGTATCTCCAATTTCAATCTTTCTTTCCTAATCTTGCCTCAAAAATTTCAAGTAAATAATAAATTACATATGTGAGAAACATGGTTTTGGGGATCACTAGACTTCCTAGGCAGGGCCAAAGTCCTGAAGAAGAACCCTGTGATAATCCCTAGGGAAGGCTGTACAGACCACAGGACTCCCAGAGGAAGACCAAGTGGTAGCCATCCCTTAAATCTGTGGGGATCACAGGGCCTCCTAGGGGTCAGACCCTAAGGAAGACCCAAGTGATGGCCCCTTAGGATGGCAGTAAGATCACAAGGCTCCCGAGACAGGGCCGGAAGTCCCATGTGATGTCCCCTTAAGAAGGCCGTGCAGACCACAGGGTTCCCCAAAAGAATCCAGAGTGGTAGCCCTCTTAACACCACAGTGGGGATCACAGGACACCCCCAAGACAAGATCCACGAGTAAGCCTGGCGAGCTTCCTCTGCCTGTTGCTTCCCTTCACTTGACCTTAGGAAAACCCATGTGATTTGCCCATTCACACCCAAAGAACTCAGGACCAGAGTGGGCAGAGGAAGGCATTTTATTATGCTCCCCGGGAGAGCAGGTGTAGTGCTCACAGGAACACTCACACTGATACAGCTGCAGGAGCAGGGGTAACCATTCCCTCCACTCCTGCTAGAGTCATGGTTAGTTTACAATCTTTGTTTTTTACATAGTTTTCCTAGGTTATATAGTTTATATAAATAGGATAATAAGGATACAGAAGCAAAAGTGAAGTTAATTAGATTTTCCTTGTCTTAGTTTAGGATTAAACTATATTCTTTTACTTCCCCTACTTTCCCTCTTTAACATATGCAAATGATGCAAATGATGCATTCTTGACCAAGACCAGACCCTAGATAAGCTTGAACTGGTTCAAGTGGATTTGGCCTCTCTAATTCCCCAGACTGCCTTCTCAAAAAGTTTGCACATGCGTACAAGCCTCTGACCTCTCACCTGACCGACCTTGAGGCCTGGTCTCTGCTAAAGCTGGGATGGGGGAGGGCGGGGAAGCACACCTTTAGTTCTGTGGAAACAAAACTCCTCCTCCCATTTCTTACACATACTCACCCAGCTTTCCTTTTCTGAGCTGCTTTCTTTTTCACCTTAAAACTTAAAGGTTAAAATGATCAACAGTTTTTAATCACATCCTAAGCAGACCACTGAGCCTCTTTAAAGTGGTCATCCAATTTTTCATACAGACCCCTTTACTCTCCTCTACAGTTTAAACACTTGCCTGATGTTAGATAGGCTAACTCAATACAAAACACACAGATTTTTCTTTTAGAATCTAACCAACCCTTAATTCAGAGCCCCCAGCCCTCCTGGCTGGCAGCTTCAGCTCTTATTCCTTAGCTAACAATTTCCATACCAAAGAGGCCCATTTCAGTCTCCTAGAGTTAAACATTTTTACCTGAACATAGAACAGAAAAACACAGACAAAACATTAGTCAGACAGACATTTCACATGAAGAATTTCGAATTCGAATTCAGACCCACTTCCAACATTACCAGGGGAAGCCCATTTTCCCCACCTGAGTCAAATTAAGAGCTCTTTCTATGGCCATTCCTTTCTACTTTGGTACAGCACATTAGGGCTGTGCAAGCGCTGAGATTTGCAACCAATTTACACGAGACAGGTCACCCTAGTCTCTGGGTTAGAAACCCCACAAATTCCAATCCCCTGGCACTCCAAGGCCAGGTGGCTTGGTTTTTCCTAAGACCTCGCGATCTTAGCTCAGTCCCCAAGTGTCTTCTCAGAGTCCTTAAATCTGTCAGTCGACACTCTTGGGTCGCAAAGACAGAGGACATACTGAGGACTTACCCTCGGTCACACGGCGTTTGACTGTTCGCGACTGAATTTCACGGCTGGCCGATTTCCACTCAGCTCATAGTGCACTCAAATTTCTCCCTTTTTACTTTGCTTCTCCGAGTTCCTCTCCACCGAGTTTGTGACTTCCCAGTGAGACCAGGCCTGCCCTCAGGCGCTCAGCTAGTTGGAGAAATCTCTGGTGCCAGCGACTGGCTAAGCCCTGAGCCAGGTGCCTGCCCACATGGAGAGTGCAAATCTTGGTGGGACCTCCAAATCTGTATGGGACAGAAATTTTAAAATAATAGGAGAGACATCTTTAAGAGAAACAACGTAAATTTATTATGCAAACCTTGCAAGACTTGGGCACACCTCCATAAGGAAGGAGGCCTCTTACTTGATTTTTAGGATCCTTTTTGAGCTCTTCCAAGAGGACTTTATGAGTTTAAGACCAACTCATATTCCCTTCTGACACTTTACATTTACATACCTACATTTAAATGTAGATATTTTGATATCCTCACCTGAGTTTGTGTTTTGATCTTCCCTGTAGCCACAGTAGCTTTCTATGATCAGGGCTTCCTTCTGTTTCTTCCTCATTTTTCATCCTATTTTGTGACTTTTCAAGTTGAGCTCTGCTCCTGCGGCACTGGGGGTGCTATGACATGGTTCTTGTGGTGGGGGGCTGGGACCTGGTCACTGGCTTTCTGTGCTGGGCCTCAGGATCTTGGGCCTTACCTACTGCACTCAGAGTGGCCTGGCCTAGTTATGCCTGTTGTTCCTGGGTTCTGGGGCTCACACTTTGCCTTCTGCCCTGGAGCTGGAGGCCTCACTGCTGGCCTGCTGAGCCAGGACCAAAGAGCCCTTGATTGTTGATCTGTGCCATTGACTAAGAGCATCCTCCCACTGGCTTGCCCAGATATCATCAGCACTTGGCTGTACTTCCCTTTTGCCCAAATGAGAAAGACCTTTCCTGAAGACTTCAGAAATTATCTTAAGGTGGAAAATTCTTTCACTCCATCTTTTTATGGGTTCTGTTGATCCAGAATCTGTTTAGATGCCTGATTTGATGTTGTTTCTGAGAGAAACTGGGGAAAGCTCAGGAAACTTCGTGGTTTCTCTCTGCTACCTTGGCTCCACCTCACCTAGCTTTACTTTCTTTGAAGGTACAAGTATTTCTTGAGTATGGACATATCATGGACATAGGCTGGTATTTTTGTTGAGTATGGTAACTTGTGGGTTGTTATATACTTGAAATATGAATATCATTCAATATTTTGAATTTCATAAGTGTCTCTTTCCCTAAAGCACGTGGTTAGTGGTATTTGATAATAATTTTTTTCAGGGAGTATCGTATTGTCTCTGGTTAATTCATTCTTGAATTGGGTGCTGAATAAGGGGTAGAGTTAGACATCAATAGTCTCATAGGGCTTTCTTGCCAGGTGACACTATAACCTAGTTACTGGAGCCACTGCCATGGCTTTCATACATTCCCATTAAATGTAACAGACTATGGAAAGAATTGTACATGGAACAATCACGTTCAAAGGAGTGACATACATATATACACTAGGGATATGTGCATATTTCATAACTGTGAAAATACATAAATAAACGCAGAGTGTAGTAGGCCTTTTAATCAAAGCAATGTGCAGATGATACATTTCACTGCCATCTTTGTAGTAGTAGCCTTTTAAATTTTAAATGCTTTTTGTATCATATTACTTTGAAAGATTATTTAAAAGATGTATTTTGCTGGAGGTTATTTTTCATTAGAACTTTGTTCTTTCCCAAACGACCTCTTCAGAGGGTCTCAATCCTCCTTACAATGCTAATTCTAATAAAATTATAGGCAAAAGTGGAAGCTCACCAACCCAGATAATTTGCTCCTTCTTCTGTGTATGGCTTCCCGTCCCTTTGTTCTAAGTACTCTTCATCTAAAGGTGTGACATTTATGTGTAAATCATAAATACGAAGAGTTCAAAAATTGGTACACATAAAGCATTTTTAAGGGATAATAAAAATGTCAAATAGTTCTCTAAGGCCCCACGTTTCTGATGTGTTGCCAATCAGATCAATCGGTGGAGAAGTTTCCAACTGTGAACTCCTTATACTGGGTCAGACGTAGATTTTTTATAACCCCTACTTACCCACAAAAGAATGTTCATCTACTCATGTGAGCAGTCAGTCAGTTGAAAATCCCTCAAGTAAAAACGGTCCCCAATCTAAAACTCTCTATTGAGAGTAATGAGATATTTCCACCATTGAATGAACATTAATTCAGTAAACATGTAGAAAACATCAACCAAGGGTGCTAAGTAAGGAAAGATGAAGAAGGTAGAGCTTTTACTCCCTAATAGCTGACGTTCTACTTGATTAAGGTTATAAATAAGGCTCTCTGAGTAATCCACAGAAGTCTCCGTGAGCCATATTATAGCTTCACAGGAGTGCCGAGTGTATCTTTGGGCACCAAGTGCCTATGAAAAAGGAAGGGGAAAATGGTTGGTAGGTTTGACTACTGGGGATTTGGTGATGGAATGGGAGAGTGTAGGAAAAGACTATGTAGCAATGACTCTTGTGGAAACCGGAGGGAAAGGTTCTACTGGTATGGGGCAAAGGTGAGTATTGAATGTTGCAATGAATGGATTTACAAGAGGGATTTCTCCAAGTTGGTCATTCTGAAAAGTTTGCTAGATTTGTCTGCTGTTGATAAGAAACTGTTTCATTGATGACTGCATATAGGATGAAATCACCAAATGTAAAAATAAAGTGAAAAAACACTTACCATCCTTGTCTCTGGTTGTTTCCATCCTGGTGTCTGCTGTTTTGCACATGGGGATCTCCTTTGAACAAGAAGTAAAAACTGTTCAATATAAATCCTCGTTATAAAATATCAAAAGTGTAAATACCTAATTTTGGTTAAAAAAAAACTGCCTCTACCACAAAACTGTCCTTATTGGTAAGGACCTTGGAAGATGAATCTATCTGATTGTGGGAAAGTTAGTCCACCTTTTTTCGAGAATATTTTACCTTTGAGAAACAGCAACTTCATTTAGCCTGTCATTGGAGATATGTTTGATATGTGAAAGTGTAAATTCAGATTTCTAGAAATTTAAAGAATTTGAAAATGGAAAGATAGCCCATGAGTATTGTTTGCTGTTCAAAACCCCACCAACAAACATGAAATACAATGAGTTTGTTTTTAGTGTCAGTATAATTGTCATCTCATAGAATGACTTTTTTTTTAAAGAAATGGAATAGTAATAGTGTATTAGAGCTGCAAACACTGAACAGCGTCAGAGAAAGAACATCTGATCATGGAAATTCTCCTGGGAGTTGTAAAAATGCCCCATAACTATGGAATTGCATAGATTCTTTTCTCTACAATGGGCTTGCAGCTTTAACACTGAATGAGTCACTTCACCTTCCTGAGTGCTCAGTATCTGTCCCTGTAAAGTGGGGAGAAGACACTGAACCTGCATTGGTAGAAGATATTTCCTCTTCTGGGAGGTCTTTATTATCAATGCAAATTCACTTCCCATCCCAACCCATATCCCTCTTTTTCTGAGAAGGAACTGTTTGGTGAGTGACTAATTATGTCCAGTGATTCTCTGTAACCAAGCCTTTCCTTTTTGGGGAATACATTGGATGAAAATAATCTACTCCAAATAGGCCATTACTACACCCTGATCATTCTAGTATGGCCAAATGACATCGAATTCTCCCTAAAATGATTATTATGGTGGGAAACTACCTAGTCAGAAATAGTTTCTACACATATTTTGAATGATAGTACTGGGCATTTAGAGGAGTGCCTCATGCTGCCTCGTAAGTCTGAATGAGACAAGAACACTAGAGAAGGGGAAATTCCAAAATGTTTCTTTGAGTCCAAATACTTCGTCTAAAATAAATTCAGCCAGCCACATATAAATAGATAAATGAACCTCTCTGTTAAGTGTAGAGTTTTCTTGGAAAATTGTTGGTTTTTTTGTAACTTGGTGTTATGACTAAAAGAGTGAGTTTAAAGAGAACTTAATATTCTCTAAACGTATTCATCTCTGTTTCTTAAATATAGATATAGAGTAAATATAGTTTGGTGATGTTTGTATTGAGGTTGTCTACGTGAGTCCTTATATCCAAGATTATCTTAATCTTTCTCAGTATCCTGGAATTTCATAAGGCATCCCTTTGTAATGCAGTCACTTGGTAGTTTTGCTTTGGAACACCCTAGGTAGGTAGAGAGATGTCATTTCTGGTCAATTTGTTCTTGAGCTGGGTGCTGATTTAGGAGTATAATTGAACCCCAACTATCTTATAAGACTCTTATGGCAGTTCCCAATTACCATATTCATTGCACTCTGCAATATGGCTATTATATATTCTCTCTGAACTAAAAGGACAGTGGCCATAATGCTACCCAGTACAATAAGATTCCATGGAGTGACTGACAGTAGTCAAAACCTTGTAATTGAGCAACATTTAAATATGTTCTGATTGTGTCAAGCATGTGAAATTGGATATGGAAGTTTTGTCTCACCGCCAACTTTACAGCACTATTCATTCATTTTAAAATGCTATTTACAAATTGTATTACTTTTAAGTTTTTTCAGAGTAATTTATTATTTTCTTACAAGTGATATTTGCTTTCAGATAGTTGTGGGGTTTTTTTTTTGCATGAAACATTTGAATCCTTACTCAAATGACAGTATTCAAAGTTCAATTTAAGGAAGAGATGGGCTAAATTAGAAGCTCACCGTGAATAATAATAATTATCACCCGCTTCTCCTTGAACTGTATTTTACTTGGTCAATTTTGAATCATAATCATTTTTCTGTTCCACAGTTCCACAAACCTCAGTTTCATCTACAATGATAAAGAATTCAAATGTGAATTTCTAAATCATTCAGAGCCCTTACAAGGAATTCCCTAAGGAAATAGGTTTCTAAAGTGTTGTTGATTGGCAAACCAGTGGAGTTGAATGAATTAGTGGGGGAATGTCCCACTACTGGGAGTTCCTTACTCTGGCTCAGTGCTCCCTTTTTATCTAGAGAAAAACACCACAAATATAAAAGGCTTGCTTATCAATTTTTGAAGTATAAATGGTTTGTAATCTAAAACTTTTGTTGTCATCTCTTGGAAACCCAGTAGAGATGTGGATAGATTAAAGCATCTACCTGAGAAGGCATGAGAAAGAATCAAAGATGAATAAGGACACAGCATTTATTCTTAAACAGCTTCCATTTTCCTTAGAGATTGTTACACTTAATAGTTTTTCTGGCTAATGTACTAAGGTCTACTTGAGCCATATTTTAGCAGAACAGAAGTATTCCAAGTAGCCTTGGACATCATTTTTCATTAAAATAGATTGAAAATAGAAACTTTGATGCTGGTAAATTTGACCACTGGTTTGCATTATGTGAGTGCATAGAAGTATGTCTCACTTCAACAGTTGGAAAGAGATATACTGCTATGAGACTAGGGTGACCTTTGGATGTTTTGGTGAATGGAGGCTTCTAGTTGAATATTCATAAGTTGGAGACTCATTATGCTTAGATATTCATTTATGAACAGACTTCCTCAAGTTCTCTCACTTTCAAAACTTTCTCAAGAAACATGGTTCAATTTCAGCATGACTCCATTGAGTGTATATGCTGTGAAATCTGCTAATAAGAATATAATTTTAATAAACTCACCTGGATAATTATACTTGTAGGTCTCAGTTTTCCCATGGGTTTTAAGTTACTACCATCACTGGCATCATTGCAATAGAAAGATTTTAAAGTGGAAATCCAATTTTAAAAATTATAAATGACAAAACGTTATTTGGGAACAGGAACTTTTCCCTAAATTATTTTCTGTCACATCAGAGAAGTCCTACTTGAAGGAATCCTGTTAATTCTGTGAAAGTCAACCTGTATGACTCCCAAGAATTGTTTTAAATTTCTGAACCTAAATCATTTGCTTAACTTCCCTCTGTAGTTGTTCCTTACCTTTGAAACATTCAACATCAATGTGTGGATTTTGGTAGATCTGATGAGGATTTTTTGAAATCCAAAGAAGTGAACATGGTAGGGAGAGCTGTGAGAGGACTAGTTACCATAATGCAAAGCATGGGCACTAGTGAAAATAGCTATTCCTTCTCTGAGCACTCACAAGGTCACAAGAGTGGTGAAGGCTTTGGATTTTGAGACCTACCCTAAGAAAAATACGCTAGAGGAGGAAGTGAGGTCAGAGAGAATGTGGCTGTCCAGTCTGACAGCCAACCCCATTATTCATTCGTAAGTCCAAACCCATAAATGTTAAAAGATTCACTCAAAAATCACCCAGGGATTAGATAAGATAGCCTTGTGGTTTAGGATGTGCCCGGTCAGTTCCTGCCTCTACCATGTCTACTTTCTTTCTTAAACACTAAATAAATCACTTAACCTCCCTGAGTACTTGTCATCTTTTTTTTAAAATAAATTTGAGGTAAAGTGAAGACATTGAGTCTTCATTGATAAAAGATATTTCCTTATCTCTGAGGTTTTAGTACCAATTCAACCTTAGGTTATATCTTTATTTTTTGTTCTTTAGGCAACTATATTGGTATTTCCATGCTGTATATTGATATTATTTTCCATTATGTGGAATCTGTTGGATTGGAATTCAAAGTCTATTCTCACAGATCATACTGGCAGCAGGATTATTATATCATGGCCAAATAACATGGATCCCTCCCATTAAAAAAATTGTCATTGTAATGTGAGAAACCACCTCATACTGAAAATAGTTTATATCTATGTTTGGTGCAATGAATTGGGTTGAATACTTTTATATCACTTGAAGGAGTGCCTTGTGCTTAAATCCCAAGCATGAGTGAGGCCAGGAAGGAACTAAAATGGGTAGAAGAGGGACAATCCAGAAATGTTTTGAGCCCAAGTGCATAATTGATCTGAAATAAATTCCCTCACCCATTTAGAAATAGGAAACTGAAGTTCTCCTTTCAACCTAGAGATTCCATAGGAAAAGTACTTTTTTTCTTAGTATTGTGAATACATATGCAAACTTGGTGTTATTTTCTTTGAACGAACTTAAAAGGTTTTTTTTGAGGGGGGAAGGCAAGGCAATTGGAGTTCAGTGATTTCCCCAAGGTCACACAGCTAGTAAGTTTGTCAAGTGCCTGAGGCCTAATTTGAACTAGAATTTGAACTTGAATAAGAGAAGAAAAAGAAATTAAGGGAATTAGAATAGGCAAAGAAGAAAGTAATTTTTCACTTTTTGCAGAGAACATGATGACTTACTTAGAGAATCCTAGAGAATCAAGTAAAAAACTACTTGAAATAATAAAAAAAAACTTTAGTAAAATTGCAAGATATAAAATAAACCCACATAAATCCTCGGCATTCCTACACATTACTAACAAAGCCCAACAGCAAGGCATAGAAAGAGAAATTCCACTTGAAGTTACTGCAAACACTATAAAATATTTGGGAGTCTGCCTGCCAAGACAAACCCACGGCCTATACGAACACAGTTATGAAACACTTCTCACACAAATAAAGTCAGGTCTAAATAAGTGAAATAACATCAGTTGCTCATCGTTAGGCCAAACTAATACAATAAAAATGACAATTTTATCTAAATTAATTTACTTATTCAGTGCCATACCAATCAAACTACCAAAAAACTATTTTACAAACCTGGATAAAATAATAACAAAATTCATCTGGAAGAACAAAAAGTCCAGAATATCAAGGGAATTAATGAAATGCTAGGGAAGGTGGCCTAGCCATGCCAGATATCAAATTTTATTATAAAGCAGCAGTCCTCCAAATTACCTGGTACTGGCTAAGAAACAGAGTGGTGAATCAGTGGAATAGGTTAGGTACACAAGACACAGAAGTCAACAACTATAGCAATCTACTCTTTGATAAACCCAAAGAATCCAGCTTCTGGGCTAAGAATTCATTATTCCACAACAACTTCTGGGAAAATTGGAAAATAGTATGGCAGAATCTGGACATAGACCAATATCTTGCATCATATGCCAAAATAAAGTCAAAATGAGTTCATGATTTAGAAATAAAGGCGGATGCTATAAGCAGTTTGGGAGAGCATGGAATAGTTTACCTATCAGATTTATGTAAAAGCAAAGAATTCATGACCCAACAAGATGTAGAGAGCATTACAAAATGCAGAATGGATAATTTTGATTATGTAAAACTGAGAAGTTTTTGTATAAACAAAGCCAATGCAACAAAGATTAGGAGGGAAGCAGAATATTGGGAGAAAATCTTTACAGGGAGTGTCTCTGATAAAGGCTTCATACCTAAAATATACAGGGAACTGAGAAAAATTTATAGGAATAAAAGCCATTCCCCAATTGAGAAATGGTCAAAGGATGTGAACAGGCAGCTTTCAGAGGAAGAAATTAAAGAATGCTCTAAATCACTATTGATTAGAGAAATGCAAATCAAAGCAATGCTTAGGTACCACATCACACCTATCAGATTGGCCAACATGACAAAAGAGGAAAATGATAAATGTTGGTGAAGATGTGGGAAAGTTGGAACACTAAAACATTGTTGGTAGAGTTGTGAACTGATCCAGCCATTCTGTAGAGCAGTTTGGAACTATGTCCAAAGGGCTATAAAAATGTGCATACCCTTTGACTCAGTAATACCACTTTAGGTCTGCATTCCAAAGAGATCATAAAATTGGGGAAAGGATCCACATATACAAAAATATTTTTATCACCCCTTTTTGTAGTGGCCAAGAACTGGAAATTGAGGGGATGCCCATCGATTGAGGTATGGCTGAGCAAGTTATGGTATGTCAATGTAATGGAATACTACTGTTCTGTGAGAAATGATGAACAGGCAGACTTCAGAAAAACCTGGAAAGACTTACATGAACTGATGCCGAGTGAAGTGAGCAGAAAGCACATAAACATTTTACATAGAAACAGCAATGTGTGATGACCAACTTTGATAAACTTAACTTGTCTCAGCAATACATGGATCTAAGACAACTCAAAAAGACTCATGATGGAAAATGCTATCCAAATCCAGAAAAAGAGCTATGAAGTCTAAATGCAGATTGAAACATACTATTTGCTCCTCCCCGCCCCCTTCCCCCACCACCATCGCTCTTCTTAATTTTTTTTCCTTCTTTCTCAGGTTTTCTCCCATTGGGTATAATTCTTCTTTACAACATGCCTAATGTGAAAATATGTTTAATATGAATGTTTAAGTAGGGCCTGTATCAGATCGCATGCCAAATTGGGGTGGGGGAGGGAAGGGATGGGCAGAAAATTCCAAACTCAAAATCTTATAGAAGTGAATGTTGAAAACTAATACACACACACACACACACACATATTTAAATTTCCTACAAATATGTGAATATGCCCTTAACTACTTTTTAAAGGTTGTACTGCTCTGTTAGGGAAAGGAAATGATGTTACATAAGAAACATCTTATCAATTAAAAAGAACCTGAAACATTTCTGCGCCTATATATAAACATCAGTCAATAAAGCTGTGAACTGAAAAAACTCCTCAAGAATCAAATATAAAATCTTCTGTTTAGCATCCAAAGAACATCATAACCTGCCTCACCCCATCTTTGCATTCTTCCTACACTGTACACTCTCTGCCCCAGTATCAGCCTCCCTGCAGGCCTATGCACAAGATACTCCATCTCCCAAATCTAGCCATTTTCATGGGTTGTCCCCTTCCCTGCAATGTTCTCCCTCCTCATCTCTACCTCCTGGATTCCCTGATTTCTTTCAAGTCCCAATGAGCATCTCACCTTCTACTAGAAGCCTTTCATGAACCTCCTTCTTCCAAGTGCCTTTGTTTTCCTGCTTATTTCCAACTTATCCTGTATATAGCTTGTTTTGTACTTAGTCATTTGTCTGTCGTCTCCCCATTAGACTGTGAGGTCTTTGAGAAAAAGAATTGTCTTTTGCTTTTCTTTGTATACCCAGTGCCAAAGCACAGTGTCTGGCACTTAGTGGGCACTTAATAAATGTTTATTGACTGAATATCTGACCACTAGATCATAAGTTCCTCCATTAGATTGTAACCTTCTCTAGGGCAGGGATAATCTTTTGCCACTGACTATATTGCCTGGCACATAGCAGGCACTTGATAAATGTTTGTTTATCAATTGACAATACTGGGGTTTTAAAAGTTGTTATTTTTCCCTCTTTGGCTATAAACACGGTACTACAACTTGTTCAGCCATTCCCCAATTGATGAGCATCCCCTCAGTTTTCAGTTAATGTCTACCACAAAAAGATCTGCTATAAATATTTTTGTACATGAGTGTCCTTTCCCTATTTTTATGATCTCTTTTGTATACAGGCCTAAAAGTGGTATTGCTGGGTCAAAGGGTATGCACAAATTTATAGCCCTTTGGGGATAGTTCCAAATTGCTCTTCAGAATGGCTAGATCAGCTCATAGCTCCACCAACAATGAATTAGTGTTCCAGCTTTCCCACATCTCCAACATTTATCATTTTCTTGTTTTGTCATGTTAGCCAATCTGATAGCTGTGATGTGCTACTTCAGAGTTGTTTTGATTTGCATCTCTTTAATCAGTAGTGATTTAGAGCATTTTTATATTACTATAAATAGCTTTAATTTTTTTCCTCGGAAAACTGCCTGTTCATATCCTTTGGCAATTTATCAATTGGGGGAATGTCTTGTATTCTTTTAAGTTTGACTCAGTTCTCTATATTTTAGAAATGAGGTCTTCATCAGGGACAATAGCTGTAAAAATTCTTTCCCAGTTTTCTTCTTCTTTTGGCTGCGTTGGCTTTGTTTGTGCAAAAACTTTTTAATTTAATCTAATGGAACTTATCTATTTTGTATTTCATATTGTTTTCTGTCTCTCGTTTAGTCATATATTCCTCCATTCTCAATAAATCTGACAAATAAACTATTCCTTGCTTCCTTAATTTGCTTATCATACCAGTCTTTATATCTAAATTGTGTACCCATTTGGAATTTATTTTTCTATAGAGTGTTAGACGTTGATCTATACCCAGTTGTTGCCATATGGTTTTCCAGTTATCCCAGCAGTTTTTGTCAAATAGTGAGTTCTTATCCCAGAAACTGGGGTCTTTGGGTGTATCAAACAGCAGATTACTGTGGTCATTGACTACTGTGTCTTGTGTACCTAACCCATTGTACTGATCTACCACTCTGTTTCTTAGCCAGTACCAAGTAGTTTTGATGATTGCTGCTTTGTAACACAACTTAAGATCTGGTATGGCAAGGCCAATTTCCCTTGCATTTATGTTCATTAATTCCCTTGATTTTCTGGACCTTTTGTTCTTCCAGATGAATTTCGATATTATTTTTTCTAGCTCTATAAAATAGTTTTTGGGTAGTTTGTTTGGTATGGCACTGAATTAGTAAATTAATTTAGGTAGAATGAGCAACTAATTTTTTTTCTAATTATTTTGACCTGACTTATTTCATGTGAAAAGTGTTTTGAAATCATTAATAAAAGTGGGACATAAATAATAAAAAAGAAAGAAATTGTGTTCATATTCTTCCTGGGTTTGTTTTGGCATGTAGACTCCCAAATATTTATAATATCTACAGTAACTTTAAATGGAATTTCTCTATCTCTTGCTGTTGGGCTTTCTTAGTAATATGCCGATGATTTGTGTGGATTTATTTTATATCCTGCAACTTTGCTAAAGTTGTTCATTATTTTACTTGATTCTCTAGGATTCTGTAAGTATATCATCATATTGTCTGCAAAGAGTGATAGCTTCATTTCTTCTTTGCCTATTCTAATTCCTTCAATTTCTGTTTCTTCTCTTATTGCTAATGCTAACATTTTCTAGTACCATAATGAATGACAGCGGTGATAATTGACTTCCTTGTTTCACCCCCAATCTGATTGAGAATGCAGCTAACTTATCTACATTATATATATGATTCTTGCTGATGGCTTTAGGTAGATGCTATTTATAATTTTAAGGAAGATTCCGGTTGTTGCTATGCTTTCTAGTGTTTTTAATAGGAATCAGTATTTTATTTTGTCGAAAGAATTTTCTGCATCTATTGAGATAATCATATGGTTTCTGTTAGTTTTGCTGCTCATATGATTAATTATGCTAATAGTTTTCCTAATATTGAACCAGCCTTGCATTACTGGAATAAATCCTACCTGGTCATAGTGTATTATTCTCATGATTAGCTGCTGTAATCTTTTTGCTAATATTTTATTTAAATTTTTTGCATCAATATTCATTAGGGAAATTGGGCTATAATTTTCTTTCAACTCTTTCAGGTTTGCCATATTTGTATCATAAAAGAAGTTTGATAGAATTCCTTCTTCACCTATTTTTCCAAATAGTTGTTCTTTAAATGTTTGATAGAATTCGCTTGTAAATCCATCTGGCCCTGGAGTTTTGTTTTTTTTTTTTGTTTGTTTGTTTTTTTGGCTTGGGCCAAAGCATTCTCCACTCTGAAAGCAGTCATACCCTGACAAAAAAGCTCAAAAGTCAAGTAAGTGTCTGGGAAAACGAGCAAGCAAGGTAAAAGGACTCAGACACAGACTAAAGGATTGTTCGATTTTTCTTCTACTTTTCTTATTTGACTTTTAAAATCCTCCTCGAGTGCTTCCAAGAAGGCTTTTTAGGCTTGAGACAAGTTTATATTCCTCTTTGAGGTTTTGGATGACCATGATGTTCTCTCCTGAATTTATGTTTTGATCTTCCCTGTCACCGAGATAATTTTCTATGGTTATTGTTTTCCTTGTTGCTTTTTTCTCATGTTGTTTGCCTTTTAAAGTTGAGCTCTGCTTCTGGGGCGTGGGGAGCACCATCCCAGGCTGCTCGTGCGGGGAGCTAGGGGCCTGATTACTGGTTTGCTAGGGTGGAGCTTGCTGCTGCCTAGCTGGGACACCTCCAGCCTGTACTGGTCCCCTTCAGCCGCAGCGAGAGGGACCTTTCCCATTAATCCCCCTAGTTTCCTGAGCTAAAAGACTGCTGTCCCTTGTCTTTCTGCCGGCTCCTCTATTTCAGGATTTTTTCCTGGGGCAACATTCTCTGGGTTTTTCAAGGTCAGTAAGGGAGGGTGAGAACAACTTACTGCTTACTCCGCCATCTTGGTTCCCAGAGGTCAAAATAGGTGACTTTCAAACATTCTCTGTGTGGGCTGACAGCTCCGAGGGCAGTTGCTACCACCGTTGCCGCTGCGGATTCAATCACTCCCAAGACCTGCTACTGGTTTGCTGGGGCCAGTGCTGTACTGGCACACCCTGTGCTGGAATGTGCTTTTCTCTCACCTTTTTCTGACAGACCCCTCCTGCTGACCTTCCAAGTTGTCTCTGGCATCTGTGGGCTGAGAAGTCTGGAAACTGCCGCTGCTGTCTGTGATTCAGTCCCCCAAGGTCTGCTCTGGCTCGGCTGGGGCCGGGTCTATGCTGGTACAACACTAGACTGCCCTCCTGTCTCAGCCCAGTGCAACAGACCCTTCCTGTCAGACTTCCAGGTTGTTTTGGGCTGGAAATCTGCCTCACTCTGTCTCTTTGTGGGTTCTGCTGCTCTAGAATTTGTTGAGTCATTTTTTAAAGGTATTTAAAGGGGTTTGAGAGCTCAGATGAGTCCCTGCTTTCCCTCCACCATCTTGGCTCCATCTCTACATTATTGGCCTTTGGAAATAATGAATTAATGCTGTATTTGGTTACAAAGGGGCCGCTAGGGAGGGGTGGCCCAATTCTTTCTAGTTGAATCTTGAGTTAATGAGTTTATATAGAGAAGAAATGAACCATTCAGATTTCTAAGGGTAGAACCTCATACCTGGCCTTCTATGCCTTTTCGAGTGTTTTCTCAGACATGTCTTCTTTGAAAGTGTTTAGTGTGGTCTATCCCTAGGGATTTTCTCCAAAGGCAGGGACAGTTGAGTTCCTTTTCTGTTCTTTGCAGTTGGAGAGCAAGTCAGTAGTCTTTGCTGTGGTCTCAGCATTAATGAACTGTCCCAATAGTTATGATCATGAGGAGCCTACCCCCACTCCAGATGCTGGAGCAGGCCAAGTATGCCAAACAACATGTATCTGAGAAGTACCCTAAGGTGAGCAGGCACAGATGGGCACTTCTTTAAATCACAGGAGCATTGGGCTGGAAGGGACACGGTCCCCCTAACTCTAGGCAGAATTATCCACAAGTCAATGAATTTTAGAGGTGAAAAAGACCTTGAAATAGCATCTGGTCCAAAGATATCACCTTGCAGATAAAGTAATGGAAGCCTCAAAATGTTAAGTTATCCCAAACAAATGAGTGTTTGACGTTTTTATAGATTAACTGGGAAAGATATCTCTATTTTGGCAATTCAGTGTTTAACAATTCATTCTCATGAAGTTCTTTTCTTTTTAAGTGTCCAGTAAGAAGGGGTGCTGCATGTGCTATTTGTTAGTTGTTGTTTTCTCTTGAACCATAATTTTTCCCAGAATAAACCAAGCTTTGTTTGATCATGAGTGAGCAAGTTGCTTACAGCTGGTGTGGTATCAGCTCTTACATGCATGGTGAAGAAAGAAAACCCATTGCTCATTAATTCCTGCTAAGAACTGCTCTCCAGGTGCATGGGGGTGGTGGCAGTAGGGGTGTCCGTGGCTGTAACAATAATACTGCTTGCTGCTACTGTGGCTGTGCAAGGCTGAGAACACCAGCACACAGAAGGGCTGCTAGCACAGGTCCTTTGATCTGCTTTTCTAAGGAAAGCAACTTTAAGGGGTTAACAATCTCACTTTTAATTAAACATACATATATCATTCACTTAGTTCTGGGGAAAAGCCAGCACCCTGAACTTCAAAGAGGATGCAAACAGAAATTGCAAGCAGGAATTATATAAATAGAGCAGAAACACATAGAAATCAACAAGGTCTCTAGTTGTCTAACCAGGGTGTTACATAGTTACCAGAGAGAAAGGCACCAACAACTGCGTTTTCAAAGGTGGGGGGTGGGGGGTGGGGGGCTGGGACCGGATTCTGACAGCTACCCAGAGTCTCGGCTGTCCAAATCACAAACTCTCTTCCAATGAGTGTGCCCCAAAGACAAAATGATGACCTCTGAGTATGTATAGTCTTCATCAGGGTCAGAGAGCGTCACAATCATGGGACTTAAACCCATGTGAACTCGGCCTTTCCTTGATGCAAGCAGGTCATCTAAGACTTCTGATTCAAAGATTCCTTAGTGCTGAGAAGCGCTGCAAAACAAACTACCTGCTCTATTCAAACAAAGGCAAGACTCATTAAAGGCCATATGACCTTAGCATTCCAAAAGAGAAGACCAGCAAAAAAGTCCCACCTAATTACCATAACAGTGGTGAGAGACAGATAACCTACTCAGGGCTAGGAGATGATTAGGTGCAACTACCTGGAATTGTTAGAGCTTCATTTCCTCACAAGGGAAAGTCTTCCTTGGGGCAAAACATACAGAAAATGATCATTTAGCTGTTTGCCTAGCACTGGAGCAAGTACCTACACCAAGAAAAAACTTTGTTCCCTTGAACTCCAAGCCATGACTAATTAGGTTTCTACTCAGGCTCTTCCTAGCATTGGTAGAAGCAGAAGACTGTGGAAGTGCTATTGCTCAGGGAGGGGGCAAGGTAAGCTACCACTGGTGGTTACTTTCTTCTGCTGAACTAAGACCATTAGTTGGCCAGAAGCATGGCTTACAGAGCCAGAATTTTAGCAATGAAAAGGAATCTTTTTAGACATGGTCCTGTCTAACCCTTAGTTTACACATAAGGAAGCTGAGGACCAAAGTATCATTATTATTATTATTATTATTTTTGCCAAAGATTTCACGCCTCTTGCAACATTTTGCAATGTTACTTTTTCATGTTCAGAAACTCACTTCAACTCTGTTCTGTGTTAAACTATGTAACTTACTCTGAAAATCACAATGTACTTACTCCTTGTTCAGGGAATTTTGCTTTGGCCTGAGGTCCAAAATAAATTCTTGATTGAAGGGCATAGATTTCAGTCTGTTTTCAACAATGAAATTCTACTTGTTTGTATGTATACATAGATCATATATCTTATATGTTATATTATTTATATTTATATATTTTAAATATTTTTTATTTGTATTTGTTTAAAATAGGTTTTGTTATTTATATTTTTATATTTATATATAAATATATTTGATAAATATTAAAATATATCATTTTAAACATCAACAGCAAATAAAATGAGCATTTCCTTAAACATTGTACTGACAAGAGAGAATACCACCTTTAATATATTTTTGCTAGATTTCTTGAACAAAGATTATACCCTTAAGCCCACTTAAGCATCTCAAAAAAAAAAACAAAAACTCTGCCAGGGATGATTAACAGGTACAAGATAGTGTGAAAACATTAAATGCAAACACATCAACCCTATTGGAAAAGCTGTTTCAAGTTTATCCCTTTACTGAAAGTGAGTCATTAATGTCCTGTAGCACACTTGGTACGTATATTATTACACAAAATTGAGTGTTCTGTAGAGGAAAGACTGATGGTGTTGAAGTCAGAATTAGGTTCAGGTCCCTGGCTCTGTCACTTAGTGTGATCGTGGGCAAATGACTTGCCCTCTGTTTTCTCATCTTAAAATGATGATATTAATGTGTGTTGTTTCAAAAACCAAATGAGATAATCTCTGTTTAATTTTTGAAAGTAAACTAATACATTAATACATAAGAATATAACTTTGGTATTTGCCTAATATTTTGGATTTCAGTTCCTTATGTAAAGATAAAAATCTCTTTTTTTGCTGTATTACTTTTCAGGCACTACTGCCACTAGCTCTGGAGAGCACAAAGATTGGGCAGACTAAAGCAGCACAGGCTCTTGCCACAATCATCATCACTTCTAATCCTGTGATGACGTTTCCTGGAGAATGGGTATGATTTTTTCCTCCTCTCTCTGCCCTTCTTCTTTCTTCATCACTAGACAGTGATTTTCTCTGTAATGGTACTGTTTCTTCAAATGGGACCAAAATGGTGGTTTTGATCATCTGTAGAGAGTGAAAAGCATGGGGGACAATGTTGGGATGACTGTAAATGCACTTAATAGTGTAACCCTCCCCTATTGTCTTTCAGGAGGGATGTTCTCAGAGTTTGGGAGGTAAGGGATATGATGGGTATGAGCAGCTCTAATGTGCCAGTGTTTGTGTTTCAGGTTTATGAGGCTGTCTGCCCCCTTGTTTCCCTGCCTCATCTCAACTGGTCAGGGGTTCCAAACTTTGAAGCACTAATGGCTTTAACCAAGGGATCAGTGAGAGGCTTAGGTAAGATGAAGTCCCTATGGCCCTGGAACATATAGCCAGCAAAGTAAGTTCCCTCCTCTTTCAAGCAGGTTTACTGTCTCTTTTTCTTACTCTCTAGCCTACTTAAGTCCTGCTTGATTGATGAGCCAGAGCTAATAGGAAATTGAACAGCTGTTCTCTGTATTTTAGTGGTGAACCTCTGTGGGAAAAGGGAGGCTACCACTGAGGAAAATCTCTGGCCTGGGAATCCTGAATTGAGTAGGGCAAGAGATGAGTATATGTAGTGGGACCTTCAAACTGCTGGTCTCTACTCCCACAGGCAGAAGATCCTGACAGAGAAGGCAGCACCAGTGATTGAGGGCTACATGTTTGAAGAGCATGAAACGATCCTGTGGGCAGCCACCAAGTACATGTGTAACATGACCATGAGGCAAGGAGGTAAGGGGCTCGGGGGGAGGGGCAGGGTACCGGTATAGATTCCATGCTTAGGGTGCAGTAAGAAGAAAGGGGTATCAGTGTATTCTCATAATAAGAGCTGAGATTTATATAGCTTAATGTTTGCAAAAGGCTTTTTCTATACCTTGTCTCTTTGGTACTGAAAACTCACCTCTGAGGTAGGCACTGCAGGCATTTTCACGCTTAGTTTATAGATATAGAAACAGATGAAGTGACTGGCCTAAGATCATAGATTGAAGCTGTCAGGCAAGCTTTGAATTCTCTGATGTTTTCTGACTCCAACTTGAGGACTCATTTCATTCTATCAAATATGTAAAATGCTTATAAAAGGTAATGTTTCTTTAAGAAGGTAAGCTCTTTTTCACTATTCTAGGCTATTCTCTAAAGAATGTGTCATTGTTCACTGACTTTTCCCTTTTTTAGTACCAAGATTTGTTTCTGGATGAAGGCAATGACTGAGTAAAGTTACTGGTGCTGTATAGTGCAGAAGATGAGCTTCTGAATCAGGCAGCCGCAGGTGGACTGGCCATCCCATCCTCACTGCTGCCCCCACTTTGTATTCAAATCATCCAAGTGGTGAGTGGCACCTTACTTTGTGTCAATAATATTCCTCACTGTCTCAGTACTTTGCTTCCTTGTTAACTGGGGTGAGGCAGCCATATTTGAAGTGTTCAAATTGTCATGCGGGTACAATTAGGACAAGGTTTGTGCCATACATCCCCGGAATACATATAGGTCTATTATGCTGTATAAGTGAGGAGAACCCACTTTTGGGCAGGTGATCCCACTCCCTTATTGGTAAAACCTGGCATGTTCTCTCTCAGATCTTTTTTCCTAGAGAACACATTGGCTAGAGATCCTACAACTCTACTGTTGAGTTCTAATCTGGAGCTGCAGCACCGTAGTGCAGTGGTGGTGTTGAACATGTTCGAGGCTTCAAGGAAAATCACAGTGTAACTAATAGAGAGTGAAGTCTTGGAGATTCTTTCTGTGGGGTGAGTGAGGCTGGGCCAGTCATGAGGGCAGCTGTGGCCTGTCTTACAAAGGCAGTGGAATATGGGTTTATCAAATTCAACAAAGAGGAGGAGAGAAGATGTACTCACTTTCATTGCCAGGGCTGGGGGCTAGAGCCCCTTCGGTCCGTTCTTAACTTTCTCCATAGTGCTTAATGTGCACGGTGACTGTTGCCACACAAAGAACAAAAATGTAGAAGCAGCTGTGCTGGGTTCCTCATCTGTTTTTGATGTGTTCAGTGCATGAGTTAATTATCAGGGAATTGAGTTTATCTTTCATTTTCGAACAGGACCATGGCATCAGGGAAATGATGACAAGACTTGCGGTTGATTTTGATTTGCATGAGGAAGGGCTGTGGAAGGCCACCAGCCTCACTTTCTCCTCCAGAGCCATCTTTGTCTAGTGGCCAGATATCCATCAGGATGACTGGAAATGGCCCAGGATGCAATGGGACACCCTGGCCCTTTTAGGTTAAGGCCTTTTCACATTCTCTTTTTGAGGTAATGCCCATTTAGTGAATAGGCTTCTTTAATAAATGAGTCAAGGGATAGTACCTTTAATTAGAAAAGAAGTCACCTGGGAGGTGAAGACCCTCAGGGTTGCTGGTCCAAAGAGAAACAATTACTATTGACATTCTCTCTGAACCAGGATGGCCCAAAATATAGCCATTAAGTAGAGCTTGGGCAAGGACCTATCCTGGTTCAATCTGTGAGCTTCAGAGTGAAATGGGTTTAAGGTTTGGTCTTTGTGGAAAGAGGAAGGAAGGAAAGAAGGAAGGGAGGAAGGGAGGATGGAAGGGAGGGGAGGGAGGCTGGGAGGGAGGAAGGAAGGAAGGAAGCAAAGAAGGGAGGGAGGAATCTAGTCAGTAAACCCCAAGTTAGCTAGGGAGCTTTCGGGCACCAAAATTTTCCTCCCTTTGGAGAGGAGAAGGAGAGGGAGAGGTTGAGCTGAGTTACCCAACTGGCTCAGTCCCCATTCAGGCAGCCAGGATGACTCGCAGGTTGTATTCATCCTTCATTTGCAAAGAGGACCATGACATCAGGAAAGTGAAAGCACAGAGGAGGAAGAGAATATGTAATGTTTGGGTGGATCAGTCCAGTTTGGCTGGTGTGTAGAGTGACTGGAGATGAGTAAGAGGAAAACCGAAAAGGATGAGTGTTGTTAGATTATTTGAAAGGAGTTGAGTGACGTACAAGAACACTTGGACTTTATTCAATAGGAAAGCACTGGAAAGTTTTAGGCAGAGAAGAAACATGAGGAGATCTGTGCATAAGGATCCTATTCCCATGAATTCATGTCCTATCTCTGAGCTAATATATGCCCTCTTCCCTTCTGTTTCTTTCCACTTAAGACATCCAGAAGTGATGGGAGCCAAAGATTAGCCAATAAGAAACTTGGATGAGTGGGGGTGGCCAGAACAACCTACACTGTCCTGGATGTCTCTCTGTAGTGCTTGGTACACTGGGGATGTGGGGTCATGGTTGGTAAAGCTGTGGTTGATGATCCTGAAATCAAGCTGGTATTCCCCTTGTCCAGGGGTACTCTGGGATGAATAGCCTAGAGTTAGAGTTGAGGGAGGAACAGTTGATAGGATCATCAGACTCAGAGCAGGAATGGGCTTTAGTCAAACCTCATTTTACAGGAGGAGAAACTGAGGCCAATGGGGGAAGGGTACTTTCCTAGATCATGCCACTAGGATTCGAACTCGGGTCCTCTGAGTCCAAATCTAGCACTTTCCCTTTCAGCATGCATTCTTCAGGAATTTGTGGCCAGACATAGGGTCCCCACAAAACTACACTGGCATCCTGGGATTGAAGAGTAGATACTAAGCAAACCTTGTTGGAAATCAACATCAGAGATGAAGGGCTGGGGATAGGAGAGAGCCTGTCCTTCTGCCCCATGCATTATTTTGATTGTTTTAAAATTTTCTTCAAGTTTTCATCTTCCAAATAAACACACAATTAGTGGTCAGGTCTGCTGATGGGTCTTAACAAGCAAGTGTCAAGCAGGCTAGTGAGTCATGCATTATCAGGAAGTCCAGCATGCAGAGGCAGGAATATGTGCATGTAGTGACTTCTTTACAGTGCAGTACTGTATGGGTTAAATGACAATATTGCATCATCAAAATTTCAATACAGGAAAATAATACGAATTTACGATAAATTATTATATTTGAGATGTAACATTTTTTAAAAAATTTTGTTTTTTTAAAATGATACAAATTTCAAAGAAAAAACATAAAAGGGTTTTAGAACGTAGTTCCCCAGAGGGACACTAAGTTGTTTTTGTTTTTGTTTTTGTTTGTAAAGGGGGCAGTAGTCCAAATACGTAGGGGAACCTCTGCCATAGAAAATGCTTAATACATATTTATTGATTTGTTGGTTGATTATTTTGGCAAGGTCCAGTAGGCTTGAGATGCTTTGGGCCATCTTTTTGAGGGGAATACTCAAAAGTGTCTTGTTTCCAATTTCCATAGAGATTGTTCTGGTTAATTGTTAAAGGAAGAATTAGGCAATTCATACTTCTCTGGTCTTCACAGAGGCATAATTCATTTATCACTGGCCTCAGAGCCAGGAACAGTCAGATTCAAGTCCTGTCTCTGACACACAATGGTTATGTGACTCTGGGTAAATCACTTAACCTCTCCTTACTCTAGGTAACTCCTTAAGACTGTAAATTGCAGAGAATGGGCTAACTTGCATTGCTAGAGGCACTTCCCTAATCTGGGAGTTCCCTATATCCATGAAATGATACATGTATTTTCTATCCCTTTTCCCTGAACTTTGTGATGTGTGATCTGTAGCAGCACAACAAGTCTCATGCCCCAGAGTCTCCTTTCTCTGTTTGGGAAATGACTATATTTCAGGAGAGAGATATGGAAGGTCCAAGATTGTTCTTTTTTCCCAGACTGCTTGGTCTACAGGAGGTAGAAGCAGGTGCATCCCCCATCTGTCCAACTTCCAGTCCCTACAGTCCTCACTGGTAGTGCAGACGCTGATGTGGTGGTTTGTTGGTCTAGGAGCTAGAGAAAAAAGTTCCATTACAGAAGCATAAAATCATGAATAATAAAATAATAGCTATAAGAGACCTCAGAAGCCAGTGAGTCCAACCTGTAGGTGAGCAGGAATCTCCTCTACCACACCACAGGTATGCATTAGAGATGGATAGAGACCACAGCTACCTCCAGGCAGAGAGCTCAGTGAAGTTGGCATCATTAGCTACCAACCCAGAGACGTACACTGAGGAGAAGATTGTTCAATGAGTGGCTGACAGAATGTACTCATCCAGTTGCTGCTAGGCTGAACTTCAGGACCTCTGCTTAGCATGCCCAATGAGGGTTTCTGCTGGTCACTCCACTAATCAGGCAAGCTGAAATCAGGGCTCCCCAGGGAACCATCATGTGAGTTCATCCCTACCCCTTCTCCATTCTCTGCCATAGCACTTAGCATCATTTGCGTTGTGCCGATCCCTCTCACCTGCTTGTGGGGACAGCTAGGAGAGTCATTAGCCTCCAAATTTGGAAAGAGAAATTGGGAGGACTGAAGCTACGGCTCTAGATGATGAAGGGAGGACCCTTTTTCTCACTATTGTGTCATGTGTTAGAAAGGATGCCAGATTTAGAGACAGAGGATCTGGGTTCAAATTCCATCCTTGCCACTTACTACTTGTGACCTTGAGCACTACCTCCCTCCCAAGGCAGCCCATTCAGTGCTTGAGATTCCTTACTGATGATACCTGAAAGGGCTTCAGGGGCCACAGTCCTTAGAAAAGGCCGTAGCTAGTTGAGATTGCCACACTGGGGGCCCACCGCTGAGGTCAGGAGGGGAACAAGGCTTAGGACTCACAGATGGCTGAGGGTGGAGTTAGAGGGTAAAATACTTACCGGCAGGAGGTCTGACTGCTCTGTGTTCATTGTAACCTAGAAAACAGAAGCGGCAGTCAAGGAAGACAGCAGCTTAGAGGCCCAGCTGAAAGAAGGACTTAGTTTATCTCCACTGGGCAACCAAGGGACTTGCATCTTGTGGGAAGGCAGAGAGTTCTCCCATCCATTGCCTAATTCTTTTGTCTGAGACCCAGCCAGGAAGGTAGAGGGACCAAAGAGGCTTGGAGCTTTAAGTGATTTCCTGTGGGAGCAAATGTAGACTGGTATTGGTCCACCCTTTTTCTTCTTTGTCCTGAGCAATAACTCATTGCTCCTAATTCTGCCTTCTAGGGTGTCCAGCACAATCCAAACCCTCTTCCTCATGACAATCTTCTGGAGAATCGAAGAATGTGATCGTGATGTCTCTTGGCTAACCTGGAACAGGTCCTTCTAGCTGTCGCCATCATCATCACCAGTATTTGTATGTATGACGCTTTGAGGGTCTCAGAACACTTTGGACATGTTACCTCATTAGATTGGTGCTACTATTACTATCCCCATTTTACAGATGAGGAAACTGAGGATCTGAGAAGTTCACATAAGTGACTTGCCCGGGTCAGCCAGCCAGTGAGTTTCTGAGACCCGATTGGAACTCAGGTTTTCCTTCTCACTGATGTCCCCGGTAGGAAAGATTTCCCACTTCCCCAACTCTGCTTTATTCAGCTTTTCCTCAAGTACTAATCTCATGACAAAGCCCATGGAGACACTCCAGGGAAGGATTCAGAGATGCCAGCAGGTCATACCTGTGGTGGTAAATGATGGTAATGGACTGGAAGATGTTACTGGAGCAAAAGTGGTTGACACAGGAGCTGAGAATGAATCAGGATGAAAGAAAATCATTGGTAAAACCACAATTGGCAAAATTATAGCACCAAGAGAAGACCCTGAAATGGGAAAAGGGCTTTGCTTGGCTTGGTCTAGAATGATTGGTCCATCAAACAACATTTATTAAGCACTTGCTACATACGAGACCCTGTGCTAAGTTCTAGAAATACAAAAAGAGGCAAAAGATGGTCCCTGCTTTCAAGGAGCTCACAATCTAATGGTGGAGATGACCAAGTGGGAACCCATATCCTCGAAGGGAGTAAGATGAAGTTGAATGATCACAAGAGGTGTCAGGGACTGGGGAAATGCTAATGTGGGTGAGACAAGAGGGGCTTTTGGAAGGGTCTTTAATTTTCCTCCTCTTTTGAGTGGGATGCAAAGATATATGCCCAGTGCCTTCAGGGATCTCTCTGGCAAATGACCAGGTGTTCACATCCTGTCTGGTCTTTGTGACAGGAGAGCTCAGAGGATATGCCAAGTCACCCCTCCTGTCTGGTCCTCCCCTCTACTTGTTAGAATAAGTAGAGTTTTTTGGGAAACTCTTAAATTCGTTTCCTTTCTCCTGCTTTCAAGAGCATTACAAAGCCCAGTGAGGACTTCCCAGAATACTGAAGTCACTACATTGCTACCTGTGTAAGCTCCAGGCCCTGCAGATCCCAGGGAATATGTGAAGGTTGATCCAGTGGCTGATCTACAAGCTGCAGAGGAAGAATATTATTAAAAGGTGAACATACAGGGGACACAGTTCAGATTACAAACTCTTAGAGGGCTGAGACTGGTATTTTTTTGGTCTTTCTTTGTGTTGCCAGCACTTAGCACATTATTTCGCACATAGGAGGAGATTTATAAATGATTGTTGACTGGGTACCATCTCTGAGTTCTATATGCAGGAAGTGATTAATAATATTTGACAAAATAGTAAGAGAATGTCATACATTTCCTTTGATAACTCCTGGAGTGACCATAGGAGGGGCCTTCACCAGCTAAAGTTACTTTTCACTGCTAGTAACATCTCTAGTAGAAATAGAATTAAGGTCTCAAGACATTCATTCCACCATGTAATTCCTACTCCAGGCACACTTTTACAATTGACCTTCATCTGTGAAACGTCAATTCTCCTGACTTGCCTTTTAGGAGAGTTTATTACATTATCACCATGCAACCTTGGACAGAGGAATGGGAATGCCAGAGAGTGAGGCAATGTTGCTGGTCATGAAGGGCCAGAAGGACCTAGATATCCTTTTTCTCTGCCCAGGATCTTTTCCACATAGATTTCATCACTGGAAGCCTCCTCAGAAGGCATATAAACCAGGAATCCCCTAATATCCCTGAAAAAAAGGATAACCACCATCTGCCTGAAGAGTGACAGTGATAGGAAACTCATTCCATTTGGAGGTAGCTGATGCTAATATAGGACGTCCTTTCTAATAACACCCAAGTGAATTACAAGGGCCCAGGTTTTAGAGAAAGCCATGATGATTTCACTTTTCTCAGTCATACTGAGAACCGATTCCACATGTGGAGAAATTTCAGGAATCACAACTGGCCTGAGAATCAAAGGATGTTTGAAGAACAAGACACTTAGTTGTCATGGGTTGGACCGGACTGTGCTCATTATAACCTGGAACACAAAGGACAGACAATGGAAGGAAACATCCAAGGCGATGGGAAGAGAACCGAGAGAGCGCTTGAGAGTCTAGACTGAGCGCAGAGGACCTGGTGGCTCGGCTTGCTATCTCTTGGCATCTGGAGGATCTGCTCTTTGAGGGAAGGGACAAGGGAATTCTCCTGGCACCTGCCAGCTCTCTGACATGACAAACATAAGAAAAGACCTGGCCTTCCTCTACTCTGCCCCATATAAACATAGAACAGAACAAATCTTCAGATTGTCCTGGACTGTCACCAGGCTCCTTTCCCCAGTCTTCTGGCTTAGAGGAGAAATTCACTATACCAACAACAAGGGGGAACAGAAATGCAGCACCTCATGGCTGACCAGTTCCAACCCATAACTGACCAGGAATCCCCTCTACAACATCCCCAACAAGTAGTGATCTAGCCTTTATTGGAAGTGCTTCAGGAAAGAAAGCGTCTTCCTGAAGTAGACCATCCTAGTTTGGTCTACCACCACATGATAGGAAATTTTTCTTCACTTCAAGCCTAAATTTGCTTCTTTGTATCTTGATTCATTATTACTAGTTCTGCCCTCTGGGACCAAGCAGAATAAGTCCAGTCTCTTTTTTCTTCTAGCAGCCCTTAACCACACAAAGACAGTTGAATCTTATATCTTTCTCAGTGTAGAATAAGATTTTTCTTAACATATTTTCTTCGTCGTACAACATTGTTGAACCATGTTGAGCTTGCAATTTAAATTTCCCATGTTGAGCTTGTAATTAAAGTTTAATTAAATGCTCAACTTCCCACTTTTTTAGATCAGTCCAGCCACAGACCCTCCATCTTGCATTCATAAAATGAGTTTTGAGAGTTCAGATAGAAAGTTGTATTAGTCCTTTTAGATTTCACCTTATTAGATTTGACACCAACATTCTAGCCTATGCTTTGGGATCCTAACTCAGCCATCCAAGGTATTGGTTCTATATTAAAGCTTTTGGTTTAGATATATACTCGATAAGCATGTGACTTACACCTTTGCCCAAGCTACTGGATTTTAAAACGTAGCAGACACCAGAAATATCACTGGGACAATCTGGATGAGGAACTTCCATGAGGGGAGAACCTCTGCTTCCTGAGGCTGTGCATTCCACTTATTAATGGCATTCATAGTGGAAAATTGTCCCTTCATGTCAATCAAAGTACATTCCTTAGCAACTTTCACACATCACTTTGAAGTTTACTCTCTGAGGCCACATAGTAGGATGTTGTATGCTTTCTCCCATGAGAAGCCTTTGAATATTTGAAGATAAATCATTAGACCTCTTTTATTTACACTGAACACACACGGTTCCCTCAAACAACTTTTTGATGACATACTTTCAAGTTCCCATGATGGCCATTTTCTTTCTCTAAAGGCATTTCCTATAACCCGTATCCTCAGAAGAGGAGAAAATATTGTAAATGGGTGCTGATCAGGCCACAGGACAGTGGAACTGCCATTTTCCTGTTTACACTGACTAGATTGATCTTCATGGGGACTAATTGGATTCTTCCATCACACTGTTTCACCATGTTGACATTTCAATCTGCTAAACTCTTAGGGTGTTCTCAATGTGAAATCTTTCTAGTCATCCTCTGGTCATGCACTTCATTTGCAATCTGTATCCATATTTTTGCCTTACCTTTAACTAAATGTCGTGTTCTTAGATGTGATGCACCTTTATAATCTTTGCTGAGGCTGCGTTCTGACTAAAATTGTTAACCACCCAACCCTTCTGATTTCCTGTCCTTTCTCCATTTTCTCCCATCTGTGATTCTATCCAATTGATTGCTTAAATGTTGCTTCAAACGGGACAAATCTCAGAAGCTGGCACTAATTGAAACAAGTCAAACAATGAAAGGGAATGGGTTGTGTTAAGCAGGCAAGTAGGCATGAGTATGGCCCATTTTGTGCAGGTGGCTGGACAAGGGAGGATTGGGAACATAAAGTTCTGGGGGCTGGGCTGAGAAGGAGTTAGGGCCTAAATCAGAGTGGGGATAAAAGGAAAAGATACTAACACTGGGACTATGGTCTCATTATAGAGCTTATGCTGGAGGCAAAGGGGACAGTTATTGACCCAGTGAGGAATCTCACCATCAAGGTAGAAACTTGCGTGGTCTATGTTGTAAGGGCCTGTTCTGGTGACGCCATCAGTCTTGTTCCTTAGCTCCCAATAAACCTTTACTTTGTCTACAGAGGGATTGGCTTGTCCCTCTTGATGGGTACACACAGCCTCCACTCCACTTGCTGACTCACCCTCCAGAGATCTGTGGAAGGAAACAATTGTTGAGGCCCTTGAGGCTAAATGCTTAGAATTAGCTTGAGGGAGAGATTGGGCACAGTGAAATTGAGAGGAAGTGACATCAGAAAGGCTGGTAGTGAGTCCACTAGGGCAGAAAACTCCCATTCTTTGTGTGAGTAAGATGGACAGATAGCCACAAATCTCCCCCCTAGAGAGAAGTATTTCCACAGGATAGGATTTGTTCCCAATCATGACAGACAAGGGGACTCACTTTCCTAAGGACCCAGGAATGAAGAAAATTGGAAGGAAACTGTTTTCAGATTTGAAAATGGAGGAAATGAACACTATGGGGATATACTGCTCTGTTGCTTGCCTATGCTGAGCCTCAGCCATTAGCCTGGGGGATGAAGGGAGAGAACTTCAGGTTTTGTTCTCACATCTCACCTCAGGGCAGTCACTTTCAATCCACTATAGTGGGAAGCAATGCTGCTGTCCTTGAATATGAGACTGAGCCGTGAAGGAAATAAGAAGGGAGAATGAGTAACCAGGTTTTCAGCCCCCACAACAGAGAAATTTGCTGTGCAGGAATGGGGTTGGGCAGGGCCTGGGGAATCTCACCACACGCTCAAGCATTCTCTCGATGTTCTTAAATATTCCAGAGACATGGTTATCCATGTCTTTGCTGTAGCGTAAATTTGTGATGTTAAACTTCAACGTGAAATATTCCCGGCTGGGGCCCATGGCTGTAACAGAGAAGGAAAACAAATGAGCCATTGTTGAGCCCTGGGCACATCAAACAAACATACCTTCCAAAACCCTATTCTGCTATTGTCCTATTCTTTTCTGAAAGGAAAACTCATATTCCATGGCCCCATTGATATCCATATCAAGGAACATCTACCTTTTCCCCAAACGTCCTTGCCTGTGCCCCTCCCATTATTCTTCTCATCTGCTAGTTAAGCACAATAAGGCACTCCTGCCAAAGCACACTAGGTACCCCCTTGGTAGTCAAGGTACTGGACAGTGCTGAGAGAGTTGATGGGGAGGCTGGAGGAAAAGAGGTTCCCAGAGGAACTGAAGAGAAATCATGAAGAATGGAAATCATTGATAAAACCACTTTATTGGAAATTTTATATTGGATGTGGGAGAAAAGTGATCAACTTGACTTAGTCACAGAATCCCTTCAGTAGGACTTAGCAGACGTGACACTGAAAAGTGACAGAGACCATTGTGCCCTGCAACTATGAGGGTCATTGTAGTATTTATGTGGTTATAAAGAAAGGGCTCCACATACAGGAGAAGCCTATACTAAGTGTTTGACAAATGATTGAATGAATGTGGAGAGACTCTTCGGGTTGATTTGGCTCCCTGTTTTTTCACAGGAGGAGCCAGTCATAGGGATATGGCTAAACTGCCCTGTTGGTGACAATAAGAGCAGAAGCAGCATTTAGAGGTACAAGAGACACCATCATGAGTTCTCCTCCAGGAAATGTCTCGTAAAGAGCTCGGGTCTACTGTTAATTCCCCTGACCATCCCATGGGGATGCCTTGCTAAGGTATCAGCAGGCAACCTCAGACAGACCACCTGGAATCGCAGAAATGAAACAATGTCTGTGGATCATGAAGGACCAGAAGGTCATAGAGCCCATTTTTTCCCACCTGGGACATTTTCTTCCTAGAATCTCAGCACCACAAAAGCCCTTAGGGTGCATCTAGCCCTCTCCTAAAGCATTCTCACTATCTTGTGTTATAATGATGATTTCTAGTGATGCGCAATTTGCTTTGCCTCAAGACAGTCCTTTGTGGAGATGGGGTGGAGAAGTCCTTTCTAAAGACCCCAGCTTTGACTAAAGGAAAAGAAACATAAGGTTCAAAGTTGATTAGGATATCGAAACACTTACTCTTGATGAGCTGCATGGGACAGTATTCATTGGACCCTGTAAACGCAAAGAACATGTAATGAAGGGAAGAAAATCACGAAAGAATAGGAAATTTGATCCGATCTAGGGTCAGATCAAAAGCTATCAGCATGACAGCATTTGTGTCAAATCACGACAGAGAAGAGCAAACACTTTCCCTAAGTTCCCGTGAATGAAGAGACAGGGAATGAAACATTTCTGATTGGAAAATGGATGAAATGGACGCTGGGTGGAGGCACGCACTGCTTTGCTTCTTGCCAAACCTGAGCCTTTGCATGAAGTGAACTTAAGATTGGAGTTCTGTTGTAATATTTTTTTCCTTTTTTTCATCATTTATTTATTTAATATTTTTAGTTTCAGCATTAATTTTCATAAGAGTTTGAATTGCAAATTTTCTCCCCATTTCTACCTTCCCCCCCCACTCCATGATGTCATAAATTCGGATTGCCCCGTTCCCCACTCAACCCTCCCTTCTATCTCTTGTCATATTCTTAAGGGAGGAAATTAGGATTCTTCTGGGCACTTCCTTACTCTCTGGCATGAAGTTCTAACCTCAAGGTAATAAAGGCTCTTATAGCTTTGGGGCTTTATATGAAACACAGAGAGCTCTGATGGAATTCATTTTTGCTGTGTCCTGGCCTGCAGAAACAGTAGAAGGCTAAGCCACCTACTGACTATCCCAGGTATCTCTGAGAGCAGGACGGAAGCCTTGTGCACAATCATAACCAAATACAAGGCTATTTCATTCACTGTAGTCGAACCTTACTATGGAAGAACTCTTCCAATTCCATTCCTAAGAAAAGGCCATTGACACTTAGTATGAGGAACTTCTATGAGGGGACCACCCCTGCTTGCTGAGGCTGTGCATTCCACTTATTAATGGCATTCATAATGGACAATTTTCCCTTCTTGTGAATCAAAGTACATTCCTTAGCAACTTCACACATGACTTTGAAGTTTGCTCTCTGAGGCCACATAGTAGGATGTTGTATGCTTTCTCCCACGAGAGGCCTTTGAATATTTGAAGACAAATCATTAGACCCCTTCTATTCATAGTAAACACACACGGTTCCCTCAAACAACTTTTTGATGACATACTTTCAAGTTCCCATGATGGCCATTTTCTTTCTCTAAAGGTATTTCCTATAACCCGTATCCTCAGAAGAGGAGAAAATATTGTAAATGGGTGCTGATCAGGCCACAGGACAGTGGAACTTCCATTTTCCTGTTTATACTGACTAGATTGATCTTCATGGGGACTAATTGGATTCTTCCATCACACTGTTTCACCATGTTGACATTTCAATCTGCTAAACTCTTAGGGTTCTCAATGTGAAATCTTTCTAGTCATCCTCTGGTCATGTACTTCATTTGCAATCTGTATCCATATTTTTGCCTTACCTCTAACTAAATGTCATGTTCTTAGATGTGACGCACCTTTCCAATCTTTGCTGAGGTTGCATTGTGACTAAAATTGTTAACCACCCAACCCTTCTGATTTCCTGTCCTTCCTACATTTTCTTCCATCTGTGATTCTATCCAATTGATTGCTAAAATGTTGCTTCAAACGGGACAAATCTCAGAAGCTGGCACTAATTGAAACAAGTCAAACAATGAAAGGGAATGGGTTGTGTTAAGCAGGCAAGTAGGCATGAGTATGGCCCATTTTGTGCAGGTGGCTGGACAAGGGAGGATTGGGAACATAAAGTTCTGGGGGCTGGGCTGAGAAGGAGTTAGGGCCTAAATCAGAGTGGGGATAAAAGGAAAAGATACTAACACTGGGACTATGGTCTCATTATAGAGCTTATGCTGGAGGCAAAGGGGACAGTTATTGACCCAGTGAGGAATCTCACCATCAAGGTAGAAACTTGCGTGGTCTATGTTGTAAGGGCCTGTTCTGGTGACGCCATCAGTCTTGTTCCTTAGCTCCCAATAAACCTTTACTTTGTCTACAGAGGGATTGGCTTGTCCCTCTTGATGGGTACACACAGCCTCCACTCCACTTGCTGACTCACCCTCCAGAGATCTGTGGAAGGAAACAATTGTTGAGGCCCTTGAGGCTAAATGCTTAGAATTAGCTTGAGGGAGAGATTGGGCACAGTGAAATTGAGAGGAAGTGACATCAGAAAGGCTGGTAGTGAGTCCACTAGGGCAGAAAACTCCCATTCTTTGTGTGAGTAAGATGGACAGATAGCCACAAATCTCCCCCCTAGAGAGAAGTATTTCCACAGGATAGGATTTGTTCCCAATCATGACAGACAAGGGGACTCACTTTCCTAAGGACCCAGGAATGAAGAAAATTGGAAGGAAACTGTTTTCAGATTTGAAAATGGAGGAAATGAACACTATGGGGATATACTGCTCTGTTGCTTGCCTATGCTGAGCCTCAGCCATTAGCCTGGGGGATGAAGGGAGAGAACTTCAGGTTTTGTTCTCACATCTCACCTCAGGGCAGTCACTTTCAATCCACTATAGTGGGAAGCAATGCTGCTGTCCTTGAATATGAGACTGAGCCGTGAAGGAAATAAGAAGGGAGAATGAGTAACCAGGTTTTCAGCCCCCACAACAGAGAAATTTGCTGTGCAGGAATGGGGTTGGGCAGGGCCTGGGGAATCTCACCACACGCTCAAGCATTCTCTCGATGTTCTTAAATATTCCAGAGACATGGTTATCCATGTCTTTGCTGTAGCGTAAATTTGTGATGTTAAACTTCAACGTGAAATATTCCCGGCTGGGGCCCATGGCTGTAACAGAGAAGGAAAACAAATGAGCCATTGTTGAGCCCTGGGCACATCAAACAAACATACCTTCCAAAACCCTATTCTGCTATTGTCCTATTCTTTTCTGAAAGGAAAACTCATATTCCATGGCCCCATTGATATCCATATCAAGGAACATCTACCTTTTCCCCAAACGTCCTTGCCTGTGCCCCTCCCATTATTCTTCTCATCTGCTAGTTAAGCACAATAAGGCACTCCTGCCAAAGCACACTAGGTACCCCCTTGGTAGTCAAGGTACTGGACAGTGCTGAGAGAGTTGATGGGGAGGCTGGAGGAAAAGAGGTTCCCAGAGGAACTGAAGAGAAATCATGAAGAATGGAAATCATTGATAAAACCACTTTATTGGAAATTTTATATTGGATGTGGGAGAAAAGTGATCAACTTGACTTAGTCACAGAATCCCTTCAGTAGGACTTAGCAGACGTGACACTGAAAAGTGACAGAGACCATTGTGCCCTGCAACTATGAGGGTCATTGTAGTATTTATGTGGTTATAAAGAAAGGGCTCCACATACAGGAGAAGCCTATACTAAGTGTTTGACAAATGATTGAATGAATGTGGAGAGACTCTTCGGGTTGATTTGGCTCCCTGTTTTTTCACAGGAGGAGCCAGTCATAGGGATATGGCTAAACTGCCCTGTTGGTGACAATAAGAGCAGAAGCAGCATTTAGAGGTACAAGAGACACCATCATGAGTTCTCCTCCAGGAAATGTCTCGTAAAGAGCTCGGGTCTACTGTTAATTCCCCTGACCATCCCATGGGGATGCCTTGCTAAGGTATCAGCAGGCAACCTCAGACAGACCACCTGGAATCGCAGAAATGAAACAATGTCTGTGGATCATGAAGGACCAGAAGGTCATAGAGCCCATTTTTTCCCACCTGGGACATTTTCTTCCTAGAATCTCAGCACCACAAAAGCCCTTAGGGTGCATCTAGCCCTCTCCTAAAGCATTCTCACTATCTTGTGTTATAATGATGATTTCTAGTGATGCGCAATTTGCTTTGCCTCAAGACAGTCCTTTGTGGAGATGGGGTGGAGAAGTCCTTTCTAAAGACCCCAGCTTTGACTAAAGGAAAAGAAACATAAGGTTCAAAGTTGATTAGGATATCGAAACACTTACTCTTGATGAGCTGCATGGGACAGTATTCATTGGACCCTGTAAACGCAAAGAACATGTAATGAAGGGAAGAAAATCACGAAAGAATAGGAAATTTGATCCGATCTAGGGTCAGATCAAAAGCTATCAGCATGACAGCATTTGTGTCAAATCACGACAGAGAAGAGCAAACACTTTCCCTAAGTTCCCGTGAATGAAGAGACAGGGAATGAAACATTTCTGATTGGAAAATGGATGAAATGGACGCTGGGTGGAGGCACGCACTGCTTTGCTTCTTGCCAAACCTGAGCCTTTGCCATGAAGTGAACTTAAGATTGGAGTTCTGTTGTAATATTTTTTTCCTTTTTTTCATCATTTATTTATTTAATATTTTTAGTTTCAGCATTAATTTTCATAAGAGTTTGAATTGCAAATTTTCTCCCCATTTCTACCTTCCCCCCCCACTCCATGATGTCATAAATTCGGATTGCCCCGTTCCCCACTCAACCCTCCCTTCTATCTCTTGTCATATTCTTAAGGGAGGAAATTAGGATTCTTCTGGGCACTTCCTTACTCTCTGGCATGAAGTTCTAACCTCAAGGTAATAAAGGCTCTTATAGCTTTGGGGCTTTATATGAAACACAGAGAGCTCTGATGGAATTCATTTTTGCTGTGTCCTGGCCTGCAGAAACAGTAGAAGGCTAAGCCACCTACTGACTATCCCAGGTATCTCTGAGAGCAGGACGGAAGCCTTGTGCACAATCATAACCAAATACAAGGCTATTTCATTCACTGTAGTCGAACCTTACTATGGAAGAACTCTTCCAATTCCATTCCTAAGAAAAGGCCATTGACACTTAGTATGAGGAACTTCTATGAGGGGACCACCCCTGCTTGCTGAGGCTGTGCATTCCACTTATTAATGGCATTCATAATGGACAATTTTCCCTTCTTGTGAATCAAAGTACATTCCTTAGCAACTTTCACACATGACTTTGAAGTTTGCTCTCTGAGGCCACATAGTAGGATGTTGTATGCTTTCTCCCACGAGAGGCCTTTGAATATTTGAAGACAAATCATTAGACCCCTTCTATTCATAGTAAACACACACGGTTCCCTCAAACAACTTTTTGATGACATACTTTCAAGTTCCCATGATGGCCATTTTCTTTCTCTAAAGGTATTTCCTATAACCCGTATCCTCAGAAGAGGAGAAAATATTGTAAATGGGTGCTGATCAGGCCACAGGACAGTGGAACTTCCATTTTCCTGTTTATACTGACTAGATTGATCTTCATGGGGACTAATTGGATTCTTCCATCACACTGTTTCACCATGTTGACATTTCAATCTGCTAAACTCTTAGGGTTCTCAATGTGAAATCTTTCTAGTCATCCTCTGGTCATGTACTTCATTTGCAATCTGTATCCATATTTTTGCCTTACCTCTAACTAAATGTCATGTTCTTAGATGTGACGCACCTTTCCAATCTTTGCTGAGGTTGCATTGTGACTAAAATTGTTAACCACCCAACCCTTCTGATTTCCTGTCCTTCCTACATTGTCTTCCATCTGTGATTCTATCCAATTGATTGCTAAAATGTTGCTTCAAACGGGACAAATCTCAGAAGCTGGCACTAATTGAAACAAGTCAAACAATGAAAGGGAATGGGTTGTGTTAAGCAGGCAAGTAGGCATGAGTATGGCCCATTTTGTGCAGGTGGCTGGACAAGGGAGGATTGGGAACATAAAGTTCTGGGGGCTGGGCTGAGAAGGAGTTAGGGCCTAAATCAGAGTGGGGATAAACCTCAGGAAAGGCCTGAGGTTGTTTTCTCTTTTGAACAGCATATTCTTTTTCCACCTTTCTTTCTACCTTTCACGTGGGAATCAGGGTTAATTCTCCAGGTCACAGAGGTGTCAAATTCATAGCCCACATTGAGACCCCAAAACTACTGATTGTGGTAGAATAAGATTAAAATGTAATCAGGAAATATTTAACAAAATAAATAAAAATAAGTACAATGTGGCCAATGTAAATTTGTAGTTTTCTAAATCATTATGCAGCCCACAGGGATCCATTTCTCTAAGAATTTGCCACCACTGTGCCAGGACACAGAATCCTCCTCCTCCCTACCTTTGGAGTCTCTAGCCCTTGTGGGCCCCAGGGGAAGCTCAGATGCTACTGTTGTGGCTGGACATGGAAATGGAAAGAAAAGGAAACTGGTTTGACAGGGACCTTGAGTCCCGATAAAAGTAGTGATCTTGGGACAGCTTTGGGCATCTATATATGAGCTCATGTCCCTTCACAAGGGAGGGACTCAATATGTGCTGCTTCACCAAATGATTGAATCAATGGGGTCCAATGCCTCTGTTGGATGCCCAGATTTCTGTGGAGGCAGCCTTTAATGAGAACACTAGCTGTTGGAGGCAGGATTTGAACCCAGATCTTCTGACACCAGAAATATTTTTGTACCCATAACAACAACCAAGTCATGACCTACCTTATTCTGCCTCGAGATGCCACACTCTCTTTTCCAGAGATCTACAATCTAGAGAAACTGACCTTTCTGTTCCTCACACATGGTACTATGTCCCTCATATCCATTCTTTTTCATTGGCCCTGTCCCATGCCTGGAATGAAGTCCTCCTTGCTTTATGCGAATAGAATCCCTCTTTTCCTTCGAGACACAGCTCAAGCACTAGTTTCCACAAGAAACTCTTTCTGATTGCTCCCAATGGCTATTACCCTCCCAACAACCTTGATTAATTTGAAAATTGATTCTACATATACATATATGTGTGTCTGCAATGTATACATGTGCATACATATGTATATATCCATATACATCCACTATATATATATATATATATATATACACACATCATCATCCCCAACAGTAGAATGTAAACTCCTTCAGTGCAAACATTACTTCATTTTCTGACTCTATATTCTGAGCACCTAGTTCACTGACTGATGCATAGATGGAACTTCATAAATGTTTGCTGGGTGATTTATTGGTTCTGAAGACAGCTTAACAAGTCATCTCCATCCAATTTCTAACAAACAAGTGGAAATATTGGAACATGAGTTCATGGTTCCAGGGCAAGAGCGACTGGAAGGATCTTGAGCACCCTTTCCCTTGACTGGAGCGTTTTCTTTGCAGAATCACCAAATCATATAACATCAGAGCTGAAGTGATGCCCAGAGCACATCTAGTTGAAGAACACCCACAAGCTCCAATATCCCTGACAAGTGGTTATTTAGCCCCCATTGCAAGGTCTCCAGTGATAGAGGAATTTCTTCCTCATTACTTCCCAAAAGCTGCTAAATCTACCTCTTGCATTCCTTTCTCATATATATACCTGAATGGACTATAAGGTCAGGGGCTTAGGCAAAGGCCCTGGGCTCCAACTGCAGCGGTCAAGAAAGGAATAAGGTTCAGGCCTCCCAGATGGCCAAGGATTATGATGAGATTAGAATGTCAACATACTTACCAACACTGGGTAGGACTGGACCATCTTCATGATAACCTGGAAACCAAAAGGTGGACAATGAGGGTAGCGAGACCAACATGGCAGAAGAAAACAAAAGGAATGCTCAGACTGAATGACTCAGTAAAACAGGATCCACTCTGCTGCACCTGATCACTTGGGAGACAGATATGCTTCTTGGAGCAGAGCCCTACCTCTTTGGCATGAGATAGGGAAAATAGGAAGCTTGCAGCATTTGAGGAATGAGAATGAGACAAAGAGAAAGTAAGGGTCGAAAATAATGTGCTCTTTCTACTCTGCCCTATAGGAAAAGAGAAATGGTCAAAGTACCTGCTCTCCTTACTCTCCGGCCTTGATAGGAAGCTTAGGATCATAAATATAGAGTTGGAAGGGACTTCAGAAGCTTTCTAATGCAACTTCTTCCTTCACCAGAAGAGGAAACTGAGGCTCAGAGAAGCTAAATGACTTATCATTAAGAGCAGCATGGTGGACTGGGTGCTGGGCTTGGAGTCAGGAAGACCTGAGTTTGAATCCTGCCTCAGGCCCTTGCTAGCTGGGCTTAACTTGTCTCACTTTCACTTTCCTCATATGGAAAATTAGGACAATAATAGCACCTACCTCACAGGGTTATTGTGAAGACCAAATGAGATAACATATGCAGTGTTACAGAAAGGCTATTCTTATCACATGTGGAAAGGGCATGGAAGGTCTCCAATCCAATTTCAATATGAACCAGAATGTCCTTTGTAAAAACCCCAACAAGTGACCATTCAACCTCTGCCTAGAAGCTGCCTTCAGGTATATGGGCAATCCAAGCCCTACAATCCAAAGCAGATCCTTCCACTTTGGGACAGCTCTGAGGGCTAGTCGGTTCTTTCTTAGATTACGGGGCCAAGTCAAATCGTTCTGTGTCATCTGCCCAGAGACAGTCCTTTCAATCCTCTCTTCTCTAGGTTAAACATTTCCAGTTTCTTCAATTGAGCTTAGCTTCAAGGGATTTTCCATCAAGTTTGTACCATTCGATACATATAACCTAGCTTCTCAATGATACTTGAAGTGAGACCATCTCCCCAGATGCTGCATGACTGTGTCCCTGCTATTAAACTTGACTGAGCTCCCAAACTTTATGTCTACTGAAAAGTAGCCATGGTTCCAGGACTGAACATGGCACAACAAATGTGGCTTGATCGGGCCAAAGGACAACAGCAGTGTCACATATGTATTGCATGACTACACATGCATAACCTATATCAAATTGCTTGCCTTCTCAATGAGAATGGGGGGAAGGAGTGTAGGAGAGAATTTGGAACTCAAAAGTTTAAAAAAAAACTAATGTTCAAAAATTGTTTTTACATGTAATTGCTGAAAAATAAAATATTAAATGAACAACTACAACAACAACAAAAAAAAAACAAGACTACTGCTTCATTCCTCCTAGATATTCGAATTCTTTTCTCATAGACTCACTGGGCCAGAGATAATTTGGTTGTCACATAAAACTATTGGCTGATAGCTCCGTAAGATCCACAGGATATCTTCCCAGAAATTGTTACAGCACACAACAGTGTCTTCCCTATTCTGTACTCACGTGGAATTTGAAATTCATTCGTATTAAATTTTACTTTGTTAAATTTATCACATTATTCCCACTTTCTGGATTCTAGTTCTACCACACACATCAACTACTTTTTCTCTCCTAGTCTCAAGACATCTATAATTGGCTTCTATCTACGTTTCTTTTCAAGCCATTGATAAAAATGTTAAACAAAACAGGACCAAGGACAGCTTTCTACAGCGGCCATCAGGTGACAGCAAACCAAAAAGCTCTGAGAAAATAGCTCCTTAGGTATGGTCTCTAGTCTGCATGCCTTCGGAATTTCTGGATGAAATTAGAACCTTGTTCATAGTGGAAATGTCAGAAGGGAAAGGTAATTTTCAGATTGAAACAGATGAGGAAGGGAAGAGACAGAGGCAGGGATAGGGGTTGAACCTTCCCTCCATGAGACTGCTTACCATCGAGGTAGAGACTGTCTTTGTCTAGCGAGTAGTGGCCCAATAGCTGGATGCCATGAGTTTGGTTGCTCAGCTCGTGGAAAAGCTTCTTGGCATCCAGAGCAGTGCTGCTGGGGAACTGGTGATAGGTGCAGATGGCATCCACGGCTGTCTGTGATCCTTTCTTCACAGATCTAGGAAAGGAGAGACTATTGAGAAACCTGGAAATACTGGTAGTGATACAATCCTTTACAATTATTTTTAAAATGAGAAAACCAGTAAGGATGACGCTCATTTCGGTAATGCCAATGCAAAGTGCTCCCTTGAAGCAATTTTATCAAGAAGATGGTGTGAGTGTTATCTTCTCTGTTCTACAGATGAAGAAACTGAGATAAGGGAGGTCAAGTTACTCATCCAAGTTCATAGAGTTAATCCGTATTAAAGCTGGAACTTGAACTCAGGTCTTCTGATGCCAATGCAATTAAGGGCAATAGAACCAAGAATGGACTCAGGCATAGCCAAAATTGTGCTCACATTACAATGACTCCTTTGCTTTCCCCCCAAAAGAATGTAAGCTCCTTGAGGACAAGCACTGGTTTTTTTGGAGGCAGAGGAGGGAGGATATTTGTTTGTGTTGTTCTTGCCATTGGGCCCAGAACAGCTGATGCTAAATTAATGCTGCTGGCTGCATGCAGGGATGGATGAATGTTAAGACTAGAACTGGCACTCGATAGACACTGCAAAACATATGTTCTCTGGAGTGCTGGGAGAGAAAGGAAGAGGGATACCTCTGGACGTGGGGATTGTGAAACCACAGGAAACAGGATTTATGACACACCCAGAATTTATGAGCACTTCCCAGGGGAGTCACTTGCAAGTCCCCAGCTTGGCAGCCTCACCTGAGTTCAGTGACCTTGCACCCACAGTACAGGGAGCCAATGCTGCTCTTTTTAAAGAAGTGATCGATCTGGGGGAAAAAGAAAGAAAGAGTCAAAAGGGTGAGTATGTCAGGTGGATGGTCAGGACACAAGGGAGGTAGACAGGAGGGTTGGAAGCAGGCAGTCTCACCAGGTGCTGCATCATGGTGTCTATGATCCTGAATAACACTGAGTTCTGACATCCCATGTCTGCTACATAGAGGAGGCTGATGATGGTGAACTTCAAGGTGAAAGGCTGCAGCCTGGGTTCCATGGCTACATTAAGGGAGGGAGAGAGATGCCCAAGTTTTCAACTTTAGCCAACATTTCTTTAGTGCCTCTTGTGTGAGGAGTAGAAGAACAGTAAGCCATATTGGATCAAGCACTGGGCTGGGAGTCGGGAAGACCTCGTTTTACCTCAGACGCTTACTAGCTGTGTGACCATTAGCAGATCACTTGACCCTACTGATCTTCAGGCAAATATCCAAACCTGATTTGCAGAAAGGATACAAAATGCATCTTTGACATAATAATGGGGACTGTGGTGAAGACTGCAGTAAATACAAAGTTGAGATAAAATGTGGTCATAGAGCTCCTAATAGAGCTTCTAATGCTCTCCTAGAGCCAGAACCAAGCATGGAATATTCATAGGGCAATAAAGATTCATAATCTCATAACCTAGTAGAGCTAGAATGAACCTTATTTCAATAGTTAGGAAAACAAACCTACAGCCCAGGGAGTGGAAGGAACTTCTTCAAGTTGACATAAATGAATTCAGGGAGATGAGTCCGATTGGAGAAGCACCTTTTGGAGAGGGGTGTTGAATAGATTAGATCCATAGATGGAATTGTCAAAGAAAGTTCCTGAAAGGTCAGTCCAAAGGGCTTGCCTTGGATATGGTGAGAGTGAGTCATTGTAGTGTAGGAAGAGCAGTAATTGGGCTGGAACTGTAGGAAAGCTGGGCAAATGTCTTCAGCTCCTCCTTATGGCTTCCAATCTTTCTAAGTCAATCTCAGTACTCTACATGGCCATCTAGCTATGGGTATGATAGCAGCTGAAAGGAGTTGATTGGGTAAATAGTTCAAGTATCAGGAGGTCCTGGAGGAGTTGTTGCTGCAGGGCACATAAAATAATCCCCAAAAGAACTTCTTGACCTGACAGTTATTTGCTGTGCCCACTAGGTGAAGCTATGGATCTGACTCATGAATAGGTGGAAGTTGCTCTGGGGCTACAGCCTGGCCTACCAAAGAGTTGTAACCACCATCCCGCACTGAAGTCATCACGAAGTAGCTACAATTCGCTGAAGATGAAGCAGAAAAGCAGCTTTGGATAATGACTCATGAGCTATGGCTTTTTGAAAAGATGCTTACCCTAAAAGGATCTTGAACCTGAGGACAGCTTGGAGGGTGGCCTCTTTGAGTGAGCCGTGTCCTAGAGTAGGTGGTTTAGGGGTTTGTTTTATTGTGCTGTATAACATGGTGAAAGCTTAGTTTGTGTTAATACTCTGTGGTGATTGAGTTGTGTCCTGGGTCAAACAGGAGGAAGAAGTTGGCTGGGTTGCTTCTGGGGAATTATGGAATACTTGTAATGACGCCAGACTAGCCCATGATACCAAAGCCCATTGCTTTACAAGAGTTGTTGTTTGTTGTGTTTGTCCTTTGTTCTTGAAGAGGAACATGCCAAATAGGAAATGATGACATGACTTGCAGTTGACTTTGATTTGAGTGAGGGAGGGCTGTGCAAGGTCACCAGCCTCACGATCTCCTCCAAGGCCATGGGTCCAGTGACCAGATAATCATCAGGATGACTGGACATGACCCAGGATACAATGGGGAACCCTGGCACTTTCAGGTTAAGGTCTTTTCATGTATTCACGTAGAGTTAGGTAATGCCAATTCAGTGAATAGGCCTCTTTGAGAAGTGAATCAAGGGATGGCACCTTCAATTAGAAAAAAAAGATTAAAAACAATCAAGCTGGGAGGGCAAGACCCTCAGGGTTGCTGTTCCAAAGAGAAACAGGACCCTCCTGCCTTAGAGTGAATGTCAATGGTAACCTTTTATATCATCTAGTAGACTAGTGACCAAAGGATTCTGGTCTCTTGTTCCTTTCTGCATCTTCTTTTTTATTTTTAGAATCAATTTGTGATCTTATCTCTCTTGTCAGGAGTTGAGAGGTATATTTCCCAATTAGTCTTTCTTCAACAAGGCAATATCAAACTTGTATGGTAAAAAAAGGAAAGACATTCAACTGTTCCCATTGCAAACGCAATGTGCATGTTTGCTTCTCTGTTTCTCGATTTAAAGGCTGTCTTGGACATGTAGTTGTTTTCCAGGTGGATCAGCCTCAGCACCTGTAAGAATGAATGGGGGATTCAACTTGGGAATGGTTGAACAAGGTGTCCTATAGGGTCGGTGGTGACGTACTGGGCTTGGAACCACAAAGGCTTATCAGAAGGAGTACAAATCTGGCCTCAGCCTCAGACAAGACTATGTGAGCCAGGGCAAGTCAATTAACCCCTGCTTCAGTTTCTCCTCTGTAAAATGAGCTGGAGAAGGAAATAGCAAACCACTCTTTGCCAAGAAAGTCCAAATGGGGTCATGCAGTGTTGGACATTCCTGAAAATGACTCAACAGCAACGGTATTATGCTATAAGAAATGATGAGCAGGGCAGTTTCATGGTGATGATGCCACAAAATGAAATTCTTGTGGCAAAGTGAAGAGAGTAGTGGATCGGGAATCAGGCAGATCTGAGTTTCAATATGGCCTCAGATACTTAGGAGATTGGGTTGACTCTGGGAGGGTCACTTAATCTAGGTCTGCTTCAGTTTCCTCATCCATAAAATGGGGTTCAGATGAAACTTTCCTATGAAGCTAACATAAGATAACATTGAGAAAGAATTCTGTAAACCCTAACTCTATCATCATCATCATCATCATCACCATCAAACAAGACACATTTCTCTTTTCCCTGATCCAAACATATTTTCCAAAGCCACATCAATACCCCTGAATATGAGGTTTAATTAGAAGTCTACTTACTTAACAACCAAGTACAACAGTGGGGAATCAGGTAGGTGAGGGAGATGAGGAGGTGTGGTGATTAGGGAAGGTCCAAACCAAATGGTAATGCCACCAGGCTGCTGGAGCTTATTTATACTGGTGGGTGGTTATGCTGCTAGGCAACCATGTCACTGTTGACATAAACATTCTGACCATTGGGAAGGAAAACTTAAAGTCACAGCAACACCCAACTGCTGAAACAGTATTGGCCTTCAGGGTAGATGGATTGAGATTCTCACAAGACCCTTTGGTGCCTATCCCTGGTGCTGATGCAGTGACTTCAGGCAGTTTTGTGGAAACAGGGGCAGCTGAGCTAGTGTTTATTCCCCAGTGATTTCTCAGTTGGCATAGTGTTGGGTTAGAGCTGTGTCAGGATGAGTGGTATGTGTCGTGGGGCTTTCTAATAGAAGGGATGAGAAAGTTTCTATGCCTGAGATAGCAGTGCCCATGGAAGCCTGGATCTCCCCTAGTCTTAGGGTCAGAGTAAAAGCTGTTATGGGCTCTGCTCCAGAGGCTTTAGCCTTACAAAGGGACAATAAAGGTTCTATGTCACTTTCCTGTGAAATTTTAGAGATTACTAGATGTTGAGTTTCACGTAGCTCAGCCTGGATCACAGCAGAAAGACTTGGAACTGATGCAGCAACAATCAAGTGGTCACCTGGATGGAGAGTGTTTGCTCCTGCAAGTCTGAACCTCAGAACTTGCTCAAATCTCTGCTAAATGAGCACTAGGAGAAACTGAAGGTCTCACTTGAGTTTTGGTGCTGAGTCTCAGAGGAACTGCAGAGATGTCTCTAGTCACCTTGATTGTTACAAATACTGGCCTCCATGAATAAGCTGGTTAGGGACACCTCTGAGGTTTTCTCCAGGGCTATATACATACATATATATATATATATATATATATATATATAGGATGTCACTAGTCGTTTTCTCTAGGGGAATCAAGGCAACAGAGATGACCAATGAGCCTCCAGGAGTACTGTCTGACAACATTGGAGCTGTAGGACAGGAATAGGTCAGGGTGGCGTCTGTGCTGCTCTCTGTCACTGTACCTGAGTGTTCAGGGCTAGAAGTCACTGTATGAGAAAGAGGGACAACATCTGAGATTTTAGTACTGAGGGTCTGCAACAACAATGTTACTAGCACCTGCTGTGGAGGTGTAAGGCCAATAACACCAGAACACAGGAGGGCTGCCAGCACAGAATCCTTGATCTGCTTTTCCAATGAAAGCAACTTTAAGGGGCTTATTATCTCACTTTAATGAAGCCTACACACATCATTCAAATTAGTTCAGGGGGAAAAGGCAGCACCCTGAACTTCAGAGAAAACACAAACAGAAAGTACAAGCAGAAATCATATAAACAGAGAAAAGAACACAAATCAGCACACAGGGTTTCTGTTCTATCCATAGCAAGACATACAAAGTTACCAGAGAGAGAAGCACCAACATCTGGGTTTTCCAAGCCAGGGGGCTCCTTAACGGCTATTCAGAGTCTCATCTGGCTACATCACATGAACACTCTTCCCATGAGTGAGCCCCCAAAGTAAAATGCTAACCTCAGTGTATATATATATATATATATATATATATATATATATATATATATATATGTTTCCTCAGCGTCAGCCCACAGAGGGTGTCACAACCATGTGACTTGAACTCATATGACTTAGGCTTTCTTGTGACTTGAGCAGGTCACCAAAGACTCTTGATTAATCAGACCCTTGATTCAAACAAAGGCAAGTCTCAAGCAAAGGCACTTGATTGCCTTAGTGCTGAGAAGAACTAGAATGCCAAAATAAAAAGAAGAGCAAAACAGAAAGTCTCACTTTGCTTGCCATTAAAGGGTCAGACTTCTGCTTACAGAGATAGGGAAAGCTGAGCTCATGTCCTCAGCCTCATGACGTTATCAGAGTTGAAGGAGTGAGTGTCCTTGGCCATGTCGGCTTGGTACCTGCCCCAGTGGTGATAAGAGCTATGGCTTTAGCTAAGGTTGAGAAAAAGGGAGCCCACTTTCATCAATAAAAGAAAAAACCAATATGAATCAAGAGCATAACTCAAAAAAAAACCTAAAACCTAGAAAAACCCCAAATTTAAAAACTCAATTAATTTTTTTTTTAAATTTGAAAATCAAAGAACAGAATAAATCACAATGGAAAATAAAAATGAATTGATAAAATCAGTGGTTTTGGGGGAGCTAATAAAATAGAAGAACAATTTTATTTTTTAAAAAAGAAAAACAAATTTCTAAAATCAAAATTGAAAAAAAAAACAGAACTCAAAAGAGATGGAAAGAAAATAAGGAAAATTATTACAAACCATTGCATCCAACATAAGCCAAAAACAAAGCTTAAATGAAATATATGAATATTTATAAAAATATGAAATGCCCAAGTTAATATGACCCAATATCAGAAAAAAATGTTTGAGCAAGACACAAATGAACTTTCAAAGAATAAAACCCTAGGAACACATGCCAGGTGAATTCTAAAAAAAATTTTTAGGAATAATTGACTCTATTTTTCATAAATTGTTCACAAGAATAGAGAAAGATGAGTGGAGCTAAGATGGTAGAGTAAAGGCAGGGACTCACCTGAGCTCTCTGCAAAACCTCTCCAAATACCTTCAAAAAATTACTCTTAAACAAATTCTGGAGCAGCAGAACTCACAAAAAGTCAGAGTGAAACAAATTTCCAGCCAAAAACAGCTTGGAGGATTGGTAGGAAGATTTTATTGCACCAATGTGAGATAGGAGTTCAGTCTGGTGCAGACCATGCTGGCCCAGACTGGGCTTGCCTAAACCATGTCCAATCAAATCCAGAGCAGGCCTTGGGGTGACTGAATCACTGGCAGCAGTGGTGGTTTCCAGACCTCTCAGCCTAAAGATGCCAAAGACAACTTAGAAGGTCAGCAGAAAGGGTCTGTTGGACATAGGTGAGAGTGGAATGCAGTCCAGTGCAGGCCATGCCAGCACAGCCCTGGCCCCAACAAACCAGGAGCAAGCCTTGGGAGTGACTGAATCAGCAGCACACAGCAGCCACATTTCCTTCCAGAGCTCTCAGTCCACAGACCATAAGAGAGGCTGAACAACTGGTCAGAAGGAGATTACAGAGATCTTTTTGCGAGCACTGAGGCAGGATTCTGTTGCTTTCCTCACACTCAGATCTAGGTCCCAGTTCTAGGTGGCAGTTCCAGGGTACTGAGGAGGAGAGCTTGAAATCACAGTGGAAAGGAGACCCTCCTCACAGTTCCAGGGCAGGAAAGAGTGCTTGTGGTCTCTCACAGACAAGAGCACAGGCCAGGAGAGCACCTTGGTGAAAACTCACAGGTCTCTAGAAATATCTCTGAAAACATCTGTACAAAACCCCTAAAACTTGGGTCAGTGCTTCCTCCACCCTGCAAGCAGAGCCATACTTTAAGAAACAGTTAAAATTTGAGTACTAGGCCAGGAAAATGAGCAATGGAGAAAACTCTGACTATAGAAATTTACTTTTGTGATAAGGAAGATTGAAACACACACTCAGAAGACAACAAAGTCAAAGCTCCTACAGCCAAAACCTCCAAGAAAATTGGTCTCAGGCCATGGAAGAGCTCAAAAAAGCATTCTGAAAATCAAGTAAGTGAGGTAGAGGAAAAATTGAGAAAAGAAATGAAAGTGATGCAAGAAAATAATGAAAAATGAGTCAAGAGTTAGGTAAAGGAGACACAAAAAATACTGAGGAAAATAACTCCTTACAAAACAGACTAGGGCAAATGGCAAAAGAGGTTTAAAAAGCCAATGAGGAGAAGATTGAGCAATGAGCAATTCTGCTCAGAAAGCAGAATTGACCAAATGAAAAAGGAGATCCAAAAGTTCACTGAAGAAAATACTTCATTAAAAGTAAGAATGGAGCAAATGGAAGTGAATGACTTTATCAGAAATCAAGAAAGGATAAAAAACAAAAGAATCAAAAAATAAAAGATATGAAACATCTAATTAGAAAAATAACTGACATGGAAAATAGATGCAGGAGAGATAATTTAAAAACTGTTGGACTACCTGAAAGCCATTATTGAATTATAGAAGCATATACACTATTCAATTCTCTCAGTTCTTTAGGGAATTGTGAAAACTGTAGCTGCTTACTCCCATCCCTCTACACTCCAATACTCCCTGTCCCCACTCCTATGCCTGCAGGATCACCCTTCTCTCCTGACCTCCTGGCCACCAGATCCTCATAGTTGGACTCAGCAGGACATCCCTGAGAGTTGCACTAAGCTTGGCAAGGAAAAAATTGAGATTCTTCTTGTAGTCCAGTGAAAAGTGAGAACAGCTAAAACATCTTAGTAGATTCTGGAGGTTTTGTGATTGATCATTAAGGAGTTTTGAAACACCTCCTTACAACTCTGGTCACTCTCTTCCCTCACTCCCTTCCCTTGAGTCAAGAGGGCATCTCAGTACAGCTGCAAACAGCCCTGGAGTTTTTCTATTCACTCATCTCATCCCAGATCAGATTAGGAAAGGAGCATTTCATCCTTCCCCCTCCCCTGCCCCCTGCAATTTCACCTTCTCCCACCTGGGGAGAGGAGGGAGGAGGAAGGGGCAGCAGCTACAGTGTGGGTCCCACTGGTTATGGCCCTGGGCCCCGAGGCTTGGAACTATTTCCCAGGCAGTACGAGGTGAGAAGCCAGGCAACCTCCGAACTTGAGTAAGCCCACTCTCTTAAAGTTATAGTTTTAACATGTTAATCACGAGATGCCGGTTTTCCGTGTAAAATTTAGAATAATTAGATTATTATCTAATTATCTAATTAGAAATTATCTAAATAAAAATTTAGAATAATTTAGAAATGCATTCTACAAAATTGAAGTCACCATATTGGTAACAGGTTTGTTTCAAGTTTCAAATTGGTAAACTTTTGTATCAGTTATGTAATGAGTAAAGTGGCCAAAGAGCTTGTTTGGGTTATGGAGTTCCTAAACAAGGAATTTGGTTTGCTGAGAATTTGCAAGTATACAGAAATGATCTTTAGTGATCGGCTTTTGTACCAGGACAAGTTTAAATTTGAGATGTGAGTCCTGGTAGATTTTTGATTAGTGAAACTTGCAATCCAAGGTAAAAGCTCATGGGACTATAATGGATTTTATTTTAAGTTAGGGATCATAATAATCTATGAATAATCATTAGTCAATAATCCACCCTCTGAGAGCAATGCCATAAGATGCTCAGAGAATGTGACTGTTACAGGTGGAGGTCTTTGTCTGGAAAAGCTGAGAGGACATTCCTAGCCTCAGCCTAGGATGGGATCCTCCTGACTCATTTTCCCCATTGTGTTCCTTTGAAAAGGAATGTTTCCCACCTGACTATTCCTGAGTCTGGCTATGAGGTGGAATTGATAGTGCATGGTTAGAAAACTGTGAGGTTTTATCTAATCGTGTCCTTGCTTTCCCTTTTTATGGCACATGTCTGTAATCAAAGCAGATGGCCAGTGAAAGACGTGATCACAGTGCAAGTATGTGAAATCTCGCTGTTTTCAATCTGAATGTGTAGTCTTCCCATAGCCCGAACAGTTGCATAAATTAGAACTCCTGCATAGCCATGTGAGAGATTAAATTCCTGGAATAGAACATTCTTTCTGAATGTTATGGGAATAATTAGACAAAGGGAAAAGAAGTTTGTGAAACAAAGGTATAAACCCAGTGTTGAATCATTATCCCACAGACTAAGGCTGGAATACATCTGAGCTACTGTCATAAAATATGTGTTTCAGACCTGAGCTATTCAGCCTAAAATTACATTCCTTTTTATATCTTAAAGAACTTGGGCCAATGGGTATTGGCCTAGTCATCTGCCTGTTACTAGATATATTTCTGTATGGACAAGTTCCTTAAATGTTACAAAATGATGTAAGAATAATTGGATATTGGTACAACTGATTGAGGGACATCGCTTATTTATTGATTGGACATCTAGGGTGATAAATGGGAAAAGACATGATGGTTATGCCATAATCAATGGGAATAACAATCCACTGAAAGAGACAGATAAATTACCAAACACATGGCCAGCACAAACTTGTGAGCTCGATACACTAAATCAAGCATTAAAACTGCTAGCTCAAAGAGAAGGAACCATTTACACTGACTCCAAATATGCTTATGGGGTAGGACACTTTTGGGAAAATTTGGTATGAAAGAGGATTAATCAATCGTAAAGGCAAGGAACTAGTACATGGCAAGTTAGTAAGGCAAGCATCATTAACAAACTTGCTATTGCAAGGAGACCACCAGCTGAGCTATTTCTATTTCACTTCCCATCCATCCTCTTGAGGGTCAGGTAGCCCAGCTCCCTGCCAGGCCCTGCCCACCCCCAGGAGGTTGGAGGTACGGGTCAGGGCATAGTGAGGCCCTTGCTATGCTCAGCAATAGTGCGTCAGAACCACAGCTAACACCACCTTGGCTTACCTTGCAGTACAGTCTAGGTCAAGGAGTTTGGTGTATTTAGGACATGACAAATTGGGCAGCTGGAAAGGGCAGACTGGTAGTCAGTCCGTCCTGGGCACGCCCAGGCTAAAGCCCCTGTCCATGGTACCTTGCCTGGTTCTCTTCACCATAGGGAATGATGGGGAAAGTCTTTGAAATCTGAAGCAACTGTGACTGACCACAATTCCCAGGGCTTTTGTTCTGACAAGGTCAACAGCCTTGATTTGGGGCAAGTCCTGCCCCTAGGATCACCTGGGGTGGCATTTAGAAAAGTGTATGTGGCCCAGGCATGTAGCCATGGCTGGGAGGCCCCTTCAACCCATTGGGGCTTAATTTAAAGAGGAATGGACAGCTTCTAGTGTGAGGGAAAAGCAATATTAGATTCAGCATTAATTAGATAATTAGATTAGATAATACTGAAAGGGAGGAGGGCTCAGAGTGCAGCCAGGGTCCATGGGGACAGGGCCATGCCCCTGGTACCAGGTTTCTCCTCCCTGCCCTCACAGGTCTAGGGCCCTTCTTCTCTACTCTAGCCATGCCTCCATCCACTTCCTCAACCTAAGTTCAGTCCCTGCAGGCTCTCCTTTGGGACCATCAGCTTATGTGGTTGTGGGTATGGTGGGCAGGGGACGAGCCAGGATCCTGATGAGAAGGGCCCTTCTCTGGCCCCATCTAAGATTGGCATTGAGTCAATGCTGCCCTCTCTCCCTGGGCTGCCCCAGGCACCTCTTCCGGGAAAGAGGGCATCAGAAGCTCATCAGTCTCTTACCCTGGGCTCTGACTCTAGTTCATTTCTGGTTTGGCTCTCTTCTGGTCCTTGGGCAACTGTTAAGTTCATTGGGATAGGGTTGGGGGGTCCTACCTTGAAGCTTGTTGGAGTTAAGGCAGGTATGGGAGGAGAAGGGCAAATTCTTTGGCCCTGAGGGCCCATTATATTATGTATATAGATATATATTTATATTTCTACATAGATCTATTTCATAGTTCTTTTTAACATATAGAAAAGCTAAGCGCTTCAATTCTGGCTGCCTCCCCTGGGACCCAGGGGAGCCATTCCAGCCCCAACTCGGCAGGGGTGGGGGACCATCAAGCACTGATCTCCACAGTGGCACCTCTGTCTTCTCTGTCTCTTACCATTAGGAGGGAAGGGAGGAGATCACCCCACTGGGCTGGCCTGAAGTCAGTAGGGGTGCCCACTCTTCTACAGGTTTCAGGGCCCATCAGCAGTCAGTGCAGGGCTGCCCCTCAGCCCAGCCTGCTCCCTCTACTTTTGTCCCTTCCCCAGGAAGCTGGCATCTGAGCAGCCCCATATAGAAACCTACAGATGGGGGCTTAACTCTTCCCCATCACAAAAGCTACTGTTTAATTCTTTTTTTACTTTTTAATTGACAGATTCTAATTTATGCCTAAGCAAAAATAAATCTTCTCTTGGATCTGTGGTTTCTTCTTGTCTAGCCATCACACAGAGGCCCTTGAGGCCATCTCGGAGTAGTGGGGGAAAAGGAGGTGGGATTCTGGTGGAAATCCTCTATTCCAAAGGTGGCTTCCCTCATGCTGAGTGAGGCCTGGGAAGGAGTGCCCTGGGTAGCAGAGGGAGCCAGAGGCAGAATGAACTCCATGTACAGAAAACAGAAATGGAAAGAGACCTCTAGGACACTCTGGTTTTCCTGTCACCCCCTCTAGACCCAGCACAAACAGGACTGTGGTGCCCCAAGGTCCCCCCTGCACTCTGCTAAGTTCTGAGCCAAAATTCTCTCAGCTTCCAACCCAGATGCAAAGATTTCTTCTAGCCCCTCAGACACTCCATCTGATGTCAACTCTAAATGAACCGGGGTTAAATGCAGAAATTTGGGATGAGAGGCTGAGCTTACGGAAAATGCCCTCTTCCCTTCCCTGCTAACTTAATTTAATTTAATTTCACCTGTTAATTGTTTCTGTATCCACCTGTCATCTGTGATTCAGTCAAAGGCTTTACTCAAATCTGAGTGCATTTTGCATCCTTTCTCTGATCTAAGTGAAGAAAAGCTGCTCATCGGACACTATTTTACAAGGGATCTGAGATCTTGGCAGCCTGGGCAGGAAATACATCTTTTTATCCCGTGCAGTTCTTCCCTCCTGTCATGAAAGGAACCTGCTTCATTTACCTGAGGAGGGAAGATGCTCAGAGTCTGATCAAGTAGTTCTCCCACTGAGGATGAAAACGGCTTTCTTGATGGGGCAGTTCCTACCAGCTCCATGAACCAATGTACTTTCAATAAAGCAGTGAACAGGAACAGAAAGTTCAGGTTTCTCTGTCCAGAGTCTCTTGGCCACAACGTCTGCATTGAGGCAACCTCTCATGAAGCACAAATGGACAAGAACATAACTTCAGGGTTACCAAAGGGACATTTAGAGTAGGCTGTAGCTCATCTTCAGCCCAGGTGTTTCCAATCAATGGTGTGTGGGACAACAGACCACTGGCTCAAATAAAAAAAACAGAGGTGTCTCGGTTTTATCAAGGTAGAAACAAAACAGAAGCTTTATTTGATCAAGTCTCGCGAGAATTGGGCATCTCCCACTACCAGGGCGGAGATGGTAGTGAAGAGAGGCAAGGGGGAGAAGGCAAGCAAGGGGATATATATCCTTGTACAAACAATTCTAAGAAATCCCACCCCAGAGGCTGGACCTCTGTCCCCATTTGCGGGGACAGGTGGCCTCACAATCTAACCAAGAATAAGTTTTACCCAATACCAGCACAGAAATTACAGAATTACCTTATGAGGAAACTTTAATGTTAAGATGGCGGTTTGTGAGTAGGCTAGGGGAGGGGGAGAGGGGAATGCCACCTGATTTCCCCAAAATCATATGATTTACAGGAAAACGAAACTTAGGCCTAGTGAGGTCCACATCCTAACTAAATTTGTACTATTTGAGTATCACCTTGCCTGAGTTATTCATAGGGAAGCTTTCACAATCTTGTATTCCATTCACAGCTGAGGTGACATCTACAAATCTAAAGAAGAAGGGGGAGAAAGACATTCCTAAAGGCTAAATAATCAGATTCCCACAGACTCAAATGTATCCCATTACCCTTTTCTCTAAATATTGATTCTCAAACATTAATCATATATATATATAATTCACAGGGCATATGTGTGTGTGTATATCTATATCTATATCTATATCTATATCTATATCTATATCTATATCTATATCTATATATATATATATATATACACCCTGTGAAGTCTTCACACTTTATTCTCTCACTATCCCACACAATGGGAAAGAGAGTGAGTGAAAGAGAGAATATGAGGGTAATAGACCTCTGCCTCCTTGTTTCTAGTTGCTTGGGGGGGGGCGGGGAAGGAGAAGACAATTTCAAAAGGAAAGCAAGTTCATCTGGGTCCTACAATTCTCTAAAGATAATCCACCCGATCTAGTAGGCCTATAGTAGGCCTCCAATCCCTCAGAGGAGCCCCATTTAGCAGGCATGACCCGGATGGAGATCCAGACAAAGAGACTGAGAAGGAGCAGTCAAATAGGTAAGAAGGGAGCCAGGTGAGGCAGGAGTCACAAAATCCTGGAGAGCAGAGTGTGAAGGAGAAAAGGGCCCTGGACTCAATCCTAGGCCCTCTTCTCTTCTCCCTCCATTCTACTTGATTTGGTGATCTCATCAGCTCCCATATGTTTAAGGGCCATCTCCATGCTCACGATTCTCAAATCTACCAATTCTGCCCGTAACTTTTTGCTGACCTCCAGTCTTTCATCTCTAGCTGCTTTTCAGATGTCACAAATTGGACGTCCAGTAGACATCTTGAGCTCAACTTGCCCCAAACAGAATTCATTCTCTTCCTCCTAAACTTCCCCCTCCTATCTTCCCTATTATTGTAGAGGGCACCACCATCTTCCAGGCTCTCAAGCTTGGCATCATCCTGGACTCCTAAAGTCTCTCACCTCCCATATCCAAGCTGCTGCCAAGGCTTTCCCAATTCACCTCTGCACATCCCTTGCACTTTTCACCTTTGCAGCACCTCTCATCAAATTCTGCAACATCTCTTGTAGATTTCATCTTTTCAGCACCTCTCATCAATTTCACCTCTGCCACATCCCTTGCAGATTTCACCTTTGCTGCACCTCTCATCACTTTCATCTTTTCAGTACCTCTCATCAGTTTTATCTCTGCAGCATCTTTCAAAAACCATGCTCTCTCTCCTCTGGTGCTGCCTCTCCCCTGATGCATTGCTTATCACCTCACACCTGCATTATTACAATAGGAGCTGGTGGGTCTGCCTGCTTCAAGTCTCTCCCTACTCCTTCCAGTTGTTAAACTGATTTTCCCAAGGTACAGGTCTGTGTCACCCACCCACTCAATAAACCTGTGGCCCCTATTGCGTCCAGGATCAAATACAGAATCCTCTGCTTGAACTTCAAAGCCCTACATAACCTCACCCTCTTCTGCCTTTCCAGGCTTCTTCTCACACTTCACTGCCTACCACGTCTCCTTCAATCCAATGACACTGGTCTCCTGACTATTCCTTGCTCATGACCCTCCATCTTCCAATTTGGGGCCTTCTCTCTGGCTGTCCCCCATGCCTGGGAACATTTTCCCAACTCATCTTGGCTTCCCTGGCTTCTTTCAAGTTCCAGTTAAAATCCCACCTTCTACAAGAAGCCTGCCCCCACCCCTCTGAATTCTGCCTTCTGTCGACTTTTTACTATTTTTCTCACACATAATTTGTTTGTACCTAGTTATTTGCACCTTGTCTCCCTGATCAGATTGTGAGTCCTTGAGGGCAGACACCCTGTTTTTGCCTTTCTTTGTGTTCCTAGCTGTTAGCAACCTGGCACATTGTAAGCATTTAATAAATATTTATTGACTGACTGATCATATTAAAAGCTGTAGAGAGAGAGATGAAGGAGCATGAGGACCGAAAAAAGGCCATTAGATCTGGAAGTTAGGAGGTCATGAGAGAATAATTTTGGCTGAATAATGAGGTTGGAAGCTGGACTAGAGAGTTAAGACTGAAAGGAAAGGAAATGAAGGTGCCTCTTGTACACGGCATGACCAATAAACATTTCTCAATCCAGCCACTTTTCCCATTTTCTATATCTATAGAGAAAATGAAGGACAGAACTGTCCAAATGCGGTCAATGATAAAATCCTTTGTTACAGAAACACCAACAGATCTGTTCCATTTTTAGTATTTTTGTTGTCTTCTTGCCAGTTTCATTTTTAATAAATATTTTTGGATTGATTTACTTTAATTAGGTCTTACACCCCATTTTCTGGAAATTTACTTTTCCTTCTACTACTTCTTATTGTTTTTTTTTATCAAATCAGAGGTGATTATGTTCACGATCTTTCACCATCTTATTGAAGTTTTGGAAATGAGTTTATGTTCTAAACTGGTGTTACCATAAGTTGCCACGTTTCCCTATTTTTTAAGGAGATTAGGTGGTTGGTGGCTAAATCAGTTTCTAGGATATTTTGGCCTCCTTTGTGTGGCACCTGCTTTATGTTGATTAAATTTCTGCCTTTTCCTTAATCTCTTTCCTACTTTTCACCATTTCTGACTTATTTGACCAGGTCAAGTTGAAACTGTTTTAATTGCATGCCACCTTATCTTTTTTCTAATTTGAGGGTTTAACAAGATCATTTGACTGAAAAGTGTATTCAGAAATGATTCCCACATCAATAACCAAGCACTTCTTATCCATTAAGATACAATTTCATTTTGTGGTGAGGTTGTTTGGCATTTGCCATGTCCGGTGACTTCCAACTCTCATGTTTTCTCCATCTTAATGAAAATCTACCTTTTCTTTCTCTCAGTTCTCTTCTGTAAAAAAAACCCTGCAATCAATATGTAGAATTCAAATTCCTACATTTAAATTTTTTTCAATACTTCTAACTCTTCCTGAAAGAAGTATTTATGTTGTTAGAAACCGTGAGAAGTCTGAGTGGGGCAAATTTCCCAGCCAGGAGAGTCTGAAAGGCCGAAGGAAGGAATCTGTGGGCTAGGAGAGCGCTCAGTGTGCGGAGCTGCTCCAGACGGGACCAAAGTGGAAGCAGCTGGCCGGGAAACCCATGTGGGAGACAGGCTGGGAGAAAGCCGGGCGACGGAAACCAGCAGAGATCCCCAGGCCTCCCAACACAGGACGGCACTCTGTGGAAGCAACGAGAGGCAGTGCAACGCCACCGACCGAGGGTATGAAATGCTTCTTGAACTTCGGGGAGACATAATAGCCAGGTAAACGGCTCTAATCCCTCCCCTCCGCATCCAGAGAATTCCTTAGGAAAAAAAATATGCTGAAATAGAAGAGACAGAAGTGGGGCTTCAGTGGCCGAGTAGTGGGAGTACCTGAGTCCCAGAGGGGTAGAGCCAGCAGGGGTCAACACCAGGAGCCCAGACGTACTCTTGCTCCCCCAGGGGAAGTGCCAGACACCCAGCTCAAACAACAAAGAGCTGAGACCATTGCTGAAGAGCCACAGTGCTGGAGAACAACCCCAGGGGAAGAGGAGATTTCAGGCAGCCAGACCCCCTCCCCCACACCTCAGGAAACTGAAGGCTATAATTCACAAAGCCAACAACGAGACTCACAATCCCCAGAATAAGAAAGCAGGGACAGAGAGCCCTGAGCCCCAAAAGAAGAAATTTGTTGTAAAGCCAGGAAAAGGCTAACCAACATAAAGAACACAAAAAAACCGAGGACCATTGATTCTTTTTGTGGAGACAGGCAGGATAAAAATACCAATTTGGAAGAGGATAACAATGACACTATACCCACATCTGATACCTCAAAAGGTAGTGAGAACTGGTCTCAAGCCCAAAAAGCATTACTGGAAGAGCTAAAGGAGGATTTTAAAAACCAAATTAGGGAGGTAAAAGACAAATGGAAAAAAAATGGAAAAAATGAAAAAAAATCCACTAACAAAATCAAGTCCCTAAAGAATAAGATTGGCGAAATGGCTACAGAGATTCAGAATCTAAAGAGAGAAAATGACACCTTGAGAAGTAAAATCAACCAATTGGAAAAGGAGACTCAAAAGTAAAATGAAGACAGTAACTCATTAAAAATTAAAGTTGAGCAAGTGGAAGCTAATGACTCTATGAGGCATCAAGAAGTAGTAAAACAAAATGTGAAGAATGAAAAAATAGGAAAAAATGTGAAATATCTGATTGGGAAAACAACTGACCTGGAAAATAGATCCAGGAGAGACAATTTAAGAGTTACTAGTCTACTGGAAATCCACGATGAAAAAAAAGAGCCTTGACAGCATCTTCCAAGAAATTATGAAAGACAACTGCCCAGAGGTCCTAGAACCAGAGGGCAAAATAGTCATTGAAAGACTTCACCGATCACCCCCTGAAAGAGATCCCAAACTGAAAACTCCAAGAAATATTATAGCCAAATTTCAGAATTACAAAATCAAGGAGAAAATATTGCAAGCAGTCAAAAAGAAACAATTCAAATATCATGGAACTACAGTCAGGATCATGCAGGATCTTTCAGCTTCCACTTTAAAAGACAGGAGAAAATGGAATATGATATTCCGAAGGGAAAGGGAGCTGGGACTACAACCAAGGATCAACTACCCAGCAAAATTAAGCATAATTTTTCAGGCAAGGAGATGGACATTCAACGAAACAAGGGAATTCCAGACCTTCCCGATGAAAAGGCCAGAACTCAATGGAAAATTTGATTTCCAAATACAAAACTCAAGAGAGACATAAAAAGGTAAACAGGGGGAAAAGCCCCCACAAACCCTATTAACCAATAAGGGCAATTATTTGCATCTTTATATAGAATTACATCATCTTATATATGTTTTATATGTATACATATATGTCAATCTTGAGAATAGTACAGCTATTATGACAATTGGAAGGGATACACATAGACTGTGAATGTCTGTATAAAATAACTGATACAAGGATAAAAAATATAAGAAATGTAAAGGGAGGGCTTTGAGAGAGGAGGTAAGGAGGTAGTAGAAAAGGGTAAATTACACCAAATGAAAAGGCACAAAAACACATTTTAGTAGAGGGAAAGAAGGGAGGGAGAAAAGCAGTATTAGATCTTTACTGTCATCTGATCTGGTTCAAGAAGGGAATAACATACCCTGATAATTACAGAAATCTAACTTGTCCTACAGGAAGTAGGAGGGGAAAGGGGGAAAAAGGGAGGGGGGTGGTCAGAAGGGAGGGGAGAAGTAGCAAGTGGGAAATGATAAGACAAGGGAGGGGAATAAAGAGGGAGGGTAAACTGAGGAAGGTGGCAGTCAAAAGCAAAACTTTGTTGAGGAGTAGAAGGGGAAAGGGAGAAACAAAAGAAAAAATGGGGAAATAGGATGGAGAAAAACACACAGAAATCATAACTGTGAATGTGAATGGGATGAACTCTCCCATAAAACAAAAGCAGATGGCACAATGGATTAAAAACCATAATCCTACAATATGCTGTTTACGAGAAACACATTTGAAACAGGGGGATACACACAAGGTAAAGGTAAAAGGCTGGAGTAAAATATATAGTGCCAGCGTGGAGCCAAGATGGCGGCTGGAAAGCAGTGAGCTCCCTGCCGAGTCCCTCCAAAAACCTATAAAAAATGGCTCTGAACCAATTCTAGAACTGCAGAACCCACAAAACAGCAGAGGGAAGCAGGGGTCCAGCCCAGGACAGCCTGGATGGTCTCTGGGTGAGGTCTATCCCACACGGACCTGGGAGCAGGGAGCTGGAAGCAGAGCAGAGCAGGGCCCAGCGTGAGCGGCTTGGACCAACCAGACCAGGAGCCAGGCGGAGCAGGCCCTAGTGCCCTGAATGAGTGAGCTGCAGCAGTTACCAGACTTTTCAACCCACAAACACCAAAGACAGCAGAGAAGGTTAGTGGGAAAAGCTGCGGGAGTGGAAGGAGTTCACAGTTCGGCCACCACCCCCGGGGAGGTGGGGCAGCTACAGCTGCTGTTGCTTCTGGCCCCCGGCCCACCTGGTGGGAGAAATTAAGTGGCAGATCAGAGCAGGTGTGCAGAGCCTGCTGAAGATCTAAGCCCAATCCGGGTTGGGGGTTCTTGGGGAAGGAGGAGTGCTGGTGTGGCAGAGCTGGCGCATCCCCCCCAAACGTGGAACATAGAACTCTTTAGTCTACAAGCAGTCATACCCCGCTGAAAAACTCAAGGGTCAAGTTACCTGGTTGGGAATATGGCCAGGCAGTGAAAACACACCCAGATCCAGTCTCAGACTTTGGATTCTTTCTTTAGTGACAAAGAAGACCAAAACATACAGCCTAAAGAAGTCAACAAAGTGCAAGAGCCTACACCAAAAGCCTCCAAGAAAAACATGAACTGGTCCCAGGCCATGGAAGAGCTCAAAAAGGATTTGGAAAAGCAAGTTAGAGAAGTAGAGGAAAAATTGGGAAGAGAAATGAGAAGGATGCGAGAAAACCATGAAAAACAAGTTAATGAATTGCTAAAGGAGACCCAAAAAAATACTGAAAAATACACTGAAGAAAACAACACCTTAAAAAATAGACTAACTCAAGTGGCAAAAGAGCTCCAAAAATCCAATGAGGAGAAGAATGCCTTGAAAGGCAGAATTAGCCAAATGGAAAAGGAGGTCCAACGGACCACTGAAGAAAATACTACCTTAAAAATGAGATTGGAGCAAGTGGAAGCTAGTTACTTTATGAGAAATCAAGATATTATAAAACAGAACCAAAGGAATGAAAAAATGGAAGACAATGTGAAATATCTCATTGGAAAAACCACTGACCTTGAAAATAGATCCAGGAGAGATAATTTAAAAATTATTGGACTACCTGAAAGCCATGATCAAAAACAGAGCCTAGATATCATCTTTCAAGAAATTATCAAGGAGAACTGCCCTGATATTCTAGAGCCACAGGGCAAAATAGAAATTGAAAGAATCCACCGATTGCCTCCTCAAATAGATCCCAAAAAGAAATCTCCTAGGAATATTGTTGCCAAATTCCAGAGCTCCCAGATCAAGGAGAAAATACTGCAAGCAGCCAGAAAGAAACAATTTGAGTATTGTGGAAACACAATCAGAATAACCCTAAATCTGGCAGCTTCTACATTAAGAGATCGAAGGGCTGGGAAGATGATATTCAGAGGTGAATGGAGCTAGTGTTAAAACCTAGAATCACCTACCCAGCAAAACTGAGTATAATGCTCGAAGGCATAATATTGACTTTCAATAAAATAGAGGACTTTCAAGCTTTCTCAGTGAAAAGACCGGAGCTGAATAGAAAATTTGACTTTCAAACACAAGAATCAAGAGAACCATGAAAAGGTAAACAAGAAAGAGAAATCATAAGGGACTTACTAAAGTTGAACTGTTTTGTTTACATTCCTACATAGAAAGATGATGTGTATGATTCATGAGACCTCAATATCATGGTAGCTGAAAGGAATATGCATATATATATATATATGTATATATATATATACATATATATATATATAAGTGAATGTCCATGTATGTATATATGTATGTGTGTGTATGGAGAGAGAGAGAGAGAGGGGGGGGGGGGGGGGGGGAGAGAGAGAGAGAAGAGAGAGAGAGAGAAAGAAGGGGAGAGAGAGCAGACACAGGATGAGTTGAAGATGAAGGGAAGATATCTAAAAGACATAAAATCAAATTAAGGGATGAGAGAGGAATATATTGAGAGAGGGAGATAGGGAGAGATAGAATGGGGTGGATTATCTCGCATAAAGGTCGCAAGAGGAAGCAGTTCTGTGGGAGGAGGGGAGAGGGCATGTGAGGGGGGAATGAGGGAATCTTGCTCTCATCAAATTTGGCCTGAGGAGAGAATACCATACATACTCAATTGGGTATCTTACCCCACAGGAAAGAAGAGGCAAGAAGATTTTAAAAAGGGGGGGATGATGGAGGGGAGGGCAGATGGGGGTGGAGGTAATCAAAAACAAACACTTTGGAAAGGGGACAGAGTCAAGGGAGAAAATTCAATAAAGAGGGATGGGTTGGGAAGGAGCAAAATATAGTTAGTCTTTCACAACATGAGTATTGTGGAAGGGTTATACATAATGATACACATGTGGCCTATGTTGAATTGCTTGACTTCATAGGGAGGGTGGGTGGGAAGGGAAGAGGGGAGAGAATTGGGAACTCAAAGTTTTAAAAACAGATGTTCAAAAACAAACAAAAAAAAGTTTTTGCATGCAACTAGAAAATAAGATACACAGGCAATGGGGCATAGAAATCTATCTTGCCCTACAAGAAAGGAAGGGAAAAGGGGATGGGAGGGAAGTGGGGTGACAGAAGGGAGGGCTGAATGGGGAACAGGGCAACCAGAATATACGTCATCTTGGAGTGGGGGGAGGGTAGAAATGGGGAGAAAATTTGTAATTCAAACTCTTGTGAAAATCAATGCTGAAAACTAAATATATGTTAAATAAATAAATTTTTTAAAAATTTAAAAATTAAAAAATTTTAAAAATAGATTCCATCAAATAAAAAAAAATTAAGTAAATTCCCAGCTGTTGCGTGGGCTGCTTTGGTTATGGTGTCTGCCTCTGGTTATCTTAATATCTCTGGCCAACAGTTTAAAAAATGTTTGAGAGTTTAAATCTTGTTGATATTCATATTTATACAATAAGGTTATTGGCAGTTTTCCAGAAAACTTGTCCTAATTTCTGGAAATGGTTTCAATTTGTTATGTTAGAAGATGTGCTCTACTATAATCTATCTGATTCACTAACTGTTTTTATATTTTTGATAAATAACAAAACCCTGTTGTACCATTTTAAGGGTACAGAAATCTCTATAGGATTGTAATCAGAATAAATTAAGTCAATGCAATGAAAAAAAAAATATATATATATAGTGCCTCAGCTAAGTTAAAAAAAAGCAGGTGTAGCAATCCTAATCTCAGACAAAGCAAAAAAAAAGATTTAATTAAAAGAGATAAGGAAGGACACTACATCCTGCTAAAAGGCGCCATAAACAATGAAGCAATATCATTGTTTAACATTTATGCACCAAGTGGTATGGCATGCAGATTCTTAGAGGAGAGGTCAAGGGAGTTACAGGAAGAAATAGACAGCAAAACTATACTATTGGGAGACCTCAACCTTCCCCTTTCTGAACTTGATAAGTCTAAACTCAAAATAAATAAGAAAGAAGTTAAGGAAGTGAACAGAATTTTAGAAAAGGCAGATATGATAGACCTCTGGAGAAAACTAAATGGGGATAAAAAGGAATATACTTTCTTCTCAGCGGTACATGGCACATACTCAAAAATTGACCATGTACTAGGGCATAAAAACCTCACAATCCAGTGCAGAAAGGCAGAAGTAGTCAAAGCATACTTTTCAGATCATGATGCAATAAGAGTTATTTGTAACAAAGAACCATGGAAAAATAAGCTAAAAATTAATTGGAAACTAAATAATCTAATTCTAAAGAATGAGTGGGCCAAAGAACAAATCAGAGAAACAATTAATAACTTCATTCAAGAGAATGACAATAATGAGACAATATACCAAAACTTAGGGGATGCAGCAAAAGCAGTTCTTAGGGGAAGTTTTATATCTCTAAATGCTTACATGAATAAAATAGGGAAAAAGGAGATCAATGATTTGGGCAAACAACTGAAAAAGCTAGAAAAAGAACAAATTGAAAATCCCCAATTAAATACCAAACTAGAAATACTGAAAATCAAAGGAGAGACTAATAAAATTGAAACCAAGAAAACTATTGAATTAATAAATAAAACAAAGAGCTGGTTTTGTGAAAAAAAACAATAAAATTGATAAACCTTTGGTCAATTTGATTACAAAAAAAGAAAGAAAATCAAATTACCTGTATCAAAAATGAAAAGGGTGAGTTCACCTCTAATGAAGAGGAAATCAAAACAATAATTAGGAATTACTTTGCCCAATTATATGTCCATAAATTTGACAATGTTAGAGATATGGATGAATATCTACAAAAACATAAATTGCCCAGGTTAACAGAAAAGGAAGTAAAATTTCTAAATAACCCCATCTCAGAAAAAGAAATTGAGCAAGCCATCAATGAACTCTAGGGAAAAATCTCCAGGGCCAGACGGCTTTACATGTGAATTCTATCAAACATTTAAAGAACAATTAATTCCTATACTTTGTAGACTGTTTGGGAAAATATGTGAAGAAGGAGTCCTACAAAATTCGTTTTATGACACAAATATGGTACTAATACCCAAACCAGGTAGAGCCAAAACAGAGAAAGAAAATTATAGAACAATTACCCTAATGAATATTGATGCAAAAATTTTAAATAAAATATTAGCAAAAAGATTGCAGCAACTTATCACGAGAATAATACACTATGACCAAGTAGGATTTATTCCAGGAATGCAAGGCTGGTTCAATATTAGGAAAACAATTAGCATAATTGACCATATCAACAACAAAACTAGCAGAAACCATATGATCATCTCAATAGATGCAGAAAAAGCCTTTGACAAAATACAACACCCATTCCTATTAAAAACACTAGAAAGCATAGGAATAAATGGAGCCTTCCTTAAAATTATAAATAGCATCTACCTAAAATCATCAACAAGCATTATTTGTAATGGGGATAAGCTAGATGCATTCCCAATAAGATCAGAGGTGAAACAAGGATGTCCATTATCACCCCTACTATTTAATTTGGTACTAGAAATGTTAGCTGTAGCAATAAGAGAAGAAAAAGAAATTGAAGGAATTAGAATAGGCAAAGAAGAAGCTAAATTATCACTTTTTGCAGATGATATGATGATTTACTTAGAGAATCCTAGAGAATCAAGTAAAAAACTACTTGAAATAATAAACAACTTTAGCAAAGTTGCAGGATATAACAGAAACCCACATAAATCCTCAGCATTCCTATACATTACTAACAAAGCCCAACAGGAAGAGATAGAAAGAGAAATCTCATTCAAAGTTACTGTAGACACTACAAAATATTTGGGAGTCTATCTGCCAAGACAGACCCAGGGCCTATGTGAACATAATTATGAAACACTTTTCATGTGAATAAAGTCAGATCTAAATAAATGGAAAAAAATCAGTTGCTCATGGTTAGGCCGAACTAATATAATAAAAATGGCATTTTACCTAAATTAATCCATTCAGTGCCATACCAATTGAACTACCAAAAAATTATTTTACAGAGCTGGATAAACCAATTACAAAATTCATCTGGAAGAACAAGAGGTCTAGAATATCTAGGGTATTAATGAAAAGAAATGCTAGAGAAGGAGGCCTAGCCATACCAGATATTAAACTGTACTACAGAGCAGCAGTCATCAAAACTGCCTGGTACTGGTTAAGAAACAGGGGTGTGGATCAGTGGAATAGGATAGGTACACAACTAGGAGAAATCAACAAGTTTAGCAATCTACTCTTTGATAAACCCAAAGAGGCCAGCTTCTGGGCTAAGAATTCACTATTTCACAAAAACTGTTGGGAAAATTGGAAAATGGTAAGGCAGAAACTTGGCATAGACCAATATCTTACACCATATACCAGAATAAAGTCAAAATGGGTTCATGATTTAGGAATAAAGGCTGAAACTATAAGCAATTTGGGAGAGCAAGGAATAGTTTACCTATCAGATTTATGGAAAAGAAAAGAATTCATGACCCAACAAGAGATAGACAGCATGACAAAATGCGAAATGGATAATTTTGATTATGTTAAATTGAAATGTTTTTGTACAAAAAAAGCCAATGCAACAAAGATTAGGAGGGAGGCAGAAAATTGGGAGAAAATCTTTACAACTAGTGTCACTGATAAAGGCCTCATTTCCAAAATATACAGGGAACTGAACCAAGTATATAGGAATATAAGTCATTCCCCAATTGAGAAGTGGTCAAAGGATATGAACAGGCAGTTTTCAGAGGAAGAAATTAAAGATATTTATAGACATATGAAAAAATGTTCGAAATCACTACTGATTAGAGAAATGCAAATCAAAACAACTCTTAGATACCATCTCTCTCCTGTCAGATTGGCTAAAATAACACAACAGGAAAATGATAAATGCTGGAGAGGATGTGAGAAAATTGGAACATTGTTACGTTGCTAGTGGAGTTGTGAACTGATCCAGCCATTTTGGAGAGCAATTTGGAACTATGCCCAAAGGGCTATAAAAATGTTCATACCCTTTGACCCAGCAATACCACTCCTAGGGTTGTATCCCAAATAGATCACACAAGCGAGAACAGGACCCATATGTACAAGGATATTTATAGCGGCTCTTTTTGTGGTAGCCAAGAAATGGAAATCAAAGGGATGCCCATCAATTGGGGAATGGCTGAACAAGCTGTGGTATATGAAAGTAATGGAATACTATTGTGCTATAAGAAATGGGGATGATACAGACTTCATAACAACCTGGAAAAACCTACACAACATAATGCTGAGTGAGCGGAGCAGAGCCAGGAGAACATTATACACAACCACAGATATATGGATTCTGTGATGACTAACCCTGACAGACTTTGCTCTTCTCAGCAACACAATATGCAGAGACAGCTCCAAAGGACTCATGATGGAGAGTGCTATCTACATCCAGAGAAAGAACTATGAAGTATGAATGCAGATCGAGGCACACTCCATGCTCGCCTTTTTCTCCCCCCCTTTTTTTCTCTCTTTTGTATTTGTTGTTGGGTTGTGGGGTTTTTTTGGTTCTGTTTCTTCTTTCTCTTGATTCATTCCATTGGTCATAATTCTTCTCCACAACTTGACTAGTGTGTAAATTAATTCAATGCCAAGTTATACATGGAAGTTATATGGGATTCCATGCCATCTTGGGGAGGGAGTGGGGGAGGGAGGGAAGAAAATCTGGAACTCAAAATTATGTAGAACCGTGTATTGCAAACTAAAAATAAAAAAGTAAAAAAAAAAGAAATTAGTTTCTGTTGGCCAGGTACTAAGAAGCTTAATTCAAAATTGGGCAATTTTTCTTTCCTAATTGAAACACAACAGGCGACTCTGGTATTCATGAAGGCAAAATATTCACAATTGTCAGAAAAGCAGTATTAGATTACTCTGCACAAAAAAAGAAAATTTAAATGCAAATATAGGAATACAGTTCCTTTTCTAGTGTGTAGGAGGTCTAAATTATGTATATGAGAAAAATAGTCATTTCTAACTTAAAGGGGTGAAAGTTTGCTTTCATAGCCTCTAATTACTCAAATATAATTTGCATTTAAAACAGCAAAAAAAAAGAAGTAGTTATGCTATATAGACGATTGAACTGTTTCCTTTCCTAATCCTAGGTTACATGTTCCAATGTATTTTTGCCATCATCTCTGCCTGTCTCTGCATTGAATTCAGCCAATATTAAGTTATATATTGACTTCATCTGGAGAAACGTATTGATTTTTTTCATAGAATTTCTTGACCTCATCTTCTGCTCTGATATTGCTCAAGAGCTACAAAGATATTTTGTGGGCTCTTTTGCTTGTGCTTGTAATGAGCTCTGTAAAGTAAGAAGGCTGAATCACCTGAGTCACTTCTTCTTTTGTAGGCTCAATGAAATCAATCTCTCTTTTTACTTCTCAAAGAATCTGTGAGCCATCCTTCAATTTCCTGCTCTGTGGCTTCATTTATAGTAAGAATGTCAATACTGATACACTTCCTGTCCTGCAACAGAATGCTGAATAAGAATCACTGGATAAGGATCTCACATTTAAGGGAATGTGGTTAAATTAAGTTTCAAACTATGCCCAAAGGGCTTCAAAACTGTGTCCACCCTTTGACCCAGCAATACCACAACTAGGTCTGTATTCCTAAAAGATCATAAAAAAGGGAAAGGGCCCACATGTACAAAAATATTTATAGTAGCTCTTTTGTGGTAGTAAAGAGTTGGAAATTGAGGGGATGCTCTTCCATTGGGGAATGGCTGAACAAGTTGTGGTATATGAATGTCTTGGAATACTATGCTGCTAAGAAATGATGAGCAGGTGGATTTCAGAAAACCTGGAAAGAACTACATGAACTGATTCTGAGTGAAGTGAGCAGAACCAGGATGACATTGTACACAATACAAGGGACACTGTAAGATGATCAGCTGTGAATAACTTAGCTCTTCTCAGTAATACAGTGATCCAAGACAATTCCAAAAGACTCATGATACAAAATGTTATCCACATCCTGAAAAAGAGCTATGGAGAGTGAATACAGATCAAAGCACACTCTTTTTCAGTTTTTTATTGTTTTCTTTCTCATGTTTTTTTTTCTTTTGTTCTGATTCTTTTTGCATAACATGACTAATATGGAAATATGCTTAACATAATTGGATACCTATAGCCTATTTCAAATGCTTTCTGTCTTGGGGAGGGGGGAGGTAAGAGGAGAAGGAGAAAATAATTCGGAACTCAAAATCTTCTAAAAGTGAATGCCAAAAAGAAATTTAAAAAATTTAAAGAAAAATAAAATAACATTTGAAGTTGCAATTTCCTAGCCCTCGTCAGCTCCCTTTTCTGCCAGTGCCAGTATCACTGGGGTCTTACAAGGGATGTGCCCACAAATGAAGGCAATTTTTCATTTTTGTTTTATGAATTGCCATGGCCAAAAGTCACCACCTGATGGTGTGACTATTTTTAAGACTATTCAGGAACCTCATCTTCTTATCTCAGTAGCTGCCTCCTGTAGGATGCCTTCCCTTCCCCAATTGTTAGTGTTTTCCCCATCCTCAAAGAACCACATAGTGACTCATTCATGTACATATAACAGAAGAGAAGCAGAGGCTGAGGGCAGAGATTACTTCACTGCTGTCTTTGTATCTCAGCACCTACAACATAGCAGATTTACTGAGTTAAATGGACTTACCGCTTCCACATTGATCTGGGGCTTCCATTCCCCATCATCTATGTTGGTGTCTTGTCCTTCCTATCCCAAAGATCATTCTCCTTGGAATAGAAAATAGAAGCAAAGGAAAAGATAAATAGTCCAGCTATCATTTTATTGGCCCATTTCCAACCCCTTCCTTGTATCTTTTCTTGCCTCCAACATAGCTTAAATACACACACAGAGAGAGAGACAGAGAGAGAGAGAGAGAGAGAGAGAGAGAGAGAGAGATGCAAAATTTGCACTTGAGACTAAAATAATGAAGAGAGTTAGACCTAATTGTTGGAAATAAAATGATTAAAACCATTCTCAAGTTGTTTCATTTTTTTGAGTTGCAGTTTGGGGGTAGGAAAGTAATCTGTCACCCAAATGATCAAGAGATCATTATAATAAATATGCAGTAAACTAGTGCTTCCAAGATGGAGGGTGAATTGGCATCCACTGTGGTGGAGAAGAGGAGAAAGGAAGAATAATGTATGTGGATGATAATAAGTTTTGACATTTATGTAGCACTTTAAAGTGTAAAAAGTACCTAACATACATTATCTCATTTGGGTCTTAAAACAATCCTGTGAGGCTGATTTTACAGGTATTATTATCCCTATTTACATAAGAGGAATCCAGTCCTAAGAGATTCAGTGACAGCACTGGTGACCAGAAGACCTAAATTTGAAGCAGTGAGTCAACTGTGTGACCTTAGGCAAGACATTTAACATTGTGAGCCTCAGTTTCCTTACCTGTAAGACAGCATCCACTTCACACCATTGTTGTGAGGACTAAGTGAGATAAAGTATGTAAAAGTACGTTTGCAAATCTTAAAGAGATACCTAAATACTAGTTATTACTCACTCAGGATCACACAGCTAGTAAGCATGTAGGAGGCAGAATATTCACCCAGGTCTTCCTGACTCCAAGTACCACATTCTCTCTATACTTCACTGTAATGGTTGGAAGTGAGAGGCATGGAAACTTGAATTTTTGATTTGATTCTATGCCAATCAGGAGATGGTCAGTAAGTTATTATGAATGTGAAAACGTGAAATGTGAAATGAGTCCCTAAGGGGACTGATGCTTAGTGTATCAGGATTTTTATTTATCCCCTTTTCCTTTTTTTTAAATCTTATTTTAACAAGTGACAACTAAAATGAACTCTGCCATATACACAGTAGAACAGAGAAAGCTGTACAGGATTCAATGCAGTTTTAACTAATTAAATTGGTTGTACTTCTTTTCTGTTCTACTCCAGAGAAGTCATAGCATGTGAATGGGAACCAAATCAATCTTAAATAAATACCTGGTTGCATAATCAACTCTTTAAAGACAGAATAAGCAGACCCTCTAAAGCACCTTTGCCACCGATTGGAACCTGATACAATAGTAGTCATTTCACATGATACCATACTCTTTCTTTTTTTTCTCTCTTTTGTTCTTTCATTCTGAACCTTCTTCACTTTTCTTCTTACTTCCAGTTCAACTCAACAAATATTTATTAAGTGCCTATGGTATAAAAGGATATTACACTAGATTCTGGGGATAGAAATAGGAATTGAGTTGTTAAAAACTCCAGTTGTTAAAAATCAAACAGTGATATGATAGACACACAAATATGTATGATACAATGTAAAATAAGTTCAGGACAAAAGAAGAATCTAGATCTAGATAAAGTGCTCTAAGAAATAAGAACACAGATGATTTTATGGTGTGGGAAGAATCAGGGAAGGCTTCATTGAAAAGGTGGTATCTGAGCTTGTGCTCTGAAGGAAGAACAGGAATTTAATGGATAGAAAAGTGCATGTTTCAGGTGCAGAACATAGGTACATACATTCATAGATTCATAAATAGAAAAATAGACAGATTGACTGACAGGTAGACAGGTAGATTGTTGTTGTTGAGTTATTTTCAGTCATGTCTGACTCTTTGTGACCCCATTTGGGGTTTCCTTGGCAGAGATACTGGAGTGGTTTTGACATTTCTCCATTTCATTTTACAAATGAGGAAATTGAGGCAAATAGGGTTAAGTGACTTGCCCAGGGTCACACAGTATCAGAGGCCCAATTTGAATTCAGGAAGACTGATCTTTCTGTCTCTAGTCCAGGCATTCTGTCTGCTCAGACACCCAGCTGCCCTTGTTTTTATCTTAAACCAAATGTGGACTTCACATGTAAACTTTGATCATGATTCACCTACCTTAATAATTTTAATGATAATAATTACTAGAGAAAAGTCACAATAAACAGGTAATTGTAACCAGTTTTCAAGAGAAAGTTTAAATTCTTTTCCCGTTCTTTTGTATATTAGTCTTGCTTTTGCTGCCACCTTCTGGATGCCTGAAAGAACACATGGATTTTGAGGAAGATTAAGAGTCTAGGGAGGCAGAGCCAAGAAAGCAGTGTGAAAACAGGGACTTGCTTGACCTCTTCCCCAAATCCCTCCAAACACATGTAAAAATGACTCTAAACAAATTCTAGAGCTATAGAACCCACAAAATGACAGAGTAAAACAAGTCACAAATGTCAAAGACAACTAAACAGGTCAATGGGAAAGCTATTGAACCTGAGTGAGAGAAATGAGCAGTCCAGCCCCAGCCCCAGGGCAGCAGAGAGGGCTGCAGCTGCAGTGACTGCTTCTGGATCTCCAGACCCAAAGACTGTGGGGGGAATCATGCAGCAGATCAGAGTGGGACAGCAGAGATCTCTTTGCTGGCACTGAGGCGAGGTTCTCTTGCTTTGCCCTACTTGGATCTGGGTTGCAGTCCCAATTGGCGTTCCTTGGGGAGGAAGAGCACTGTTGTGGCAGAGCTTGTGGTGGATGTGGAGAGGGCATCATCCGGATAGTTACATGGCAGAAAGGAGTGCTTGAGATCACTCACAGACCAGAGCACAGGCCAGGAGAGGAGCATCTTACCACGTCAGAATAGAAGTAGCTCTGAAAACAGTAGCACAAAACCCCTGAAGCTTGAGACAGAGTACTCTTCACTCTGAAAGCAGTCATACCCTGACAAAGAGCTCAAAAGTCAAGTAATTGGCTGGGAAAATGAACAGGCAGCATGAAAGGACTCAGACTACAGAATCTTTCTTTGATGACAAAGAATATCAAAACATAGCCAGACAAAGTCAACCAAGTCAAAAATCCTACATCAAAAGCCTCCAAGAAAAGTGTGAGTTGGTCTCAGGCCCTGGAAGAACTCAAAAAGGATTTGGAAAATCAGGTAAGAGAGTTGAGAAAAAGTTGGGAAGAGAAATGAGAGTGATGCAAGAAAATCATGAAAAACAAATCAACAACTTGCTAAAGGAGACCCCTAAAGATACTGAAGAAAATAACACCTTTAAAATGGACTAACCCAAATGGCAAAAGAGCTCCAAAAAGCCAATGGGGAGAAGGATGCCTTAAAAAAATAAAATTAGCCAAATGGAAAAAGAGGTCCAGAAGCTCACTGAAGAAAATAATTCCTTTAAAATTAGAATGGAGCAAATGGAAGCTAATGACTTTATAAGAAATCAAGAAATCATACAACAGAACCAAGAGAATGAAGAAATAAAAGACAATGTGAAATATCTCATTGGCAAAACCACTGACCTTGAAAATGGATCCAGGAGAGATAATTGAAAAATTATTGGACTACTTCAAAGCCGTGATCAAAAAGAACCTAGACATCATCTTTGAAGAAGTTTTCAAGGGAAACTGCCCTGATATTCTAGAACCTAAGGGTAAAATAGAAATTGAGAGAATCCATCTATCACTTCTTGAAAAATATCCCAAAAGGAAAACTCTTGGGAATATTGTAGCCAAGTTCCTGAGTTCCCAGGTCAAAGAGAAAATATTACAAGCAGCCAGAAAGAAAGAATTCAAGTATTGCAGAAACACAATCAGGATAACACAAGATCTAGCAGCTTCTACATTAAGGGATCCAAGGGCTTGGAATATGATATTCCAGAGGTCAAAGGAGCTAGGATTAAGACCAAGAATCACCTCCCCAGCAAAACTGAGTATAATACTTGAGGGGAAAAAATTGATTTTCAATGAAATAGAGGACTTTCAAGAATTCTTCATTAAAAAAAATAGAGTCAAATAGAAAATTTGACTTTCAAATACAAGAATCAAGAGAAGCATGAAATGGTAAACAGGAACGCGAAAGCATAAGGGACTTACTAAAGTTGAACTGTTTTGTTTACATTCCTATATGGAAAGATGATATTTGTAACTTGTGAAACCTTTCTTAGTATTAGGGTAGCTGAACAGAATACATATATATATATATATATATATATACATATATATATATAGACAGAGGGCACAGGGTGAGATGAATATGAACGCATGATATCTAAAAAATAGAATTAAGGAGTGAGAGAGCAATATATTAGAAGAAGGAGAAGGGGAGATAATGAATGAGGTAAATTATCTCACCTAATAGAGGCATGAAAAAGCTGTTGTAATGGAAGGGAAGAGGGGGTAGGTGAAAGGGAATGAGTGAATCTTGCTCTCATTGGATTTGGATTAAGGAGGGAATAACATACACACTCAATTGGGTATCTTACCCTACAGGAAAGTAGGGGGAAGGGGATAGGAGGGGGGGATGAGAGAAGGGAGGGCAGATTGGGGGAGGAGGTAGTCAGAAGCAAACGCATTGGAAAAGGGACAGGGACGGACTCCTTCTTCGCCTATTTTCCCAAATAGTCCAGGAAGTACAGGAATTAATTGTTCTTTAAATCTTTGATAGAAATCACATATAAAACCATCTGTCCTTGGAGATTTTTTTTCCTAGGGAGTTCATTGATGGCTTGCTCAATTTCTTTTTTCTGAGGTGGGGTCATTTCAGTAATTTACTTCCTCTTCTGTTAGCCTTGGCTATGTGTATTTTTGTAAATATTCATCCATTTCCCTAAGGTTATCAAATTTATGGACATGCAATTGGGCAAAATAATTCCTAATTATTGTTTAAATTTCCTCTTCATTGGAGGTGAATTGATCTTTTTCATTTTTGACACTGTTAATTTGATTTTCTTCTTCCTTTTAATCAAATTGACCAAGGGTTTTTCAGTGTAATTGTTTTTTTCATAAAACCAGCTATTAGTTTTATTTATTAGTTCAATAGTTTTCTTGATTTCAGTTTTATTAATCTGTCCTTTGATTTTCAGTATTTCTAATTTGGTATCTGATTGGGGATTTTCACTTTGTTCTTTTTCTAGCTTTTTCAGTTGCATGCCCATGTTATTGATCTCCTTTTAATCTATTTTATTCATGTGTTTAGAGATACAAAACTTCCCCTTAGAACTGCTTTTGCTGCATCCCATAAGTTTTGCTATGTTGTCTCATTGTCATTCTCTTGAATGAAGTTATTAATTGTTTCTATGATCTGTTCTTTGGCCCACTCATTCTTTAGGATTAGATTATTTAGTTTCCAATTAATTTTTAGTTTATCTTACCATGGTTCTTTATTACAAATAATTTTTATTGCATCATGACCTGAGAAGGATGCATGAACTATTTCTGCCTTTCAGCACTGGATTGTGAAGTTTTAATGGCCTAGCACATGGTCAGCTTTTGAGTATGTACCATGTACCCCTGAGAAAAAAAGTATATTCCTTTTTATCTTCATTCAGTTTTCTCCAGAGATCTGTCATATCTTCCTTCTCTAAAATTCTATTCACCTCCTTAACTCCTTTCTTGTTTATTTTGAGGCTAGATTTATCAAGTTCAGAGAGGGGGAAGGGGAGGTCCCCCACTACTATGGTTTTGCTTTCTATTTCTTCCCTTAACTTCTCCTCTAAGAATTTGTATGCTATACCACTTTGCATACATGTTATATAATGATATTGCTTCATTGTCTATGGTGCCTCTTAGAAAGATATAGTGTCCTTCCTTATCTTTTTTAAATAGATCTATCTTTGCTTTTGCTTTGTCTGAGATTAGGATTGCTACTCCTGCTTTTTTTTTTTTACTTTAGCTGAAGCACAATATATTCCACTCCATCCTTTTACCTTTACCCTGTGTGTATACCCCTGTTTCAAATGTGTTTCTTGTAAACAACATATTGTAGGATTATGGTTTTTAATCCATTCTGCTATCTGCCTCTGCTTTATGGAAGAGTTCATCCCATTCACATTCACAGTTATGATTACAAACTGTGTCTTTTTCTCCATCCTGTTTCCCTTCCCCTTTTTATGCTTTTATTTCTCCCTCCTCCCTTCCACTCATTAAAAGAGTTTTGCTTTTGACCACCACCTGCCTCAGTTTATCCTCCCTCTTGATTTCCCTCCCTTATCTTACCCTTTTCCCCTTGCTACCCCTTCCCTCTCCTCTGACCACCCCCCTTTACTCTACCCTTTCCCCCCTTACTGCCTGTAGGATATGTTTGATTTCTATACTTATCTGAGCATGTTATTCTCTTCTTGAACCAAAACCGATGAGAGTAAAGCTCATATACTACTCTTCTCCCTCCCTTCTTTCCCTCTACTATAATATGTTTTTGTGCCTCTTCATGTGACGTAATGTACGCTTTTCTACTACCTCATTACCTCTTCTCCCAGAAACCTCCTTTTACATCTCTTAATTATGTTTTTATCATTATATCAGTTATTTTATACTGACACCCACAGTCTTTGTGTATCCCTTTCAATTGTCATAATAACTGTACTATTCTCAAGATTGACATATATATGTGTGTGTGTGTGTGTACATGTATAAAACAATATATTCCTATATAAGGATGTAAACAATTTGCCCGAATTTATTAACAAGGTTTGTGGGTGGGGTTTCCCCCTGTTTACCTTTTTATGTGTCTCTTGAGTTTTGTATTTGGAGATCAAATTTTCCATTGAGTTCTGGCCTTTTCGTCAGGAAGATCTGGAATTCCCTTATTTCATTGAATGTCCATCTCCTTGCCTGAAAAATTATGCTCAATTTTGCTGGGTAGTTGATCCTTGGTTGTAGTCCAAGCTCCTTTGACCTTTGGAATATCATATTCCAATTTCTCCTGTCAATTAATGTAGAAGCTGAAAGATCCTGTGTAATCCTGACTGTAGTTCCATGATATTTGAATTGTTTCTTTTTGGCAGCTTGCAATATTTTCTCCTTGGCTTGATACTTCTAAAATTTGGCTATAATACTTCTCGGAGTTTTCAATGTGGGGTCTCTTTCAGGGGGTGATTGGTGGACTCTTTTGATGACTAATTTCCCCTCTGGTTCTATGACCTCTGGGCAATTATCTTTGATAATTTCTTGGAAGATCCTGTCCAGACTCTTTTTTTCATCGTGGCTTTCCAGTCGACCAATAATTCTTAAATTGTCTCTCCTGGATCTATTTTCCAGGTCAGTTGTTTTTCCAGTCAGATATTTCACATTTTCTTCTTTTTTTCATTCTTTACATTTTGTTTGACTACTTCTTGATGCCTCATAGAGTCATTAGCTTCCATTTGCTTAATTCTAATTTTTAATGAATTGCTGTCTTCATTTTGCTTTTGAGTCTCCTTTTCCAAATGGTTGATTTTACCTTTCAGGGTGTCATTTTCTCTATTTAGAGTCTGCATCCCCTTAGCCATTTCACCAATTTTGCTTTTTAAAGATTTCATTTCATCAGTGTTTTTTTCCATTTTTTCTTTTACCTCCCTATTTTGGTTTTTAAAATCCTCCTTTAGCTCTTCCAGGAATGCTTTTTGGGCTTGAGACCAGTTCACATTCCCTTTTGAGGTATCAGATGTGGGCATAGTGTCAGTGCTATCGTCTTCCGAATTGGTATCTTGATCTTCCCTGTCTCCATAAAAAGAATTAATGGTCCTCGGTTTTTTCGTATTCTTCTTTGTCTTGGTTAGCTTTTTCTTGGATATACAGTGGATTTGTGCTTTTTAGGGCTCAGGGAGCTCTGTCCCAGGTTTCTTGTTCTGGGAATTGTGAGGCTAGTTACTGGCTTTTTGTGTTGTGGCCTTTGGGTTCCTGAGGTGTGGGGGAGGGTTCGTCTGGCTGCTGGAAGTCTCCTCTTCCCCTGGGGCTGCTCTCCAGCATGAGTGGTCTCAGCCACTGTCTGTGCTAGTGTCCGCCCCTTCCCCTGCCTGTGCAAAGGCACGTCTGGGTTCCCGGCGTTGACCCTTGCTGGCCCCACCCTTCTGGGACTCAGGAATTCCCACGGTTTGGCTACTGAAGCCCCAATTCTGGGTCTTCTATCCCAGGGTTTTTCCGAAGGTATCCTCTGGGTTAGGGAGGGTGGGATGAGAGCTATTTATCTGGCCATTATGTCTCCTGGAAGTTCAAGAAGGCAAGTTTCAAAGCTTTGGGCTCCAAGCCTCAGGAATAGATGTGTCATGGCCACAGGTGCTGCACTGCTGCCTTCCATCACTTTGACAGACTCCCATCCTGTGTTGGGAGGCCTTGGGATCTCTGCAGTTTTGGGGCACCCAACTTCCTCCCAGCCTGGATTGCTGGCTGGTTTCCGCAGCTGCTTCCTCTTTGGTGTGGTCTGGTGCAGTTCTGTGCATCAGACACTCCCCCAGCCTACAGATCCATTGTGGACTCTCCTGGCTTGGAAATTTGCCCCACTCAGTCTACTAGTGGTTTGGTTTCTAAATCTCTCAAGTCTGCTCAGATTCACTTTTTTGGAGATATCTGACAGAACTTGTGAGAGAGCTCTGGTACGATGCTGTTTTCACGCAGCCATCTTGGCTCTGCCCCCACAAATGACACAAATGTGGTACTAATACTTAAACCAGGAAGTAAAAACAGACAAAGAAAACTATAGACCAATTTCCCTAATGCATATTGATGCAAAAATTTTAAATAAAATATTACCAGAAAGATTGTAGCAACTTATCAGGAGAGTAACACACTACAACCAGGTAGGATTTATTCCAGGAATGCAAGGCTGGTTCAATATTAGGAAAACTATCAGCATAATTAATCATATCAACAACAAAACTGGGAGAAACCATATGATAATCTCAATACATGCAGAAAAAGCTTTTGACAAAATAAAACACCCATTCCTATTAAAAACACTGGAAAGCATAGGAATAAATGGAGTCTTCCTTAAAATTATAAATAACACCTACCTAAAACCATCAGCAAGCATTATATGTAATGGGGATAAGCTGGATGCATTCCCAGTAAGATCAGGGGTGAAACAGGGATGGCCATTATCACCCCTATTATTCAATTTGGTACTAGAAATTTTAGCTTTAGCATTAAGAGCAGAAAAAGAAATTGAAGGAATTAGAATAGGCAAAGAAGAAACTAAATTATCCCTTTTTGCAGATGATATGATTATTTTCTTAGAGAATCCTAGAGATTCAAGTAAAAAACTACTTGAAATAATAAAAACATTAGCAAAGTTGCAGGATATAAAATAAATCCACATAAATCCTTGGCATTCCTATATATTACTAACAAAGGCCAACAGCAAGAGAAAGAGAAATTCCATTTAAAGTTACTCTAGACACTATAAAATATTTGGGAGTCTACCTGCTAAAACAAACCCAGGGCCTATATGAACACAATTATGAAACCCTTCTCACACAAATAAAGTCAGATCTAAATAAATGGAATAAAGTCAGTTGCTCGTGGTTAGGCTGAGCAAATATAATAAAAATGACAATCTTACCTAAATTAATTTACTTACAAGTCAAACTACCATAAAATCATTTTACAGAGGTGTATAAAATAATAACAAAATTCATCTGGAAGAACAAAAAGTCCAGAATATCAAGGGATTTAATGAAAAGAAATGCTAGAGAAGGTGGCCTAGCCGTACCCGATATCAAAATGTAGTATAAAGCAGTAGTCATCAAAACTACCTGGTACTGGCTAAGAAGCAGAGTAGATCAGTGGAATAGGTTAGGTACACAAAATGCAGAAATCAATGACTATAGCAAATCCGCTCTTTGATAAACCCAAAGAATCCAGCTTCTGGGCTAAGAATTCACTATTCCACAAAAACTGCTGGGAAAATTGGAAAATGGTACGGCAAAAACTGGACATAGACCAATATCTTACACAGTATACCAAAATAAAATCAAAAGGGGTTCATAATTTAAAAATAAAGGTTGATACTATAAGCAATTTGGGAGAGCATGGAATATTTTACCTATCAGATCTAGGGGAAAGGGAAGAATTCATGACCCAACAAGAGAGAAAGAGCATTATAAAATGTGAAATGGATAATTTTGATTATGTTAGACTGAAAAGTTTTTGTATAAACAAAGCCAATGCAACAAAGATTATAGGGAAGCAGAAAATTGGGAGAAAATCTTTATAACCAATGGCTCTGATAAAAGCCTCATCTCTAAAATATACAGGGAACTGAGCCAAATATATAGGAATACAAGTCATTCCCCAATTGAGAAATGGTCAAAGGATATGAACAGTCAGTTTTCAGAGGAAGAAATTAAAGTTATCTATAGGCATATGAAAAAAATGCTCTAAATCACTACTGATTAGAGAAATACAAATCAAAACAACTCTTAGGAACCACATCTCTCCTGTCAGATTGGCTAACATGACAAAACAGGAAAATGATAAATGCTGGCGAGGATGTAGGAAAATTGGAACATTAATACATTGTTGGTGGAGTTGTGAATAGATCCAGCCATTTTGGACCCAGCAATACCACTCCTAGCACTATATCCCAAAGAGATCACGCAAGTGGGAAAAGGACCTGTATGTACGAAAATATTTATAGCACTTCTTTTTGTGGTAGCAAAAAATTGGAAATCAAGGGGATGCCCATCAATTGAGGAATGGCTGAATAAGTTGTGGTATATAAATGTAATGGAATACTATTGTGCTATTAGAAATGGGGAAGATATGGACTTCATAATAACCTGGAAAGACCTACATGATATGATGCTGAGTGAGAGGAGCAGAACCAGGAGAACATTGTACACAACCACAGACATAATGCTTTTGTGATGACTAACTTTGATAGACTTGGCTCTCCTCAGCAATACAAGTTTCAAAGACAGCTCCAAAGGACTCATGATGCAGAGAGCTGGCTACATCCAAAGAGAGAACTGTGGAGTCTGAATGCAGACTGAGGCAAACTACTTGCTCTCTTTTTTTTCCTCTTCTTTTTTGGTTTTGATTCTTCTCTTTCGTGATTCCATTCCTTTGGTAATAATTCTTCTTTGCAACTTGACTATGGTGTAAATAAGTTAAATGCAGAGTTTATGTAGAACCTATATTGGACTGCATGCCATTTTGGGACGAGGGGGGAGGGGAGGAAAGGGAAGAAAAATTGAAACTCAAGAACATGTAGAACTAAGTGATGTAAACTAAAACTAAAACTAAAAATCTAATTTAAAAAAGGGACAGGGTCAAAGGAGAAAATTGAATAAAGGTGGACAGGATAGGATGGAGGGAAATATAGTTAGTCTTTTACAACATGACTATTATGGAAGGTTTTTGCATAACAATACATCTATAACCTATATCGAAGTGCTTGCCTTCTCAAGGAGGGTGGGTGGGGAGGGAAGAAGGGAGAAAATCTGAAACCCAAAGTTCTAAAAACAAATGTTTAAAAATTGTTTTTACATGCAACTGGGAAATAAGATATACAGGCAATGGGGTAAGGAAATCTTTCTTACCTTACAAGAAAGTAAGGGGGAAAGGGATGGGGGTAGGGGAAGGGAGGGCAGACTGGGGAAAGGGGCAATCAGACTACATGACATCTTGAAGTGGGGGGAGGGTAGAGATGGGGAGAAAATTTGTAACTCAAAATCTTGTGGAAAGGAATTTTGAAAACTAAAAATAAATTTTTAAAAAAAGACGAGGCTTCTGCTTTTGGGAGGAGCCAAATAAAATGGAAATTTAAAAAAATCACAGGTCCAGACACCTCACACAATTCCACTCCCCAAATATCCACCATACACAAATAGAATGTGACCCCACAGGGATGGTTGCTAACACAGGGCATATTGTGAATCTCGTCATGGAGAGGCAAAACACTAAATTCAAATTGGAGGTGGGCAGTGAGGCTCTGATGCCTGAACATTTTGTTTCTCTGTCCATTCCTTCCACCTGACTTCTTATGCTTCTAAGAATACTGCCTTCTGGTAAAATGAGATCTATCCCTTAACATCTTTTTACAACTCTTCTGAAAAGAGAGCCATAAAACATGCACTTTTGTCTGACAAAACTTGTTCTAGTTCTCCTATGAATACAAATAACAATACATAATAGCTAATATTTATATAGTAGTTACTATGAGCCAATCACTATGCTAAGCACTTTTATGGTTATGATCTCACACAACTAGTGGTTGATGTGCAATAGGAAGGAACTCAGAACTTCGTGATTCCAGGCCCAGGGCTCTATCCACTGCACCACCTAGCTGCCAGGAATGAACTACTTTGTTCAGAAATAGCTGAACCATCCATGGGGCAAAGGGAAAGAATTATTTTCTGGAAATACTATGCTACATAGAATGTCAGATACCATTGAGATGTGGATTGGTTTTGCTCAGCCGCTTGTCTCCCTTCTTCATTCGCTGATAAAAAGCATGATTCTCTGGAGGAGAGAAAGATTTGGAAATCCAGGTGATACAAAGAGAAGAGAAAAGGAACAAAGGAACATGCATTTTTAAGAGCTCATTATTTTCCAGGCACTGAGCTAAGTGCTTTAAAATATTATTTCTTGATCATTAACAGAATATGCCGATAAAAGATTTTTAAAGGAAGTATTCCTGAGATCCTAAAAAGGGACAAATACAGAGACAAGGGTGGCAAAATGAATAAGGCACTAGACATGGAGTCGTGAAGACCTGGATTCCGTTCCTACTTTACTAATTGTGTGAAGCTGGGTGTGTCAGGTTCCTTAATTCCTTAATCCGTAAAATGAGGGGATGGGACTCAAGGGCCTCTAAGGTTCATTCCTGCTTGGAATCTATAATTCTGTGATTTCGTAAGTATCATGCCACAGTACCATAAAATACATCATGATTTGACTAATGTGGGTACACGCTTCAGTGATACACATTGCAGTCCCTTCATCCCTTAGTAAATGGTCTTCATGAGTTTCAGTGGACAAAAAAAGGTTTTTCTTTTTGTCGAATTTTTCTAAACTTAGTTCAACTGTTTCTTGGACAAGAGATGTAGACCATTATTCAGGCTCTGCTCAAAGCACTTGCTACGGCTTCATAGGATTCAGGTTCACCTTCAAGTCATGAATTATGTCACATCTGGTGACAACTGACTCATGCCCTTCACATTGTGGTGAATCCTCGAAACCCTGGTATAGTCTCACAAAAATAAGCCTGACTTTGTTCCCAGCAAATGGACAGTGGACAGGACAATTAGCACGATCTGGAATAACAGTAATAATTAGTTCGCATGGATATGGTACTTCACAGAGTATCCCCAAATTCTTACTGTTTTTCCAATTAAACTGCATTAGGACTTTTGAAATACTCGGCATAAAATTATCTCTTTGGAGTCTCACAGTGGCCCTGTGGAGTATAATTATGCCCATTTTATATGTAAGGCACCTGAGGTTCTGAGAGCTTAAGTCATTTTCCCGGGGTCACTAAGCTGGCATCAGAAACATGACCTGTGTTCAAAGACTTTATTACCAAGTCCATCATTTTGAGTATTCTATTCTGCTGGTGTTGACTGGCCTTTTTGCTTCTTACCACCAGAATAAACTTGTGTTTAGCAATGCATTTCCATGCCCCATGATGCACACCCAGCCTAGTGCTTCCCAACAATGCTTTCATTCAGAGAAAGCAGCGTCTGTGTCCTTCTTGGATAAGAATAATAAGAGCTATCAGGTCTATACCACTTTGAAACATGGAATGCACCCTCCATATTATCTCATGTGATCCTCACAACAACCCCTGTGAATTGGGGGCTATTATTATCCCCATTTTACAGATGAGCTAACTGAGGCAGCACAACTTTCTCAGAATCTCACTGGTAGGAAGTATCAAAGGCAGGATTTGGCCTTGGTCTTCCTAAGTTCAATACTCTATCCACTTTCTGCCTAGCCATTTTGAGGCACCAAGGTGACTCTAAGACTAGCCCTTGTGATAAGAAGTGATTTCTCCATGCATACACTCCTGGGGAATGCAAAAGTTCCATCTTAGCACTATCTGCCAGGGTCTTAGGAGTCAGAGCTATGAAACAAAGCATCTACCACAGCATTTGTGTCTTCTGGAAGACAAACAATCTTCAACTCAAACCTAAGATGTGTGTTCTTAAGATCTGAGCCTCCTCCTAGGTCCTGGTTATTCTGCCTTGGTCATGAGAAATGACTCCCAGAGAGTGTTTGGTACCTGTAAGCCTGTTCCCACTGCTAGAATTCCAGAGCCACCGTTAGAGCCTCCCAGCCCCTTTTGGCATAGTTAGACTCTGGCCATGGGGATTACCTGAAATAAGAGGCTACCAAGGTTTGCCACTATTATCTTCCTGAGTCTGAATTAAGGCTGCCCTAGAGGTATTCCTGAGGGGGCATCTAGGTAGCCCTCAGTGGATATAGAGTGGTGGGCCTGAAGTCAGAAAGACTCATTATCACTCAAGCATGAGAGGAACTATGGAGTTCCTTGTGCCTGTTTGGACTCATGCAATAAGAGAGTGATTTCAACTGATTCAGCCTTTAGTCCCCAGAGAGAACTCAATTTCAAGAAACTTCTCCATATCTTTCAAGGAAAAACTAGCCTAACTTGAATGGAAGGAGGGATTTAAAAAGAAAAAAATATATATATATATATATGTATATATATATATAGAGAGAGAGAGAGAGATACATAAATATACGTATATATATGAACATGCATACATGTATATACATATATTGACATATCATAAATTTGTATATATTCATGGCTACATAGGATACATATATGTACACACACACATATATCTGTATGTAGGGGTAGATATACAATTTTTTTTCTTGTAAATTGTTGAATAAACTATAAGTGGCTCCAGTCTTAAACCTAAATCACCAGGATACTCTTCGGAGTCAGGCCCAACCCAGAACCCTTCTCATTTATAAAATGCTGAAAGATGGCAGCATTATTGGCCTGTCTCAAGGATGTCACGTCTACTTTTAAAGGCTGTGGAACTTGTGGAGAGCTGTCTTCTATACATTACCAGCATCAATCTGACTTAAGCAAAAAGCAACTCAGACATCTGGATTTTGCTCTCTGAACCCTGCCTAAGGTAGAGGTCAATATAGGATGATGGAAGAGACTACTGCATTTGGAGATAGAGTGCCTAGGTTGGAATCCAGGCCCTCTGTAGCCTATCTTGGGCAAAGCACTTAACCCATAGGACCTCCCATTGTAAACTAAGGCTTTTTACCTAGATGATCTCTAAGTAGCTGCCTCTAAAACATCACTGTAGAATGTGATGATATGACAAGGTGATCTCTAAGGTTCTACTGTCTACCACATCTTTCCCATTTTTCCCACTCGTGCAGCCAGAACATCCACTGCCACAGGTCAGACCCTTATCACCACTTCCTTGACAGTCTCTTGTGACAATTGACCTTTCTCTGTTTTCTCTTTTTCAGTCCTACTACACTTCCTTTGTGAAGTTTTTCTGATCCCCACAAAGTCCGTAGTGTCTCGTCCCTCTTCAGATTACCTTGTCCATACTTCTCAGTGTCCAGATGTGGAATGAAGGTTCTCTGAAGGCAGGCAGACTTGGATTTCTTTTTAGATTTCTATTCCTCGTATGTAGTACAGAGCCTTCCCCAGAATAGGGATCTAGTTCATATTTGAAGGATAGGGTTGATTCTCTTTGAGTTTTGGCAAGTAGATGTTGCATTGGATAAAGTGTTGGATGGGGAGCCAGGAAAACCTAAGTTCAAATCTAGCCTCAGACTTTAATAGTTGTGTGACCCTGAGCAAGGCAGAACCTCCACATAACTCAGTATGCTCTTCAGTAAAATGGGAATAATGTAGACGAGGGGTAACAGTGCTTCATTTCCAAGATTTGTGAGAATGAAAATGAAATGATATTTTAAGTCTTATTTAACTTTATTGTCTTCCAATTAAATGTAAAAAAAATTTTCAACATTCATTTTCAAAATTGAGTTCCAAATTTTCTCCCTCCTTCCCCATACCCCGCCACAATGGGAAGGCAAGCAATTTGATATAGTTATTTATACATGTGTAAGCATGCAACACATATTTCCATATTAGTCATGTTATAAAAGATAACAACCAAAATAAATGCCCAAGACAAAGTAAAAAAAGGCATGCTTTGTACTGCCAGTCCTTTCTCTGCAGATGGATAGCATTTTTCATGATAAGTCCTTTAGAGTTGTCTTGGAGCATTGTATTGGTGAGAATAGCTACGTCATTCACAGATGATCATCTTCCAATATTGCTGTTATTGCATACAATGTTCTCCAGGTTCTACTAATTTCACTTTGCATCAGCTCATGTAAGTCTCCAGGTTTTTCTGAGAGCCTCTAGCTTATGCTTTATTATATCACAATATTATTCCATCAATATTTTATACCACAAATTGTTCAGCCAGAGGAAAAGGAGTAATCTTCCATGAGGTAGAAAAATAGATTGGGACCAGGTTGTGAACGACTTTGGAAGCTAAACACGGCTTCTATTTTTTCCTAAAGGCAATAGGGAGCCAGTGGAGTTTATTGCAAGGAGGAGAGATATATTCAGATCTGTACATCATGAAAATTATTTTGGCAGCTGTGTGGAAGAGAGACTGGAATGGGGAGAGACTTTGGGCATAGAGACCTATTGGGATTCAGTCATCTAAAAGAGAGGCTATAAACTTGAGTAGTAGCTGTGTTAATAAGGAGAAAATGTTCAGATACAAGACATATTGTGGAGGGAGATATAAGACTTGTCAATAGATGGGATATGTGGGGTATTAAGAATGGGACTGACTCAAACTAGTACCCTCTTGGTTCAGTTTTGATGTTGGAATGAAAGGGAGTCACTAGTAGGTCATTCAATCATCAAAGAAGGTTTACTTAGTTTTAACAGAGGAAATGTACTGAAAATATATACTCCAGCTTTGAGCTTGGCTAGATGTGGAATCAGCATAACCGGGTATGACAAGTCATGGGGTTTGGGCATGTTTTAGGTGGTGCAGTGGATAGAGCTTGGTGCCAGAAAAACACGTCTTCCTGAGTTAAAATCTGGCCTTAGCCACTTACTAGCTATATGACCCTTTGCAAGTCACTTTACCCTGTGTGCTTCAGTTTCTTCCACTTTACCGTGAATTGGAGAAGGAAATGGCAAGCCACTCTAGTATCTTTGCCAAGAAAACCCCAAATGGGTTCACAAAGAGTTTGATACAACTGACAAATGACTGAATAGCCACCACCAAATCAGAACGGTCCCAATATCATGAGAGTGTACTTTTATGGCCTTAGGTGTCCAGGAAGCCACGTCCATGTGACCAAAGCTACCTTAGTCTTTCGAGCTAAGTTGTAGCCTTAGTCTTTTGAATTAATTAAGAGATAGGGACAGGGATGGCTTTGTTGCTTTTCAAGGAAAATCTAGCCCACTCTTCAGGGGGGAAGGAGGTTTGGATGTTGCTCTCACCACATGGGGTGAGGAAGAGGGGGAGCTTCAGGATAATGCTGTGGTTATGAACTTCAGGGACTGATACATATCTGAGAATTCAATTCAGTACTACTAAGGCATCTCTACAGTGATTTGAAAAAGCAAGCACAGATGATTAGAGAAATATTTTTGTACTTTTTTCCAAAGACTTTAGCAGGGAGTCTCTAACAATCTATTAACAATGGATTTCAGAAACTGAACAAAAGATCTGTGATTTCCTCTGCCTGAGGAACTCTGTCCAAAAAGTCCAAAAGATGACTAGTCTGAGGCACAGAAAAGTTAAATGACTTGCATAAGGTCACACAACTACTTTCACAAGAAAGACTTGGAACTCAGGTCTTCCTTATTTTGAGACTAGAACACTATCCCATGCTCCCTCAATTCTAGAGAAGCAAGGATGGAATGGAAACAGCAGTATAAGGCAGATGATGACAATGGAAGAAACACAAAAGGCAAGCAACAAGGGTGCTGAGGTACCATTGCTTTTGCCACTTCTTTCCCATTAGAAAGTCTCTTTTTCTCGTTCAAAGCTAACACTAAATTTTGCAAAACAAAAGTCTTGGATTTGATAGAAAGATAATATTGCACTAAAAAGTGGAAAGAAATTCTAAATTTAGAGAGGTATCTGAGAGGATAGTTAGTTTAATCCCCTTCGTTTTGCACTTAATTGAAATAGAAAAATGAAAAAGAACAACCCTGACAATAAACATTATGATTGACTATGTGTCAATCAAGACAAATTTCTGATTAGGCCATTTCTATACGTCTTTTCTTCTGCACCTTGAATCTATCACCTGTCTGGGGAGCTGAGAAGCAAACTTCATGTTTCCTCTGGAGTTGTGTTTGTCATTGTGTGAATGAGTAATTTCCTTATTTTACATGCAGTCCCGGTACACTGGCCTAAAAGAGACCAGTCCATGGATGGTGCATCTCCACCTGCTTTAGTCTAAGTTACAATGTGGAAATTTGGTGAGAACTGATTTCTGGCTAAGTATAACTGAGATACTTGTGTGATGCTGAAGTCTTTTTAAGCAGCTGTGGAACTAGAAGAACTAATGACTCAGCTGAGTGGACATACAAAAGGAATGACTTGCATTTTCATCACTTTTCCTTTTCTTTATGAATATGAGGAAAGGCTCCTTAAAGTTGGTACCAAGTCACAGGAGTAGACAGGGGCTTGACCACATCTCCCACTTTGTCATAGTGATAATGACCACATGGCCATCTCTGTCTCTTTAGTTATTCTTTCTTGATTTCATCAGGTAAAGGAGTATTCCAAAATGGAAGTCTCCAAATGACCTTGTGAGTTGGGGAGATCCAGAGGTACCATCAGAGATCAAAGCTGAATTGCAGCAGGAACAGTGGCCATTAGAACACTACTGGTTCGTGGCAGTGGAAGCAGTTGCACTTGGATGTAGAAAGATAGTGTGTGGGTCAGAGACCACTACTCACATTAAAAATAGACAGCAACTGTTATTGAAAAAAGTCAAAGAGGAATTTATTGCTTTCTCATGAGAAAGGACACACCTCAGCATGGCCCAAGATGATGCCAGCACGTGTATGTGTGTGTGTGGCATACAGCTCAAAGCAAGTTATACAGACCCTCACACAGAGTTCCCCCACCCCCTACTGGTTCCTCTTTCCATTGACTGGATTTGGAGTTCACATTCTAAACAAGGAATCTGTTCCCAGCAACATAGAACAAAGACCAAAAAGGCAGGTGTGAGAACGGGGAAAAGGGAGTAAAATCTAGATAAACAGGACTCTGCAGGTATCTGTCTACTGGTGTAATTTCTTATCTCTACTTTCTCAGCAGAGCAGTTCCTAAAAATATAGAAGAGGTGTGGGGTGGGGGTGGATGGTAGGAGAGGTAAGGTCTTGTCCTATACTGAGGGGGCTTCACTATTTCAGCATTCCATTCAATAGTCACTACCGAAGGATAGTGGGAGGGAGGAACCATGACCCCTTATGGCAAAAAGAAGTGACTGTGATGGATTGTAGAAATGCAGCAATCCTCAGAGTCCAGCAGAGAGCTAGAGCTAAGGGGAATTTCATGAGAACTCCATCAAGGGGGATAAAGGATTTTCAGGACCAGGTGTGGAAGGTATCCTTTTCCTACTTAAGAATACATGCCGTATCTCTGCAGTTGACTCTGAAGACAAGGGTCAAGATTTAATCAGGCCCAGGGTTCTAGTCTAAGATCTCCTTTGTCCTGATTCCCACCTAGTGTGTTAGTCATTTGTCTTAGCATTGTGTCATCCACAACTTTGGCAGGAGTACCATCTATGACTTCAGCAAAACCATTGACAAATATGTTGACTGCCACCATCCTTGGAGAGCAGCTCAGTGTTGTCTGATGTGTACTATTAGTTGGAGAGATATGATGCTTTGTATCTTTCAAAGTGTTTCTCTATGTATTGCCTGATGAAAGTCAACTAACCTAAGAATGTTGCTCATGTTCAATACAGGCATTTATTTTCCTGGACTAGGCATATTTGTTGCAAGCGTCTTTTTTTCCCCAGTGTTAGGGGGACAGAAGTAGGGGAAATGGAAGCAAATTAGAATAAATGTTAGATAATTGAAAAAAAAAGCTAATTTTTAAAAAGACATTTTATTTCAGCTTTATATTTATGCACATATGTATGTTTATATATATCTACATATGCACTTCTATGTAGTATTTATTTGTATTTTATTATAATGTATATCCACATATCTGCTATATATATGTATACATAATATTTTTGTTGTTGGGTTGTTTCGGTAATATCTGACTCTTTGTTACCCCATTTAAATTTTTTTTGGCAAAGTCATTGGAGATGATTGTCATTTCCTTCTCCAGCTCATTTTTCAGATGAAGAAACTGAGGCAAACAGGGTTAAGTGACTTGCTCAGGGTTACCCAGCTCCTAAGTGTCTGAGGGCAGATTTGAATTCCTGTCTTTCTGACTCCAGGCCACTGACTCTATTCACTGTGCTCTGAGCAGCCCTACAAAATGTCACTCCAAAATGAAATTCAATCTTTAATTTACTGGCTACAACAATATTACTACCAAGATCTTGAAAGAAAAAAATGACTGAACTCATCATAGTCTTGGCAAGAAAAACTTACTGCAGGGCAGTGTAAAAATCGTCAAAAAGTAATTGCTTTTTACACCTTATTGAAATGTGGCGTGTGTGTGTGTGTGTGTGTGTGTGTGTGTCTGTGTCTGTGTCTGTGTCTGTGTCTATGTGTCTGTGTGAATGTTAAAAATCATGGGGTTTCTTAATAAGAGTAAGAACACTTATTCAGACCTGCCCCCGCCCAGAACACAGACCCCCTTGAGCCATTCGACATCAAGACCCAAACTGGGGCAATTTTTCCCTCGGCCTCTGAGGGGTAGATGGGGGGATGGTCCTTTGCAGAGGACACGGGGAGGGGTCTGAAAGGTCGCATGAAGCCGAAGAACAGAGTCCAAAGAGAGGGCGAGGAGTCACAGACTTCTCCCTCGTGAACAATCGGCAATTGCGGGAGTTATTCTACTTGGGGGGGGGGGGGGGCGCGGTGTTTGAAAATGGCTCCAACCACTGGCAGGACCGACCCGGAGTCTGAGTCTCCAGGGACTCCAGGTGTAACGCAGGAAGCCCCAGCTTGGCACACAATACCTGTGGTCCCGCTGGCAGGAAAAGAGCCTGGGGAGCTTTGTTACTGGGTAGTAGAAGGCGGGGGTAGGAGGGTGGGAAGGTGGGGGAGGTTGTGAGCTGCCACAGGGTGGGGAGAGCGGGGCAGACCACCCTTCTTTCTTCACGCACCTGCGCCCTAGAAAAGGCTCCAGGGAAGGAGGGGCGAGAGGGGGCTTAGGTGCGCGGTGCTCCTCGGGCCTGCATGTGCAGTTCTTGACTTCAGCGCGAAGTCGAAGGCCACACGTGCCTCAAGGCCCGAGAACTTGGCTCGCACTTTGGGCGCCAGGTGCTTAGCATGCAGGAGTAGGGGCAGCAGAGGCAGCAGCAGGAGCGCGGGGCGATAATCCTCACACTTCAGTCCTCCCCATCTACCAGGGAGCGGCCTCACTCATTGGCCTGAGGCCCAGCACGCCCTGCCCCTGACTGCCACGTGATAATGAAGTATAGAGCTCTCTCCCCTCCTCCCACCCCAACCGGCCCCCAACGGCCTCCCCTCTCAGACCCGTTTTTGGATCCTAGCAACGGGGTGGGGCGGTGGGGTGTTGGGAGGACGGGACAGCCCGACCTAGCGCCCTGTGGGCTCTGTCCTGGAGCCACGGCAGGGTCCTCTCCCTTGGGCTGCCCGAGACTCCCAGCGAAGGCCTTGGTGAGAAAGCGCATCGAGCTGCCCGTGCAAGCCCCACCCCCACGCCCACCCCCAGTGCCTACCCCCAGTGCCCTGGAACCTGAAAGCACTTGGGGGCTCAGGAGGGGATGGCGGGCGAAGCCCAGTCCATGTGTGGATGTGGGGAAGGTTTGGGGGAGGGGGTGAAGAGAGGGAGAAGAAACCCAGGGATGCAGGGAACCCAAACCAACGTTCCAAGGAAGGGGCCACCTGGAATGAATTGGTGGACCCAAGCAGTCTTTAAGTCAAGGAGACAAAGATTTATTCCCCTTTTTCAGCGGCCAAGAGTTCTTAGGGAACCTGCAACCATAGAGAGGTGCAGGGGGAATCTCGATAGAAGCTAATAGGGGATGGGGGGCGGAACATGTCAGGTGTTTGGGAGTGGTATTAGGGAGTGGTTTATGGCCTTCGCAAGGACTGGTTCTTCAAGGAACATGCACATTTAGTATCTACTGTGCAGGCTTTTTATCCAGAGTTCTCTAGGAAATAGCCCACAGGGGGATGACTAGGGGTGTGGTCTTTACTGTGAAATGTCAATAAGTTCACTATCGGTCAGGGCTAAAGGGAATAGTTTCTCATCTAGTGTATTGTTAGACAAAGTACTATCTCTAAGATACGTGTTGGAAAGGTCAGTGAATAGTAAATATGGTTATGACTCAGTGTACAGTTGGTTGTCAGCATCCGGAAATCAGTCTATAGTTGTGCATAGCTGCTTAGGAAGGAAGAAGCAGAGATGAGTTGGGGCAGGCATTCCTTTAGCTAGATAGAAACAGCCTGAGAGAGAGTATGTTTTGGGAACAGGATGTGTTTATGAGAACTGGATGTGTTTTGGAATTGGGGTTCAGGCACAGGCACCCAAGCAGAGGCTGTTGGAATTTAGGGTCCAAGCACAAGCAGCTCGGAGGACAGTCCCCAAGTAGGGACACCTGGGGGCTGGGGGCTGGTTGTAGGGACAACTTTGAGGTTGAAGGGCCTGAAGACAGGAGTAAGGAAGGAGGCTTTGGACTCTGGGACTTAGAACAATTCAAACACTAGGTTATTTTCAGAGCTACAAAAGATCTTTATTTTTCATTTTCAAAGCTGAAGATCTGTGGGTAGAGACAGAACTTGGAGTTTGGCTTAGCATCACACCATTCACCCTCCACATTCAGATGACTTCTTTTCTGCTTTACACTGCTCTCTGTCACCTGCCTTTTTGCTCATCCTTCCAGGTTTGTCAAACCTCCATGTGGGGTTACCCCGCAGTGTGCTCCCTCAAAATTCAGATTGTAACAAACTTATCATTTAGTGATGACTGAGCTAGCCTGGTGTCCAACCTCCTTTGTGAAGAGAATTACTGTTCCCTCTTAATAGATTCCCACCCTGGGGTGAAGGGAGAGGAGGCCATTCTTTCACATTTCCAGTCCAGTCTCTTAACATAAAGGCAGAATTCATGATTTTGAAGAACTGTATATTCCCTTCAGCTACCCTAATACTGAGGTCTCATGAATTACATACATCATCTTTCCATGTAATGTAAACAAAACAGTTCAACTTTAGTAAGTCCCTTATGATTTCTCTTTTTTGTTTACCTTTTCATGCTTCTCTTGATTCCTGTGTTTGAAAGTCAAATTCTCTGTTCAGCTCTGGTCTTTTCACTGAGAGAACTTGAAAGTCCTCTATTTTATTAAAAATCCATATTTTGCCTTGGAATATTATACTCAGTTTTGCTGAGTAGGTGATTCTTGGTTTTAATCCTAGCTCCATTGACCTCCGGAATATCCAAGCCCTTCGATCCCTTAATGTAGAAGCTGCTAGATCTTGTGTTATCCTGATTGTAGTTCCACAATACTCAAATTGTTTCTTTCTGGCTGCTTGCAGCATTTTCTCCTTGATCTGGGAGGTCTGGAATTTGGTAACAATATTCCTAGGAATTTTCATTTTGGGATCTTTTTCAGGAGGCAATTGGTAGATTCTTTCAATTCCTATTTTACCCTCTGGATCTAGAATATCAGGGCAGTTCTCCTTGATAATGTCTTGAAAGATGATATCTAGGCTCTGTTTTTGATCATGGCTTTCAGGTAGTCCAATAATTTTTAAATTATCTCTCTGCATCTATTTTCCAAGTCAGTGGTTTTTCCAATGAGATATTTCACATTGTCTTCCATTTTTTCATTCCTTTGGTTCTGTTTTATAATATCCTGATTTCTCATAAAGTCACTAGCTTCCACTTCTCCAATCTAATTTTTAAGGTGGTATTTTCTTCAGTGGTCTTTTGGACCTCCATTTCCATTTGGCTAATTCTGCCTTTCAAAGTATTCTTCTCCTCATTGGCTTTTTGGAGCTCTTTTGCTATTTGGATTAGTCTGCAGCTGTAGCTCTGCTCAGCTCCCAGCTCCATGCGATAGACCCTTCCCAGCAACCATCGAGGATGTCCTGGGCTGGAGCCCTGCTTCCCTCTACTATTTTGTGGGTTCTGCAGCTCTAGAATTTCTTCAGAGCCGTTTTTATAGATGTTTGGAGGGACTGGGGTTGGGGTGGGGGAGCTTAAGCAAGTCCCTGATTTCCACCCGCCATCTTGGCTCTGCCCCCCCCATGTGAAATTTATAAAGAGAGAAAAAACCAATGAACATGCTGGCATGGTTCTGAATCACAAAATATAACACACTTTCCATATAGAAGACAGAAGCCAAACATTTATTCAGACAGGAAAGCCAAATCTCAACACCAGTAAACCGATTCCATCATAGCAACAAAGAAGTTAAAATACATTATCACTACAGGGAGAACTCCATTCCCAAGCCTTCCCCCCACCCCTGCTGGGACCTTCCCACAAACAAACACAACTAGCTGCTTGCCTGCAACCCTCTCTTTCTCCTTCTGCTCTAACTGCTCTGACTTCACTTCCTTCCTGCCCCACCCTTTCCTGTTCCACTTGTTCAGCAAGCCCCTCTCACCATATGGGAATTAGGCTTCCATTTGACTTAAGCAGGTCACATGGACCTATTAATGGATGGGGAAGATCTTCAAATTAAGCAAAAATACATTATTAATACATTTGACCCCAAGATCTTTCTTATCTGTTACATAGGCCAGTGGGGCAATCAATAGGGCAACTGGCCTCAACAGAACTTTACATCAATATAAGAGGGATAACACAAAATAAGCACACAAAACAATATCATCATTTCCCCCTTGACCAAATGGGGCTCAAAATCTTGGGGTTAAGGGCAAAGGTCTTATCTTCCATAGCTACTTCTTGCTGAAATTGGACGTAGAGCTGTCTCTGCCCCAAGAGGTCAAGAATCCCATTCAAGAAGGCAGTTCTTTAGGTGACATCCAGAGCTTGCTTGATGCCAGGTCCAGGGGGGAACACATCACAATGGGGGAAAGAGGGTAACATCAGGGGATGACATCTGGCTTAAGTGATCAGGCATCTGCAAGTAGAGGGTACTAAGTCTGAAGGAAACAAATCTAGCAAACAAGTTCAACAGACAAAAAGCCAAAAAGAAGCAAGGAGACGATAACCAGAAACAGGATAGATATAGGGTCAAGCATGCTTCTGGAGTCCATGAATCCACTATCATAGTCTCATTCATGGTAGAATGCATGAGTTAAGGGTACAATTTGGTAATCAACTTCTTTTGAATAAACAACGGTTACAGTATTATCTTTCCCATGTACTATAATTTCTGCATCCTTTGGAACATTGTCCAGCTTCTGCTTTACCCATACTTTAGCTCCCAATTCTGTCAGTAGAACCAAATCCTTCAGTTCCTCTGCTAGTTATTTTGGAAGGAGGGTCATTTTTCACAAGGGGTATTGTTTCACAAGGAATAATGATCACTTGAACTATTCTATCATTTTTACAAAACTGTATAGGTTCTTCACCTAAATTTTGGAATGTCACAATACTTTCTCCTTGATAATTAAAATCTGTCACTCCAGCCAATACATGTATTCCTTGAGCTGCTAATCCTGATTTAGGTAAATCCAAAATGATTCTTAAGGATTCTCATACATATTCCAGTGGAGATTTTTCATATTTCTTTTCTATCCAACCAAAAGTCCTCTAAAAAATATAAATTATATCCTGCTGAACCAAGTGTTCCTGGATACAGCATTGGGATATCTTCCCTCATAGTCCAATACTCAATGTTTGGGATCTTATGTGTTTGCTGTTTTCTAGTTTGTAGATTTGGGGTCATCATTCTGGCTAGAGGTGTACTTCCCCCCAATGGTCTATAATTCGAATTATGTAAAGCAGTGAACAAATTCTCTTTCTAATGGTTTTTTTAAGATTATTTATTTTTAGTTTTCAACATTCACTTCTACAAGATTTTGAGTTACAAATTATTTGCCAATTATTTCTAGCCAAAAAGACTTCTGGATCTTTCAAACTCACAAGCCTGAATACATCTGTCTCAGGAGAGATACTCATTCGCCTAAGATTGAGAAAGAACAAAAAAAAGTAGTCCAAATCCAGGCCCATGGTTGCCTAGGCAAGATTTGTCCTTTATTTGTCATGTGCTCTTGTCCATAGATCTGATGGAATCCACAACCAGAAGGGAAGAAAAGGACTTGGGGTAGAGTCATTTCTTTATAAATGTCTTCTGAATCATTGGACTTTCAAGCTCAGTGGCCAGTAAAAAACCTGCCTCATCACCTCGAAGCCCCAGGCTCCCTCGGCATTGAGATACCATGTGGTGTCTGCAATTTGTCCCAGGGCTGGGTTGCACATGTAGGTGGCCAAAAGCACTAAAGACCACTTTGCCCATGCTCTGTTCAAACCTTGTGACAATGCAGTAGAAGGATGTGATTTAAGAAACGATGAATGTGATAGGTTCAGAGAAACCAAGGAATGCTGGTTTCAACTGATGCAAAGCAAAATGAACAATTCACATGATGACCAAAATAATAATAATGTAAAATTTATAATAATTATTACATTATATTATAATAAATATAAAATTTATATATAAATATATTTAAATAAATGTGTTTAAATATTTCAATAAATACATAATGTTTAAATAAAAATAATAAAAAACCCAATAATGACCAGAATTCTGATCAATGTGATGAGGTCTCTAGAAGACTAATAATGAAGCATGCATCCTGCCTTTTGTGAAGTAATACACTAGAGCTGTAGAAAGAACCACATATTTAAAGCAATAGTCAATGTGTTTGTTTTGCTTGATTATATTGGTCCATTAGGGTGGAGTGAGGGAGGGGAAGAGTTGGTAGGTAATGAGAATGATTTTTTTCAAAGGAGAAATGAAAGAAAAAAGGCTAAATTAAGCAATTTAGAAATAGCAAAGAACATTCACAGATGAAACTGGTGGGTAGACAAATAGACATGAAGTGAAATAAATCTACCAGTGTTTCTATACTAATCCAACTTCATGTTGAATGAAAAATGAACCACCACATATGGACCCTAATACCCCAGTCAACGATAAGTTATATGGAGTAAAAATATTACTTAAGATGAAGTCAGGAAGAGCAACTTGACCTGATTAAATAAACACACAGTGAAGAAATTGGTGTTCAGAAGGGAACACATACTAGCAGAGCTGTTTAGTTCTTGTGTTAAATAGACACTTTAAAAAACTCCAAATGCTCAGCAACAGAAATTCATATACTGCATATGGTTTTATATCCACTCCTCTTTTGTGTTTTTCCTTGTTAATCGACATGTTCTTCTTTGTTGAATTAGTAAGAAAAAAGAAAAGGGTTTTAAAAGCTTGAAAGAAGAGAAATATATAGACTGGTAGTTATTGAATTTTCTTTGATCACATTTCTGGGTATTCAGATTATAGGATCGTAGATTTAAGGATGGAAGGGGCCTCAGAGGACAACCAGTCCAACTGCCTTCCTCATTTTACAGATAAGGAAACTGAGTTTCAGAGGTTAGAATTTTTTTGTCTGTTCATTTGGTATTTTCCTTTTTTGAGATAACTTCTTTCCATGATAGTGTCACCTCCCTCCCACCCCCGCCCTCCAGCACCAATTTCTTCACTGTGCATTTGATCAGGTCAAGTTGCTCTTTCTGACTTCACCTTAAGTAATATTTTTACTTCACATAACTTATCATTGATTGTGGTATTTTTTTCGAGATGAAATTGGATTAGTACAGAAACATTGGCAAATTTATTACATTTCACATCCGTTTGTCTACTCACCGTTTTCATCTGTCAATGTTCTTTCATGCTGAGCTTAGGACAACTGCTTCATCCCAACTTTTATTTATTTCTGCTGCTCTACATTCCTTCTCAGGCAATGTTCTGTCTTTTTTTGTGGATGGAAATTTGGAGAGCCAAAAATTTTCTGACCTACTCTGCCATCTTCCCAGAATCCTCCCTCTCTGTCATTTCTAACCTTTCCAAGCTCCAGTTTTCTCATTTATGAAATTAAGTGTTTGGACAAGATAGCCTGCTCTAGATTAGGTCATGGAAAATTAAGAGTAGGCTGTGGATTGGAAACTACAATGGCTAGAAGCCTATCAAAGAACCCAAACCCCTATGAACTACTGAGATGTTACACATAGGCAGCAGTATGCTGGAGTCAGCTCCAATGGGCTATTGTTAAATTTTCGGTGTGAACATTTATACTTCAGTAATCTGAAATTGCTACATATCAGGGTTTGATGCATTGTTTTACTGATTTCTAGACTTAAGAAAGTATTAAAATGCAGATTAAACATAAAAGTGTGTGCATACTTTAAAAAAACTCTGGAGATCCTAGTTGTTAAATATTTACCAGCATACCCCTGTATTGCTTGAGCTCAGCAGTTCAGTAGAAGACAGAGGGAATTAAGTCCTCACCAGACTAGAGGTCTGTTGACTGTAGGCTAATAATAATAACAGCAACAGCTGGCATTTATGTAGCACTTTAATGTTTGCATAGTGATTTACATCCCTTATCTCGTTTGAACTCCATAACGCCTATGACTATACCATCCAATCAACCAACTTTATTTTCTTGCTCTCCAAAATGAACTAAAACTGGACTAGACTCCTTCACTAGATTTCTCACTTTTACATCTTGTTCTGGTCCCTCAGCCTGGAATGCCCTGTTTCCAAAACTCTACCTCTATGAATCTTCTAGTCCTTTCAAAGACCATCTCAAATACTGCCTTCTTCATGAAACCATTCCAGATTCTACAAAATTTTGTGTGCCCCCTTTTCCTTTGAACCCTTGTAACACTCAGTTTTTGCTTTTCTTATGCTACATAATTAGGCACTTAATAAATGTTTATTGGCTAACATCATATACATATGCATTATTTCATTTGATTCTCATAATGATCCCATGAGGTAAGTCCCTATTTTACAGATGATAAAACTGAGGCTCAGACAGGCTGGGAGCTCTGTCCAGGGTCACATGCCTAATAAATATTTGAACCCAGGACTTCCTGACTCCAAGTCCAAAATTCTACCCCACTGCCTCTCATTGATCTGCATGACTTCAGAAAGTACCTACATTGATAAGATCACAGAGCCATTGGAACAGTATTGTTAAGAGAATTTGGTTGGGGCCAGGAGCTTTCCCCCAATTCCGTCTTATTAAATGCCAGTTCTATTTTCTCATACAGTGATGAGTTACATCTCATACAATGTGGGTTACATTGTCTGTTAGTGATGACACTGGATTGCTAAGGAAACAGAGATAGGACTGTTTGATTTCACATCTGTCCTCTCTTACGATTTCATCTACAAGGATTCTCAGGATTATGTGGCTTTCTGCAGATTCTTCTCACCTTATTGATTTTTGTTGTTAATTTGTGAGGTCATACTGTTTATAATCTGCCAACTTCCTTTGTAATGTTTTGTAAGTGATCTTTTACTTGAACTTTGTTTGGCCTCTGCTTGACAAATAGGCAAAACATTTGTTGGCTAAGGCAACTTTCATGCTTTTTTGGCTTCTGTTTTTGTGACAATTGTTTTATATCAGTTAAATCAGACCTATGGCCTGGCCTCCAAAGCAGTCACTAAGAAGTTAATGCTAACTTGTAAGCCACTAGTAGCACTTCAGGGATCTGCCCTTGGCCCTGTTCTGTTAGGCATTTTCATCACTGACTTGGATGAAGGCACAGATTAATTTTTATCAAATTTATGGATGACACAATGTTGCATAAAATATAAGGATCCCAAAAGATGGCTAGAACATAATTAATAAGATGAAATTTAATAGGTTTAATTGTAAAGTCCTACAGTTGTGTTAAAAAAATCAATTTCATACATAAAAGAATGGAGAGGCATGAATAAATAACAGTTGGTGTAGAAGAGATTGGGGGTTTTAATAAACTATAAATTCAGTGAATCAGGAATGACTAACTGGACCCATACAAGTTTATCTGATCTTAGGCTACTTTAAGAGAAGCATAACATGGGACTGATAGTTCTGTTCTCTTCCCTCCTGATAATGCCACATCCAGAATATTGTGTTCAGTGCTGGGTCCTCCACTTTCAAAAGGGCTTATACAAACTAGGGAGCATACAGAAAAGAGTAGACAGAGGAGAGTGATTATGGGGGCAAGGAGCCTTAAGACTATGACCAAAAAAAAGGATCAGTAAAAGGAGCTGAGGATGTTTAGCTTGGAGAGGAAAGAGTGTGGACATGAGCACTATCTTTGAAGTATCTGAAGGGTCATAACACAAATGAGGGTTATGCTCTTGGCTCCAAGTGATAGAACTAGGAGCAATGGCGAGGTAATACAAAATGGAAGATTTAACTTGATGCAGAGAAAAACTTTTCTTAGACACATCCAAAAATGGAATAGGCTATCTCAAGAGATAATGGGTTACCCACTCACATTTAAGAAAAATCTATAATGACTGTTTGCTTGGGATATTGTAAAAAAAGATTACTGATCAGGCCCAAGTTGGATTACTGAGGCCACTGAAGCACCTTCCAAACTCTGAAATTCTATAATTCTAGGAAATGGCAAAAATCAGTCAATGTCTTCATTTTTATTGTTTCCATTTTCAGTCCAAACACTTTGTTTAACCAGGTATGGAGCTTCTGTAAATACATGAAGTATCTTCTCTTCTTCATCCTTTCTCCTAACATAGTATTAATTTTGACCACTGTTCAAACTAGTCAACATTTTACTATAATCATGCCTATGACTCCCCAGATTCTTTAAAATATTTCACTTGGCTCTAGCATTCCCTCAAGCTATCTTACTATTACTTTTCTTAAACTCCCAGCTCTAGGTACATGATCTTATAATAGAGTGTCCTATGATTCTAGAAAAAGTCATCTACATTCATTGTCTACACCTTCCCTTTTCCTCTCAACACATACGATATTGTTTCAACCTCATCACTTAAGTGAAATTCCTCTCTCCAAGTATACCAATGAAAAAATCTCAGTTACCAAATCTAATGGCCTTTTCTTGCTCCTTATTCTTTCTGTCATCTCTGCAGTATTTGACACCATTGAGGACCTTTCCTCCTGTGTACTCTCTCCTCCCTGGGTTTTTATGACACTACTTGCTCCAAGTTCTCTTATATGTCTGGCCATCCTTCCTTAGTATTCTTTGCTACATCATCATTGATGTAGTGTTCGCTCAATGGAGCCATTACACAAAAATCTGACTTGGGCCTTTTCTATATATAGACTATATATAGACTCTCAGTAAACTCATCATCTTCCATATCATTTCTAAGCAGATGACTCTTAGATCCACATATTCAGCCTTTCCTTAGGCCTGGTTTCACATCACCAATTCCCTGCTGGACATTTACAGCTGAATGTCCCGCAGGCAATTCAACTCGACATGCCAAAATGAAACTCATTACATTCCTGCCCCACCTCACCCACCCAAGCATCCCTTCTTCTGAATTTCCCTACTTGTGCTAAGGACACTACCATCCTTCCAACCACCTAGGTTTCCAACAGTCATCCTCTACTCCTCCCCCTCCTTCATTCCCCATATCTAATCAGTTGCCAGGTTTTCTTGATTTTCTCCTAACACATCTCACATCCGTTTCTGTCTTCTTACACAATCACTACCCTATGTCATACCCTCATCTCCTCTTGACTGTACTGTTGTAATAGTCCTCTAAGTGGACTTTTTGCCTAAAGTTTCTCCCTTCTAATTCTTCCTTCATATGGCTACCAAATGGGTATTCCTAAAGCAGAGGTTTCATCATGACACTCCCCTGATCAAGAAGCTCTAATGACTCTCTGTTGACTCTAAGACAAAATACAAACTTCTGTTGGAATTGGCTTTTAGAACCTTTCACAAAATGACTCCAGCCTGATTTTTTAGGCATATTATTCCACATACACTATGCAGGGGTGGGGAACCTGCAGCCTCAAGGCCACATGTAGCCCTCTAGGTCCTCAAATGCTAACCTTTGATTTGTTCCGTGAAGTTTAGATTCAGTTAAAGGGCTGCACTAGAGGACCTAGAGGCCCACATGTGACCTCAAGGCCACAGGTTCCTCACTCTTGCACTATGGTCTAGCCAAATTGACGTACTTCCCACTTCCTCTGCACGACCTGCCATCTCCTGCCTCCATGTCTTTATACAGGCTGTTCCTATTCTTGGACTACATTCCCTCCTTACCTCCACTTTCTTAGAATCCTTGGATTACTTTGAAGTTTAATTTAAGTGCTACATTCTACTTCAGTCGCTGTGCCTTCTACCATTCATATTAATTTGTATTGTTATATCTATATAGAACATATATGTATGTATATATGTGCATTAGATATATTTATGTATTAACACCCATATGCTTTTATACACATATATATACATATACATAATGTATATTCCTTATATATTTTAGTTTCATCTGTAGTAAAAATGTTAATGTGGGTTTTCTTCCAGTAGTTAATCAACTTTGTTGGACAAGCATCTCAGATTTGTAGACTCAACAGTTAATCTTTTGAGACATTCTAAAAACTGTGCACCTCACACAGAACTGAAGACCATTACCCATTTTGGTTTCACAATTCACCATGGTCAAAATATTCATGATCTCTGGGAGACGAGTCTTCTGGAATTAGCTAGGCCAGTTCTTGGGCAGCAGATACCACCTGTCCCAGGGACTACTCCAACATGGGAATAAGCCAGATCTCTTCACTGGCTTAAGCTTTGAAAGTCTAAATCCATTTCCATGTCATGATAAGCCATCAGAGAAACCATTGGTGGAAGACCTTATAGCTGTTTAGTGAATATTGAATAAAATTTGTTGAATTCAATTGAAACATCTGTTGGTATCAGAATGTGGAAGGCCTCGAGTGTCAGGTTAGCCATTACTTGACAAGCAATAGTGAGCTACTGAAACATTTTTAATGGACAAGTCATATGAACAGATCTATGCGTAAGGAAGATTACTATGTCAGATATGTGTGGAAAATGAATTGTAGAGAGGAGAGAATGAACAGGGAAAGCAGAGTTCTAAGATGCTTCCATTATCCCCTGCAAACAAATGGAAGGCAACAGTGGCATCAGTAATACAGAACTCTTGATGATCCCAAAATCTTTAATATTTGATTTTGAAATGGACTGTGTGGTTGTGCTTTTTGAAAGCAGGTTTCTCTTCTCACTTTTGTTTTGCTTGTCTCCACATTAAAATCAGTTGACATTTGTTGAGCCAACATATATTGTCTAGGCAATAGAAGAGAATGATGAGAAATCCTGGTAGCAAAAGAAAGCCAGCATGGAGAGAATGTTCTATAACAGATAACCCACAAAGCAAATAAGCCATCTGTATATAATCAGGACCAGATCATCAGATTTTATTTTGGAAGCCAGCTGCTTTGTTCATTATAAAGGAAGAATATCTTGTTACATGCAATAAATGATTTTTCAAAGACTTAGTAGCCACTTTCCCTTTACAGAAAATTTTGGCATCCACTCAGGAAAAGGACAACTTATAGATTGAACTAACAGATTCCTTTTCCTCTCTCCCAACCTGCTTCTGCTCAAAGTGTATATCAAGGGGAAGTCCAGAGAGGGATTTTCAAGGCTCTACAGTATAGTGGGTAAAGGGCATAGGACTGGAGGGAGGAAAATCCAACAATGACCTTACCTTTCTGAATAAACAGCTTCTGTTTCCCTTCTAGTAGCATACCATCCCCAGAGGCCAATCCAATATCTAGCAGGTAGATGTAAGATCACCTTTGTTTTTGGAGACCAAATAGTGTTTCAGCAATCCAACTAGCAGCTGTTGTGGGAGTGAAAGACCAGCACAAGCCCAACAACAAGCATGCTCCCAACATGCTGCAAAAGCCCAGGTCCTTTTGATCTGCTTTACTAAGGAAAGCAACGTTAAGGGGTTAACAAGCTTACTTTAATTCAGCATACAAATACCATTCACTTAGTTTAGGGGAAAAAGCCAGCACCCTGAATTTCAGAGCAAAATACAAACAAATTACAGACGTTGACAGACAGACCAAATACAATTCATAGTTACCAACATCTAAGTTCAGCCTGGGAGCTCATAACAAGGGCTGGCCCAGAGTCACGCACGCCACCACTGCTGTGGGTAAGAGCTCTGAGAAAGAGAAAGCCAACCCCTGGTTTTATATCTTTTTCGGGGTCAAGGGTGAGTCACACATGCGACTCACCCACGTGACCTAAAATCATCACAAAGAGGCGACTTAAACCCACGTGGTCTAAAAGCCTCTGATGTCCCAAACGTGGCACTCAAACTCATGTGTAAACTAGGCCCTCCCCTGAGGCAAGGAGGTCACCAAGGACTCTCAATCTAATCAAGGAAACAAAGGCCAAACTCTTCAAGGGCACTTGGTTGAACGGAATGCTAAGAGCCCATTTTGTTTACCTACCAACACAGATAGTCATTTCAGGAGAGGGTCTGCCTTGTGAAGGCTGAACAATTTTGTTCCTTTCACAAAAAAAGGGAGGAGAGGAGAATCATTTGGACATTTTAACTACTTTCCAATTACATCCACCTACCTGTAAGCAACTCAAAAACTTCGAAGACCATTCCCCTCACCCCCCACCCAAACTTACTTAAGGATCCAGAAAAGTAAAACTGTTCATAGGAACATAGATTGAGAGCTGCAGTTATTTGTTTCAAGCTGAAGAGAAAAAACCCAAATTAAAATATTGTTATAGTAAAGATACAGTAATTTAGCGCTTCTAAGATGCTTTGAAGCTTTGAAAAATCATCCTTGGAGTGTTTCATTGTTTAGTCTCTTGCCTTGGTCAATTTTTGAGATGGAGTTTGGAGGTTGGGGGTGAATTCATACCCGCTTTGGTGAAGAGGAGAAAGGAAGAATATTGTGGATGGACGATAATAACATCTGACATTTATGTAGCACTTTAAAGTGTAAAAAGCACTTAGCATACATTATCTCATTTGAGTCTCACATTAATCCTGTAATGCTAATTTTATAGGTATTATCATCCCTATTTACATATGAGGAAACTGAGGTTCTAAGAGATTCGGTGACAGGAGACCTAAATTCCAAACACTGAGTCAGCTGTGTGACCCTGGGCAAGACACTTAACATTTTGAGCCTCAGTTTCCTCATCTGTAAGACAGCACCCACTTCACACAGTTGTGAGGATTATGTAAAATAAGATATGTAAAAGTACTTTTCAAGCCTTAAAGAGATACGTAAGTACTAGTTATTAGTGTAAGGAATAACTCATTCAGGCTCAGGAGGAGTGAAGATAAAAGTTAAGTTTATTACAGGACTGCCATGGTAGGAGTCTCATCAAATAGACATACCCTATAGAAACAAAAGCAAGCCTTCAAAACCTATGCCCAACTGTAAAGTCCCTCCCCTATTTCCCCACTGGCTGGGTAACACAGGGTGTACAACTTTCTGATATGCCTACTACACAGTTCCCCTTGATATGTTTCCCCCTCCTGCTACATGCTTTGTATGACTATTTGTATTGGTAATTAAGGTGAGATTTTTTTTACGTTTTCTTTTTTAGAAATGCTAAAGTAATCAAATGCCTTTGATTAAGCCTTACTAGGTGCAAAGCCCCAGGCCCACACCCTTTTGCTAACTAGGTGCTAAGCCCCAGGCTCACACCCTTTTGCTCTTTAGGTGTAAATCCTTGGGGCCCTGAACAGCGTATAAAAACTCAAAGGTTAGCATTGTATCTGGGGCTCTCACTCACTGGAGGAGTGTTGATGTGGAGACCCTGGGCAGCCTTGTTAAGAGCCCCCGGCTTTGAAGAAACACAGATGTTTTGTTTGGGGGCTCTCAGTCACTGGAAGAGTGGCGTGGGACTCTGGGCAAGCCGTAGCAACTGCCCCCAGCCTTGCTAACCCAGACCCATTGGTTCTTTGGTAACTATGAATTGTGATTTGGTCGGTTTATATTTGTTTTGAAGTTCAGGTCGCTGGCTTTTCCTCCTGAACTGTTATTATACCATTAAAATGAACCTTTACTCCTCCTAGAGGAGGAGAAGTTAATACTTATAACCTTATTTACACTGGAGCATTCCAAGCAACACTTAACTTTTACTCTATTTAGCTGACTACTAACCTCAAAAGGAGATAAAACCAGTTGGATCCTTGCTTTGCCTGTTATTGTCTGTGTGAGATATAACTTGTTCATTATGTCTCCCATTCTGCTGATTGTTATTCTGAACTTATGGAGGCAAATTTCTCCATTATATCTCTCAATTTCCTTCTTCTACTAAAAGATAATCTAGTACTAATCTATATTGATAGTGTCCCAGGCCTCACCTTTAATAGTCATAGGCAGAGAAATGCTCTGAGCTTCATCTGGTCCTTATTGTTGGCAAAAAAAGAGGCAACTCCTGGGTTTACTTAGAGAACAAAGGATAGAATGTTGCTCTCAGGTACACTGATTAGCCTGATGAGTGAAAATGTTTAATCAGTATCTCCTCCACTACTTTCTTCACGATCAGTTTATTTTCCTGCATTTGCTGCAAGTCAAAAGACTGTCTGGTACATAAGGATCCCCTAGATTTCAAAAGTCATGTATTACATAATTTCTGTGGAAACAAAAATTTTAATCATTCCTCACATTTACTCAGGGTTGAACAGCTAGTAAACATGGAGGAGGCAGAATATTCACTCAGGTCTTCATGACTTCAAGTACCACATTCTATCTATACTTCATTGTAATGGTTGGAAGTGGGAGATATGGAGACTGAATTTTTTATTTGATTCTACACTGATCAGGAGACTTTCAGTAAATTATTATGAATGTGAGAATGTGAAATGTGAAATGAGTCCCTAAGGGGACTGATGGTTAGTATATCAGGATTTCAATTTCAATTTATTCCTTTTTTAAAAAAAGTCTGATCTTAACAAACAACAACCAAAATGAACTCTTCCATATACCCGGTAGAATAAAGAAAGTTGTACAAGTTTAAATGTAGTTTTAACTAATGAAATTGGTTGTACTTTTCTACTCCAGAGAAGTGGTAACATACGACTAGGAACCAAGTCAATCTTAAATAAATACTTGGTTGCATGATCAATTCTTTTTTTAGAATATAATTGTTTTTTAAACCTTTTTTTGCTTTTTGGCAGGGCAATTGGGGTTAAGTGACTTACCCAAGGTCACACAGCTAGTACATGTGTCAAGTGTCTGAGGCCAGATTTGAACTCCGGTCTTCCTGACTCCAGGGCTGGTGCTCTACTCACTGCGCCACCTAGCTGCCCCTAAATTTTTTAATATATGTTTTATTTTTCCCCCAATTGCATGTTGAAACAATTTTTAACATTTGGGGTTTTTTTAAGTTTTGAGTTCCAAATTCTATCCTTTCCTCCTTCTTTCCTTCCCTCTCTCCTCCCCCCCTCCTTAGATGGTAAGGAGTCAGATGTAGGTTATACATGTGCAATCATGTAAAATATTTCCTTATCAGTCATTTTGTACAAAAAGAATGAAAGTGAAAAATTACATGCTTCAGTCTGTATTTAAACAATATCAGTTCTTTCTCTGGAGGCGTATAGTATGCTTCATCTTTAGTCCTTGGGGATTGCCTTGGGTCATTGTATTGCTAAGAATAGCTAAGTTCACAATTCTTCATCAAACGAAATTGCTGTTACTGTGTACAACGGTCTTCTAATTCCATTCACTTCATGTTGTATCAGTTCATGTAAGTCTTTCCAGGTTTTTCTGAAATCATCCTGCTTGTCATTTCTTATAGAACAATAATATTCCATTAGAATCATATGCCACAGCTTGTTTAGCCATTCCCTAATTGATGGGCATTCCTTCGGTTTCCAGTTCTTAGCCACCACAAAAAGAGATGCTATAAATATTTTTGTACAAAGAGGTCTTTCCCCTTTTTTCAGGATGTCTTCAGAGATATAGACCTAGGAGTGATATTGCATTCTTTAGAAACAGAATAAGCAGACCCTCTAAGTCACCTTTGCCACCGAATAAATCTGAAACAATAATAGTCATTTTACATAACACCATACTTTCTTTTTTCTTTTTTGTTCCTTCATTCTCTATCTACCTCCCTTTTCTTCTTACTTCCAGTTCAAAGCAACAAATATTTATTAAGTACCTACTGTGTAAAGGATATTACGCTACATTCTGGGGATTAGAAATAAGAATTGAGACACAGTCTGCCCTCCACTTTCTAAAAAATCTAAAGGAATATGTGATAGACACACAAATAAGTATGATACAATGTAAAATATGTTCAGGACAAAGGAAGAATCTAGATGTAGATAAAGTGCTCTAAGAAATAAGAAGAGAGATGATTTTATGGTGGGGAAAGAACCAGGTAGGGCTTCATTGAAAAGGTGGTGTCTGAGCTATGTGAGCTTTGTCCTTTGAAGGAAGAGAAGGAATTTAATGAATAGAAAAGTGAATGTTTCAGGTGCAGGTGAGGGAGTGAAAGGATAGACACAGGTTCAGAGACAGACAGACAGACAGACAGGTAGATTGTTGTTGATTTGTTTTCAGTCATGTCTGACTCTTAATGACCCCATTTAGGGTTTTCTTGGCAAAGATACTGAAATGGTTCGCCATTTTCTTCTCCAACTCATTTTACAGACCGGAATCTGAGGCAAAGAGGATTAAGTAACTTGCCCAGATTCAAACAGCTAGTAAGTGTCTGAGGCCGAATTTGAACTCAGGAAGATGAGTCTTCCTTATTCCAGGCCCCTCAAGGCACTCTATCCACTGTGCCACCTAGCTGTCCCACATATGTAGATAGATAAATGTAAAAGATAGATAGATAAAGCATTTATTAGATGCTTTCTATATGCCAGGCACTATGTACATACCACAAGAGGGATTAGAGGCCTCATACACATATACTATTGTCAATCGATATTTATTATACTATATATACATATATATATATATATACATATATATATATATATATATATAATAGTGGTTCTTAACGGGATGTTGAGGGCAGTGGAGTCTATGAACTTGTTTTTTTCAAAAATACTTTGATAAATATATTTCAGTATAATTGGCATGTATTTTATGCTATGGATTTAAAAACATTATTCTGTGGAGTCCATAGATTCATCAGACTGCCAAATAGGTACGGGATGAAAAAGGATTAAGAACCACTGATCTAAGGACTATACAAAATGCCTAGGAAACCCAGCATCCCTTATTCCCACTCCTACACACAGTCTAAAACAGAAAATCACAAATGTCCATAACATAAGGCTTCTTGGCATCCCTTATATATTCTTTTTCCCTCCCTTTCTGCAATTTATTTAGGATGTTGAGTTATTTCCTTTTGTTTACTTTTAAGACCTTTAAGACTTAGTGACAACCACTGGCAGTCAACTCTGCCAAGGTCATTTAGGTTTGAAGAGGCATCTGAGCCCTCATGGTAAACAGAAGAAAATTCTACTTTTTTGTTTTGTGTGTGTTCAGTCATTTTTCAGTCATGTCCTACTCTCTGTGACCCCATCTGGGGTTTCCTTGGCAGAGATACTGAAAGTGTTCACCATTTCCTTCTCCGGTTCATTTTACAGATGAGGAAAATGAGGCAAACAGGGTTCAATGATTTACCCAGGATCACCCAGTGTCTACGGCCAGATGTGAATTCAGAAGACTCATCTTTCTGATTGCAGTAGAGGCATTCTGTCCACTCAGACACCCAGCTGCCCTTGTTTGTTTTTATCTTAAACCAAATGTGGACATCACATCTAACCCTTGATTATAAGTCACCTACTTTAATGATTTTAATAACAATGATTGCTGGAGAAAAGTCACAAAGAATCACTTTTGAGAAGAAAACTTAAATTCCCTTCCCTTCCTTTTGGATATTGTTCGAGCTTATGCTGCCACCTTGTGGAGAGCTGAAAGAACACGTGGAGTTTGAGCATGATTAAGAGTTTAGCCTCCAGAGGTGTGTGGCAATTTGGTATTAAGTTGCTTTATCTCTGGAAAATTTTAAGTGTATCTTGAGTAGGATTAGTTATGAAGAGATGAAGTGGTTGGTTCAGTATACTTTTTTACAAACTTGCTTCATCATCATTCCTATTTAAATGAACTAATTTTGGTGTATTAAATAGCATAACTTTTCTGGTCATGGCTTGTAAGTTCCCATCATTCCCATCCATATTCATTCTCACTTACTTTTTTCCTCTTATGTAATTACAATAAGCATGTGCTCCGGTCTTCTAGTTCTTCTTTTTTCCTTTTGCTTTATTCCAGAAAGATTTTCCAGATTTCTTCATTTTTCCCCATTTGTTGGTCTCAATGGCGTTAAATTATTCCATAACATTAATGTACAATAAAATATTTCACCATTTCCCGATTGTTGGACATTCAAATCGCTTCCAGTTTTGTGTACTTTGCAGTTATATATAATAATGGTAAGAAAATCTGTGAATAGATGTCCCTTCTTTGGTTCTTGTTAACATTGTCAGAGCAAACCAGAGCATTCTGGGAAGATGATGAAGTAGGTCAGAAATTTCCAAGCTCTCCAGATTTCCTCCAGAGACAGAAAATCACAACAAAATGAATGTAGAGCAGCAAAAATAAAGGGGTAAAGCAGTTGTCTTCCTAAGATTACTTGAGTTGGACATGACTAAAAAATGACTGAATACACACAAAACAAACAAAAAAGAGGTAGGATTTTCTTCTGTTTACTATGAGGGCTCAGATGACTTCTCAGAAAAGACAGAGCCTCCAGGAGCTGAGGTATGGCCTGAGAGAAAGGTAGATACCTAGAGGCATACTCCACTGTGTCAACAAACAGAAGTCCCTGGAGCAGCTCTGTCAGGGAATAGATTAGGCCTCAAGAAATTTCGCCTCAGCAACTTTCACATCTTGGAATTTTACCTCACAGATTTTCATGAAGGAACAGCAGACCGCTGAGGGGGAGAATATTGAAGGACCCACAGCACCATCACCTGATGTTTCCAGAAGCCAGGCCCAGGTGCTGACCAGAAGTGCTACCAGGCTCTGGCTGTGGGTAAAAAGGAATGAGCACCAGCCTGGTGAGTGCAGTACCCATAGGGAGCAAGAACGTTTTAGGGACATCATGGCTAGGGACCCTGACTGTGGCTTAGGAGAGGAGTCCCTGAGGTTGAGCACCTGGACAGATTTCAAAAAATAACAGTAAGGAGTACTTGAGGCCTAGGGCAACATTACCCACAACTTGGGATTAAAATTTGATTATAATAGTAAACTAACTAAAAATAAAAGTAAAAGTGAGTAAATAAAGGGGAAAAAACAACCATAATAATAGAAGATCTAGGTTCATATTCAGAGGAAGATAGCTCAGTAAAAAAAAGAGCCACTCCTACCCCAGAGTGTAAATCAAATGGTCGCAAGCTCAAAAAGAGTTCTTGGAAGAACTTTAAAAGGAATTCAAAAATCAAATAAGAGACCATATTCTGAACAATGTAACTTCTGGGTCAAAGGATGTAATTATTTTTGTTACTTTTATTGTGTACTATCAGATTGCTCTCCAGAAAGTTTCTACAATTTCTGATTCCATTAGCAATGAAGGAGTTTGTCTGTTTCTCTACGCATTTTCCATTCCAATCATTGACATTAGTAGCTTTACACTATTTTGGCCAATTTCTTGCATGCAAAGTAGTACCTCAAAATTGTTTTAATTTGTGTCTCTTTGATTTTTTTCACTTTTTAATCACTAAATTAAAATTTTATTGCTGTCTTTTTGTTTTTTAATCTTAATTTCTTTTTAATATAAATTTTTTTTATTTTTTTATCATCTAAATTTCCTTCTGTAGCCTCTTTTTCTTTCCTAAAGAGCTACCCCATCTAATATTTTTTTTTAAAAATTAAGAAGAGAAAACATGGAACATGAACAGGCAGCGAAAACAAACTCAGACTCAAACTCAGATTCAAACTCAAACTCTAGATTCCTTTTTTGGAGACAAAGAAGATCAAAACATACAACCAGAAGAAATCAACAGAGTCAAAGAGCCTACATCAAAAGCTTCCAAGAAAAATATGAATTGGTCTCAGGCCATGGAAGAGCTCAAAAATGATTTGGAAAAGCCAGTAAGAGAAGTAGAGGAAAAATTGGGAAAAGAAATGAGAGTGATGCAAGAAAACCATGAAAAACAAATCAACCACTTGCTAAAGAAGACCCAAAAAATACTGAAGGAAATAACACCCTAAAGAATAGACTAACCCAAATGTCAAAAGAGCTCCAAAAAGCCAATGAGGAGAAGACCGCCTTGAAAGGCAGAATTAGCCAAATGGAAAAGGAGGTTCAAAAGACCACTGAAAAAAATACCACCTTAAAAATTAAATTGGAGCAAGTGGAGGCTAGTGACTTGATGAGAAATCAAGATATTATAAAAGAGAGCCAAAGGAATGAAAAAATGGAAGACAATGTGAAATATCTCATTGGAAAAACCACTGACCTGAAAAATAGATCCAGGGGAGATAATTTAAAAATCATTGGACTACCTGAAAGCCATGATCAAAAAAAGAGCCTAGACATCATGTTTCAAGAAATTATCAAGGAAAACTGCCCTGATATTCTAGAACCAGAGGGTAAAATAGAAATTGAAAGAATCCACTGATCGCCTCTTGAAAAAGATCCCAAAAAGAAAACTCCTAAGAATATTATTGCCAAATACCAGAGTTTCCAGGTCAAGGAGAAAATACTGCAAGCAGTCAGAAAGAAACAATTTGAATATTGCGGAAACACAGTCAGGATAACACAAGACCTAGCAGCTTCTACATTAAGGGATCAAAGGGCTTGGAATATGATATTTCAGAGGTCAAAGGAGCTAGGATTAAAACCGAGAATCACCTACCGAGCAAAACTGAGTATTGTGCTCCAAGGCAAAATATAGATTTTCAATAAAATAGAGGACTCTAAAGCTTTCTCAATGAAAAGATCAGGGCTGAAGAGAAAATTTGACTTTCAAATACAAGAATCAAGACAAGCATGAAAAGGTGAACAAGAAAGAGAATTCATAAGGGACTTACTAAAGTTGAACTGTTTTGTTTACATTCCTACATGGAAAGATGATTTGTGCAATTCATGAGACCTTTCTCAGTATTAGGGAAGTTGAAGGGAATGTACATATTCCCTTCAGACAGAGGGTGCAGGGTGAGTTGAATATGAAGGGATGATGTCTAAAAAAATGAAATAAATTTAAGGGGTGAGACAGGAATATATTAAGAGAGGGAGAAAGGGAGAGTTAGAATGGGGTAAATTATCCCACATAAAAGTGGTAGGAAAAAGCAATACTGTTGGAAGGGAAGAGGGGGCAGGTGAGGGGGAATGAGTGAATCTTACTCTCATTGGATTCAACTTGAGGAGGGAATAACATACACACTCAATTGGGCATCTTAACCCACAGGAAAGTAGGGGGGAGGGGATAAAAAAAGGGGGATGATAGAAGGGAGGGCAGATAGGGGAAGGAGGTAATCAAAAGCAAACACTTTTGAAAAGGGACAGGGTCAAGGGAGAAAATTCAATAAAGGGGGACAGGATAGGATGGAAGGAAATATAGTTAGCCTTTCACAACATGAGCATTGTGGAAGTGTTTTACATAACAATACATGTGTGATCTATGTTGAATTGCTTGCCTTCCTAGGGAAGGTGGGTAGGAAGGGAAGAGGGGAGAGAAGTTGGAACTCAAAGTTTTAAAAACAGATGTTCAAAAACAAAAAAAAGTTTTTGCATGAAACTAGGAAATAAGATACACAGGCAATGGGGCATAGAAATTTATCTTGCCCTACAAGAAAGAAAGGGAAAAGGGGGTGGGAGGGGAGTGGGGTGACAGAAGGGAGGGCTGACTGAGGAACAGAGCAACCAGAATATATGCCATCTTGGAGTGGGGGGGGAGGATAGAAATGGGGAGAAAATTTGTACTTCAAAAGTGAAAATCAATGCTGAGAAATAAGTATATTAAATAAAAAAAAGAAAAAAAGAGTATCAGGATATGGAATAAGCATATTAGGAAGCCAGCCTCTAGTGTTTGTGGTGGGATATAATCTGAGTGTGCAGAAGACAGAGAACTAATGTTTGGTTTGAGTGACAATGAGGAAGTCAAGAGGGTCATTAGTGATATGATTATGAGGAAGCAGAGAGAGTGTAGTGTTTAACTGTATTAGTGGTGTGGGTTAGAGAGAGTGATGGGGGTGGTGTTGTTTGGTTGTGCATCCTTGAGCAATTTGAGGGTGCAACTTGGAACTCTGAGACGTGATTCTGTATTCGGAGTCAGTGAATATGACTTGAGTTGGGGATATACAAGGGAATACTGGGTTCTAGAATGAGACAGGCATTCCCTGGCTGAGTAATGACTTGAGAGGTTATACAGACGCAGTTCCCTGTGTAAACCCCCATATAGTATCAATATTTGGAAGTTGTGACAGCAAAGTAATGGCAAGTGTTAGCTATCTCATATACTTTCAAGACCCCAATAGTCACTGGTGAGGGTACATACAAAGCCAGAACGTGACAGTATATTTGTGAGTGAGTCTGTCATCCCAAAAGGGCATTTTTCTAACTTTGTGCAGCAACACTTAAGTGTATTGTTGCCTTTAGTCCATGGTATATATAAGAATATCCTTGAGGTACATGACTATTCCTGAATCTCATAAATATTAGAAGATTCATGGCATTATGCAGTCAGAAGAGCACTGCATTTGGAATTAGAAGCACTGGGTTCAAATCTTCACTCTCCTCCTGTGTGAATTTGGGCAGGTTTTTTTCACCTCTCTGTACCTCAGTGTCCTTGTGTAAAATGAGGAAGTTCAACCAGATGACCCCTGAGGCCCCTTCTAGGGGCCCTAAATACATTCAATAGACACTTATTAACTACTTATAAACTGCTATGTACTCATGATCCTATGAATTGGTGTGCAGAGTCCAAATGATGTCAGAAGTAGTCAGATTATCTGAGCAAGGCCTGAGATTTCTCTTTGTCCACCTGAAGACTGTGTACTAGGTTGTATGCCTGCTTCACATCTAGGTGAGTGAAAACACAAGGCATATCTCAACTGATCAATAAAATTTGGGAGCAGTGGCAGAAGGAACCAGTCAGAGATTATGACTATGTTAAGGGATCTATAGTAGTGACTCAGTCTAAATTCACTGCTCCTTTTCATGTAAAGCACCAGTGCCCACACAATGTGAAACCAAGGTTTCATTTTGGTCATAAGGAAGGGGGTGGTGTCTGGAACAGCTGGTTAGAGTAACAACATTTACCCACACCACCAGAGGGCACTTCAAGTTTGAGCTGCTTCAGCTCATTCATCCTGCACATCTGTGGACGGTTTCTGGCCATCCCAACCTGGAGCAACCTGCTTACTGCCAACTGAGGATGTCTTTAGTTTCCCTTCCCAGACTTCTGTCAAGGGGTTTTAAATTTATTTCCTTTAAAATCATAATTGCCTTAGTTTATTGGCCCTTTTTCCACAGGTATTCCTTAGTTTTGTTTAGTAGGAGTAAAGTCAAAGAAAATACTCTAAGTAATGAGAAAATAGGTTATGCCCACAGGGAGGAGAAAGGGAGCTGCTGGAAAGGACATGCAATGAACATTTTCCAAGGCTGGGGGACATGCGAGAGGGTTTAGTTGGTTTTTTTTTCCTTTATGCTATCAACCTGCACAGATACCCTACTATACATGAAGGCTTATCCATGCAATTTTTTTTTCATTTATCCTTTGTGTGCCTTTCTGGTTATAGAATTTAAATACTGTTAGAATTCTACTTATTTTCTTTTTTAAAATAAACTTTTTATAAATTTTTATATCACTAAAATTTTTCCCAATCTTCCTCCCCTTCCCACTTCCCAGAGAGTCACTGAGCAGCAAGGCGGTACAATGGTTAGAGTACTGGGCCTAGAGGCAGGAAAACCTGAGTCCAACTCCAGCCTCAGATATTTGTTAGATGTGTGACTGTGGGCAAGTCTCTTGACCCCATTTGCCTGTATCCTTAACTACAAAATGGTTCTAACACCGTCTACCTTGCAGAATTGTTGTGAGGATCAGATGAGGCAATGTTTGTAAAGTGCTTTGCATGGTGCCTGGCATATGCAAATATGTATGAATGTTCACTCTCTCCCCCTTCCCCATAATAAAAGGTATTTTTAAGTTTAAAAAAAGGGAAAGAAAAATACGAAGAAAAAAATCAGCCAAGTTGACCAATACATAAAAAAAGTCTGGGCCTGTTGCTGCAGGATTCATTCGTGGAGGTAACCTCTCTGGCCTGGGTGACCTGAGGGACAACTGAGCCCCAGGAGAGACAGTGACCTTAGCTGGGGAGCAAGGCCTGGCATCTGGGAGGAGGCAACAATGGTCCACATACCGTGTTTGGGAGGAATAAACAGAGGCTGGAGATCAGGGCCATCTAGCTCCAAGCCCCCAAATGCACTTGGGCTTTGACCAGCAGGAGCAGAAGTCCTCAGGCTCACATTTCAGTGGCAAGGGCTCATCACAGAGTGGGCCCAGCAGCCCAGATTCCTCATTGAGCCTACCTGCATCACCACCTCCAGCATAGGGCCCATAAGACCATCATTCAGGAAAACAAGGGCTCAAAGGATGGAGCCCTCTCACCACTGTTGGGTGAGTTTGAGAACACTTCTGTAACCCAATCCTACTCCCTTCAACTGCACAATAGCCATCCCCAGACCCTGCCAGGTTCTCCAATCCCATCTCATCAATTGAATGGGCTGACTGAGGCCAAGGGGACTGGGGGGTCATGCCCAGGTCCAGGAGGAGACCCAGCATTAGGGGACAGGGGTTTTTTAGAGGGTCAGAGTTGAGCAGTTGGTCATGGGGCCCATGGTGGCAGCAGCAGAGATGGAGAAGAGGCCCAAGTCATCAGGGAAGGGATTTTTGGGCCAGCCAAGGAGGCCCCAGCCACCCAGGGACAAACAAACCCTGTTGGTGTCTAATGTCCGGACCCCACCATCCCCAGGTCCAGGAGGTAGGGTGAAGTCATTGGCTGGAAGGCCATATATCTTGTGCTTACACAGACCATCCCATAAAGTGTCCCAGGGCCCCAAAAAGAGTCCCATAATCCTATCCCTACTGGTCCCTCCTCAGGAGGCCTCCCTCCACACTCCTTCTCCAGGCCACTGCCCCATGCTACCTGGGGCCCAAAGCCTGCCCCTGCTCAAGGTGGGTTGAGCCAACATGCCTCAGAAGCCCAGCTGGCCACTCATGTCCTTCCCCATCCCCTTTCAGCCTGGTCTGCCAGCCATGTGCCCATCCAGACGCCACTTGCCAGGGTGTCCCATGAATAGTTCTGAGATGCATTGCACCTTGTGGTCAATTCTAGCACCACCACCCCTCTCCTACTGGATGACGTCAAGATTGGCGACAGTTCCACTGGTGTTTTGTGTATCTCTACTGTTTGAAGGAGGCTAACTGGTTGCTGTGAAGATGGACCTTTGGAAGCACCGGTAACAAGAACTTCTCTTTAATGAGACGGTCATATTGGGAGACTATGAGTATGAGAAAGTGGTAGAGATGTACAGCAGCAACGCGGTTGGGGATGAGCTCCGGGTGGTCGTGGAATTCTTGAAAGGGGGAGCCCTCATGGACACTGCCACTCATACCAGGATGAATGAGGAGCAAATTGTTACCATGTGCTCTGCTGTCCTGATGGCTCTGTCTGTACTCTGTTACTGGGGTGTAAATCACCAGGATATGAAGAGCCACTCAATCCTGCTGACCTAAGACTGGAGGGTGAAGCTCTGAACCCAAGTTAACAAAGAGGTACCCAGGAGGAAGTCCCCGGTGGACACCCCTTACTCAATGGCTTCCAAGCTCATCTTTTGCCTACCCTGGGAGTAATGGTAATAGCGATGGTAAATGGGGAGCCCCTTTATTTAAATGAACTGCCCGTGAATGCCATGCAGATGATTCAGGACAATCTGCCCCCTAAGCTGAAAAACCTCCTCAAGGTTTCTCCCTCCCTGAAGGGCTTCCCGGATGGACTACTGGTGCAGGACCCAGCCCAGAGAGCCACAGCCAGTGAACTACTGCGGCACCCTTTTCTGGGTGAGGTGGGCCCCTCAGTCAGCATTGTCCCTCTCACATGCCCCAATCACATGAAATAAGACTAGATAGCCCCCATCCCTTCACCTTACCAAAGAAGCACTTCAGAGGGATGGGAGTAGGTAGGGAGGTGGTAGAGCAGACTCACTCTTCCCCACCCAAAGCAAGGAAAAGAATCCTGGGTGGACCCCTGACCCTCCCCGACCTTTATCAGCACTAGCTAGATGCTTCCTGGGAAGTGGACCTGTAACTGGATGGACTTAGCCTTTATTACTCCATGGGTCCTTCAGACATTTGGGGGGACTCATTTAATGAGTTTCAGTTTTGATTTTATGTTTAACATAATGACTTGGGAGTAAGAGTATCTAAGGTGACTTTTGAGAGCAGAGATACCATTCCCACCTTGCCTTGCTTCGGGGTCAGTGAGCTTCACATTAAAAATCTGAAAACAAGGAGAGCAGCCAGTATCTCCTCTGACCACCCAGCTTTCATGTGCCCACCTTGTCACGGGGAGACAGGCGCTGAGGTACCTGGGAGCTAACACAACCTGGAAAAGCTGTAGGGGAAGGGAGGGTCATGAGTACCTCATCTTATGGGAGTGTATGTAGGTTGTTTTTGTGTCAGAGCAGTTGCTTCTTGGGTCACTATGTTGTATATTTGTACATGTCTGCAATGGATAGTTGTACTTTGCCTGTGTCTCTGTGGCTTTTGAGTGTGTGCATGTCTGGCTGGCATTTAAATGTTTCCTGTGTTTAACTGTTTCCTAACTCCAAGCCAGGTGGGGAGATGATTAGGATTTATTATGTATATATGGTGATCAAAGGATATATACATATATCTAGGTATATGTGTAAGTGGATTTTAGATATATATACGTATGCATATATATAGATATATGTGGATTAGTGTGTGCATGTAACATACACATCTCTATGTTTGTAATAACTATTAGTAGCTAATAAACCTTGGATATCAAATCCTTATCTAAGAAATTTGATGCAAAATTTTTCCCATTCAAATACTCCCATTCAAAACCTAAATGCATTTTCTTTGTGCAAAAGTAACCAAATTTATCTATTTTTGATAATTTTTTCTATCTCTTATTTCCTTAATATTCCATATTCGAGAATGATTCATGCAATGGCAATAAAAATGCAAAGACAGACAACTTTGAAAGACCACAGAATTCTCACCAACGCAGTGACCAAACATGGTTGCAGAGGACTAATGATGAAACATACTACCTACCTCCTGAGAGGGTGCAGAATGAAACATATTTTTTTAGACTTAGCCAATGTGGGAATTTGTTTTTCTTTGACTATGAATGTTATAAGGGTTTTGTTTTTCTTTCTTTTTCAGTGGGAAGGCAGGTGTTGAAAGGCAGAGAAGATGGATTTTTTAAATTGAAAAAAATATAATTAAAAATACATATCCTACCCATAGCTATGAAAGAGATATGATCTGATTCCCTCCTTGTTTTTATAGTGTTTTTAATAGTCATGTCCCTGTAATGTTAATGAAATGGGAAGATCTTTCCCACCCATTAATAGGCCTATGTGACCTGCTTTGATGTGATGTGATGTGATGGAGCCTGAGTCACATGGAGCCCATGGTGGGAAGAGCTCCCTGAAAGGGTGGAGCAAAAAGTGAGAGTGAGGCAGAGCTGGGAGAGAGGGAGGCAGAGCAGCTAGTGTGAGTGAGAGAGGGAGGAATTTTGCCTAGGGGAGCTTGTTTGTGGGGAGGCCTGACAGAGGGAAGGCTTGGGGATGGTGGTGTTCCCTGAATTGCTGGTATGTATAAACTTCTTTGTTACCATGATGGATTTAGCTTTCTGGTATCTGAATAAATATCTTGGTTTTGTCTTTGAGGATGAGATTATGTTATATTTTGCGATTCAACCCTGGAAATATGTCTGTATATTCATAGCAGCTGCTGTGGGTATCGCATTGGCATTACAGTCTCATATCCATTTTGAATTTATTGTGAGATATTATGTAAAATATTGGTCTCTGTCTGATTTCTGCCAGACTGCTTTGCAGTTTTTTGGGAAGTTTGTTGTTGTTCTGTTTTTGGTTTTGTTTTTTAAATCAAACACGAAGTCATTTTCTTTTTCTTTTTTTTTTTTACGAAGTTATTTTCTAAGTGCCATATATAAGACGCACCCTTTTTTGAAAAATTTGGGGTCTAAAAATTGGGTGCGTCTTATACAGTGCTTGTAGATTTTTTTATTCACTTTTCCTGCTTTTTCACGCTTGTTTCAGCTAGAAGTTAATGAAAACAAAGACATGATTTTTTCCCCTGTTCATGTGCATGCACCTACTGAAATCTAACCATGAACCCCATGATTCTGTGGATCCCAAGATAAGAACCCCTGTTATAGGAATGAAAATTGTCAATATTGTAGTCTGGAACTCAGGTGGTGTTGGAGGTTGGCAGGGGTGGGATGAAGCTCTTTCCTGGCTTGGAATCTCTGATGGTGCTGACAGTGCACGGCCAGGCAAGGTCTTACAAGAGGTCAAGTAATACTAAGGATCTTGGAGGAAGGAAAAGGCAATAATATGAAAGGACAATGTGTCAGGAAGGGAAATTGAGGAAACACTTCCAAGGAACCAGAGCCAAAGGGTCAGCCATAGAGAGATCAAGTGCTTGGAAAACGGGAACAGAGAATCTGATCTGTCAGCAGGACGTATGCTCAATGCCCTATGGGCCAGTGGGCTTTGTTCTTATGCACAGGAAATGCCACTGTCTGTCTGTGCCCCCTCACTAATGTCCTCCAGCTGTACCAGGGAGAAGGATTGGACAAATATCAAGAACTACGAAGCCAGGGCAGCTAGGTGGCACAGTGAGTAGAGCACCAGCTCTGGAGTCAGGAGGACCTGGGTTCAAATTCGGCCTCAGGGTCCTTGACATTTATTAGCTGTGTGACCTTGGGCAAGTCACTTAACCCCAATTGCCCTGCCTTCCCCCCTCCAAAAAAAAAAACAACTATGAAGCCATGGGCATGTTTCCCTTGCTTCCAGGGCAGTGCATAAGCAAGCAACCCTGAGGATGCTTATTCTAGCCTCCTAGCAGGCAACCTGGGATCTTCCCATGTATCTCAGAGACTCACTTGTACAAGAAAACATAGCCCAAATTTTCTATTGTGACATTTTACAAAATTGCCTGGAGTCAGGGCTAATCCTCCAGGTAGGTGGTTGCCTAAATGGTGTGCTGGTAAATACCTAACAACTGGTTCTTTGGGAGGAAAATGTATGAAGTCCCAAGAATAGTATTAACGTTTTCACTATAATTTTCTTAAGTGTAGACAATCAACAAAAAAAAAAAAATCAAACACTGACCTACAATTTATCATCAAGCCCTGATAAGACTTTAGTTGTAAAGTCTTTGTTAGTCTTTGCCAACTTCTGAGGTAGTTGCTCGCAATGAAAATTTAATAATCAGCTCTCAAGAGCCATGTCAAGCTACCTTTGGCATACTCCTGCCCTACAATTGAAGTATTTCTGCCACCAGACAGACACAGTGTCTTAGATTACCATTGTTAAAGCCAATCCTTTGAAATAAAGCACTGTGAATCCAAAAGATATCGATTAAATTGGAAATATGTTAATCAGGGGAGATAAATGCCTGAGCATTAGGACCAAAGTTCATTTTAGCAAATGATCATCAGGTTGTCTGGAAATAGGAATCATATGACTTAAATGCCAATGATAGTGCAATAGGAGGAAAGGAATTATGGAGAGAAGAGATCCAAACAAAGTGTCACACTAGGGTATTCACAGGGAGATAGTACCAGGAGGTCAATACTATTGCTAGCATTTATATGTGCTTTCAGTTTTGCAGAACACTTTGCAAATATTGTTTCATTTTATCCTCCCAACAACCCTGAAAGATTAGGCAGGTGCTATTATCATACTCAGTTTACAGATGAGGAAACTGAGGCACCAGTTAAATGACCCTCCCAGCATCACACAGCTGATAAAGAGTCAGAGGCCATATTTAAACATATTGACTATAGGTCCCGAACTCCCTACACCATATCACCCAGGTGCCTCTTTAGTCAATATAGAGAGAGGGCAATAAAGAGAAGAAATGATCAGTGGGAGCACTAAAGATAAACTTCACCTCTTTCACAGTTTTGCCAAAGACCAGTCATGGGTAAAGTACTTTTTGTTGTTTGTTGTTCACTAGTGTCAGTTGTGTCTGACTCTTCCCATGACCTCATTGGAGGTTTTCTTGGCAAAAATATTAGAGTGGTTTGCTCTTTCCTTCTGCAGCTCATTTTGCAGATGAGGAAACTGAGGCAAACAGGATTAAATGACTTGCCTGGAGTCCAACAACTGGTAAGTGTCTGAGAGCAGATTTGAACTCAGGTCTTACTGACTCCAGACCTGCCACTCTATCCACTGCACCATCTGGCTTCCCCCTGAACTAAAATACCTTCTATTTATTTATTTTGTATATATTGTTTTCCCATTGAAATGTAAGGTCCTTGTATGTAGAGACTGTTTCATTCTTTGCATTTATATCCTCAGTGCCTTGCACAGTGCTGCTTAATAATTGCCAACTACCTCCCAAGGCCACATGATTAGTAAATGTCAGAATTTGGTCCCAGGTCTCAGGTTCAAATTTGAATTCCAAGTCTCATATAAGGCTATACAGAGTATCCTGAAATTCTTAGTACAGTGTTAAAATTAAGTCTCCAAACTGCACTTAAAAACTATTTCAAGCAATTTAAGCTACTAAGGCTTAAACTGACCTAACTTTTTGGGATACCCTATATGTGATATGAGGCAGCTAGGTGGCAGAGAGGTTAGAGAATCTGCCCTGGAGTCAGGAGGACCTAAGTTCAAATCAGGCCTCTGACACTTACTGGCTGTGTGACCCTGGGCAAGTCACTTAACCCTGTGTGCTTCAGTCCTTCAATTGTAAAATGAGCTGGAGAAGGAAACGGCAAACTGCTCCAGTGTCTTTGCCAAAACAAACAAACAAACAGAAAAACCCGGATAGGGTCAAAAAGAGTCAGACGTTACTGAAATGACTCAACGACAACAAAAATATTTGATATGTGTATTTTGCACAGATACATGTAGCTATACATTATGTGCAAATGCAATTAAATACTTCATATAAATACATATTTATACATATATGCATAAACACAACTTGATGGCTGAGAGGGAAATCTATTGAGTTTTTTCATTAGGCTTTTCAATTTTCTAGCATTTATTTTTATTCCCTCCCACTTCCCCTATGCCTGCCCCACCTAGCAATGGGGTGGTAAAAGCCTCTTGCAACAAATATGTCTAGTCCAGCAAAATAAATTCTCATATTGAAGATGGGCAACACTGTTTTCTTAAAAAGGGACAGAGAGGCTCTTTGATATAGTTAAACATCTCAGATTAGGTGACGCTCGTTGAACAACGCATAGAGAGAGAGAGAGAGAGAGAGACACTTTGAAAGATACAAAGTATCACATCTGTCCAACTAATAGTACACATCAGACAACACTGAGCTGCTCTCCGAGGATGGTGGCAGTCAACACATTAATCAATGATTTTGCTGAAGCCATAGATGGTACTCCCGTCAAAGTTGTGGATGACACAATGCTAAGACAAATGACTAACACACTAGGTGGGAATCAAGAGAAAGGAGATCTTAGACTAGAACCCTGGGCCTGATAGAATCAGATGAAATTGAAAAGGGATAAATGTCAAGTTTGACCCTTGTCTTCAGTAACAAGTCCAGAGATACAGCATGCGTTCTTATGTGGCAAAGGATACCTCCCCCTTCATGGAGTTCTCATGAAATTCCCCTTAGCTCTAGCTCTCTGCTCTAAGAACTGGTGCATTTCTAGAGTCCATCACAGTCACTTCTTTTGCTTGCACTATTCTTGGCTAGTGACTGTCTTTCCACATCCCAGTGCAACTGCTTCCACTGCCATGAACCAGTAGTGTTCCAATGGCCATTGTTCTTGCTGCAATTCAGCTTTGATCTCTGATGGTACCTCTGGATCTCCCCAACTCACAAGGTCATTTGGAGACTTCCATTTTGGAATACTCCTTTACCTGATGAAATCAAGAAAAAATAACTGAAGAGACAGAGGTGGTCATGTGTTCATAATCAGTATGACAAGATGAGAAATATGTTCCAGCCCCTCTCTACCCCTGTGACTTGGTACCAGCTCTAAGGAGCCCTTCTTCATAGTCATAAAGAAAAGGAAAAGTGATGAAAATGCAAGTCATTTCTTTTGTATGTCTATTCAGCTCAGTCATTTGTTCTTCTACCTCCACAGCTATTTAAAAGACTTCAGCATCACACAATTATCTCAGTTATACTTAGCCAGAAATCAGCTCTCACCAAATTTCCACATTGTAACTTAGACTAAAGCAGGTGGAGATGCATCATCCATGGACTGGTCTCTTCTAGGCCAGTGCACCTCAATTGCATATAAAATAAGGAAATTACTGATCCACACAGTGACCAGCCACAACTCCGGAGGAAACATGAAGTATGCTTCTCAGCTCCCCAGACAGGTGATAGAGTCAAGGTGCAGAAGAAAAGATATACGGAAATGACCTAAGCAGAAATTTGTCTTGACTATGTATGTTGCCAGAGCTTTTGTTTTTCTTTTTTCAATGTCAGTTAAATACAAAACAAAGGAAGGGAATTAAACTAAATGTCCTCTAAGATACCTCTCTAAATATGCAAATTCTTTCCATCTTTTATTGCAATATTATGTTTCTATCAAATCCAAGATTTTTTGGTTTTGTAAAATTTAATGGCAGCTTTGAACAAGAAAAAGACATTTTAATGGGAGAGGAGGGGATAAGGCAATGGTCCCTTAGCATCCTTCTTGCTTGCCTTTTGTGTTTCTTCCATTGTTATCTTCTACCTTCTCTTGCTGTTTCTATTCCATCCTTGTTTCTCTAAAATTGAGGGAGCATGGGATAGTGGCTAGCATTCTAGGCTCAAAGTTAGGAAAACCTGAGTTCAAGTCTCTCCTCTGACACTAGTTGTGTGATCTTCAGCAAGTCACTTACCTTTGATGTGCCTCAGTCTTTTGGGCTTCTTGGACAAAGTCCCTCAAGCAGAGGAAATCATAGATCTTTTGCGCAGTTTCTAAAATCAATATTAATAGGTTGTTAGAGACTTCCTGGTACTGTCCTGTGAAAAAAGCACAAAACCATTTCTATAATCATTTGCTTTTCCAAATCACTATAGACATGACTTAGTATTATTAAGATTTGTTCTTAGATACATATCAGGCCCTGAAGTTCATAAACACAGTATTATCCTCAAGCGACCCCTCTTCCTCACCCAGTGTGGTGAGAGCAATGCCAAAACCTCCTTCCCCCATGATGATTGGGCTAGTTTTATCTTGAAGAGCTATAAACCCATCCCTGTCCCTAGGTCTTGATTGGCTCAAAGGACTAAGGCTCAGCCTAGGTGTGGTAGCTTCTGGTCACATGGACTTGTCTTTAGGACACCTAAGGGCATAAAAAAGTACACTCCCATGATGTTGGGACCTTTCCTATTTGGTAGTTGTGTTCAGTCGTTTTTCAATTGTGTCCTACTCTGTGACCCCATTTGGAGTTTTCTTGGCAAAGATACCACAGTGGTTTGTTGTTTCCTTCTCCAGCTCATTTTACAGATGAAGAATCTGAGGCAAACAGGGTGAAGTGACTTGCCAAGGGTCACATAGCTAGTAAGTGTCTGAAGCCAGATTTGAACTCAGGATGATGAATGTTCCTGACTCCAAACCCAGCGCTCTACCCACTGCCCCACCTAGATGTCCCCAAACTGTATGACTTGCCACACCCTGCTATGCTGATCAAATGATTTTCCACATGGAGATAAATGATGCCATCTAGCCAAGCTCAAAGCTGAAGTATAGGTGTTGAATATTTTCTCTGTGTTATACGTAAGTAAGCCTTCTTTGATAAACCATTGAATGACCCACTAGTGACTCATTTCATTCCAATATCAAAACTAAACCAAGAGGGTAATTGTCTGAGTCAAGTCCATTCTTAACACCCCACATATCCCATCTATTGACAAATCTCATTTTTCCCTCCACAATATCTCTTGTATCTGACCCTTTTCTCTTTATTTACACAGCTACTACTCTAGTTTATAACCTCTTTTAGATGATTGAATCCTAATTGGTCTCAGTGCCCAAAGTCTCTCCCCACTCCAGCCTGTCTTCCACACAGCTGCCAAAATGATTTTCCTGATGTACATATCTGACCATGTCATTCCTACTTTCAATAAACTCCAGTGGCTCCCTGTTGCCTTTAGGAAAAAGTAGAAGCTACGTTGAGCTTCCAAAGTCATTCCCAACCTGGTCCCAATCTATTTTTCTACCTCATGGAAGATTACTCCATTTCCTCTGGACTCTGTGACCCAGTCAAGCTGGCCTTCATTCTGCCTTACGCATGATAACTCATCTCCCATCTTTGTTAGGTCTGGCCTCCAGACCTAAAATGCATTCCCTTCTACATGAGATCTTTTCTGATTCCTCCCAATTGCTAGTGCCCTCCATCCTTACCTTGCATTGACCGACTTTGCCCTGGTTTGTATGGATTCTCTTGACATTTATTCTGGAAGTACTTGTGTGTGTGCTTCTTTTCTTCCACCTTAGAATTTAAGCTCATTGAGAGTAGGGTTGTTTCATTCCTTGTATTTGTATGGCCAGCATCTGCTACAGTACCTGGCCCATAGAAGGGGCTTGATAAGTGCTTGTCGACTGATGGATTGTATATTATCTTTTGCAGTTTAACTTCTTCAGTCTCTTCAAATAGATGCTTATTGTGTCCCCTCTAAATCTTTTTTCCATACTTAGTTATTTCAATTTATCTTATATGGTATAAATTCACCATCTTAGATGTCATGTTCTGGACATAATCCAAATTATCAGAATCTTTCCTCAAATATGGTGGCCTGTCCTGAATGGAATAATCCAGAAATAGTCAGATGAGAGCAGAATACAATGGAGTTATCACCTTCTTATTCCTGGTATTGACTCTGAATGCAGCTTACGGTTTCTTGGTTTCCATATTGCACTGTCAACTCATATTGAGTTTAGAATCTATTTAATGTTAGATCATAGGATTTAGCAATGGCTGGCATTTATTTGTCACTTAAAGGTTTTTAAAGTTCTTTACAATTGTTAACTCATTTTCCCCCTCACAATAACCTTGGGAAGTAGATTTTCATATCACTTGAAGATCCGCAAAGTACTTTAAAAATAAAATTTCCTTTTTATCCTCAGAAGAACCTCGGGAATTAGGTACTGTTATTATGCCCCTTCTGCATGATTCCCATTTTACAGAAGAGGCTATTGAGGCATATGGAGATTAGCTGACTTACTTGCTCAGTCATACAGCTGTTAAAGTGTCTGAGGCTAAATTTGAACCCAGCTCTTGCTGGCTATTAGGCCAGCTTTCTAGCCATGACTCTACTATTCCTCTGACATTGACAGAAATAACAGTCATGTCACCTGAAGTTTGTAAAAGAAACAGGGATTTGAGAAAGCATAGAAAGTATTTCAACAATCCAAAAACCCAGGGAAGAAACAAGGAAAAAAGGGAAGACTTCACTTGCTCAAACTGGTACCTAGACCTGGAATTCCACCCCCAACCTCTACCCCTTCAATTTTAACCATCCTTGAAAGTCTAATTCAAGTACTACCTTCTACATGAGCCCCTCCCTGATACCCCTGTCAGTAGCAATCTTTCCCCATGGAGCTCACATTTTATGGGGTCTTGAACTTCTTGATATCATCTTGTGATATCATGGACTAGTTACCTGTCAAACCCTTACTAGACTGTGGACCTCATGAGGACAGGGGCCCTGCCTTATGAAACTTTGGTCCTCCTCAGGAGCAGAGTGCTCCCCAGGTGTTAGGCACCTAACAACACCAGCTGAATAGCCTCAAGGCCAGATAATGAATGAATGAAAACCATGAATAAAAGAAGGTTTCCAAGACTGAGGCACATTTCCTATGGCACAGACCTATGGGCTTGATGCTTTTAGCTAAAAAGATTTCCCCAAGCTCTCAAAGCATATCCATGCTACTGAACATGCCCAAGGTTTAATAGTAGCCATGTGTATAAACTTGGCCTCTGACACCAGCACCCTCTTAGTTCAGGTTAAGTGGTCGGACAAAATGAGGTGCTGGCAAGTCTCTGAAACATTGAACAATGGAGGGGGATTAAGCAGGTAGTTGACCCAGTGGATATAGCGAGTGCCAGTCAGGAGTCAGGGGGACATCAGTTCAAATGTGGCCTCAGACACTCAGTTATGTGACCTTGGCCAAGTCACTTAACCCTGTTTGCCTCCATTCCTTTTCTGTAAAATGAGGTAAAGAAGGAAATGGCAAACCACTGCTGTATCTTTGCCAAGAAGACCCCAGATGGGGTCATGGAGAGTCAGACATAACTGATAACTCAACAACAAAAGACAACAAAAACCAGCCAAAATATGCAACAAGATGGCTTCTCTGGACATGGACATGCCATACACACCCCCCCATACCCTCATACCCCACTTTGTCTCAATCTGGAAACTAATCTGCTGAATAAGATATCAAGGTATTGTGACACCCACCAGGTCTGAGAGGCCCTGACTCCAGTCACTGGGACCCCAGTGCCCCCAGGTCAGGAAGCTGCATCAGGGAATCTTGGTCAATCAGGTTGTGCCTTGGGGAAGGCTGGCCCTATCAAGGCCTTCTTTCAATGGAGAGAAAAAGACAGGTAGCAGATTCACTCATCAGCAAAGGAGAGAGAGGCATCTCACTCACTGTGATAGGAGGTTGCCAGGAGCTATGTGATGAAGTAAAATATAGTAGATTTCTGAAGAGGGGGATGTTGAACAAATATCTGGGGGCAGGAAATAGGAAAAGGTGGCAGTTATGCCAGTCAAGCAAAAAAATGGCTTCACAACATGATTATGTTAGACTCCAGATGTGAAAACGTCCATTTTCCCTGCCCAAATGAAAAGACCCTTTCGATCTACTGAAAATCAAAGTTTTCATCCTGAATTAGAAGTGACCTAAATTTGTCAATGGAAGAAAAGAGGAAGGAACAATAACAAATCAACAAGGGACACAGGACTTTTGTTTTCAAATTTTTATTAGCTAAGTAATAGGATATTTACTAAAAAATTTCCTTAATCCTACTACACACATACACACACACACACACACACACACACACACACATTACCAGAGTTACAATCAATGAGATCAGACAGTAGAACCAAATTCCGAGGTGGTCAGAGAAACAAGGAAATTGAAGACTATTTAACAATTTCTCTTTGCAATATAATGTGGAATATTCCAGAGTCCCATTCTATTTGTTCCTTCTATGCCAAAAATTTCCAATACGTGTTGCTGAAGTCTTTTGTATTTGGTGGAATGCTTCTCTTATCAGTGCACTGCTAGGGCTGTGCCCCCAACCCTCCTCTCTTTGAAGTTCTTACAGCCTGCTTTTTCACTGTGATGTCCTAGTTTTAGGCCAGGTTGGGGTGAAGGACAGTCAGTTTGAAAGGTGGGACAGAGGAGAGACTAATGTCCTTGTCAGTTGCTTGCTGCCCAGAATAGTATTTGCTTTCTTTAGGGTCAGTTTTGATTAACTCTTGATTTCCTGGAAATTCAGGCAGAGTAATTTTTTTTATGTTTTTTTTTTTAGTTTTGTTGAAGGTTTTTTTTTTCCTTTTAAATTTATTTATTTTTAGTTTACAGCATTCAGTTCCTCAAGTTTTTGAGTTTCAAATTTTCTCCCCCTTCCTCTTCTCCCACCTCCCCACCCAAGACAGCATGCAATCTGATATAGGTTCTACATATACGTTTGTACTAAATATATTTTCACAATAGTCAAGTTGTAAAGAAGAATTATAACCAACGGAATGAACCACAAGAAAGAAAAAACAAAACAGAAACAAAAACGAAAACAAAATAAGAGAGGAGATAGTTTGCTTCAATTTGCATTCAGACTCCATAATTCTTTCTCTGCATGTGAACACTTTTTCCATCATGAGTCTTTTGGAGTTGTCTTAGAACCTTGCATTGCTGAGAAGAGACAAATCTATCAAAGTTAGTCTTCATAGATACAATGTGTCTGTAATTGTGCATAATGTTTCACTGGTTCTGCTTCCCTCATTCAGCATCAGTTCATATAAGTCTTTCCAGGTTATTACGAAGTCCGTCTGCTCCTCATTTCTTATAGCACAATAGTATTCCATTACATTCATATACCACACTTGTTTAGCCATTCTCCAATTGATGGGCATCCCCTTGATTTCCAATTGTTTGCTACCACAAAAAGAGCTGCTATAAATATTTTTGTACATATGGGTCCTTTTCCCACTTGTATAATCTCTTTGGGATACAGCCTTAAAGGGGGTATTGCTGGGCCAAAGGGTATGCACATTGTTGTAGGCCTTTGGGCATAGTTCCATATTGCTCTCCAGAATGATTGGATCAGTTCAAAACTCCACCAACAATGCATTAGTGTTCCTATTTTCCCACATCCTCTCCAGCATCTATCATTTTCCTGTTTTGTCATGTTAGCCAATCTGTCAGGTGAGGTGTGGCACCTAAGAGTTATTTGGATTTGCATTTTTCTAGTCAGTAGTGATTTAGAGCATTTTTTTCATATGACTATAGATATCTTTAATTTCTTCCTCTAAAAACTGCCTGTTCATATCCTTTGACCATTTCTCAATTGGGGAATGATTTGTATTCCTATAAATTTGACTCAGTCACCTGTATATTTTAGAGATGAAGCCTTTATCAGAGACACTGGTTGTAAAAATTCTTTCTCAATTTTCTGCTTCCCTCCTAGTCTTGGTTGCATGGGCTTTTCAATTTAATGTAATCAAAATTATCTATTTTGCATTTTGTAATGCTCTCTATCTCTTGTTGGGTCATAAATTCTTCTCTTCTCCATAAATCTGCTAGGTAAACTATTCCTTACTATTCCTTACTCTCCCAAATTGCTTATAGTATCAGTCTTTATATCTAAATTGTCAACCCATTTTGACTTTATTTTGGCACATGATGTAATATATTGGTCTGTGCCCAGTTTCTGCCATACTGTTTTCCAGTTTTCGTAGAAGTTTTTGTCAAATAGTGAGTTCTTATCCCAGGAGCTGGAGTCTCTGGGTTTATCAAACAGTAGATTACCATAGTCATTGACTACTGTATCTTGTGTCCCTAATATGTTTCACTGATCCACCACTATTTCTTGGCCAGTATCAGATAGTTTTGATGACAGCTGCTTTATAATACAGTTTAAGATATGGTGTGGCTAGGCCACCTTCCCTAGCATTTCTTTTCATTAATTCCCTTGATATTCTGGACCTTTTGTTCTTCCAGATGAATTTTGTTATTGTTTTTTCTACCTCTATAAAATAATTTTTGGTATTCAGAGATATAAAACTTCCCCAAAAGTTTTGGTGTGTTGTCTCATTATTGTCATTCTCTTGAATGAAGTTATTGATTGTTTCAATGATTTGTTGTTTGACCCACTCATTCTTCAGGATTAGATTATTTAGTTTCCAATTAATTTTTAGTCTGTCTTTCCATGGCCCTTTATTACAAATAAATTTTATTGCATTGTTTCTACAATCCGGCTAGCAGCTTCTGTGGGGGTGTAAGATCCACCCACAGCCAGCACCCAGAAAGCTGCCGGAACGCCGCCGGGAAAGCACAGGTTCTTTTGATCTGCTTTAATAAGGAAAGAAAGGTTAAAGGGGTTGACAAGTTTGCTTTAATCCAGCATACAGACAGCATTCACTTAGTTCAGGGGGAAAAACCAGCACCCTGAACTTCAGAACAAAATACAAACCAATTACAAATATCAACAGACAGACCCAATACAATTCATAGTTACCAACATCTAGGTTCAGCCCAGGAGCTCAGAACAAGGGCTGGCCCAGAGTCACGTGCCACCACTGCTGTGGCAAAGAGCTCCAAAGAACAAACAACCAACCCCTGGTTTTTATATCTCTTTTAGCGTCAGGGGTGAGTCATACACGCGACTCACCCACATGACCTAGAATCGTCACAAAGAGGTGGACTTAAATCCACGTGGTCTAAAAGCCTCTGCTCTCCCAGACAAGTAAACTAGCCCCATCTTGGGCCCCACCTTAGTTGCCAATCGACACCCACTAAGGTTTTACACCTAATAGGGGTTTGGGCCTGGGGTTTAGCACCTAGTAAGGCTCAATGAATTACTCAAAGGGAACAAAAGCCAAAATATTCAAGGGCACTTGTTGAACTAAGTGCTAAGGAGCCCATTTTTGGTTACCAACACATGCATCATGATCTGAAAAGGATGCTTTGACTATTTCTACCTTTCTGCACTGGATTGTGAGGTTTTTATGCCCTGTACATGGTCAATTTTTGTGTATATGCCATGTACCACTGAGAAAAAGGTATATTCCTTTCTATCCCCATTTGATTTTTCCAGAGGTCTATCATATCTACCTTTTCTAAAATTCTGTTCACCTCCTTAACTTCTTTCTTGTCTATTTTGAGGTTAAATTTATCAAATTCAGAGAGGGGGAGGTTGAGGTCCCCTGCTAGTATAGTTTTGCTATCTATTTCTTCCTGTAACTCCCTCAACTTCTCCTCTAAGAATTTGGATGCTACACCACTTGGTGCACATATGTTTAGTAATAATATTACTTCATTGTCTATGGTGTCTTTTAGCAGGATATAGTATCCTTCCTTATCTCTTTCAGTTAGATCCATTTTTGCTTTTGCTTTGTCTGAGATTAGGATTGCTAGCCCTGCTTTTTATACTTCAGTTGAATCATAATATATTCTACTCCATCCTTTTACCTTTACCCTGTGTGTATGCCCCTGCTTCAAATGTGTTTCTTGTAACCAACATATTGTAGGATTATGGTTTTTAATCCTTTCTTCTATCCACTTCCGTTTTATGGTAGAGTTCATCCCATTCACATTCACAGTTATGAGTACTATCTGCGTCTTTCTCTCCGTCCTATTTCCCACCCATTTATGCTCTTACTTCTCCCTTCTCCTTTCCCCTCCTCAAAAGAGTTTTGCTTTTGACCACTGCTTCCCTCAATCTTCCCTCCATTCTATCATCTTCTTTCCCTTTTCTTTCCCTTTTCCTTTACTTCTTCCCGGCTTTCTAACCAGCCCCCCTTTTCCTTCCCCTTTCCCCTCCTACTGCCTGTAGGACAAGTTAGATTTCTACACTTAACAGAGTATGTTATTCCCTCCTTGAATCAAATCCAATAAGTAAAGCTGTTCATCTCCCTCCCTTCTTTCCGTCTACTACAATATGTTTTTGTGCCTTTTCATGGCTTCCTCCTTCCTTCTTCTCCCATTACAATCCCTTTGCACCCCTTAGTTAGGTTTTTTAGCATCACATCAGTTAATTTATACCCATACCCTCTATGTATATCCCTTTTACATGTCATAATAAATATATAATTCTCAAGACTAACAAGTATCATCCCCCCATATAGGAATGTAAACAGTTTGGCCTTTTTGGATAACAAGAGGTTTTTTTCTATTTTTTTTTTCTGTTTCCTTTTTATGCCTCTCTTGAGTCTTGTATTTGAAGATGAAATTTTCCATTGAGCTCTGGTCTTTTCATCAGGAAGGTCTGGAAATCCCTTATCCCTTGAATGCCCCTTGCCTGAAACATTAGGCTCAATTTTGCTGGGTAGTTGATCCTTGGTTGTAGTCTAAGCTCCTTTGCCTTATGGAATATCATATTCTGATCCCTCCAATCTTTTAATGTAGAAGCTGCAAGATCTTGTGTGACCCTGACTGTAGTTCTTCAACATTTTTTTTTTAGCTGCTTGCAGAATTTTCTCCTTGACCTGATAATTCTGGAATTTGGCTACAATATTCCTTGGCACCTTCAATTTGGGATCTCTTTCAGGAGGTGATCAATGGATTCTTTCAATGACTATTTTGCCCTCTGGTTCTAGGACCTAAAGGCAGTTTTCCTTGATGATTTCTTGAAAGATACTGTCCAGGCTCTTTTTTTCATCATGGCTTTCTGGTAGACCAATAATTCTTAGATTTTTCTCTCCTGGATCTATTTTCCAGGTCAGTTGTTTTTCCAATGAGATTTTACATTTTCTTCTGTTTTTCATTCTTTTGATTTTGACTGATTATTGATACCTCATAGATTCATTAGCATCTACTTGCCCAATTCTAACTTTTAATGAATTGTTTTCTTCAGTTATCTTTTGTACCTCCTTTTCCATTTGGTCAATTTTTCCTATTAAGGAGTTATTTTCTGTAGATAGGCTTTATGCCTCCTTATCCATTTGGCCAATTTTACCATCTAAGAAGCTGTTCCCTTCAGTGATTTTTTTTTCATTTTATCAATTCTCTTTTTAAAATCATTGGTCAATTTTTCTTCTACCTCTCTAATTTGGCTTTTTAATTCCTTCTTGAGCTCTTCTAAGAATTCTTTTTGGGCTTGAGTTTTCAGGTGTGAGTATAGTGTCAATGCTGTCCTCTTCTCAATTCATATTTTGATCTTCCTGTCCCCATAGTAAGATTATAGAGTCTTTACTTTTCTAGTTTGCTTTTAATCATGGTGGTTGCCTTATTCCTGACTTTTAAAGTGTATCTCTGCTTCTGGGACACAGGGGGCCCATATCTCTTGTGGTGGGAGCTTGGGTCCTGGTTACTGGCATTGTGTGCTGTAGCTTCTTGTTCTGTCAGCTAGAAGCTATATAATGCTGCAGCTTACCTGGTGCTGAGGTGGCTGGTGTGTGCCGAGGCCAGGTTTTTCTGAATTTCCCTGGGGTTACACTAAAGTTCACAGGGTGAGGTGTGGGGGAGGGGTGGTATGGCCACTGAAGGTCACCTCCTCCCCTTGGGATGGATAGGCTCAGCTGCTGGTGGATGCCTGTGCTTGTATCTGCCCATTCCCCTGGCTGTGCAGAGGCATACCTAGCACTTGCTGACTCCACAACCCTGGGGCTCAGGATCTGCTGAGGTGGGGCTTGCTGGAACACCTCTGGTTCTGCACTGGACCCCCTTAGCCACGACAGGAAGGACTATTTCCTTCAGTCTTCCTAGCATCCTGAGCTAAAAGATTGCTGTACCCCTATGTTCCACTATTCCAGGATTTTTCTTGGGGCAATATTCTCTAGGTTTTTCAAGGTCAACATGGGGTGGGGAGTGAGAACACTTACGGTTTACTCTGACATCATGGCTGCTGGAAGTTCAAGTATGTGACTTGTCTGTGGGCTGACATCCCCAGGAGTAACTGCTGCTGCTGCCACAGGCCTTGCACTTCTGTCTCACCCAGTTCCCGAGAGACCCCTGTCCTGCACTGAGAGGTTTGGGAATTGCTACTGCTACTGATGATTAATTTTGCTGGGACCAGGCCCACTTCTACTCCACTATGGCCTAGTCTGGGCTAGTGTAGCCCACACACTCTGCGATCTCCCAGCCAGGCTCAACAGATCTTTCACATAGACCTTCCAGGGCTGTCTTGGGCTAGAAATCCGCCACACTCTGTCTCCCAGTAGATTCCGCCACATCAGAATTTATTCAAATTCACTTCTTAGGGGTACCCAAAGGAATTTATGGGAGAACTCTGGTGAGTCACTGCTTTCACTCCACATCTTGGCTCTGCCCCAGTAATTTTCCAAGATAACTTTTATAAAGGCATAAATAATTAGTAACATTTTCACAAATACCATATTTATGCTTATTTCAATAGAATCAATTTACTCTTTATTTTTATACTTGCTTGCTACATTAAAACAATAAGCTGTAATCTTTTTATAAAACAGTTTAGTCATTCTTAATTCATAATTTCTACATTGATTTTCATGTATTATTATAATTATTAATACATATGTTTTTAAGCATTAGCCCACCAGATTGCTTGTGGCCCACCATAACAATATACTTTAAATTATTTAGTGTTATGTACATATTATTATTTATTTATTCACTTTATGGGCAGCTAGGTGGCACAGTGAGTAGAATACCAGCCCTGGAGTCAGGAGGACCTGAGTTCAAATGTAAACTCAAACACTTGACACAATTACTAGCTGTGTGACCTTGGGCAAGTCACTTAACCCCAATTGCCCTGCCTTCCCCCCTCCAAAAAAAAATATTCACTTTTGAGGGAAGAGTGGTGTGTAAGCAATTCAGGCTTTTAAACCTTTAATTCAAGAGTTCTAAAAATAAAAGAAAAACAACTGAACTGTCAAATTAGGAGCCAAAATTTTTTATTCTGCTTAGCTGAAAAGAAGTCATTATTTTTTTGGTTTCCCACACTGATAAAGCTGGTACCAGACAATCTTACCTACGTATTGACCTTTTTCCCCATTTGCTGAAACAGATACCTCACCTTCTCTCACCCATTGGAGAAAGTAATGAATGCTGGGCAGTCCTCAGCAGGTTGAATTAGAATTCTTGTCTTTTGGGGTCCCATAATAAATAATTAATTATTTAATAGTTTACTGGGCATATTTTCTCATTGACAGAAGGTTTATCAGGGGTAAGCGATCCCTAATTTTTCCACTTCTAAACTGGAGTTCCCTCAGCATTTGGATTTTAGTTCTTTGTACACCTGTATGGCTTTTCTCCATGTCAAAATTTTAGCTGCTGATAATTTCTTGACTTGTGATAATTTCATCCTTCAATAGCTGGAGGAACTAACAAGAGGAAATTCCATTCTGGATCTGCTTCTCTTCAACAAGGAAGAATTGGTGACAGATGCAGAAACAATAGGAAACTGGTTGGGGAATGACTATTCCGTCCTAGAGTTAATGAATGAGAAGGAAAAGGAGGAGGAGGAGGCAAAGGAGAAGACCAATAGAGTCTGACAGATTTGGGGAGGGCATAATCTCAAAGTGATCAGAGAAAAGATAGACAATATTCTGTCAGAAATGTCAACCCAGAGGAGATAGGAAGCTCTCAAGAAAATAAAATGGAAGGCACAAAGAGAAACAATTCCAAAGACATGGTCTATGCTTTCATCAAGCCTTTGTCAATGATCTTTGAAAGGTTGTAAAGAACAAAAGAGGTTTGCGAAGACTGGAGAAGGGCAAATATTGTCCCTATCGTTTAAAAGGCTCTGTTCTCATCAACTATAGACCAATTCTACAATGTATTGTTAAAAGGGTCATTTATAAAAATCTGGAAAAAGAAGTATTAATCAAAAGAGCCAGGACAAAGTCATCAAGAATAGATCAAATTGGAAACTAGCCTTTATTTCCTTTACAGGTTACTCAGTTGGTAGATCAGAGGGATGCTGCAAATATTGTTTACTTAAATTTTGTCGAAGCTTTTGATGAAATTTTTCATGCTTTGTTAAAAAGATGGAGAGATATGGACTAACATGATAGTATGAGGATGTGGATTCAAAACTGTTTCACTGGATAGATCAAGAATAGTCATTAATGACTTGATTTCCACTTGCAAGAAGGTGTCCACTAGAGTGTCTGGGGATCTCTGCTTCGACTTGTGGCATTAACATTTTTTTTATCAGTGACTTAGAAAAAGCCTTAGATGGCATGCTTATCAAACAGACAGCATAAAACTGGGAGCAATGGCTAACAATGGATGTGAGAATCGGAATTTTAAAAGATATCAACAGGCTTGAACATTCAATTGATTCAAAAAGGGTGAAATTTCACAAGATTACGTGTGAAATTGTTACACTTTGGTTCAAGAAATAACTTGACAAATACAAGGTGGGTAGAGGTATGGCTAGAAAACAGTTCATCTGAACAAAGATCTTAGGGTTTTTCATGATGTACGAACTCAGTAGGGGTCAGCAGTATCATATGACAGTCAGGAAAACTCTTGTGATCTTGGGTAAATTGAAAATTATCAACGTATGCAGGAATAAAGGGGTGAAAATCCTGCTGCATTTTGCCCATGGTTAGGACCCATCTGATATTGTGTTCAATTCTGGGTTTTGCATATTAGAAAGAAACATCTTAAGCTAGAGCACTTTGAGAAAAAAATTGATCAGGATATTTACTGGCCTGAAGTTCATAACATAAAGGATCACCTGAAGGAGCTAGATTTATATAGCCAGAAGAAGCAAAGCCATAAAAATTATTTCTATCTGTCTTCAAGTGTTTGAGGGGTTGGCACGTGGAAGAGGGAGTAGGTTTCTTCTGCTTGGCCTGGGAGGGGAAAAAAGTAATGGAAGTGGTAAAGTTGACTATTGTGCAATAAGAAATGAGAAACAGATGGACTTCATTAAAACCTGGAAACACTTGTATGAACTGATGCTGAGCGAGGGGAGCAGAACCAGGAGATCATTATACATGATTACAGACACACGGTATCTGTAAGGACTAACTTTGATAGACTTGACTCCTCTCATCAATACAAGGTTCAAAGACAGCTCCAAAAGATTCATTATGGAAAAAGCTATGCACATCCAGAGAAAAAATTATGGAGTCTGAATGCAGATTGAGGCAAATCATTTGCTTTGTTTTTCCTTTCGTTTTTGGTTTCCTTTCTCATGATTCATTCCATTGGTTATAATTCTTCTTTACAACTGGACTATTATGCAAATAAGTGCAATGTGGAGGTATATGTAGGACCTACATTGGATTACATGCCATCTTGCAGGGAAGCGGGGAGGAGCGGGAGAGAGAAAATTTGGAACCCAAAAACTTGTGGAACTGAATGTTGTAAAATAAAAATAAAAAATAAACTTATTTTTAAAAAATTCTTTGTTGTTGTTGTTGTTTCAGTCATATCTGACTCTTCCTGACCCCATTTAGTGTTTTCTTGGCAAAGGTACTAGGATGGTTTGCCATTTCCTTCTTTGGCTCATTTTACAGGTGAGAAAACTGAGGCAAAGAGGGTGAAGTGACTTGCCCAGGGTCACACAGCTACTGAGTGTCTGAGGCCAGATTTGAACTCAGGAGGATGAGCATTCCTGACTCCAGGCCCAGCACTCTATCCGCTGCACCATCAAAAGAGGAATAAATAGCCTCAGGAGTGCTAGACTGAGATAAAATCACGCTAGAGGTTTTCATGCCAAGGATACAAATCGGTTGTGGGGTATGGGGTAGACAGGATTCTTGTGGCATAAATGGTTGGACTAGTTAGCCTTTGAGATCTTTCCAACTACAAGATTATATAATTCTTTTATCCTGTCATTTTCAGTGATAAACTTTTATATTATGGATCACAGGGCTTTTTTAGAGACTGAGACAGTTATAAGCTTCATTGTAGTATGATGTTACCATAGGCCTTACAGAACAGCTGAAGTTTTGTTTGGAAGGGCAGAAAATGTTGGGAAGGCAAGGAAGAGAAAGAAGATGAAAAGAAAAGTGAAGAGTCATTAAGGAGAAAGAAGAGCAGTAAGTGAGTAACTCTGATAAAATGAGGAAAGAAATGTACATATTAATAAAATGTATGTCCAAAAGACATTTGATCCTCAAGATCATAGCTTTAGAACTGAAAAGGACCTCAGACATCATCTAGCCCAAACCCTCTCATTTTTATAGATCATTACAGAAGCATCCATTTAGAGCTGAAAGTGCCTCAGATGTCATTTAGTCCAAATCTCTCATTTGACGGAGAAATCTTCAGAAATTGAGTGCTGGAAGTGATTTTAAAGGCTTTGAGTTTAAACTCCTAATTTGACCAATGGAAAAAATAAGGCACCAAGAGGTTATAGAGGCTATAACCAAGAGGTTACACAGGCATATAGAGTCACATAACTAGTAAAGATCTAAGGATTTCTGACTCCAGGTTCACTATCCACTATACCATGGCTCTGAGGGGCCACGGAATAGCCCCAATGAGAGGACTAGACCTTATATGTGGAAGCAGAAATGGAGAACATACTACCATCTTTGATAATTAAAGAACTCATTTTCATTTAAAAATTTTAATAAAATGAACATGGAATATGTGAACATGGAATAATATATACATTAATATATCAAGATACAGATTATGTACATTAATATTTGTAAAAACTAAATGTTTGCAGAGTTCAATCACCAACAGCACTAGATAGCAAAGAGTAAAAACTGCTATGTCCAGAAACAGGTCCAGAAACCTTTTAGGGAAATTCCTTTGAAAATCAGTCTTTGTAGTTCTGTTTGACACTTCTGTTGATTCCGTTAGCTTCCTCATTTGATACTGGATTCCTGTTGAGGGTATACTCTAGAAAGCTTTGCACAGCATGCTTGGCAAAAGAGGAGGCTTCCGCTTATAAAAGAAAAAGCTGCACTTGAAATTCCCAATGGGAAAGAAAGCCCAATTCCTCTCTTAATTATTTTGGCCATTTCAATTGGAAATTTTTTTGGCAATTCCAAGGTGCTAAGACCTCTCAACTCCATGTAGGCATTCCAGATCACTGAGATTCCAATACTGATGCTACTTAAGATGAAGCAACATCCAGCAATTCGATGACACATATCAATGAAATGTGCATATGGTTCATTCTTGAAGATAATCAGTAATGTCCCCAAACTGAAAATCAGGCCACTCATTTGCAGGAAGATGGGCAATATGATCAGGTCCTGGCAGTAATATAATTCTATGGGGTAAACCCAACTTGAATTGATTTGTAAACAAACCATTGTTTTGTGATTGATTTCAGGATAATATTGAAGATAGCAAAACTTCCAAAGTCCAATCCATATAGTAGAAATATTCTGGTTGCTAAAATGCCATATCCTCCAATACACAGAATTTGCTATCTCAATACATAAGAACCAACTTACCAAAGCCAATATTATGGCAATCAGCAGGGAAAATAATTGTCTGATGTCAAATGTCATGATAGGCTGAAGGCTGATGAGTTACGAAGACTATTCAGGAACACTGAAGGAAAGAAAACAAGAAGGGAGCAATTAAAAAAAAAACCTCTCCCTACTGATGTCTTGTTTAACATGGCAACAAAGCTATAAACTTTGGTTTAAGTGAACATTTGTTTTTATTGCCTCTGAATTTTATGGGGATTTTGCTTTTCAAGACTAAAAGGGGCAAGTCGATTAGGTCAGTGGTGTCAAACTCAAATAGAAACTGCATATTGGCTAAGAAAACTGCAAAGGAATATTATCTATGTTGTATTGTATTTCTATTTATTTCTGTTAAACATTTCCCCTATTACATTTTCATCTGATTCCTCCTCACTCTGGAGTCTGGAGGCCTCTTAGAGCAGAGGAATTTGATACCTGTGATACTTTTCATGTCCAGTATTCTACAATTCCAGAACTTGGTTAGGGAAAGGATGACTCTGCTCATACCTGAACCAGGAAGTGTGTGTGTGTGTGTGTGTGTGTGTGTGTGTGTGTGTGCGCACTCGTGTGCCTGCATGTGCATGCTAGTAGACTTGAGATTTCATTAGTTTAAGGAACAAATTCTTCCTTTCAATGTTCATCTGTAATTATTCTGCAGCTTATAGGTTCAGGATTTATCTGAGACATTGAGGAATTTAACGACTTTCCCAGAGCCAAATAGTATGTGTCAGATGACTCAAGAGGTAGATTCTGTCCACTCTTCCACACTGCCTTACTTTACTCAAGCCAACTTCAGTGTGTTAAATGAAGCAACATAATGAAAAGGCTATAGGTAAATCTTGATTGTCCTCCCTGAGACAAGGGTAGAAGTGGCATAAGTTTTTTAAAAAATTGAATAATGGAAACCTCCTTAGAGAAGCGGCTTGTCCTAGTAGATAAATAGCAGGCCTCATGTACAAAAACATTTATAACAGCTCTATTTATGGTGGCAAGGAATTGGAAATTGAGAGTGTAGCCATCATTTGGGGAATGGCTGAACAAGTTGTGGTATAGGAATGTAGAGGAATACTATTATTCCATAAGAAGTGATGAGCTGCTGGATTTCAGAAAAACCTAGAAAGACTTATATGAACTGATGCTGAGCGAAGTGAACAGGACCAGGAGAACATTGTACACAGTAACAGCAATATTGTGTTATGACCAACTTTGATAGACTTAGCTCTTCTCAGCAATGAAATGATCTAAAATAATCCCAAAAGACTAAAGATGAAAAACGCTGTCCACATCCAGAGAAAGAACTTCGGAGCCTGAATGCAAACAGTAGCAGACTATTTTCTCTCTTTTTATTTGTTGTTTTTTTCTTGTGGCTTTTTCCCTAGGTTCTGAGTCTTCTTTATGACATGACTAATGTGGAAATATGTTTAATATTATTATACATGTATAGCCTATATCAGATTACATGCCATCTTGGAGAGGAGGAAGGAGAAAGAGGGGGGAAAATTTAGAACTCAAAATCTTATAATGGTGAATGTTAAAAACTAAAAATAAATAAATAAATTTTAAAAAATAAATTTAAAAAATAACAGACCTCAGAATCTCCATAATCTGGGTTCAAGTATTGCCTCTGACATATACTAGCTTTGTGACCCTGGTCAAGTCACTTATCCTCTCTTTGGTCTAAACAGTTTTCTAAGATGGACAGTTATAAATCAGTTACTGGGAGTTCAGTGAAATCGCCATTTTTGGACCCTCTAAAAATACTACAACTTTAGACCTTTTTGTATTGGAAAGAGCCATAGAAATAATATAGTTGGGCCAGGAAGCACCTTTACTGAAACCCCACACATTTTGTACTTCTCTCTTTCGCTACCTTCAGATTTCCTTAGATTCCGGAGGGAATTTTAAAATATCCATCTCCCTCCTTTTCCTCTCCTGCCATGTCCATACTCCCAGATACACACACATGCACAGACACACACACACACACACACACACACACACACTCCATAGGTTCACGTATCAGCAGGATCATCCTTTTTCTGAGCAAGACAGGTCAATATGTTTAAAAAAAAACAAAATAAAAACCACTTTATTGGGAATTAAGAATAAAGTTAAGTAAAACAAAAGGATGTCTAGAAGCCTAATAAACAGAACTCAGATCTATTTGGCACTTTATGCTTGCCTTCCTCACTCCACTTTTGCATGGTAAGCCATATAAGTATTATTTAATTTTTCATGGGAAAAAACAGGCTCAGAAGGGTTAGAACTCGTTCTTGGACCCAGCTTTTCTGTTGTCATTGGTGCTCTTCCTACTCCACTATAGAGCTAGAGACTATCAAGGGTGGAAAGACAGAGACCTAACTCTCTTTCTGGGGATCCTACTCTTAAAGTCTTTATTATCAGCTCTGGGAAGTTATTCTCCCCTTTTATTTCCTCCTTCCCTTCAGTGTCTGAAGAAGGGGCACTGAGTCACCACTGGCTCTGTGCAAATCCACTGGATTGTCATGGGGGGGGATGGGACTTAAAGTTAAGAAAGCTCATCCTCCCCCCTCTCTGGGGGCACATGAACAGTTGGACCCCTATGGCAGATAAGAAGATACATTCTTTTTTCTTTGGGTGATTGTCCCAGAACAACAAGAGAAACCGGTGGAAAAAATCCAGTTCCTTACATCTAAACTTTTTATCTTATAAATAAAGGAACTGAGGCTTAGAAATATTAAGCAACTTGTCCATTGGTCACCTAGGGAGCTAGTGGAAGAATTTGACATAGAACTCAAGTTTCCTTAACCTTAATCCAGTATTCTTTCAGGCACATAGATTAGGGGAAGAAGTTCTGCAAGGCAGGGAACAGGGCTGCCTCTCTTGGGATGGCAAAGGAGCCCCTACCTCACATGGTGGGATATATCAGTGGTGCCAAAGACCTGTTTATTTCCATCCAAAATTCTGCCAATCACAAGGCCTAATATTCACACTGCTAAGTCATTCTTCCATATCTAATGTTGTAAATAGAGGATTACCTTTGCCGACAGTAAGACTTCCATTCAATTCTAGCCTTTAACACATACTGTACTGGACAAGTCACTAATTTCTCGGTATCCAAGGCAACTCTTTAAGAGAAGGGTTCTTAATCTTTACATGTGCCGCAGACCCCTTTGGAAATCTGGTGAAGTCTGTGGACCTCTTCTCAGAAAAAATAGTTTTAACTCATAATATAAAATACAAAGGTTTATGGAAGAAAACAAGTGATAAATACAGTGAAAAATACAGTGATCAAAATATTTTTTTAAAAAGTTCCTAGATCCCATGTTAAGAATGCTTGTTCTAAGACTATATGTAGTAAAGAAGTTGCTGATCTCTATTGGTACAAGGATATTTCCTGTCAGGAGTTTCCTGAACCAATGAATCAAGTCCGGCTCTGATATCTTCCACCCAGTTTTCTCTCCAAAGTCATTCTGTGACCTGGGAAAGATAAGATTAGCAGGGCCAGTTTGAGTGAAACCTAATTTGATGATACCATTAACACTTGTACAATCATAGATTTAGAGATGGAAGGGACCATAGGGGTTATTGAGTCCAACTCTCACATTTGACAACGGAGGAAAATAAAGCCTAGAGGGGTAAAGTGATTGAAAGTCACAGATTTTATAAACGGTTGAGGGAGGACTGGAACCTAGGTCTTCTGGTGCCCAGTGCAGCACCTTTATACTGTCCCATGTTGTATTTCACGTAAGGGAATAGAATCAAGGACAGGTCTATTCTATTGGAGTTGGGGGCCCTGACTGGAGATGAGCTATGGATGGCCCTGGTCAGATTGAGAGTAGCACAAAGCCAGAATGTTGGGAGAGGATGAAGGAGTACCAAAGAAAACTTCCAGCTGTTCATTGATATTTGCTTCAAGATTTGACCTAGGGTTGGCCTAAAGAGCAAAGGAAAGAGAATCATTTCAGGTAAGTGGGAATATGGCAGATAAGAACATGTCAAAAATGCCCAGTTTGGTTAAATTGTGTTGTATGCACAATTCTATACTCTGAATGGTGTCCTCAAACAATAGTAAATGAGACATTTATATAATCATGGTTATCTACAAATAGATGAATAAAATTCAATGTGAATTAGACTATCTGTCATCTCTGAACCTGACTCTGCCTTCCTCCAAATCCTGGCTCTGTTCTAAAGTACAGATGTCATCTAGGGCAAGACACTCAACATCCTGGACCTCAGTTTCCTCATCTATAAAAGGAAAATGACCTCTAAATTACCTTCTAGTTCTGAAGGTGTGATACTAAAATGAACCAACTGGGGATAAGGCAAACGAAATTCTAAAATACACTTGCCTTCAAAATCCAGAATTATATATTTCACATCTTTCTATCTCCTTTTGGTCTCCTTGAACCTTTGCTTCACCTTCTTTATTGTTGCTCATATGTTTTTCAAGGAAGCTGGTCTTGGCTAGAACCTTTCAGCTTTCCATCTTTGTCATGAGCACCCACCTATATTTTCCAGTCTTGAATAAGCCCAAGTTAATAATTTGCCTCTTTCCACCCCATTATCCAATGATTATAGAACATCAGGAGTGTTGTGCCACAATGCCAAAAAGAGATATGGCCACCTGGAAATGTTTGAATTTTAATTCACATTGCTAGTGATCCAGAGCTCAAATGAGCTTCGTCTAAGCATGGCAAGATAGAATAATGGAGAACATCACAAGATCATAGATGTAGTCTAACATAGTTTCATCAAGAGCCTTGGTTTCAGAAGGCTCTGATGAAACTGTGAGGGTACCAACCCTTGTTAAAAACTACCAGTCTTAGGAGGAAGTCAGGATTGAATGTGGTTAAAATTCTGCCCAAGAGGACTTGGAGAAAAGTCTTCTCAGGATTTTCTGGCAGAGCTAGGTTGAGGAAATTAAGATAAAAGTAGGATTGGGTGTGGTGATGAAAAAAAAAAACTCCTCTGAGGAAAGCAACAAACAGGCAGGTAAGCAAAAGAAAGAGGAAGAAAGCTCTGCCAAACAAGCAGTTTTTATCTCAACTTTGATTTCTGTACGTTTTTGTTTGTGTTTTATTTTTGTCTTTAGGATATGGCCTGTAGGTTGGAGGAGAGGGGAGTAACTGAAAAAGCAGGGTGAGACTCCCTCCAGCCATAATGGGTTTCTTTTAAGGGTAATTTTAAAGAGTTTCTTTCTGTCTTTTATTGTGAGTTTACAGTTTTGGAGGTGGAATCAGAGAAGGGATTTCTCTCTCAGTAAAAAGGCCCACTGCTTTAAGTAAGTGAACCTAGTTAAGTACCTACTTCAAGCCGCTTGGCTACTAAGATTTTTTGGTTACTGGAAAGTTGCATTAGCTGTACTTTGCTTGTTGTCTCTGTGGCTTTTGAGTGTATGCCTGTCTGGCTGGCATGAAGGCATGTTGACATAGGAAGTGTGTGGAAACCTGTTTCCCAACTCCAAGCCAGTGGGGGGAGGGTGGGAGGTGATTAGAATATATTATATGGTGGTCAAAAGATGTTTACATACATCTATGTATAAATGGATTTTAGGGATATATATGTACACACTTATGTATAATTATATGTGGGGACATACACATCTCTGTGTTTGTAATAACTGCTAGTTGCAAATTAATCTTGGATATCAAATCCTTTTCTGAGAAATTTGATACAAAAATTTTTCCCCATTCGAATACTCCCATTCAAAACCTAGATTCATTGATTTTGTTTGTGCGAAAGCTTTTCAATTTCATGTAACCAAATTTATCTATTTTTTTTTGGTAATTGCCTCTCTCTCTCTTATTTCCTTAAGATTACATTTTCTAGAAGAACTTATGCAATAGCAATAAAAATGTGAAGACAGACAACCTTGAAAGACTAAAGAACCCTCACCAGTGCAATGACCAAGCATAATTGTAGAAGACTAATGATGAAACACACTACTTGCCTCCTGAGAGAGGATGGACTCAGGGTGCAGACTGAAACATATCTTCTGGACTTAGCCAGTGTGAGAATTTTTTTTTCTTTTACCGTGAATGTTACAAGGTTTTGTTTTTCTTTTTCAATGGGGTGGGAGGTGTTGAAAGGTAGAGAACATGGATTTTTTTAAACTGAAAAAAACATATAATTAAAGAACACATATCCTACCCATAGCTGTGAAAGAGATATGATCTGATTCTCTTTTAATTTTTATGGTATGTTTTTAATAGTCATGTCTCATATCCATTTTGAATTTATTATGTAATATTATGCAAAATATTGGTCTATGCCTGATTTCTGACACATTGCTTTCCACTTTTTCCAGAAGTTTTTTTTAATCAAACAGGAAGTTATTTTCTAATTGTGTTGGGATTTAGCAAATACTGGGTTATTGAATCCCATTGTTTCTGATTCTCCCTTGTCTGATCTGTTGAGGATGTTTTTGTTTTTAATGTGGTTATGTTAACAATTTCCCCAATGTTGAACCATATTTGCTGCTAAAATGGTCATAATGAATGGTTTCTTGGATGAATTGCTATAATCTGTTTGACAGATTTTATTTTGTTTTTTAAAATCACTATTCATTAATGATATTGGTCTTGGGTTCTCCTTTTTTATTTTTTTCTTCCCTGGTTTAGTATAATGACTATATTTGTCTTGAAGAATGTTTTCTTTCTCAATTTTTGAGAAGAATTTGTGTAGTACTGGTAGTATTCATTTTTTCAGTTTGATAGAATTCTCTTGTGACTCCATCAAGATCCAGAGTTCTCCTCCCCACGTCTCCCCCATACTGGCAGTTATTTTACAGTTAATTCTAGTTCCATTTCTGAGATTCAATTATTAAATATTTCTATTTCATCTTATTTTAGTTTGGACATCTAATATTTCTTTGAAAGTATATTTCAATTTGTTTGAGGTTTTCCATCTTCTTAACATATGAAGTTCTGATTGTTCGTTTTATTTCTTCTGGTTTTGCTGTGACTTCACCTTGTTTATCTGCTATTTTGTCGATTTGATTTTCTGCACTCTTCTTAACCAGGTTGGCTAAAATTTTATCTATTGTGTTAGTACATTCAAAAGCTCTGTTTTTAATTTTTTTTCTCATTTCTATGGCATTTTTCAGTTTCTAATTTATCCATTTCTCCTTGAATTTTCAATATCTCCTTTTTTCTGCTAATTTTGGGTTTGTTGGCCTTCTAAATGATCATTTATGTAGGGTTATTTTATAATCTGCAACTTGGCAGAAATTATCAATTTTTTTCAATTAATTTTTATTTACTCTCTAGGTTTCTATGAACCATCATATTGTCTGAAGCAGTCCCCTTTTCCACTGAACTCTCCCTTCCTCTGAGGTTTCAAGACTACTCCTCCTAACTTTGGGTCCTGCTTTAGACTCTTAGACCTCACTTGAGGGCTTAGGTGAGCATTAACATCTCCTTGTATCACTTCCTTCTCTGTCTAGGATTTTTTCCTCCCGTTGCTTTTGCTGCCACCTTCTGATTGATCCACAGTCCCTAAAACCCCCAACTTGGGTCTCCTTCACCTGTAGTTTTTCTTGGTAGTATGGCTGCCTTATTAGACAAATTAACAATAGGGTAATTAGATGATATCTTTCTTCAAGACACAGTGTTCTTTCATCAAGTCCATCTAAAAATCTCAAGGTCATGAATCCTAAGTGGTTGGCCTTCCTAGAGGCTTTGGATTTTTCACTGACAAATTCTTTCAATGTCCCACAAATTTCCAAGAATTGACTCAGACCACCCAGAGAGGAAACACATTCTTTCCTTCATCAGAGGTCACAGCCCGACATAACTTTAGCTAGAATTAATTTCATCCCCTTTTCCAGAAATTGGCTGATCTTGAAAGCCATTGATTCCCATTAACAACTATTGAAATTATCGGGAGCCAAGATGTATGAGTAAGGAAGGAACTCCCTGGAGTCCTCCCAAATTCCCCTCCAAACAACTTTTAAACTGCCTCAGAATTGATCTAGGATCAGGGAAGCAGCTTACCAGCACAGCAGAGAAAGGTCTGTCTCACTGCAATGTAAGGAAAACAAGGTCAGAGAGCCTCAGAAGCCAGGCTCAGCAAGGGCCTGTAGCAAGGATCCAAGTCTGGGGCAATCCACCAGGGAGGCCCTACCCTCCTTTAAGCCAGCAACCCCTGAGGGAATCCAGTAGTCTGAGCAACAGACTACTCCACCCCAGAGGCCTCAACCCCCGAAGCAGGTCAACAGCTATCTCTCACCCCCAGTGCTGACTTGTAGTGAGGCCCAGCTCCTGGGGTCCTCCAGCAGAGTTCCTGTTTCCATAGCAACCCTGCAGAGGCCCCACCCCAGGAGCAGATCAGCAACAAGATCCCTCCGCAAGCACAACCAACATAAAGAAACTGTGTCCATAGGAATCCAGAAGGAAGGCCACACCCCATGAATAACCCAGCAGAGAAATTCCACATTCTGAGGAGGCCAAAAGAGAACCCTTGCCCCCCAATATAAGCCAGAAGAAAGCCTATCCTCCAGTGCAAGCAAGCAGTTAGTTCCTGAAGCGAGCAACAAGTGAAATCCAGCAACAAAAACCTGAACCCCAACACAAAGAGCGTGAGACAGTGCAGGACCATAGCCCAACTCTCACATAAAAACACCACGTCACAAAATAGGCAGAAAAAATTAGCAAAAAAAAATTAAAAAGAATGACTATAGAAAGTTAACATGGTGACAGAGAGGATCAAAGCACAAACTTAGAAGAGAACAACAGCATCAAAATGACTACAAAGAAAAATGTGATTTGGTCTCAGGCCCAAAAAGAACTCTTGGAAGAGCTTAAAAGAACTTTAAAAAGCAAATTAGACAAGCAGAAGAAAAATTGGGAAAAGAAATTAAAGCAATGTAAGAGACTTATTTTAAAAAAAGGCGTCAACAGCTTAGCCTGGGAAAAGATATACAAAGATTCACCAAAGAAAATAACTACCTAAAAAATAGAATTGGCCAAATGGAAAAGGAAGGACAAAAGCTCACTGAATAAAATAATTCCTTAAAAATTAGAATTGAGCAAGTGGAAGCTAATGACTCTATAAGATATCAAGATATAACAAAATCAAAAAAAGTTTTAAAAAATAAAAGAAAATATGAAATTCCTCATTGCAAAAACAACTAACCTAGAAAATAGGTCCAGGAGAGATCATTTAAAATTATACTACCTGAAAGTCATGTTAAAAAAAAAGAACAAGAAGAAGAAGCCTGGATAACATCTTTCAAGAAATTGTCAACCGGAACTGCTCTGATATTCTAGAACCAGAGGACAAAATAGAAATGGAAAGAATTCACCTATCACCACCTGAAAGAGATTCCAAAATGAAAACTTTCAGGAACATCATAACCAAATTCCAGAGCTCACAGATCAAGGAGAAAGTACTACAAGTAGCCAAAAAGAAACAATTCAAATGTTATGAAGCAACAATCAGAATTACAATATATTTGGTAGTTTTCACACTAAAGAATGAGAGGGCTTGGAATACAATATACCAGAAGGCAAAGGATTTAGGATTACCACCAAGAATCACCTGCCCAGCAAAACTGAACATAATCCTTCAAGGGAAAAATGGACATTTAACAAAATAGAGGGCTTTCAAGCATTCCTAATTAAGAGACCGGAGCTGAAAAAAAATTGACCTCCAAATACAAGATACAAGGGAAACATAAAAGGTGAAAAAGAAAAAGAAAGCATAAGAGATTCAATATACATAAAAAGTAAAAAAAAAAAACAAGAAAAAGAAAGCATAAGAGATTCAATAAAGCTAAATTGTTTATATTTCTATATGAAAAGATAATATTTGTAACTTTTAAGAAATTCATTACTATAAGGGCAATTAGGAGTATACATAGCAAGAGGATGTGGGACACAAGGTGACTTTGATGGGATGATACCCAAAAAACAAAATAAAGGAGATTTCCTGGGGGGGGTTGGGGGGGGGGGCATGGAGCCAAGATGGCAGCTGGAAAGCAGGGATTTGTCTAAAGCTCTCCCCCAGGACCCTCCAAACACCTATAAAAATTGGCTCTGAACAAATTCTACAACTGCAGAACTCATGAAATAGCAGAGGGAAACAGGGCTCCAGCCCAGGACAGCCTGGGTGGTCACTAGGTAAGGTCTATCGCACTGTTTTGGGAGCAGAGTGGAGCGGAGCCCAGCATGGGCTGTGCCCAGACCAACCAGACCTGGGATCCGGGCTGAACAGGCCATAGCACCCTGAAGCAGTGAGCTGTGGCAGTTACCAGACTTCTCAACCCACAAACACCAAATGCAACAGAGAAGGTTAGTGGGAAAAGCTGCAGGGGACAGAGTGAAAGGAGTTTGTGGTTGGCTACAGATCCAGGGGGGCAGTGGAGGTGGTGCAGCTCTAAGACTGCTTCCAGAGCTACAGCTACAGTTGCTTTCAGCCCCAGGCCCACCTGGTGGGAGGAATTAAGTGGCAAATCAGAGCAGGAGTGCAGAACCTGCTTAGATCTTAGTCGAGGTGCGGGTTGGCAGTTCTTGGGAGAGGAGGAGTGGTACTGTGGCAGAGCTTGTTGTGTAGAAATAGCTCTGAAAACGACAGTGCAGCTCCTCAAGCTTGGGACAAAGTACTCTCTACTCTACAAGCAGTCATACCCCGGCAAAAAGCTCAAGGGTCAAGTAGATGGCTGGGAACATGAACAGGCAGCAAAAACAGACTCAGATTCAGACTCAGACTTTGGAATCTTTCTTTGGTGACAAAGAAGACCAAAACATATAGCCAGAAGAAGTTAACAAAGTACTAGAGGCCCTTCTAAGAACAAAAGAGCTAGTCCTTTTTAGATATGCTAATTTCCAGGAGCTATCTTAATTTCCTATCCCTAGCCACTAGCTTCAAATCATAATTTTATATAATCTCTGTGGACACAAAATTCAATCATACCTTCCACAGGCCAAGCTTATTTTATAGTCATACAAATCAATATCTTTACTATAAAACCTTGGATTACTAACCATTCAGCCTTATTTTCCAATCAAGCTACAAGTTTCTTTCAGCTCCAGCTCCTGATTGACCCACCCACAGTCTTCCAATGTGGGGTGGGAGAGGGGTGGCTAAGAGCACATGGGCTTAAAGCCAGGTGGATTTAGCCACCCAAATTCCCTTATCTCCAGTTTCTATCTCTCTTTCTTTCCCAATCTTTACTGAAACATTTTACCCTCTGTATTCTCACTCCAATTTCAATCTCTTTCCTAATCTTGACCCAAACTACCTCAAACATTTCAAATAAATGAAAACAAAATATTATACTCGCCAAGCTTCTTCTCCAGCTGAAAAGTTAAATGTCTAACAATTTAACAATTTAATCGAATTCTAAACAGAACACTGAATCCCCAAAGCAATCATCCCACCATCATACAGAAGATCCCCTTTATTTCTGCAGTTTTAAAACACTTGCTTGGTGTCAGATACATTGAGTTAATGTAAACATACAGATTTTTTTAAACCTTTAGGACCTAATCAAACCTTAGTTCAGAGCTCCCAGCCCTCTTCTATCAGCCTTCTCTTCCTCTGGGTGGGCTGCTTTGGCTCTGATTCCTTATCAGTTCTAAAGCCTACAGGATTTTCACAATTCAACTTCTAGTCTGGTATCCCAACTTGGCCAAAGCTGGAATATTTCTTGCTAGTTCTGGCCTGACACTTCTCTTACCCTCTTCAACTTGCCTTTTCCATCATATAACCAACAATAAAGTATTTCTTTCTCTCTCTCTCTCTCCTTCTCCCTCTCTCTCTCTCTCTCTCTCTCTCTCTCTCTCTCTCTCTCTCTCCCACCCACTTCTTCAAAGAGACCAGAGTCAGGGAGGGAGAGAAAGACTGAGATAGTGTTACAGTGTGTCACATTATGCACTCACTTCACACAGAAACACAAAAACAGAACAGATACAGACAGAAAACAACAGGGAGGATCCCTGCACAAATTAGACATCACCAACTTCGGTAACTCCCAATTAGCTAGTTTGACCCCTAGTGGGCTATGTATTGCCACCCATCTTAGACTGAAGCTCACAAGTTCTTGCTTTCTGAAAGAAAGTTTCTGAAAGAAAGCTCACCCATCTTACCCCTACCTTATCTTAGACTGAGTTCTCCTCATGGCTCACAAGTTCTTGCTTTCCTTTTCTAAAAAGGGGGGCTCACCAATCTTGCCAAGGGGAGCAGGCTGAGGCTCACAAGGTCTTGCTCCCCTTTTCTAAAAAGGGGGGTTTACTGATTTTGCCCCAACCCCAGGTCACCCAGAGGCTCACCCATCTTGCCCTCTAGAGGACTCATGGGCTCTTGCTTACCTGGGTCACACAATTTATGTGACCAGATTGTTGTACCAGAAGCGAGCGAGACACACCACAGAGTATAAGTTTTAAGTGGAGAATTTTAGCTGGCGGCCATCGGGGTACTGCACCACAAATCAATAGCAATGTGTTGTGGTGATGGCTTGGTTTATATAGGATATGTGGGGGTACAGGGCAGGGAAACAGGAACAAAGGTCCTGGCTGATCAAAAGATTCAGTCAGGTTATCATACTAGTGGGATAATCTCATTTACATTCCTTGATGGAGTCACAGAGCCCCAGGGATATCTGCTAGAAAGGGTCTGCCAGGTTATCCTTCAGTGGGATGGTCCTATCTATTGACATTCCTTGGTGGAGTCATGGAGTCCCAGGGGGTTTGCTAAATGTCAAAGATATCTGAGTCCATTCTTTCTGAGGGTGCTTGTCAGTAGCTAGGGGTTTCTCAGGGGTTCCTAATTTTCCTTGTATTACAAGATCAATTCGCCCATTCTTCCGGGTGGACTTCCCTAACACCATTCCACTTTCGTTTTTGCCTCCCGAGATAGTATCTCTTCATTCCGTTCCTTAAGAGTGAAAGAAATCTTGCCAGTCCCTCTGGGTACTGCTAGCAAATGGCCAACTGGCGCCTGTCCTCAGATTAATTGGGAGACCCTTCCTCAAATAAGGGGATCCTGGACAGTCCCCCAAAACTGTGTAGGTCAGAGACCACTACTCAAATTAAAAATAGACAGAGACCATTCTTGAGAGAAGGCAAAAAGGAATTTTACTGCTTTCTCATGAGAAATGACGCCACCCAAGTGGTAAAGGTTGGGGGCGCTTTAATTATGTTTTACATTTATTCATGCTGAATAAATGGGCATTCCCCTGAAAAAGAGTATAGGAGAGTACTTAGGACTCAGATGGACGCCAGTCCTTTTATTGTCTTTCCCTTCGAATCTCCTTTGAGACTCTTCATTGCCCAGATACAACCCCTTGATTGCCTACATCATGCCATCCTCAAGTGGCCCATTTAAGCATGCATACAAGCCTCTAACCTTTCACCCCAGAGCTTTGATTAGAACTAGTTCTAACCAGTCACCTGACCTACATTCTGCTAAAGCTGGGGGGGGGAGGGGGAGGAAGAGGAATGCTTTCAACTCTGTGGAAACAAAACTGTTCACACATCGCTTATGATGGCATCTAGGATTTATGGAATCCCACAAAACTAGGAGAAAGGGACAGCCAAGTAAAGGGCTTCTTTGACAATCCACATCTGGCACTAAAGTAAGGTTAATGGTGGTAGGGGTGCTATGGGTGTAGGAAGAGGCTGCAGGAGCAATAACCATTCCCCCTCTCCTGGTCTCTGACCCCACATGGGCAGGACCATCAAGATGAGGTTCCCGTCCCAGAGGATGAACACTCTTTGAGGATTGCCTCTGTCCACCCCAGAGCATATTCTGGGGTGGAGAGTAATAACAGTAAGCAGATGTGTTTTTCTTAAATCAGCCTTCTTCCCTTTTCCTCCTTCACAGCTAGAGTAAATGACTTCTGAATGCCCCAGTAAGAAACAGTGCTGGCCATGTATGCCTTCTGGCAAATCACCTTCTGGGCCTCAGTTTCTTTATCTAAAAGGTGAATGGGTCAGACTAGACCAGAGCTGTCTGGCTGCCTGAGGCCCACAACACACTCAAGTGCAGTGCAGACCAGATGAAAATGGAAGTGGAAAAGAGTAAACAAAATAAAATACAATAAAACAGATGTTTTATGTGTTTTATAAAGATGTTCCCAACTCGGAGTGTCTGTGATTCTGTGAGTCCTGGAATAATCCATTTGCCATTCTTCTCACCTACCCACCCCACCTCCCACCCCCTTTCAACTTACAGTGGGAAGATTCAGCAAATGTTGGGTTAGCCCCTATATGGACAAGTCAAACAGTGCTAGGGTTCCCCTTCGACCAGGTCTATACATAGCTACTTTCCTTATCCTTCTCAGTCATTTTGCCCTGTTGCCAACTGTTGTCAGGAAAGGAATTTCCCCAGCACTCTGAACTTGGCTGCAGCTTCGGGCCCCATCAGCTAAGCCAAGGACAGGAGCAGCCAAGAAGATTCTTTAGGGTGCCCTCGGCCACGGACACAGAAACCTCAATGTAACGGTAGAGGTGATGGGGTTTAGATTGTGGGAACCCACTTGAACCCCACCCTGAATCTTCCCACTTGATCTGGCTTTTCAGGCCCAAATAGCTTAGCCTAGCCTTCCATTGTTTGGTTACCTCTGGATTACCCTCTGGCTGTTTCCCACCCTTGATCCTGATCAAAATATCTATACCCTAGCTGTTACACTAGCACTCTCATTGTGGTCATCTCCAGGTAGCCTTCAGCTATTTCTCACCCTGGAGTCCAACGTAGTCACCCCAGTTCAATCAAGATCCTCCTTAGACTCCTCCTCAAGACCCACCCTAAACCCCTCCTCTAGTCACCCCAGACTACTGGACCACCCTCGATCCCTACCACAATCTTTCTGTATATGTCTCATCTTGCCTCCATGAAGGTGCTCAGATTCAATCCAGCTCAGTTTAGATTAATCTGGCCTACTGGGATTAGTGTCACAAATGCTCAGGCTCCTTAAGAGTCTACCCAATATGGTAAATCCTTAATAAACTTTGTTTTTCCCTGGCTGAGAAGGCTTGAGTCAAACTCATTCGGCAAGACCTGGCATGTTGGTATTTTAGAGTCTCAAGCACCCCTCAACCCTAAACCTCATCAGAGGGAGGAAGGAGTTAACTTGCCACTCTCCCAGGCATGGCTTTCAACCCTGGGAAGCATAAATATTTGACAACTTTTACAAGTAAAATAAGTTATCTTTTTAAAAAATCTTAAACAAGATAATATAATGCACCTGACATAATTCAAGCCTTTCAGCCTGCCTTCATCTATGTAAATTTTAACACTTGGTGGGCTAAGCAGGATTTTTTTTCTCTCCTCACTTTTAGGAAATTATATGCCTTTTATTCAGAAGGAAAAACTTTTGTAAACAATAAGCATCAAAAGTTTGAAGTATGTCAGCCAAAGGCTCAGGGAACTGATCCCTGCAAATAAGAGTCCATAGTCTTTACCCGAGATGCCTCAGGTTATGTGAGCCTCTTTGTAGCGTCTAGCACACTTGCAGTATGGTGTCAATGATTTTAGATAATAATCGTGAATTTGGATAGTTTGGGAATACTTTCAAGTATTTATGACTCGATGAAAGACTTGAAAAGAAGTATCCTTTGAGGAAGAAAAAGTCCAGGTTTTCTATTTAATTCTTAATTGTGATAGACTCTGTCCTAAAGAAAAGGATGTACTTGTCAGCTTATGAAACTCAATAATAGAGTGATTATGACTCATTTTTAACTTATATAATCACGTAGGCTCTCAGCGCTGGAAGGGGCCTCAGAAGCCTCTGAGTCCCAATCTGGAGAGGAAAACAATTCTTTTTCCAACATATCTGAGCAGTTGTCATCTATCTAGTCTCTGCTTAATGATTTCTAGCAAGAGGAAACCCACAAATTCCTAAGGCAGCCTCTTCCACTTTGGGGTAACCCTAATTATTGGGGATTTTTCCCCCTTGCCAAGGTGAAACACACCTCCACAGCTTGGAACAATCAATCAATAAATATTTATTTAGTGCTTACTATGTGTCAGGGATTATACTAGGTACTAGAGAAAAAAAGACAATGAAATAGATCTATTCTAATATCTACACATATATGTGTTGACAATCCTTTCAGATTATTTGAAGCCCAATAATATCAAGGCATCCAAACAGCTTTTGCTCCACTCTAAAAATGCGCCTTTCTGTGTCAGCAACTTCAAATACCAGATAAGATTGACAAGGGGTATCTTTCATGTTGGTGACAGGATGTCTGCAGCTAGAACAGTGGGATTTCTCTTATCTTGATATTCTGCAGACATTTGCATCTTGGGATCATAAACTCTAAGTGACACCACCTTGTCAATTGTTTTGTTCAACTAAGAAATTCCTTTCTTATGATATGGAGATCATAAGATTGAGTAACACGGACATGCTGAGTTGAGACTAAAAATATATTTAAACTTTCTCATTCCTTTGTTCAGACAGTCAGAACTTATGCTCTGGCTCCTTGCACATACAAGTGATATAGCTTTGCTAGCTTTAAGGGAATAAACAATATGAATTTGAATATCACATAGTTTGTTTGCCTCCTTTAACCAAACTTTCAGGTCAACAGTTATGGTGCCGTAGACTGCAGATGGAACTGATGGAATGGCAGAACAGCATCCCAACCTCGCCAACGCTAGACTCAGGCTGCTCAGGATTCATTTTTCCTGGATTCTTAACCTTGACAGGGTTGGGTAAGTTCTCCCTATTCCCAGCTTCCAAAGGATTCCTACTAGTTTGGTTGAAGTCCGAAACTCCCTTTGGGCTAGCTCTGGGGGCAGGGACCAATTCACTTTAAATCGCTTTGGATTAATTAGGTCCTCTTTACAGATCGATCTTTGGAAAATTAGTACAAGTATTGCCAGCACTGGTGTCAGTTACTAAAGATAGCCTAAATTATGTTGACCATGTGTGGGACAAACCACAGGCTCAAAATAAACAAAAACAGAGGTGTCTCGGTTTTCTCAAGGTAGAAACAAAACAGAAGCTTTATTTGATCAAGTCTCGCGAGAATTGGGCATCTCTCACTACCAGGGTGGGATGGTAGTGCAGAGAGAGGCAAGGGGGAGAAGGCAAGCAAGGGGATATATAACCTTGTACAAACAATTCTAAGAAATTCCACCCCTAGAGGCTGGACCCCTGTCCCTATTTGCCAGGACAGGTGGCCTCACAATCTATCCCAGAATAAGTTTATCCAATACTAGCACAGAAACTACAGAATTACCTTGTAGGGAAATCTTAATGTTAAGATGACGGCATGCGAGTAGGCTAGGGGAGGGGGAGAGGGGGAGACCACCTGATTTCCCCGAAATCATATGATTTACAGGAAAATGAAACTTAGGCTTAGTGAGGTCTACATCCTAACTAAATTTGTACTATTTGAGTATTACCTTGCCTGATTTATTCATGGGAAGCTTTCACAATCTTGTATCCCACACAACCATGATACAGCTCTTTTGGACCAGTCAAAGTTACTTTACCTTTATTATATATTTTTTTATTTTATTGTGTTTTTTTTTGCTTTTCTTTTTGCTTTTTGGCAGGGCAGTTTGGGTTAAGTGACTTGCCCAAGGTCACACAGCTAGTACATGTGTCAAGTGTCTGAGGCTGGATTTGAACTCAGGTCCTCCTGACTCCAGGACCAGTGCTCTATTCACTGCACCACCTAGCTGCCCCTACTTTACCTTTAAACCAAATTAAGTTTAAAGGCCAACAAAGAATCTAGCCAGGGATGGGAACGTTTTTCCCCTTGAGGCTGCCGAGATGGCTGAGCAAGAACAAAAGGCAGAAGCCTCTGTTCCTCCACTCTTTCTGCCCCATTCCTCGCCTCCTTTCTCCCTCCTTTCCCTTAAAGTCTCTGATTCTGGGAAGGATAACTGCACTTTGTAGTTACTCTCTCCCTCCTTGCCTTCCCTTACCTACCCTAGCCCTAAGGAGGATAACTTTGTTTGGCTGCCCTTGCCTCCTCCCCCTCCCCTTCCCCCTTTTCTTAAGGGCTCTGTTCTTGAGGAGAATAACTACACTCTGGATGTAGTATATGGAAAGTCAGAAACATCCAAAATGCCAAGGCTTCCTTCAAAGACCGTAGAGGTGCGCCGAGGAAAGGTTGTAGGATCCATCCCTGTCAGATCTTGAATCCTTGCAAATTCTCCAACACCTTTCCTTGGAATAATAATAGCCAATTCGTGATGGGAGTTTCTAACAAGCCTCTCATTCTCCCTCTCTCTGTTGATTAATTCTGAGCTCAGTTTGTATTTGTCATCTCAAATTTTGTCTGTTAGTATGTATGTCTCTGTCTATTTTGTCAGCAAATAAAATTTAAAATGCAAGCAGCCAGAGATTTTTAAGGGCTGCGGCTAGGGAAAAAACAAAACTTAAGAGTCTTTTCCTTGTGATCTCTCGTCTGGCCAACCTGGAATTACAGTGGAAACAGAGCTAAAAACATCTTAGCAGATTGTGGGATTAATCATTAAAAAGTTTGGAAACTGATTAATTGGAACTATGGGAGAAAAGACGAGAATACTGGAGAATTGTAGTAAAAACTTAAATCACCCTTCCCCACCTGGCAAAAGGAGGGGAGGGACAGCAATCTGCAGACTGGCAGTAGCTCTGTGCCCCTGGGCACCTTTTAGCCCATCCTTCTAGGCAAAGCTTGGAAATGTCACCCAGGTCCTATACATTCTGCCCATCCTGTCCCAGCAGCTCGGGCTCAGTAAATTCTGCAGTTGTGGGGTAAGGGAGAGGTAGATGGATTGGGCCTATGGCCAGTATTCCCTAAGCCCTGCCTCCAAAAATTATCACCCTGGGATGCCAGCTTCTGCTCTTGGTAAACTCCACGCTTCTCTGTTCCAGTTGCAAACATATATTTCATCTCTGTTTTAGCCATTTCCTGATTCATAAAGGGAAAATAATGATGGTTGTTGTTACAAGATCGAAGTGATATAATGATTGTAAAATGCTTTACATAACATCTGGTATATGTTAGACATGACATTATTATTATCTCTCTCTAATGTAATGTAATTGTTAATTTTGGAGTGGTTTTTAAATACCAAAGTTAATAAATTGAATAATTTCTATATGTGATAATCTGGAAATGCAATTGATGTCATCTGAAGTTTATTGTTTCTATATTTCTAAAATTGTATTGTATTTCCAAAACTCTCTTAGATTGTGAAATTTGAGGAGACCATTGTGTGGTTGAAAGATATTATAGCAATTTTAATCTGATTTTGATGTATATGTATTGGGTTTTTAAAAGGATGTGATAAAAATTTGATGATTAGAAAATAAATAAATATTTAAATAAATATTTTTTGATAATTTATTTGGTTATAAACAAGGAATAATAATAATACTGATACCACTATGAAAGCATTTTTTTTTCATTTAAAATCTTGTCTATTATGAGAATATATATGGTAGTTTAAAGTTATAGCTTCAATATATTAATGATGAGATATTGAATGATTCTCTGTGCAAGGAGATTTAGAAATACAATCACCTAATTTGATAATGAGTAGTTTCAAATTTTACATACATAATAATGTTTAGGACATTATTATATTTCTATGGTCTAAATGTTAGAATTTTATTGTCTCAGGAAAATGATGAATGGGTTAAGAAGCTGGACCATTGCTGTAACTTAAGAAATTATAAACTTCCAAGTTTTGTCTTTATTTAAATGGAAGTTCAATTAAAATTATTTTTGCTGTAATCAAGCATTTATACAAAGGCTTTGTTTGGGATCTCCTCTTGTAATTTCTGTCAATTCAGGATACATTGTAAACTGTTAAAAAAATGTGAATTTATAGATAATAATCTTTTCATTTACAGTGCTAAGAGTATTGGGCCTTAGAAATTAAAATGTTACCACTAGTGATTATGAATCCAGACTTGATTTGCTCATCCAACTAAGTTATGGTCACCTGATTGGTAATTAATTGGTTCTGTTTCAAGTTTTAAATACATGATAATTGCTTGTGATGTGCTTATATTTCTGAATTTTCTTATATTGTGCAACTTGGTTAGCATTGAATTACCTATGTTGTTAGAAAAACAATTCCTCTTATAATCTAGATGTTGTTAGTTTAAGAACTGTACTTAATTAAGAATTGAGGTTGTTAACTGAAACAAGGATTGTTGGAACCACCTACTCATAAATTCTTATCAACCCTGTGTAAAGTCTTCTGTGTAGAGGAATTCCTATGGAATAAGTTTTTAAAGTCCTGATAGACTTTGTTATTGTGGTAAGGCCAGTTTAATTGGGTATGTTTTTGCCTTAGGGGAAAAAAAACTGAATTTCCTTCCCAAGGTATTTGGCATTTGTGAATTTGTGAATGAATCTCAATGTTTAAAGGTTTATTTTTGCTTTAAGGAGGAGAGAGACACATATCATTTTAGAGCTGTCCAACTGATTTTCTTCATGAAAATTTAGTGACTATTCCTCTTAGTATCAGGATAAATTTTCAGGATAATTTATTACTAAATTAAAGTAATGAGCAGTAAAGTGCAAAAAAGCTTGCTGTCTTGATCTGAATTTGTAGCTATACCATGTCCTAAGCAAAGATTAAAACTAGCATTTGAACTTATATGTAAAAGATTTGATTCCTGAAGTATCTCTTTCTCCCAGACTGAGTGTAATTAGAAAAGGGTAAACAAGCTTGAGAAACAAATATGTATATCTAATCAGTAGTGAGATCAAAGTCAGGAACCTCTTTTGTTTAAGGCAGATAAGAAGGTTTGGAGACAAATGGGGGTTATCTTTGCTCCTCCTGTCCCTACATAGTTGTTATGTTGAGAGAGTGTGAGGAAGTATTTTTTTTAGAAGACAGAAAAATTATGTAACTTGATTTGATAATTAATAGTTTATTCAAATTTGAGATGGTCCTGTCTGAAGGATACCAGCCCATATTTATTTGCTATTTAAGACTTTATGAGACTGCAATTTAATATTGTCTTAAGCTCTGATTACAGGGATATTTATCATAAAGCCAATAGTAAAATGGCATGTGCTGCAGGCTGGGAACTTCTAAAGGTGAATGTCTGTGCCTGGGAAAGGTTTTAAAGACGACCTTGGACATGACCTAGGTAGGGTCTTCCAAACTATTTCTCAATTGTGCTATTTCCTTTCTGAAACAGGAAAATTCCCCACCTGATTATTCCTAAACCCTGCTTTCAGCATCTAGTGACTATATGATTGGCTGTCAGACATGATTCATGCCTGGAATCAAACAGAGCTAAGGAAGTTCTTTCTTTCTAGTAAGACATAATACATTGTCCTTCCTTTTGTAGCAAATTCATATTATCAAGAAGTTCTGTAAATACAATGCTGAATCTATTAAATAATACATGGAAAATTGGAACATCTCTGAGTTACTGTATTGGGATGCAAGAAAGAATAGCTTACAATTGTAACCTATATTCATGGCCAAATAAAAATTAAAAAAAATAGAGATAACATCCTCCAAAAGGAGGAAATGATTAGGCCAAGTAATAAGACAAAGATGTAATGTGATAGATGTCTAATTAAAAAAGGATAGAAACTTTTGAGAAAAGCAATAGGACCAGATTGATTCCTCTAGGAATTACATACCGATGTATATGATGGACTTCCAAAATTTGTCATGTTTTGGTAATAAGATCTCAAATTTGGATTTTTGCACAAAAATTGTATAAGATGGTGGTAAAAGTAAAATTATTTGTCCTTTATGAAGGTATTTGTCTGATAATTTTAAAAGGCAGATGAGCTCATTTTATGATTGGACCATCACATTTTAAAAGATTCTTATACCAGGTACAAGATTTAGGTAAGGATAGAAACAGCAAATAATATACAAACTGAAACACTCTGAAGTTTCAAAAATGGAGAATCAAATTTAAGTGATTGTACTAAGTTATATTAAGTAAGAATTATCTAGGAACCTCTAGATCTGAAACAGAGAAGCAGAACTCCCTTTTAGAACTATCCTAAAAATAAGACCTTTTTGTCCCAGAAAGGATATCTAGGGACCCAATAACTACATCAGGCATCTGGGATTCAAAAAAGTGCTGCTTAAATGGACATTGGGAATAAGTTACTGGCATACGAGAAATTTAATGCTAGTTAACATTTTTAAAAACGATTGCATTGCTTTGTACGGTTCATGTTTAAGTTTTTTTTCTTGGTTATCTAATGTGTAAATGTAAACATGTGTCACGTAAATCTTCTAAGTAGTTTAATCTGTACCTGACTTAATGTAATTATGCAATTTTGTGAATTGTGAGGAAAACTGTTGTATTGTTCAAACCTAGCCCTGTGTGGTTGGAAAACTGAACCATTTATTGTACTGTTTGAACCTGGCCCTGTGTGGCTGGGGAACTGAACTTAGCCATGCCTATGTTGTACAGTTTCCTCTCAATTATCAAATCTTCTGGGAGCCACTGTTAGGTCTGTCACATCTAAAGATTGCCCTTACTCCCTAGTGGACATCTAGCAGAACTTGCCCTCAGGTTTCCAAGGGACCTCAAAAAGATGACATCAAACATAGACAGCTTTCATAACTCATATTTCAGCAACTGATCCCCTGAGTCCAGAGGCAGAGGATGGACTTGGCAGTCCACGCGAAATTTAGGGAACAGGAAAAGAACCCCAGCTTGTAACAACAAGACCGCAGAAAGAATTGCCACGGGAACCGCGGTCCCAATTTCCTGTGTTCTTGGGCTGGAAGGGACAGAGAAAGTAGAAGGGAAGTTTATACTCTTGTTTCTTAACACAGCGTAATAATTCCAGGTTACGCAAATTATGATGCAGATCCCAGCCATTGTATAAAAGAATCCTCCAAGAGTGAATGGATTGCAGGTTGTCTTGTGAACATCTCCCATGTAAAAAGTCCTTAAGGCAACGATAATGGAGACTTTTCCCAGGGCCCCTAGAATACAAGCAACCAGAAAAATGTTCTGAACAGCCCGGAAATCCTGGGGGATAAAAGCGTCGTAGGTGTTGTAAGCGTGGCAAATCTTGTCAGACCTTGCATGAGGAGACGGCAGGACGGTGCTGTAAAAGCACACTTTCCAGAACCCCACCCAAGCAATGCCGTGGGAGATGACGGGCGCGTTGTCCTCCTCCAAATACCAGACCCTCCAATCTGCTCCTCCCATAGAGGCAATGGCAAGGATCCAGCCGATAGTGGCCACGGCAAGGGTTGAGACTTGAAAATCACCGCTAGTGAAACAGGAACCCATGGCCAGGGTGGCTTCAGAAAATGTCAGGCAGCTGCCCTGGAAACAAACACAGGTAACTGTTGCACAACGTGCACATCTGTAGTAGCTTAGAACTAAAAAGGGATATGGAAGTGAATAGTTTGGATGGTGCTAAGTGTTTTGGTTTTGGGGTGCTTTTTTTTTGGAGAGGGGAAAGCAGGGCAATTGAGGTTGAGTGATTTGCCCAAGGTCACACAGCTAGTAAATGTGTGAAATGTCTGAGGCAGGATTTAAACTCAGGTCCTCCTGACTCCAGAACCTGTGCTCTACTCACTGTGCCACCTATATGCCCCTGTGCTAAGTGTTTTCAAATGAAGTGCTAACAATCTCTGGAAGGAGGTGGTTGTTGTTATTGTTTTAACTGCTTCAGTCTGATCTAGGAATAGGACAGTAGTACCGTGCAATATGGCATTAGATGAGAGTCAGGAATCCTGGGTATAGAGAGTTTTGAATGTGCAGTCAGGAAAAACCTGGGTTCAAATCCTACCTCCAACACTTAATACTGACTGGCTATGTGATTCTGGGCAAGTCAGTCCGGTTGTCTGAGCCTCTGTGTCCGCATCTTATCTGTGAAACATGGACAAGAATACCCGTAGTGTTGCTGTGCAGTTGTTTTTTCGGTCATGTCCAACTCTTCATGACCCCATTTGGGGTTTTCTCGGCAAAGATACTGGGGTGGTTTGCCATGTCCTCTTCCAGCTCATTTTAGAGATGAGGAAACAGAGACAGAGTTAAGTGACTTGCCCAGGATCACACAGCTAGTAAGTGTCTGAGGACAGATTTGAACTCTGGAAGCTGAGGCTTCCTAACTCCAGACCCTGCACTCCATCTGCTGTATCACATAGCCCCTTACTTCAAAGTACTGTTTAAAAAAATACTGGCTCTGATGTCAGAGGAAGAGAGTTTAAATTACTTTTCTCACACTTTCTGATTATGTATCTTTAACAAGATAATTCACCGTTCTGGGACCCGTTTTCTTTGTTTATTTTTAAATGAGAGGTTTGGAATAGATGGTTTCTAAGGTTCTCTTCCAGCTGTAGATCTATGATTTTATATGATCAATTAACCTGTAAGCATTCATTAAGCACCTACTGGGTGTTGGGAATTGTACTAGATGTTGGAAATACAAATACAAAAAAGGAGGTGGCTCCTACCCTCAAGGAGCATGTATTCTAATAAAGCGGCACACTATATTCACAGGTAAGTAAATGTATGCTATATAGAATATATATACACTGTGATGGGGCCGAGGGGGCACCAACAACTGAGAGAAATAGGAAGGACCTCTGGAAGTAGATACTGAGTGGAGCCTTGAAGGGATCTGGGGGGTTAGGAGAGGTGGAGGTAAAGAGGGAACCCCTTCCAGGCAGGCGGGACAGAGGAGGTGTCAAAGGCTGTAGTCAAAAAGGCGAAAAACTGAGAAAAGGCCACTGGATTACAGGTTTCTTTAGTGACCTTGAAAAAAAGTTTCTATCAAGTAGTAGAGATAGAAGTCAGATTGTAACAGGTAAGAAGAGGGGAAAATGAAGATGTGCAGGCAATGAGTATAGACAGCCTATTTTCCTAGGAGTTTTGTTATGAAAGGGAAGAGACATACAAGACGACAACTTGAGTAGGGATTCTTACAACGTGTGTGTGTGTGTGTGTGTGTGTGTGTGTGTGATAGGTCCTTTTGTCAGTCTAGTGACTCCCCAGAATAATGTCTTTAAATGCATAAAATAAAGTACATGGGATTGTGAAATGTAATATTTTAAATAAGTAAAATATTTTAAATAAAATACATTTCATTTTTGTATTTCATATTCACTATAATTGATTTGTTATTGAAATACATTATGAAGTTGTTTTTTTTTTAAGTCCAGGGACCCCACGTTAAAAATCCCCAGGTCAGGAACCGTCAGGATCAATTAAAGGAAAGGAGTCAGTGAAGAAAGAAAAGATTGAAAATTAGGGAGATAAAAGATGATTGAAGGGGCAGCTTGCAGGAGGAGAGAAGAGGGAGGATGCATTATCAAGGAGAAGTGAAATCTCTTCTTCTAAAACCTGAGCAAAGGAAGACAGGATGGGAATAACACCAAGGAGATTTGAAGTGTAGAATTCAGGAGGTGAGGGAGCTTGCAATGGATGGCCATGGTTTTTTTGTTTTTCAGTAAAATGTGCGGTGAAATCCTTTCCTGGGGCAAGGGGGATATGATCAATATGTGCAAAAAGCCATATCAAAATCAGCTACTATTCCATCTCTAACCCACCCTGCTCCATGACACCATAGTGACCAGGAGACTCATCTCCATATAGCTAACAAATACAGTTTCAAAACAGAAGATGTCTGTAAGGATCGTTGACTGAAGTCATTAAAATGCAAAGTATTTTCATTATCTTTAATTAAAGTGTTTGAAGAGTTTAACTTCTCATTTCTTTGCAAAGCAGGGGAACTAATTTTCACTTAAATGTATTCCATTTAAATAAAGTCTTCCATGTAATACAAGTGGTTTTCTAGTCACTGGAGACCCAAGTATGAATAGCAGTCAACCTGCAATTTCTCAGGCATACACCTTGGAACACAGTGTCCCGACTAAAAGATATTTTTTGGAACCTTGATAATCCACATGAGAATGAGAGGTGAAGTGATTCGGCTGTTATTTGTAGGTCATAAGCAGCAGAGCTTAACTCAGAACATTCCAAACACTCTGAACTGAAAACTCTTCCCACTTATGCCATGCTACCTTATTCAATATATTTCAAATGTCAAAGCAATTGTTGGTCAAATTAGCCTGAGACACATTATCTTATATAATACATTATCATACATCATACACTCAGCGTATGTTTGTTTTATTTCAAGTTCTCTCAAGCTGGTGATCTACAGATTTTTCCATGTCTTGCCCATTCTCATTCAATCAATTAAGAAGCATTTAAAGTGCCTGCTGTGAAGTGAATTGGACTTCCTTTGGAGATAGGAGGTATTTATTAAGCAGCACTGTGCTAGGCACTAGGGATACAAATGCAAATGAAACAATCTCTACATATAAGGAACTTACATATTGATGGTGAAATGATATGTACAGAATAAATAAATTCAAGGTATTTTAATTCAGGGGAAGCTAAGTGGCTCAGTAGATAGAACACCTGGCCTGGAGTCAGCCCTGAATTCAAATGTGACCTCAGATACTTACTACCTGTGTGACCCTGGGCAAAGTCACTTACTCCTGTCTGCCTCAGTTTCCTCATCTGTAAAATGAGCTAGAGAAGGAAATGGCAAACCACTCCAGTATCCTTGCCAAGCAAACCAAGAAATGGGGTCATAAAGAGTGTGACTCAACTGAACGACACCAACATTTTAGTTCAAGATCATTAGGGAATAGGAGGGGGTGGTGGGAAAAGTGTCACTAGCAGCTGAGGGAATTAATAAAGGCTGATTACTAAAGGTGATGTGGGAGCAATATCTTGAAGAAAGAGAGGTAATGGAGGTAAAGAGCCAGCATATTCCAGGAATGGGGGGCAGCCAATATAAAGCAAAGAAATGGGAGATGGAATGCCATGAGTGAAGGACACAAAGAAGACCAGTTTGTCTGCATCAGAGAGTATAGAAAGGGAGAGTAATGTACAATAAGGCTAGAAAGATATTTTGGGTCACGAAAGAGTTTAAAAGACAAACAGGAAAACTAATAGTTTATCTTAGACAGACTAGGGCGCACGAGAAGTTTATTGAGTAGGAAAATAATATCCTCAGATCTGCCATATTGGCAGCCGAGTAGGGGACAGGCAGGTGTGGAGAGAGTCTTGAGTGAGGAAGACCAATTAAGAGGCTATTGCAGTAATCTAAGGAAGAGGTAATGAGAGGCTGAACTAAAGTGGTGACTGCATGAACCAAATCTTTGCATCCAGCCCTCATTACTCTCCTAAATTCTTGCACTACTTCATCTTCTGTTCTTCTGTTTACAATGCCAAATAAAAATCTCCCCACATTTGTAACCTTAGGGTGATTCTTCCTCCCCCCTCCCCCAATCAATTGCTAAGCCCTGTTCTACTTCCACAAAATTCCTTTACTCCATCCTCTTTATTCCATCCATATAAGTTTGGATATCCTGTCAATATCTCACACTCAAGATGTCCAAAAATAGGATTCAGCATTTCCCCCTAAGCTCCCCCACCTCTCTTCCAAACTTCCATGTATCTGTCAACAATACCAGTTAAGAGTCACCCCCCCTCCAAACTAATCATTTTGTAATCACCTTTGACTCACCCCTTTTCCTCTGTATCTAATCAGCTGCCAAATCCTGCCAGTTCTATTTGCACAGAGTCTCTTGAATCCATTCCTGGTTTTGAACTCAGATGTCTACCACCCTAGTTCAGAACCTCATCATCTGTTTTGCAGGTTATTCCAGTGTCCTCCCAATCCGTCTCCTTCTAGTCTCTCCCCTCTCTAATCCATCCTGCTTACCACTGATAAAACATTCCTCTTTGGGCAGAGTTTTGAATATGCTCAAAATACCTTCTTCAAGTTATTTCTCCAATCTCCTTGTTGCTTCAGGAATAAGATATGAACAGACCTCTACCTGGCTTTTCAAGCCTTCCCCAATCTAATTCCAACCTCTCTCTCTCTCCAGCATTATTTCATATCATTCTCTTTCACATACTCTGTGTTATAGCCAAACTGGAATACTTAATATTCCTCAAACTTGGCATCCCATCCCTCACCTCTTCCCATTTCCACTGAGCCATCTCTCCCATTCAAAGAACCAACTGTCTCCTCAAATACACCCTTATTATCCTTCAGTTCATATGCTATCTCTTCCTTTCCTGATTTCCTGATTCCTCCCTCTTTCTGTTTGTATTTCTATAGCTCTTTGTTTAATCTCTCCTTTTCCACTTTTGCTCCCTTCCATGAATTATACTGAAGCATGTTCAGATTCTATTTCCCTCCCCATCTTCACCACTCTCCACTCCCCAACTAGAATGAAATTCCTTGAGGAAAGAAAATATTTTTTTCCTTGGGTTCCCAGTGTCTAGTACAGGACATTGTAACTAGTAGACAAAAATTTATTTGACAAAATTAATTGACATAAAATGAATTTAATCTCCCCTGGAAATGAATAGCACATTGATTGTGAGTGTTTATCACATTTTACTTTGGATTATAGTTACTTGTGATCACTTTAAAATTACCCTTGCCAGGGGCGGAGCCAAGATAGCGGCTGGAAAACAGGGACTCACTTAAGCTCTCCCCCAAATCCCTCCAAACACCTGTACAAAATGGCTCTGAACAAATTCTAGAGCTACAGAACCCACAAAATAACAGAGGGAAACAAGTCTCTAGCCCAAGACAGCCTGGATAGTCGCTGGGAAGGGTCTATCACACCATGCTGGGAACATACAGCACCCCAGTGTGGGCCACGCCAGGACTAACCAGACTGGAAATTGGGCAGAGCAGACCTTAGGGCCCTGAATCACTGAGCTGTGATAGTTACCATACATCTCAACTCACAAACACCAAAACCCACAGAGTAGGTCAGTGGGAAAACTTCTGGATCTGGGTGAGAGAAGTGCGTGGTCTGGTCCCAGCCCCAGGGGTGGCGAAGGTGGTGCAGTGGCAGCAGCATGAAGCTCCTGTGGCTGCTTGCAGAGCTCCTGCGGCAGCTACTTTTGGCCCCAGGCCCATCCCGTGGGAGGCATCAGGTGGCAGATCAGAGCAGGAGTGCAGGGATTACTTTGCTGGCACAGAGCCAAGGTTCTCTTGCTTTGCTCTGCTTGGATCTGGGTCACAGTCTCAGTTGGTAGTTCTTGGAGGAGGAGCAGTGCTGCTGTGGCAGAGCTTGCAGTGACAGTGGAGTAGAAGTAGCTCTGAAAACAGCCCTTCTGTTGCTTAGCAGAAGCTGCTAGATCTTGTATTATCCTAATTGTGTTTCCACAATACTCAAATTCTTTTTTTCTGGCTGCTTGTGGTATTTTCTCCTTGACCTGGGAACTCTGGAATTTGGCATACTCCTAGGAGTTTTCTTTTTGGGATCTTTTTCAAGAGGTGATCAGTGGATATTTTCTTTTTCTATTTGACCCTCTGGTTCTAGAATATCAGGGCAGTTTTCCTTGATAATTTCTTGAAAGATGATGTCTAGGCTCTTTTTTTGATCATGGTTTTCAGGTAGTTCAGTAATTTTTAAAATTATCTCTCCTGGATCTATTTTCCAGGCCAGTGGTTTTTCCAATGAGATATTTCACATTGCCTTCCATTTTTCATTCCTTTGGTTCTGTTTTATAATATCTTGATTTTTCATAAAGTCACTAGCTTCCACTTGTTCCAATCTACTTTTTAAGGTGGTATTTTCTTCAGTGGTCTTTTGGACCTTCTTTTCCATTTGGTTAATTCTGCCTTTTAAGGCATTCTTCTCTCATTGGCTTTTTGGAGCTCTTTTGCCATTTGGGTTAGTCTATTTCTTAAGGTGTTATTTTCTTCAGTATTTTTTGCGTCTCCTTTAGCAAGTCGTTGACTTGTTTTTCATGGTTTTCTTGCATCACTCTCATTTCTCTTCCCAATTTTTCCTCTACATCTCATACTTGCTTTTCCAGATCCTTTTTGAGCTCTTCCATGACCTGAGACCAATTCATACTTTTCTTGGAGGCTTTTGATGTAAGCTCTTTGACTTTGTTGACTTCTTCTGGCTGTATGTTTTGATCTTCTTTGTCATCAAAAAAAAAGATTCTAGAGTCTGAGTCTGAGTCTGCATCCTTTTTCGCTGCCTGGCCATGTTTCCAGACAGCTACTTGACCCTTGATCTTTTTGTCAGGATATGACTGCTTGTAGAGTAGAGAGTACTCTGTCTCGAGTTTTAGGGGCCTTTCGCTGCTGTTTTCAGAGCTACTTCTACTCCACTGTCACTGCAAGCTCTGCCACAGCAGCACTCCTCCCCCAAGAACAGCCAACCAGGATTGCGATGCAGATCCAAGCAGGGCAAAACAATCCCTGCACTCCTGCTCTGATCTGCAGCTTAATTCCTCCCACTGCATGAGCCAGGAACTCCAGAGGTAGCTGATGCTGGAGCTCTGGAAGCAGCCACAGAAGCTTCCTGCTGCTGCTGCCACCACCACCGCACCACCTCCACCACCTCCAGGGCTGGGGCCGGACCACTCTTTAACAAGATCTAGCAGTTTTCCCACTAACCTGCTCCGTGGTCTTTGGCATTTGTGTGTTGAGAAGTCTGGTAACTGCCACAGGTCAATGATTCATGGCCCTAAGGCCTCCCAGTCTTCTGTATCCTGGTGAGGCCCACGCTGGGCTGTGTTCTGCTCCCAGCATGGTGTGACAGACCCTTCCCAGCGACCATCCAGGCTCTCCTGGGATGAAGACCTGCTTCCCTCTGCTATTTTGTGGGTTCTGCAGCTCTACAATTTGTTCAAAGCCATTTTGTACAGGTGTTTGGAGGGATTTGGGGGAGGCTTAAGCAAGTCCCTATTTTCCAGCCACCATTGGCTCCACTACCCCAGGAGAGATAATTTAAAAATTATTGGACTACCTGAAAGGCATGATCAAAAAAAGAACCTAGACATCATCTTTCAAGAAATTATCAAGGAAAACTGCCCTGATATTCTAGAACCAGAGGGTCAAATAGAAATTGAAAGAATCCGCCGATCGCCTCTTTAAAAAGATCCCAAAAAGAAGACTCCTAGGAGTATTGTCGCCAAATTCCAGAGTTCCCAAGTCAAGGAGAAAATATTGCAAGCAGCCAGAAAAAAACAATTTGAGTATTGTGGAAACACAATCAGGATAACACAAGATCTAGCAGCTTCTACTAAGGAACAGAAGGGGTGTTTTCAGAGCTACTTCTACTCCACTGTCACTGCAAGCTCTGTCACAGCAGCACTGCTCCTCCTCCCAAAAAGAAAACTCCTAGGAATATTGTAGCTAAATTCCAGAGTTCCCAGGTCAAGGAGAAAATATTGCAAGCAGCCAAAAAGGAACAATTAGAGTATTATGGAAACACAATCAGGATGACACAAGATCTAGCAGCTTCTACATTAAGGGACCAAAGGGCTTGGAATATGATATTCTGGAGGTCAAAGGAGCTAGGATTAAAACCAAGAATCACCTACCCAGAAAAACTGAGTATAATACTCCAAGGCAAAATATGGATTTTCAATAAAATAGAGGACTTCCAAGCTTTCTCAATGAAAAGACCAGAGCTGAATAGAAAATTTGACTTTCAAGTACAAGAATCAAGAGAAGAATGAAAAGGTAAACAGGAAAGAGAAATCATAAGGGATTACTAAAAGTTGAACTAAAGTTGAACTGTTTTGTTTACATTCCTACAGGGAAAGATGGTATTTGTAGCTCATGAAACCTTTCTCATTATTAAGGTAGTTGAAGGGAATATACATATATATAGACAGAGGGCACAGGGTGAGTTGAATATGAAGGCATGATATCTAAAAAAAAATAATAAAATTAATAGGTGAGAGGAATGTATTGGGAGAGGGAGAAAGGGAGAGATACAATGGGGTAAATTATCTCACATGAAAGTGGCAAGAAAAAGCAGTTCATTGGAAGGGAAGAGGGGGCAGGTGAGGTGGAATGAGTGAATCTTGCTCTCATCGGATTTGACTTAAGGAGGCAATAATATACACACTCAATTGGGTATCTTACCCTACAGGAAAGTAGGGGGAAGAGGATAAGAGAGGGAGGATGATAGAAGGGAGGGCAGATTGGATGAGGAGGTAATCAAAAGCAAACACTTTTAAAAAGGGACAGGGTCAAAGGAGAAAATTGAATAAAGGGGGACAGGATAGGATGGAGGGAAATATAGTTAGTCTTTTACAACATGACTATTATGGAAGTATTTTACATAATGATACATGTGTGGCCTATGATGAATTGCTTGCTTTCTCAAGGAGGGTGGGTAGAGAGGGAAGATGGGAGAGAATTTGGAACTCAAAGTTCTAAATACAAATGCTCAAAACAAATTGTTTTTACATGCAACTGGGAAATAAGATATACAGGCAATGGGGTACAGAAATCTATCTTGCCCTACAAGAAAGTAAGAGGAAAGGGGATTGGGGGCATGGGTAGAGTGGTGTGACAGAAGGGAGGGCAGACTGGGGAAAGAGGTAGTCAGAAAATATGCCATCTTGTAGAGGGGGTGAGGGTAGAAATGGGGAGAAAATTTGTAACTCAAAATCTTGTGGAAATCAATGTTGAAAACCGAAAAAAATATTAAATAATAAAATAACAAAAATATATAGAAATTTTAAAAAACTAAAAAAAAATTACCTTTTCCAGATTATAAGGGTAAGCAAATTTAAAATGCTACAGTTCCTTCCCTCAAGTAGTTTACATTCTATTGGAGAGGGATGGGGAGGGAGGGAGAGTAGAATGTACAGCTTGAACATAAGTAAGTATAATGTATAACCAGGAAATGGGGAACAAAGGGGAAAAGATCAGACGAAGAGCTATAGTAATAGCTATGAAAATCAGGAAAGCAGGAGATGGCATCTGAGTTGAACCTTCAAAGAAAAGAAGGATTTTGAAAAGCAGAAGTGAAAAGGCAGAGATATTCTCTGAATTGCTCCTTGAGAGTAGCACCAAGACTTACTCATCTTTTTATCTCCCTTAGTAACTAGCAACACTGCCTGGCATGTGATAAGTGAAAGATTGTTGAATGAATGAAGTTATTGAGTTATTTCTCTCAAAAGTATTTTTTAAAAGACTCTCACAATCTTTTGGTACATCAGATTTGGAGTTTGCCAACTACTTTGCACAGGAATTCCTTCAACTACCACAGGTCTAAGCCATAAACTCTGTGGGGATACCATTGTTGAGTATTCAGAGTTTAAACCAGGAACCATGAAGCAAAAGTGGAAAACAAGAGAGCCTGACTTTATGGTAATGGCTTTGAATTTAAGTGAGGGTTACTGAGATTAGATTACATTGTGAGCTCTCCGCCTCTCTTTTGTATCTCCAGCATTTGGCATGGTGCTTGGTTCATAGTCTGTGCTTAATAAATGTTTATTGACTGACCAACGGACTGACTGGGAAATGAGACGGCTTCCAAAGAAATTTGCTTCCAATTTTAATCTCTCTCCTCGAGGAGCCTCCCCTAGCCTTCTGCCTCTCCAAGGTATCATTCTTATCTTTCTCCTTTCTCCTAACTCTACCATAGGCCATCTTCAGAGATATTAGCCAAAAGCCATTTGTTCTACATATCCAAGCCTTCGCTGTCTGAATGTAGAATTTAATTAGAAAGTTAGGGCTATGATGGGACTTGAATAGATAGATGGGACTTAAAATTTTAATTATGGTTTATCTGCTTTGACAATTCATCTAATTCAATCCAATATTCAGATAATTCTAGTTTAGGTATCCCTTATGTAATAGGATTTTCAAACTTAGAGGCTTAAGGATAAAAATTTCCCTATCTTAAGCTAAAGCACTGGATATGTGGAATTTTTAGGTCTTCCACTGCTATCTTATTTCAACCTTCTTTTTGGCACAAGAAGGAACAACTGATTTTACTAAGTATTCAATTTAATTAAACAAGTATGTTTTGGGGCTTTTCATGGGAAAAAAGTATTGTGCTAAATTCTGGGGAGATACTATCACTGCCCCTAAGATCAATCAGTCCAAGGCTTCAATCTATTTTCAATTCATAGAGGAGAGAGGTGGCTGCCAGGTGAATCTCTGGATAACCCACTATCAATAAGAAGCAATATGGCGAAATGATAAGATTACAAACTTTGGAGTCATATCCCAGGGCTGTCACTATCTGTGTGACTTTGAGAAAGCCATCTAACTTCTATGAGTTTCCGTTTCCTTATCTGTAGCATGAGGGGCTAGGATTAGTTGGTCTCCATGGTGCCCTCCAGTTCTAAATCTTTGAACCTCTGTTCTTAAGTGGTTGAATTCTTTGATTTTTTTTTGGAGGGGGGAAGACAGGGCAATTGGGGTTAAATGACTTGCCCAAAGTCACACAGCTAGTACATGTGTCAAGTGTCTGAGGCCGGACTTGAACTCAGGTTCTCCTGTCTCTAGGGCCAGTGCTCTACTCACTGTGCCACCTAGCTGCCCCCAAGTGGTTGGATTCTTAACAGAGAAGTGCAAAATGGGCCAGGTCTCAGGTGCACAAAGAATGGAGTGCTACATTTTACGCCAGGCAGAGAGACCGTTCATAAGGCAAACCTACATCCTTCCAATTTCTCAAACATAGTGGTTCATTTCTTCTACAAATCAAATGACCCTTTCTTTCTTCCTATCCCCTTACCTGAGTGGAGGCTTCCCCAAACCACCGGCCCCTCTTTCAGCATGCACCAAAGTAGTAGAGAGCTAAGAACCACAGGTATTACATCTATAAATGTAATATAACGCACACTGTAAGGCCCATGTCTAACCTGGCCATTTGGTTTCTCTCCCTGATCTCGCTCTGCTTCTCCTACAACTCCATCTTTCTGAACCTATACTCATTCACAGTTCCTATCCTCCTCACTTCCCAAAGGAGCCCATTTCCATCAAAACAGAAAAAAAATCTCAACCCAGAAATATAGCCTCTTTGCTTCCTGCCTGCGACTTCAGTGAGACCACATGTGCCAACAGAACTGAGTGAGTCACCACTGCTATGCCAGAGTCATGTATAGGGACCCACATTTTTCCAGGCAGAATATATTTCTGACTTTAATAGAAATCTCTCTGGAAAAGAGGATTTACTTAAACAGATTTTAATTTTGGAACCCGTTTTGGTTATGGTAAATATCTTTGGAGATATTTACAATAGTTCCCTGTTTTTCTTTGTTATAATTCCATGCACAAAAATAGCTAAAAAGTAATTCTTCATTTCCAAAGCATCATAATCTGTGTTATCTATCTCTGACTCACTGGTAAATAGGATCAGAGTGTCATAAGTTTAGAGTTCAAAGAGACCTTTGCCACCTTCTAGTCTCCATCACTATTTTACAGATGTAGAGACCAAAGCCCAGAAAAATTCAGTGACCTACCCAAGGTCACAAAGGAATTAAACTTAAGTTTTCTAACTCAAAACCAAGGCATCTTTCCACTGCATCAGAATGTGCACAACTAAAGATCTTTGTTCTTGATGGTATTCTGTCCGTTTATGAAGGGTATGTGCCGTGCAAACTTACCTCAGCTCCAAACACTGTTCTTTTGAAGAGGTGATGGTAAAAACAATTTAAAATATCATTTTGATCCGTCATTAATGAAAATTATACAGGATACACTATAATTGTGATTTGCTGGGCTTCTTACAGCACCTCAGTTTGCTGGACATGTCCTGATAGAATTGTGTCTCCCTGAGAGGATGGATGATCATTTCTATAAGTCAAATATAGAGTTAACATTGCTTTGATAAACATCTATTAAGTGTGCGCTATATTCAAGGCTTGGCGGCTAGGTGGCGCTGTAGTGCTCAGAGTGCCAGCCCAGAATCAGGAAGATTCGTATTCCTGAGTTTAAATCTGCCCTCAAACACTTAATAGTTGTGTGACCCTGGGCAAGTCCCTTAACTCTGTTTACCTCAGTTTCCTCATCTGCAAAATGAGCTGGAGAAGCAAAGATACTCCAGTATCTTTGCCAAGAAAACCCCAAATGGGGTCACAAAGAGTTGGACCCTACTGAAACGATTAAACAACAGGGTTCCAGGCACTGTTCTAAGTGTGGGAGTAGATAGAAATAGGGATAAAATGCAATTCCTGCCCTGAGAGAGGTTACCTTCTAACAGGGGGAATAAAATATATGTGCAAATATAATCATATGAACTAGATTATAGGTTAAATGTATAACATTCATTCATTCAACACACATTTAACAAATGGTAATCTCTATGCTAGGAACTGGAGATGTCAAAATTCAAATGACAGTGCCTGAGTTCAAAGAGCTTATATTCTCCTATAGGAAAGCAACATGTATGCAGATAAGTCAATATAAAATGCAAAGTAAATACTAAATAATCTGGGGGAAGCAGGGCTTTAACAACTCACGGTATAAGGAAAGCCTCATGGAAGAGGTGACATGGGTTAAGCCTAATTGAGATACTAATATGGAAAACAAGAATTCAAAGGAGACAGAGAGACAGAGACAGACAGACAGAGACAGACAGACAGAGACAGAGAGACAGATAGCAATGTCCATATTAGGGATCAATGGAAGCTTCATGAAAGTAGTGTTTGATCTGAGCCTTGAAAGATGCATTTGGGAGGAGGAAAAAGGGAAGGCATTCAAGTGAAAAATAATGGCAGGAGCAAAACTGTAGAGGTGAAAAATTGCAGCAAGTAGTCCAATTTGGTTGGAGGGTAGAATATATGATGGGGAAAGCATGTGACATAAGGTTGGAGGTGCAGGGTGGAGTCAAACTGAAGAAGATCTCAAATACCAGTATAAAAAGTTTATATTTGATATAGACTTAGGGAGCCTTTGAAAATTTTCAACCAGAGTGATATGACCTGAGCGCTGAGCCAAGGAGATGAATTTAGCAGCAATGTATAGGATGAATCAGAGAGGGCAAAGTCTGGGAGACAGGAAGGATCAGTTATTTCCAAAGTTGAGGATCGTGGCAGTCATATATAAACATATACCCATGACTGCTGAGGCTGGCAGCTCTTTGCAGCTGCCATCATCCCTTGGGCCTTTTTTAAAGAAGTGCCAGGGCATACCCTCTATGTTAGTGCTAGAGGTGATGAATATTTGGACCAAAGTTATGGAGTGTATGGTGAGAAACGGTAGCTGCAATGACAAAGCTAGAGAGGTGGTTTGAGTCATTGGAATGCATCAGAAAGAGTGAGGTGGGATAGAATTTGGAAGGTGTTTGAGTAGAAAGTATTGAGTGGAGGGATTTGTGACTGTGATGGGGGAAAGAGTCCTCTTCTAAGCTCTCATGCTCATCATTGAATACTGACTTGAGGTCCCTAAGTCATAGAATTTAGCTTTAGAGCTGAAGGGAACCTCAGAGATTATTTAATCCAACTCTCCTCCCCCCACCCCCATTCTACAGATGAGGACACTGAAGCTAGAGAGATGGAATGGCTTACTCAAGGTCACTTAGGATGTGAAAGAGATGATATTTGAACCCAGGTCCTCTGACTCCACAGTCAGGGCTCTTTCTACTATACCATGCCATCCATATGGGGAACGCAGAATCCTCATTACACTTATCCCTTATGCAATGATACCATTATTTGAAAGCCACCTTGAGAAGCCCAGGGTTTGACATGGAAGGGCTGAATGGCATGCTCATGAGCCTCCCAAAGACTCTGTAAAGGAATAGAAAGTCCTGGTATGACACAAGGGGCTGTAAAGAGGGTGACCTGTCTGACTGCTTAGGGAGGCAGTATACAACCAAGTAGGAAAAGTCCCGAACTTGAAGATCTGAATTTGGAGTCACAGGACCTGGGTTCAAATCTAAGCTTTCCCACTATAAAATAGTGAGGATGGACCAGGTCTCTCCAAGGTCCCTTGCTCGAGAACTATGATCTTACAAACTATAATCTGATGGTTTCATAACGTGTCAGGAGTTATTGCCTGGCAAGAAGTAACGGAGGTCTGCAGTAGAGTGGTGGCCATGTGGGCAGTAAGGAGAAGAAATATTGTATAGAAACAAACAATAGGAGATGATGATGAGAGATGAGGGAAAGGGAAGAATGAATGATGATGCCAAGACTCGCAATCTCCCACTTGGGTGAGTGGGAGAACTGTGGGACCACAAAGAGAAATAGGGAAATCGGAGAGAGGGGAAGGTTTGGAGGTTTTCCCTTCAGTCTTCCTTTGGTACAGGCAGGAAGGACAGAGAGGATGGGTGCAGATTCAAAGAAGCTTGAAAGGAGGGAGGAAATTTATGGCTGGTGAGCAAATTCCTGATCAAACAAAGGAGAGAAGTGGTTATAAAGGCTAATGTAAACAATTTTATGTATAAAAAAGTTAAGAGCTTTGGTACAAATTAGATCAGTACAGTGAGAGTAAGAAGAGAAACTATAGAAAAGCAGTGGAAGAGGGAGGGGGCGAGGTGGGAATGTTTGTGTTTGAAATATCTGATTAATAAAAATCTGATTTCCAAGACACATGGTGAATTGACACAAAGATAGAAAAGTCGAATAGAAAAGTGGGCAAAGTATATGAATAAATAGTTTCTAAAAGAAAAAATGCAAATTATCAGCAACCACATGGAAAGATGCTCCAAATCACTAATAACAATAGAAATTCACATTAAAACAACTGTGAGACTTCACATCACATCATCTAATTCAATAATTAATGATAATGAAATGGTCGATATTGGAGTTGCTGTAGGAATTCAGGCACAATATTACATTGTTGGTGTGGACTGTTCCACAGTGGAAAAATAACACAATTATATTAAAGAGGCAGTGTAGTATAGGGGATAGGGTAGTGGACTTGCAGTCAGGAAGACTTGAGTTCAAATTCTGCCTCAGATACTTACTAGCTGTATGACCTTGGGTAAATTATTTAACCCCTCTCAGCCTCAGTCTCAGGCTTTGTAAAATGGAAGAGTTAGGCTTGATGATCTTTAAGGTCCCTTCTATCTAGCTCTAAGTCTATAATGTTATTAGAAAAGGTATTAAACTATGTATGCCTCCCCAGTGATCCCACTATTGACTACGGACCCTAAAGAAGCCCCAAAAGAAAGGTCCAATAGTGGTGCCCAGGTACTGAAAAGTAGTGAAATAAACTGTGGCCTATTGATGTGATGGAAAAGTATTATTGTGCCATAAGAAACAACTAACGTAAGCAATTCAGGAAAATGTAGGATGATTTGAATAAGCTGGTACAGGGTGAATATCACAGAATGAGAACAATACATCCAATGAGTACCATGATCTAAATGAAAGCAACTAAAAAGGAAAAACAGCTGAGCTTGAATGTCATAACTGATATTGATTCTGGTAGACAGATGATTAAATAATCAGTAGAGACAGAGGGGGAGTAATGCTGAGTGGAGTAGACCTGGACAAATATGGTTATCTTGGTTGGTGTTATGTGACAGTTTTGCTTTATTCTAAGACATGGTTTGGGACAAGGGAGGGCATACTGGAAAATGCTTCTGATGTCAAAAGCAAAGATGGCAATAACATTTAAAAGTTTTTATCTTTAATTCATTTTAAGCATTCTTTTAAAAAGAAATTGAGTTCTGAATTCTTTCCCTCTCTGCCACCCCTTCCCCACAATTATACATGTGAAATCATGAAATTTCCATATTAGCCATTTAGAAAAAAAAAGTAAGAAATATAAGGTGGAAAAAATTATGCTTCGATTTGCATTCAGTTCTTTCCCTGCAGGTGGACAGCATTTTTCATCATAAGTCCTTAGGAATTGTCTTGGGTCATTGTATTGCTGAGAATAGCTAAGTCATTCACAGGCAATCATCATACAACATCACTGTTACTATGTATTGTGTTCTTCTAGTTCTACTTATTTCTCTTCACATCAATCTGTGAAAGTCTTCACAGTTTTTCTGAAAGCATCTCATAGTACAGTAGTATTCCATTGCAAGCATATACCACAGTTTGTTCAGGCATTCCCCAACTGATAGACATCCCGTTGATATCCAATTCTTTGTCAACACAGAAAGAGCAGCCATCAATATTTATGCACAGATAGGTTCTTTCCCTTTTTCTTTGATTTCTTTGGGATACAGACTTAGTAGTAGTATTTCTGGGTCAGAGAGTATGCACAATTTTATAGCCCTTTGGGCATAGTTCCAAATTATTTTCCAGAATGTTTGGACCAGTTCACAACACCACCAGTGCCTTAGTGTCCCAATTTTTCCTCATCCCCACTAACATTTGTCATTTTACTTCTCTGTCATGTGAGCCAATCTGATAGGTGAGATGACACCTGACAGTTGTTTTAATTTGCATTTGTCTAATTGAAAGTAATTTAGAGAATTTTTTCATATGACTATTGATAGCTTCAATTTCTTCTTCTGAAAACTGTTCATTTGCTTTGACCATCTATCAACTGGGGGATAACTTGTATCATTATAAATTTGACTCAGTTCCTTATAAATTTTAGAAATGAGGCTTTTGTCAAAGAAACTTGCTGTAAATTATCCTCCTCCCCCAGTTTCTTGCCCTCTTTCTAATATTAGCAGCATTGGTTTTGTTTATGCAAAAACTTTTAAAATTTGATGTAATTAAAATTATCCCTTTTACTTCCTGAGATCGTCCTCTCTATCTCTTGTTTGGTCATAAATTCTTCCTTATTTATAGATTTGACAGGTAAAATTTTCCATGCTTTCCTAATTTGCTTATGATATCATGCTTTATGTTTAAATCATGTACCCATTTTGACCATGTCTTGGTATACAGTGTGAGATGTAGTTTCTTCCAAACCACTCTCCAGTTTTGCCAACAATTTTTGCAAAATAGTGAGTTCTTGTTCCAAAAGCTTGGATTTTAAGAGCTTGTCAAACACTAGGTGACTATGGTCTATTATTGTGTATCGTATACCCAATATTCCACTAATCCACCATTCTATTTCTTAGCCAGTACCAGATTGTTTTTATGATTACTGCTTTGTAATACAGTTTGAGATCTGTTACTACTAGGCCGCCTTCCTTCATATTTTTTTTCACTGATTGTCTTGATATTCTTGTCCTTTTCTTCTTCCAGATGAATTTTGTTATTATTATTTTTTCTAGCTCTGTAAAAAAATCTTTTGGTAGTTTAATTTGTATGGCACTGAATAAGTAAGTTAATTTACATGGAATTGTCATTTTTATTATATTGACTCAGCCTACCCATGTGTCAGGTCCTAAAAATCTCAGAAACAATTGCAACAAAGGAGAAATATTAAATGCACTCTTTTCAAACCATAATGTGATAAAAATTACTTTCAATAAATGGTTGTAGAAACAAAGATTAAAAATTAATGGGAAACTAAATAATTTAATCCTAAAGAACGAGTGGGTCAAAGAACAAATCATAGAAACAATCAATAATTTCATCAAAGAAAACAAACTGAGACAGCATATGGAAATTTAAGCAGTATTTAAGGGAAATTTAATATCTACGAACACTTATGACAATAAAAGAGAAAAAGAGTAGTTCAACAAATTGGGCATGCAATTTAAAAAAAAAAGCTAGAAAAAGAAAAATATTTAAATCTCCAACTAAACACAAATTGGAAATCCTAAAAATCAAAAGAGAGACTAATAAAACTGAAAGATAAAAAACCGTTGAGATAATAAATAAAACCAATAGCAGGTTTTATTTTTTAAAAAATACACACCAAATTACTGGTATCAAATAAAAATAAAATTAAGGCAATAATTAGGAGCTATTTTGCCCAATTACATGCCAATAAATCTGACAATCTAAGCAAAATGGACGAATATTTACAAAAATACCAATTACCCAGCTTAAAAGTAGAGGACCTATTAGAACATTTAAATAACCCTCCCTATCTTAGAAAAAGAGATTGAACAAGCGATCCATGAGCTCCTAAGAAAAAATCCTCAGGACAAATAATACTGCAGTGTTTTGTCCTACTCCTTTACATTGTAAGCCCTGGAGCAAGAGAGTCACTTAAAGATACACAATCAGGAGGGGCTTTAAATGCCAAAGACAGATGTTTGTATCTTAACTTGCAAGTAACAGGGGGCCATTGGAATTGATTGAGCGAGGGAGCAGTATGGTCAAGTTGGTCCTTTAGGAATATTGTTTTAGCAACTATGTGAAGGATGGATTGGGGAAGAGAAAGATCAGAGGCAAGGAAGCCAATTAGGAGGTTATTTCAATAGTCCAAGGGACAGGGGGTAGGGATCTGAACTAGGGATGGTGATATAGGTTGAGAGAAGGGGACCGATGTGAGATTTGGCAGCAGAGGGGGAGATGGAGTGAGAAGAAGTGAAAATGAATATTATTCAGCTTGTAAATGTGGATGACTGGAAAGATGGTGGTGCCCTTGATGGAAATAGAGAAGCTCAGAGGAAGGATAGGTTTTGGGGAAAAGATGATGAGGTCTGTTTTGGACTTGGTGAGAAATTTCCAGTAGACAGTTGATGATGCAATACTACAGCTGTGGGGAAAGACTAGGGCTCTAGTATATAGATCTGCATATGGATGATAATCAAACTCATTGAAATTGATGAGATCACCAAGAAAGTGTGTGTAGAGAAAGAAGAGAGTCCACAACAAAACTTTGGGAGGTGGGCTATAGATGAAGATGCAGCAAAGGGGAAAAAGGAGCAGTCAGAGAGCTAGAACCAAGGGTCACAAAACTAGAGAGGAGAGCATAGTGTTAGTTGAAAATGTCAAATGCTACAAAGAGACCAAGAAAGATGAAGACTGAGAAAAGGACAATGGATTTGTTGATTAAAAGATCAGTAGTGACTTTAGAGAGAGTAATTTCAGTTGAGTGATGAGACAAAAAGCAAAAAGTTGAGAAATGAGAGATAGGAAAAAATGCAGAAAGCATAGTATAGACAGTTTTTTCCTAGGAGTTTGGCTGTGAAAGGGAGGAGAGCTATACTATGATAGCTGATGGGTCAAATGAAGTTTCTTTTTAAAGATGGGGACATCTAGACAGGTTTGAAGTTAGCAGGAAGAAGCCATTAAATAGAGAGAAGTTGAAAATTAGATTGAGGAAATGATTGCGGGGGCAATCCACCAGAGAAAAAGGAAGAAAGAAGTCCACTCCTTCATCAGAAAGATGCTAAGAGTGGGGCATGATAGTAGGAGGTTTTGAAATACAGAGGAGAGTGGCCTAGCCATACCAAATACTAAACTGTATTATAAAGCAGCACTCATCAAAACTACTTGGTACTGGCTAAGAAACAGAGTGGTGGATTAGGTTAGGTACACAAGACGCAGTAGTCAATGACTAGAGCAATCTACTCTTTGATAAACCCAAAGAATCCAGCTTCTGGGTTAAGAACTCACTATTTCACAAAAACTGCTGGGAAAATTGGAAATATGGCAGAAACTGGTCATAGACCAATATCTTACACCATATACCAAAATAAAGTTAAAATGGGTTTATGATTTAGGAATAAAGGCTGATGCTATAAGCAATTTGGAAGAGCAAGGAATAGTTTACCTATCAGATTTATGGGAAAGGGAAGAGATAGAGAGCATTACAAAATGCAAAATGGATAATTTTGATTATGTTAAATTGAAGTTTCTGTGTAAACAAAGCCAATGCAACCAAGATTAGGAGGGAAGCAGAAAATTGGGAGAAAATCTTTACAACCATTGTCTCTGATAAAGGCCTCATATCCAAAATACACAGGGAACTGAGCCAAATTTACAGGAATACAAGTCATTCCCCAACTGAGAAATGGTCAAAAAATATGAACAGGCAGTTTCTAGAGGAAGAAATTAAAGATATCTATAGGCATGTGAAAAAAATGTTCTAGGTCACTATTGATTAGAGAAATGCAAATCAAAACAACTCTTAGGTACCACATCTCTCCTGTCAGATTGGCTAAAATGACAAAACAGGAAAATGATAAATATTGGAGAGGATGTGCGAAAATTGGAACTTTGTTACATTGTTGGTGGAGTTGTGAACTGATCCAACCATTCTGGAGAGCATTTTGGAGCTATGCCCAAAGGGTTATAAAAATGTGCATACCCTCTGACCCAGCAATACCACTTCTAGGTTTGTATCCCAAAGAGATCATACAAGTGGGAAAGGAACCTGTATGTACAAAAATATGTATAGCAGCTCTTTTGTGGTGGCAAAGAATTGGAAATTAAGGAGATGCCCATCAATTGGGGAATGGCTGAACAAACTGTGGTACAGAGCAGAGTGTGGAGTAAAGCATACGATCTGGGTAATTGAAGAGGGATTTGGGAAGAGAGCAATTGAAGTGGACAGGGATGAGAAGACTTGCAGTGGTAACAGGGAATGTAATTATTTGTAATTTATTCTTATTTTTTGAATGCCATGCTCCTCACCACGAATAGATTACAAGTTCCTTGAGGACAAGGAATATATTGATGTTTATTTTTTATCTCTAATGCTTTGAATTCAGTAGGCACATAATTAATATTTGTTGAATTGAATTACATACCAGAGAAATTTCCTTTATCTTAAATTGTTCTGTAATTATGGCATGTGCTATTCACAACATCTGTTGATTTCACAAATGCCTATGTTGGATTCTAATCTTGTCTTTCTTAAACTTTTTTTTGTTTCAAAATTCTTAGGAATTTTATTTTTGCTTATTTCTCTTTCACCTCATTTCCACTCTAAGTTTTCTGCATTCTCTACACTCAGATCCTGTATCCTCTCATGACTCATGTGTATCTTTTGCTATCTTACATGAGTCATGCATCTGTTTAGCAATCTGCCTACATCAGGAACTTTGTCACATCTTCCAAAATAGGCAATTAAATGCAAGTGTCAAACCATAAAAAAACAAACTCTGTGCCATGTCCCTAACTTTGTTTCAGCATTAAATATCCCCAAACTATATAGCCTTCATGGTCAAGCCAAATCAAAGGATAGAAAACCAGTAAATGTCCCAAAATTTCAATTCTTCAAAGTGAAGCTTTGGCTGCTTTCTTCAGACCACCTATTGTAATGGACAGAGCCCTGGCCTTGGAATCATAAGTGCTGTGTTCAAATCCCACATCTAATACTTACTAGCTCTTTGACCATGGGGAAATCACTTTCTCTATCTAAAAAATGGTTCTAACTCAGAGGGTTGTGAGGAAAGTGCTTTGTAAATTGTTGCTATGTGACTAACTCTATGATGGGCAAATATCTTTTGTGTCAAGATAAAGACTTGTAGAGGGCCAGCTCTGAGAAAGTCCATTCTGGAATAAGAGACAGGCCTGAGGCCTGTTCTTGCCCTTGAGCTGATAACTCAGCACATGGGCTCTCCATCGCTCCAGGATGAAGGCTCTTCAAGCCTCCCTGGTACACATGTGCTCTCTCCAAAACCCCCATGGCACACATGTGCTAAATACCACCTATGGGCCATTAACACAATATTGTTTATGGCAAAAGGGGAACTAAGCAGGAGGAAGTCATGCATTATGCAAATGCCTCGCACGTGGATTTGTTGATTCTGCTTGCCTAAAAGGGTATATAAGCCCTGTTCCTCTGCATAATAAATGGAGCTGTTCTTTACTCTTCCACCTGGCCCATGTTTTGTGTTTTTCTTTTCACTCTCCGAGGCATGTGGCCATCTCCAGCCATTTTGGCACCACAGCCGCTGGCAGCAGAGACTCTTTCTTCATAGGATGTATAACTGAAGAAGAACTTTTAACAGTTATAAAGTACCATGCCACATCAAAATGCTAAGTCCCTAATAAATGGAAATCCAGTCCCATAAAGCAAATGGGCTCTCCATCCCTCCCTCGGCATACATGTGTTGCTCAGGATGAAAGCTCTTCAGGCCTCCTCGGTACACACGTGCTCTCTCCAAAACCCCCACAGCACACACGTGCTAAATACCACATATGGGCTATTAACACAATATTGTTTATGGCAAAAGGGGAACTAAGCAGGAGGAAGTCATGCATTATGCAAATGCCTTGCACGTGGATTTGTTGATTCTGTCTGCCTAAAAGGGTATATAAGCCCTGTTCTTCTGCATAATAAATGGAGCTGTTCTTTACTCTTCCACCTGGCCTGTGTTTTGTGTTTTTCTTTTCACTCTCCAAGGCATTTGACCATCTCCAGCCATTTTGGCACCACAGCCACTGGTGGCAACTAGCGGCCAAACAGGGACCCTATGGCAACTGGCACCCAAACGAGGGACCCTGAGGCAACTGGTGCCCAGCAACCAGTAGCCTGTATGGGGAACCCTGAGACAAAGACACCTGAAGCAGACAAAACAAATGGACCCAAGGGGGACACTCGGAGCAAACACAGATGAACCTGAAGCAGAGAGGTTTGGAGGAACAGAGACTCTGAAAGAGCTGAGTCTCCTCAGTAGAGATGACCTAGAGGGACAAAAAAAAAGAGCTCCAGTCCACATACACAGTCAATTAAGGTATAGGGCAGTAATCTTTTCTCGGGTACTAAAAACTTTCACTTTCCTTTTCACTTTCTCTTTTTTTTCACCAGGCTTATATGGGGATTAAGGAGATGGGAGGGCAATAATCTTTCCTCTCCTTTATTTTCACTTTCCTATTCTAAGGTAATCACCAGGCAGAAATGGGACAAACACAATCACATTTCCCCTATGGTCAGGAATTTGCCCCAGGTCATCTTAAAAAGCAGAGTTTTCAAGACCCCAATAAAGCATGGCACCTGGCCTCTGTTACATTCCTGAGGGCCAAGCAATTTGTGTATAAAAAGCAGGGTCCCCAAGACCCCCAAAAAGCATGGCACCTGGCCTCCATTACATTCCTAAGGGCCAACCAATTTGTGTAAAGGATTCGAAATTCCTCTGTGTTTCCTGGCTCTGTGTCCATGCTCTGTATTTGTGTTTCCATGTGGAGTGTGTAATCTAACACCCTGTAATGTCTTGTTTAGTTTTTGTTATGGAAAAGGCAAATTGGAGAAGTATCAGGTCAAAATTAGAAAGAAATAAGGTTTGAAAACATTGGGTCAAAATTAGAAAGAAATAAGGTTTGAAAACTTTTAGGAAGTAATTGGAAAAAATGCTCTTTCTTTCTCCCTCCATTCCAAATCTGGCCAATTTGGAATGTGAAGAAAGGTAAGAAAGAAAGCAGGAAACTTTTCCCTCAAATTTAAGTGAAATGTGTTCAGAATTTGGTATACTATTTGGCACTAAGGCAAATTGGGAAAAGGCATGGATCTCAAAAAGAGACACTTTGAGTCTCCCAGTACAAGGAGAAGGGCCCACTCATTTTGACTGGCAAATTCAAAGTTCTCACTCTCAAAGTTTTTAAGGAGTGAACACAAAAGGAAAATTTACGGAAGTAAAAATTTAGAATCACTAAAATTCCCATAGAAATAACAAAAGAGGTGGAGGCAAGATGGCAGCCAGAAAGCAGGGACTAGCATGAGCTCCCTGCCAAGTCCCTCCAAAAACCTATAAAAAAATGGCTCTGAACCAATTCTAGAACTATAGAACCCACAAAATAGCTCCAGCCCAGGACAGCCTGGATGGTTGCTGGGTGAGGTCTTTCAAGCACGGAGCTGGGAGCGGAGTGGAGCAGAGCCCAGCGTGGGATGCGCAGACCAACCAGACCAGGAGCCAGGCAGAACAGGCCCTAGCACCCTGATTCAGTGAGCTGCAGCAGTTACCAGACTTCTCAACCCACAAACACCAAAGACAACAGAGAAGGCTAGTAGGAAAAGCTTCTGGGGACAGGATGTTAGAGTTCGAGGTTCAGCCACCACCCCGGGGGCAGCGGAGGTGGGGCAGCTACAGAACTACAACTGCAGTTGCTTCTGGCCCCAGGCCCACCTGGTGGGAGGAATTAAGTGGCGGATCAGAGCAGGAGTGCAGAGCCTGCTGAAGATCTAAGTCCAGTCTGGGTTGGGGGTTCTTAGGGAAGGAGGAGTGCTGGTGTGGCAGAGCTGGCTGTAATAGCTCTGAAATCAACAGCACATCGCCCCAAGCTTGGAAATATTTACTCTACAAGCAGTCATACCCCGCTGAAAAACTCAAGGGTCAAGTCAGTTGGCTGGGAACATGGCCAGGCAGCGAAAACGCACCCAGATTCAGTCTCAGACTTTGGAATCTTTCTTTGGTGACAAAGAAGACCAAAACATACAGACAGAAGAAGTCAACAAAGTCAAAGAGCCTACAACAAAAGCCTCCAAGAAAAACATGAACTGGTCTCAGGCCATGGAAGAGCTCAAAAAGGATTTGGAAAAGCAAGTTAGAGAAGTAGAGGAAAAATTGAGAAGAATGCGAGAAAACCATGAAAAACAAGTCAATGACTTGCTAAAGAAGACCCAAAAAAATACGGAAAAATATACTGAAGAAAACAATACCTTAAAAAATAGACTAACTCAAATGGCAAAAGAGCTCCCAAAAGCCAATGAGGAGAAGAATGCCTTGAAAGGCAGAATTAGCCAAATGGAAAAGGAGGTCCAAAAGACCACTGAAGAAAATACTACTTTAAAAATTAGATTAGAGCAAGTGGAAGCTAGTGACTTGATGGGAAATCAAGATATTATAAAACAGAACCAAAGGTATGAAAAAGTGGAAGACAATGTGAAATATCGCATTGGAAAAACCACTGACCTGGAAAATAGATCCAGGAGAGATAATTTAAAAATTATTGGACTACCTGAAAGCCATGATCAAAAAAAGAGCCTAGATATCATCTTTCAAGAAATTATCAAGGAGAACTGCCCTGATATTCTAGAGCCACAGGGCAAAATAGAAATTGAAAGAATCCACAGATCGCCTCCTCAAATAGATCCCAAAAAGAAATCTCCTAGGAATATTGTCGCCAAATTCCAGAGCTCCCAGATCAAGGAGAAAATATTGCAAGCAGCCGGAAAGAAACAATTTGAGTATTGTGGAAACATAATCAGAATAACCCAAGATCTAGCAGCTTCTACTTTAAGAGATCGAAGGGCTTGGAATAAGATATTCCAGAGGTCAATAAAGCTAGGATTAAAACCAAGAATCACCTACCCAGCAAAACTGAGTATCATGCTCCAAGGCAAAATATGGATTTTCAATAAAATAGAGGACTTTCAAGCCTTCTCAGTGAAAAGACCAGAGCTGAATAGAAAATTTGACTTTCAAACCCAAGAATCAAGAGAAGCATGAAAAGGTAATCAAGAAAAAGAAATTGCAAGGGACTTACTAAAGTTGAACTGTTTTGTTTACATTCCTACTTGGAAAGATGATGTGTATGATTCATGAGACCTCAGTATTAGGGTAGCTGAAGGGAATATGCATATATACACACATATATATATATATATTATGTATATATATGTGTGTGTATATACATGTATATGTGTATGTATATATATGTATATGTATGTGTATGTATGTATATATGTATGTATGTGTGTGTGTGTGTGTGTATATATGTATATATATATATATATATATATGGAGAGACAGAGAGAGAGAGAGAGAGAGAGAGAGAGGGCACAGGGTGAGTTGAAGATGAAGGGATGATATCTAAGAGAAATAAAATCAAATTAAGGGATGAGTGAGGGGGAATGAGTGAATCTTGCTCTCATCAGATTTGACCTGAGGAGGGAATACCATACACACTCAATTGGGTATCTTACCTCACAGGAAAGAAGGAGGAAGAAGATAAAAAGGGGGGGATGATAGAAGGGAGGGCAGATGGGGGAGGAGGTAATCAAAAACAAACACTTTTGAAAAGGGACAGGGTCAAGGGAGAAAATTGGATAAAGGGGGATAGGTTGGGAAGGAGCAAAATACAGTTAGTCTTTCACAACATGAGTATTGTGGAAGGGTTATACATAATGATATGCATGTGGCCTATGTTGAATTGCTTGACTTCTTTGGGAGGGTGGGTGGGAAGGGAAGAGGGGAGAGGATTTGGAACTCAAAGTTTTAAAAACAGATGTCAAATACAAAAAAAAAGTTTTTGCATGCAACGAGAAAATAAGATATGCAGGCAATGGGGCATAGAAATTTATCTTGCCCTACAAGAAAGGAAGGGAAAAGGGGATGGGAGGGGAGTGGCGTGACAGAAGGGAGGACTGACTGGGAAACAGGGCAACCAGAATATATGCCATCTTGGAGTGGGGGGGAGGGTAGAAATGGGGAGAAAATTTGTAATTCAAACTCTCGTGAAAATCAATGCTGAAAACTAAATATATTAAATAAATTAAATTTAAAAAAATAAGAAATAACAAAAGAAAGGGGGCAACAGAAACATTCCCAGATTTTCTTAATAGACTCACACAAGCCATCCAAAGGAATGTAGGGGACACTGAAGCTGCCAATATATTGTTACAAAAGTTGGCATTTGAAAATTGTAATGCAGATTGTAAGAAAGCCCTGCTAGGTGGGGGTTCTCGTATGACCATCTCTGAGATGATTCAAAGATGCCAAAACTGGGCACACTGAGGTAGTAGCCGCTGCTTTTAATCAACAGCAGCCAAAACCATTTTAAAATGCTATAACATTGGAAAGCCCGGACACATGAAAAAGGAATGTAGAGCACCACATAAAGGGATACAGAAAAGTTCCACCTCTCGACCAACCACACCGTGCCTTAGGTGTGGAAAGGGAACCGTTGGGCATTCAGAATGCTGCTTGAATTCGGGGAAACTGCTCTCAGGGCCAGCCCTGGCCCCGGCAAACAATAGGGGCCACCCTTTCCCTAGTTCCCCCTCAGACGGTTCCAACTACAAACACACTTTACCCCTCATCGTAAAAGACCTCCTTCATGCTACCCCAGGCAGAGTGCAAATGACTACACTATCTCTATCTGCCATAGTTTATATGGCCCACTGCCTACCCTACCAACGGGACTCCTTATAGGACATAGTAGCTCCTCCCTCAGAGGGCTCATTATAGTCCCCAGGTTAGTAGATTCAGATTACAGGAGAAATCAAAATTTTATTACATATAGGATAGAGGGAGAGAATAGATAAATATGAAACCACAGGGAATTATTTTCAGAAAGTTCAGGGCTCACAAGGATTTGGAAGCACAGGAAGAGAGGCTTTCTGGGTACAAGATATTACAAAAAAAAGACCAACTTGGAAAATAAAAAAAAAATAGAAGGCACAGAATTTGAAGGATTGATAGATACTGGAGCAGACAAATCAATCATCACAGACCAACTCTGGCCAAAAGTCTGGCCACTAATAACAAGTGATATGTCACTGCAAGGAGTAGGGATGGTCACCATCCCAAAACAAAGTGCAGGATGGTTAAGCTGGGAGGTAGAGAAACAGAAAGGAAAACTCAGACCATATGTTTTATCACATCTACCTATAAATCTATGGGGCAGAGACCTTGGGATATATGAAGGTCACCATACAATCTCACCCCCCCTCCCCCAGGATTTTTAGGAAGGGCCACTGTCATAAATTCTAAGACTAGGATATCTAAGATAACCTAGAAGGATGGGCTCCCGGTATGGGTCAAACAATAACAGGCCCTTGTTAATGAACAGTTAAAGGCGGGGCACATTGAAAGCTCCAACAGTCCTTGGAATTCTCCTATTTTCCCTATAAGAAAGAAATCTGGAAAATGAAGAATGCTTACCAATTTGATAAAAATTAGTGATAGAATGGAAAATATGGGAAATCTTCAACCAGGACTCCCCACACCTAACATGATATCCAGGGACTGGCCTTTATGGATTATAGATTTAAAAGATTGGTTCTATACTATTCCATTACATCCCACAGATTCTGTTTAATCTCAAGGAACCTCACAAGAGATTACAATGGAAAGTCCTGCCACAAGGGATGAAAAATAGTCCCACCATCTGTCAACAACACATTGCACAAGCTTTACAACCTATAAGTGAGAAATATCCCAAAGCTTATCTCATTCATTACATGTATGACATACTATGCTGATATCCACAGGCAGAGATTTTGAGCCTCATTTTTCAGGAAACTGAGGTACAATTAAAATTTACAGACTCTTCATTGCCCCAGACAAAATACAACTTGCTGTATTTAGGGCAGACACTGAGTCCCACATCATTAACACCTACAAAAATTTCTATTCGTAGACAAGAGTTTAAGACACTCAGTGATTTTCCAAAACTGCTTGGAGATATTAATTGGGTTCGTCCTCACCTACGAATAAGTACCCAAGAGTTGGGAGAACTATTCAAGATCTTAAGGGGAGATCCACACCCCAGTTCTCCTTGACAATTAACCCCACAAGCCTCACAGCCACTGACAAGAGTTGAGGAGGCTCTCCAAAAGTGCCAAACACATAGGATTGATCCCAAGCACCTGCTAGAAGTTACTATTCTTCCTACACCAAAAATTCCTTTTGGGGCTTTACACCAACAAAATGACATCATATAATGTATTTATTTGCCATTTCTCAAGAAGCATTTCTCCTTACCCTCAAAAGGTTGCTAAACTCCTTCAGAAAAGCATAAAAAGAGTCACATTGCTGACAGGGAACAGACCACATGCTGTTCATCAGCCACATACTAAAGAACATGTCGAACTTTTACTAGCTAATGACCTTGACTGGCAAGTTTTTCTAATAATGTATCAAGGTAACCACTTAACATTATATCTGATAGCAAACATGCTGTCTATGAATTCCAACATATTAAGAAGAAAGATGTAACAAGGACATTAAAATTCTCTTAGAAAAAAAAGGGGGGTAGAAGCGCAGGAAAAAAGGATAAGAAGAAGATTGGTTCCGCCCATTCAGGATAGTCCTCCTGTATGGAGGGCAGCAGGCAAAGGGTGCCAGTATTAACCCCTTCCTGGGCATGGGCAAGGTCATCAGTCTGGAGAAAAGAACTTCTTTGAGTTATGTAAATTCTAAACAATGAACTTGGCTTGCTGAGAAATTGAAGATTTAGTACAATATATAGAAAAGATTCTGATTGGCTTTATCACCAGGACAAGTTAAAATTTGAGAAGGAAAGATGTTTAATTAAATCCCTTATATGCATGTGAGTCCTGGCAAATCTTTATTGCTTATTGCAAGTCTGTGATTGGTGAAACTTGGGGCAAAAGGCACTTGGGACCATAATTAATTTTGCTTTGAATTTGGGTCTACTATTGAATCTGTATCTGAGAGAAATGCCACAAGCTACTCAGAGGGAACGTGATCCTATACTGTTAACAGGTGGAGGTCTGAGCTTTTTTGTGTTACTCTACTGGGCAATATCTAGAACTAGAACATATGCAAAAAATTATACAACCTGCTTAAGACTCACCTTAAGATGTCCAACTGTTACCAACGTGAGATTCTATTACAACACCCTTTTGACTAGGAAACTTTGTGACATCTAGGAATTCTGCAGTAACTAGAAACTTTGTTATTACCAACTTAGTAAAGCTTTATAAACAACGGTAGAAATGCATGAGAGCCACTTAGGGCTCACTTTGTAAATATTCCTTAAGCAATGTTTGAATGTTATGCATTGTGCTAAGATCACTCTTGTAGGAGAATGGACAGAAAGCTGGTTCCTACAGGAAAAGAAGAAGAGGATGCTGGGATGCAGTGCTGGAGCAGATGCTAAGGACCAGAGCATTTCACTGACAGTGTTCCTTGCCAGACAGCTGTATAAGTGAATCTTAAAGAGTCAATCGTTTTTTGACTGTATGTATCTATATTCGTAAGGGGACTGCCCCCTTTGATTTGTCAACGCGTCAATCAATTCTTCCCATATTTATTCGAAAGGGGATTACTATGTACAAGCTTGTCTCTCATATCCCTATTTCTTTGTATCTGCAAATTTATGGCATAATTATAATGTGACATGAGCTATAAGTGACTTAGAATTTGTTACCCACCTAACTGAACACAGCAAAGCCCCAGGAATTGATCCTGAAGGCGTTACCAATGAGTTATTGCAAGTCCTAAAACAAGTCAACCCGTTAAACAACATTTGTTGCCACTTTCTTCCCTTGTTTGGCTTCCTAACACTACTGTGTCTCATAAATCCCTGTTTTCTACAAGTCATTATTTGACTCGTCATTAACTTAAGCTCCATCTTAATTAAAAGGGGGGAGATGTAGAGGGCCAGCTCTGAGAAAGTTCATTCTGGAATTAGATACAGGCCAGAGGCCTGTTCTTGTCCTTGGGCTGATAACTCGGCATGTGGGCTCTCCATCCCTCCCTCGGCATACATGTGTTGCTCAGGATGAAAGCTCTTCAAGCCTCCTCGGTACACACGTGCTCTCTCCAAAACCCCCACAGCACACACGTGCTAGATACCACCTATGGGCCATTAACACAATATTGTTTATGGCAAAAGGGGAACTAAGCAGGAGGAAGTCATGCATTATGCAAATGCCTCGCACGTGGATTTGTTGATTCTGCTTGCCTAAAAGGGTATATAAGCCCTGTTCCTCTGCATAATAAATGGAGCTGTTCTTTACTCTTCTGCCTGGGCCATGTTTTGTGTTTTTCTTTTCACTCTCCGAGGTATTTGGCCATCTCCAGCCATTTTGGCACCACAGCCGCTGGCAGCAGAGACTCTTTCTTCATAGGATGTATAAGTGAAGAAGAACTTTTAACAGTTATAAAGTACCATGCCACATCAAAATGCTAAGTCCCTAATAAATGGAAATCTAGTCCCATAAAGCAAAATTGATTACATAGTAAGCTTATATAACTGTGAGATAACCATATTTGGGTATAATTCCATATTCTTAAAGATGAAATGTTTAGAGACAGATAAATTGTTCCTTTTCATCAGAACCAGACCAACTTCAGAATGCTATATTCCTACAGTGTATTGCAATTTGGTTAGTATCTTGTATCCTCAATGCTTAGCACATTTTTGTTGGTCAGTTGTTTCAGTTGTGTCTAATTATCTGTGACCCATTTGGGGTTTTCTTGACCAAGATTCTGGAGTGTTTTGCCATTTCCTTCTCCAGCTCATTTGACAGATGAGGAAACTGAAGGAAGTAGGGTAAAGTGACTTGCTCAGGGTCACACACCTGGGGCCAGATTTGAACTCAGGAAGATGAGTCTTCTTGACTTCAGGTCCGGTACTCTAACCACTGAGTGACCTAGCTGCCCTACCTAACACATAATGAGAACTTAATACCTGGTGACTGATTAGTAAATTTCAGTGTTAAATATTTACTGATTTTGTTCAATTTGGGGTTTCATTTTTGGAAGAATGGTAGCATTTTATAAATGAATCTATTTTGAAGAAATTCCTATTAACTGTAACTTCTTTCTACTTTATATTTCTAGGAATCATCTTGTTATGTTACCTTATGGACAAATTAATGTTCCTGTAGTTTTAATTCTTAGACCTACACTAAAATAGAACCTCAGTAAGAATCCAAAAGCCTTCAACTGGTTTCTTGGATATGAACTAATTACTTTGAGACGGATTTAGTTACAGAGATGCTTCCCTGCCCCCAAACTGAAGAAAAAAAAAAGAAAAAGAAAACCCTTGTAACAAATAAATCCAGTTGAGTAAAACAAATCCACACCTTGGCCATATCTGAAAACATATGTCTTATTATATGTGTCTCTTTCTCATACCATGTCAAAGTCAGATGTCAAAGTACAGTCATGGTGCCTTCACTGTCATTGGTGATGAATAATCTTGACTTTATGTCACATAAAAGAGTTTGCCTGGATGGCCTGTAAGATATCTTCCAGTTTTAAATCTATAATCCCCAAAAACATCAGTGACTCCTCTACCACAGAATCTCCTTTTATAGGTGGCTATGAGATGACTGAATAAAAGAAATTCTGGGAGGTTTTAAATACTTGTTTTATAGTTGTCTGATTGATGAAGTCAACATCTTTTCCGTTTATCGATATACCACAGTCAGAATAGGACCTTGTCTTGACCTTTGCTGGCATTTATGAATAATTCAGTTCAATTCAGTTCATTTCAGTTAAGTTCAACAACATTTATTAAGTACTTTATATGTGGTAGGCATCAGGGACACAAAGACAGAAGCAAAGTATTCCCTGCCTTCATTCAAGCAGCTTACATTCTGTTGGGCAATGCACACTGTTTGAATCCTGAAGCATCTTGTCATTGACCTGTTGAATATGATACAACTCTTGGGCTTTCTCATGTAAATAATTAAAATCACCCAACAGCAGGCATTGTCAACCACTGTGGCAGTAAACAATATGCTTTCTCAGGTGGCCCTTTTTCTTATAGGAGCATCCTTGACTCTGTAAGCAGGGTATTTGCTTTTTACAACATAAACAAAGGTTGCTATACCTGAACTGATATATTTGTAGACATGCATTTACCATGTTCTGCTAACGGTTTTGGAAAGATTTTTCTTTGCCAATATTTTATTTAAAATTTTTGTATTAATATTCATTAGTGAAATTGGTCTATGGAAAGATTTTTTCTACCTGGGTGTTTCAGATACTTTTCTCCCTGACATAAAATAATTCATTCTCACTGGTCAGCACCTTGTACTGAGTTATTACAAAAAGAAAATTTGATTCAGTCAAGAGGTACCATTGGAGATCATCTATCTCGAATTCTACAGTCATCCAACCACATGTTATCTAAGAAATCCCCAAAAATGCAGTAGTGAAATAAATGGTACTGTAGTGTCCTCATCAGGTTCTTGATTCTGTTTGTGAATTTAATATCTCAACAGTGATTACTGATGTAGGTGAGAAATACACTATTAATAACATCACAAGTTCATAAGAAAATCTTAGTTTTAGGTGAAATACAGGCAATGAAGGATCTTATAAATGCTCCCTGTCTTATACACAAAACAGAGATGTTAATATATTGTTAATATATTATAGTATTATGTAAGGAGAACTTGGATGAAGACTTTTGTGGTAACAGAAAATTACCAAGAAACCTTTATAAGGGGAGACAGATGGAATCTGAATATTACACTCTGATAATTACATTCCCCCCTCAACCATTTTCTTTTCACCACCAAACCAGGAAACAAGGCATAAGAGAAAGAAAAAGTGAAAGGAGGTTGTGTTAGAAGAATCATAATGTGTGAAAATGGTAAAGAGATCTGATACACAGAAGACGTCATGGGAAAGGTTGACTCAATCCATCCCCCAAGCATTTATTAAGCTACTACTATATGACATGTGAAACATAAGATAGGACCCCAAGAGAAAACAAAGTAATGCATCACACTATATAGTTTCAGAAGATAAGTAAGATTTCATCAGGACAATCCCTTCAGTAGCATCCCGAGGAACACTGCAAAAGATCAAAAAAAGGTGAGATTGCAAAGATGGATTCGATTTATTGGAAAACAATGCCTCCTCACTGGTAATGTTTCTGTGATCGCCTGAAAAAAATTATGGTTATTCTACCTTGCAGTATAGAAGATGGGTGTTTGGGAACCAATCAATCAACAAACATTTATTACATATTTACTATGTGCCAGGCACTGTACTAAACTGTGGAATATAATATAGGAATATAAAAAGAGGGAAAAGATAGTCTCTGCCCTCCAGGAGCTTAAAATCTGTTTTCAAAGCACTACGTGAACCTAACTCCTTATGAGAAACATGGGAAATCTGTACTAAAATATCTAATCAAAATACAGCCAATTAACAAAAACTAATTTTTGAAACAAAGACTTGAAAGACAAAAGATTCAAACCATAAATGTTCGGAATGATTCTTCACTAACCAGTGAAATGTGCTCCGAGGTAACAGGTGCTGAAGGAAAGCAAGAGGCTAATACATATAACCCTGCTTGACTGAAATGGAATCTTCTCTTTCAGATCCTCACCAATTCTTCGCCACTGGATCCCCATTGTAACTGGTTGTAAAATCTGATTCAAGACAAAGAGACTCTATTTCAATCCCAAGTCCTTCCAGTCCTTTCCAGGCTTCTATTCAAATGTGTGTACATTCTACTCCACTGTCCTCACAATCTATATTCTTTGTTGCTAAGCCCTAAACTGCCACAACATGTCCTGTCATAATGTAGCCTTATCTCACCACTTGGCATTCCCTATCCTCTCTATATAAACTCCTTTTTACTGATGCTCTTTTGCCAACTAATTTTCTAAATACATATATATGTGTTATATATATGTGTATATATATATGCATATATATATACACATATACATATATATAGTATAGAGGAACAATTTGTACAGTAGTTTACATCTTTCACAAACCAAGGAGCCATCTTTTAAACCTGTCCCCTCTCATCTTATGTTTGTTGAACTGAGTAAAGATGTAGCAGAAAAGGCAGCAACTTCTAACGTATTTAAGCCTAGGATGTGTGAGTTGCAGTATATTGTGAATTAATTGAATAGTAATCATACTGAGTTTTTATTTAATGAAACAAATTTGATTGAGATATATTTCAGAACAACTGTCAAGTAAGAATTTAGGTAAGACGGCATTGCTTGGTCCAAAGACAAACTCTTACCCTTCTTAGAATGAGCCTAGGTTTTAGATGTCTTGCATCCATACACACACAAGGGAATCGGAGGTAAATGAAAAAAAGTAATGCTAATTATTAAGAACAGGAAATGGCTGCCGTCTGTGACCCCAAAACAAGAACAACGACTCTTCAGTGCAATTCAATTGAACAAACATCTATTAAGGTCTTACTACCCTACTACATACAAGGCCCTGTGCTAGGTGCAAGGGATACAGAGATAAAAATCAAAGTCTGTGACCTCAGGAAACTTACATTCTACTGGGTGAAAATAACATGTGCACAAATAAGTAAAAAGTATGAACAAAGTAATACAAAGTATCTTCCTCATAGCTGTCAGTTTTCTTATATATGAAACGGGAATAATAACAGCACCTACCTTCCAGGGTTGTGTAAGGATCAAATGAGATGATATCTGCAAAGTGCTTAGCACAGGGCCTGGCACATAGTAGTTACTATATAAATACTACAACTACAACTACAACAACAACAAGTTCTACTACTACTACCAGTACTACTACTACTACTACTACTACTACTACTTCTTCTTCTTCTTCTTCTTCTTCTTCTTCTTCTTCTTCTTCTTCTTCTTCTTCTTCTTCTTCTGCTTCTGCTTCTTCTTCTTCTTCTGCTTCTTCTTCTGCTTCTTCTTCTGCTTCTTCTTCTGCTTCTGCTTCTTCTGCTTCTGCTTCTTCTTTTTCTTCTGCTTCTTCTTCTTCTGCTGCTTCTTCTTCTGCTTCTTCTTCTTCTTCATCATCATCATCATCATTTTCCCTCCTCCTCCTCTTCCTTCTTCTCCCTCAAGGCACAAGTCTGATCATGTCACTCCCACTAGCACAAATCTGTAATAAATGCTTGACGATGGAATTTTGGTGACTTCCTATTTCTTCCTCCCGGATAAATTACAATCTCCTTTCCTGACGTTCAAAGGCTTCTACAGTCTGAGTCCCATCTACCTCTCTAGACATTTCATACTATGTCACTTTACATAGTCTATCTTTCAGCTAAACTAAACTACTACCTACACCCCAAATTTGACTTTCCATTTCCTATTTCTTTATCCTTACAGAGTTTGGGATACACTCCTTTTACTTCTAAGTCTTTTAAAAATCCATAGCTTTCTTGAAGGCTTAAGTCAGGAGCCATTTTCTGTTGTTGGTGGTTGTGTTTGTCCTTCATTCTTGAAAAGGACCATGGCATCAGGGAAATGAGGACATGACTTGCAGTTGACTGATTTGAGTGAGGGAGGGCTGTGTAAGGTCACCAGCCTCACTTTCTCCTCCAGAGGCATCTGGGTGCAGTGGCCTGATATTCACCAGGATGCCTGGAGATGGCCCAGGATGCAATGGGAGACTCTGGCCCTTTTTGGCAACCCTCCCTGCCATTTTCTACAGAAGTACAAACCTGGTTCTCCCCCTACCCCTACTCCCTGCACAATTTTTATGCTCACTACCACCTCAAATTACCTGATTTCTACTCATCTGTCTACATGGTGTTTCCCTCAAGTAAAATGTAAGCCTTCTGAGGACATGTACAGCTTCATTTTTGTCTTAATCTTTTTTAGAGTCTAGCATAGTGTTGTGTACATAGTAGGTACTTAAATGTTAGTTAATCTTAGTTGAATCAAATTTTTCTATACAGGAAATGAGTCATTTGGGGGACAAAGTGTTTTATAGGAGATACAATTTTACTTAATATCCTTTGGCTATGATTTGGAGTTCAAATGTCACCAAAAAAAGGAAGGGAGAAAATGTAGAATGAGTCTTCACTACATTTTTAGTGGCAACTCCTTCTTGTCTTCACAATAAAATAGCTACCATCCAAAGAAATGTTTGGGCAGCTAGGTGACACAATGTGTCCAGAGTGCAGAGCCTGAAGACAGGAAGATTAATCTTCCTGATTTCAAATCTGGCCTCAAACACTTACTATGTGACCCTGGGATTGTTTGCCTCAGTTTCCTCATCTGTAAAATGAGCTGGAGAAGGAAACGGCAAACCAATCCAGTATCTCTGCCAAGAAAACTCCAAATGGAGTCATGAAGAATCGGGCACTACTGAACAAATACAACAAGGAAATGTTAATGACAGAACTGAATTTTTAACATTCAAGTTGTAGAGGCTATCTATAGGTAATTACGTCATGCTGCAATATTATCTTTAAAAAGGAGATTTCTGGTAGACAAGAGGCATAGAGGTATATCTCTCTACAGCATAACCGCATGGGTGTCTATTTCATATGATGATGGCATTTTCCCTGAAACATTGGTGGCCACAAGTGGGGTCTCTCTATTGGCTGAGGTAAAGAGTTAGTAATAATTGTTATTATTTTAACTTATGTAGTAAGGCCAGTTCCCAATTATCCATATGAGACTTGCTCACTCCCACACCAGAGAGCCACTTTTGCTCATCCACTAACCAGCTATGCAGATGGATCCTGGAACCCTTTCTCTATTCCAACATTATCTTTGGTCTGTGATCTACTATTTCTGGAAGTAATGGTAAGGAAGGCAATGGCATGCAAACCACAATAATTTAGTGGAAGCCTCAGAAGGCACATGCTGACAGTTGTGATTTTGTTGACAGCAGGTAATTTTGCTTCAAGGGTAAGGAAAGAGGCCTTGTCAATTAGAGATACTTTTAATTAAGAGTTTAACTCTTAATTTTTCATTATCTCTTTTAGGGATCTATTAATTACCATGGATAATGGGGAACTACCTTTCTTCCAAACATCAATATAAGATTTTTCCATTTCATGAATTCATCAAACAAATAAATTTATGGAGTGCATACAGCTAAGCAAGGCAAGGAAGACAAAGAAAAATAAGTCTCATCCCTATCCCATGGAGCTTACAATCGAAGTAGAAGAGATAAGACATGTAGGCCAGTGCCTACAGTTCATGAAAAAACTTTGGAGTAAGAGAGGTAACAAAATATGATTCAGATTCAGTAAAAGAGATTGCCTCAGGCTGGGCAGAATCAGAGAAAGCTCCCAGGACAGAGGGTATCATGCCAGTTCCTGCTATTGGGGGTGGGCAAATATGTTCTTTTATTATGTGTATGTAAAGGTACTTTGTAAATGAGTCTATGTTCTAGTAAACTACTCCCTTGGCCATGGGGTGAGGAGGCAGGTGCACCAATAGGAGAGCAAAGAGGCAGGTAGAGATAGTATCTGTGAACAGGGAAAGGTGTCTGGGTGTGGACAGTTGGCTCTATTAACCCCAGATTATGTTATCTCGGGTCTGTTATTGATTCCAGAGGGCACAGAGTCAGTAGAAGACAAAGTCAGTTTGGGGGAAGATCATTTGCTAAAAATAAAATGGATTCAAATCCGGCCTCAGACACTTGACACACTTATTAGCCGTGTGACCTTGGGCAAGTCACTTAACCCCAATTGCCTTGCCTTCATCCGTCAAAAAAAATAAAATTAAATGGAGAGAGTCAGGCTCAGGGAAGACATCCCTCTGAGATTATCTCCAATTTATCCTGCATTTGTTTTGTTTGTACAGAGCTGTTTACACGTTGTTTCCCCCACTAGACTGTGAGCTTATTGATGGCAAGGACTGATTTTGCCTTTCTTGGCATTCCCCGCATTTAGCACAGTGCCTGGGCACACAGCAGGCATTTAATAAATGCTTGCTCACTTGAGGACTTGAGGTTTAGGGAGCTAGGCCCAGGTCATAGGCCCAGAGAGGAGAGTAACTCAAATGCCAGTTTAGGAGAGTAAGTGGAGGGAGAAAAAATTTTCACATTACAATGGATGTGGAGGAAAGAATCAGGAGAGGAGAGAGGAGAAAGAGATGAAAAAGAGAGGAAGTGAAAAAGCATTTATTAAACACTTATACTGTGCTTATTGCTTTACAAATACTATTTCATTCTATCCTCACTGCATTATGATCCTCATTTTACAACTGAAGAAATACAGCCAGAGGTGAAGTGACTTTCCCAGGCATCAGTAAGTGTCTGAGGCTGGATTTGAACTCAGGTCTGTCTGACTCCAAGCTCAGTGCTCTATCCTTCCATGGCACCACCTAGCTGTCTTAGAAAGGGGAAGACAGAGAACAAGAAGGTACCACAACAGGATATTCCCAAGGGTCAAAGCAATGAGACTTGAAACAGAGGTTGTGGTAATTGGGTGCAAGATAGGGGCAGGAGGTCGGGAGGAGAATTTTTGGAATGTCAGATCTGTTCAAACAGAGATCGAGTGTAGGACTTCTAAACCTCCATGACCAGTGACTTTAGAGGTGCCTGAAAGACCTTGGCAGACCTGAAGTCCAGGAGAACTTATCTCAGCTGCTGGAAGGGGAGAAGGGAGGGACCTCCCACAAGCACTGGGCTCTGAGGCTTGATTATGCAGAGAACCTCTGGCTCCTAACTCATCTCGGCCTCTGCTTTCTATTCACTTGGATTTTGTTTTCAACCCTCTTTCCCCCAGAATGGGGGTTCTACCCCACAATACTAAGGATTGCCCAAATCCCTGGCACATATCAGCCCTCCTCAAGTGTAAAAGACAGCTGTTGTCATAACACTCAAGCCTAATGGAAAGAGATCTCTAGATCCGGCACAGGGAGATTGAAAAGTTCAAATTCCAGCCCTCCACCCTATCTGGGACCTTAAGTAAATTACTTAACCTCCCTTGACTATTAAATTTTCTCATCTGCAAAAAAAAGGAAAATAATATCTGCATTACCTACCTCACAAGTTTCTTGTATCAAACATGTATTTTGTAGACCATCAAGAGCTTATTGCCAGCTGTTAACGTTAAAAAAGAAGCTGAGGGGGGCGGCTAGGTGGCACAGTGAGTAGAGCACCGGCCCTAGAGTCAGGAGGACCTGAGTTCAAATCCGACCTCAGACATTTGACAAACTTACTAGCTGTGTGACCTTAACCCCAATTGCCCTGCCTCCCCCCACCCCTCTAAAAAAAAAAAAGAAGCCAACGGGAGAGGCACTGTAAGATAGCAAATGGGAGCGGGCCTTTGTGGCAGGAAGACTTGGGTTCCGTTTGCCCTTCTGACACTAACTGGCTTTGTGACCTTGGGCAAGTCCCATCATTTCCTGGTGCCTTAGGCAAATCTCTAAGGCCCTAAGATGCAGGAAAGGCACTGCTCAACATCTCAAGAACAGAAAGGTTCATTTCAATGGGAGTTTTCCTAACAAATGAAATCATAAGTCAGAGGTTTTATTTAAAAGAACTAAAGTCTTATTTTATTTAAGTTGCTTAAAAAATCGTATGTTATTTTACTTAAAATAAAAGATAATAGCACCTACCCTGCTCTGCTTTCCAGGTGTGCTTTGAGAATGAAGGACAAACCACAACCGCACAACTCAGGGACAAGAGAATATTCTGAAAGAAGAGTGATAGCAGAAGACATATGATCAGATGGTCAAAAAAAGGGTTACTATCATACCATACTTCAGTATTTGGTAGGCAGGTTAAATAATCCACAGAAGTGTCCCCGAAACCTGCATGAGCATCTATTCTCTGCTTTCAGGGGACACATAAGAAATTATTCCTTAATTAATTCTTGACAAGACTTGCCTTAGGTTCTTCAAGTGACTTGCAGAGTATTTGCCAAAAAGAGCCTGGGACTAACAGTGGGATCTTTATGATTATTAACTCCTACTAAAGAAAGAGAGGAAAAGGCTTGATCACAAGCTCTGCCATTTCTGTGGCCTCTCTGAGCCTCAGTACCCTCATGCGTAAAATGAGGGGATTGGACTGAGTCCTTTTCCAGCTCTACAGACATCATCATACGATCCTACAGAAGAAGATGTTGTCTACAATAACCCAGCTGGAAAGCCGCTTCCCAGACTTTGGCTCCTAATCCCATGGAGGGAGTGAATTTAGAAAAGTCCCCTGTCTGCCTACCTACCCCCATTCTATTACTTTCAGATTTCAGCTCCTTTCTCCCAAGTGACGGAATCATTGTGGGCCCTTAAAGAATCTCCTTTGGTTCTTGGGGACAAGACACTATGTTTTCCACCTAAGCAGGCTTTCAAATGCTTGAAATGACACTTTTACAAAGCTGAAACTTTCGAGGAAATCAAATCTAGTTTTAATGGCTTAAAAACCTGTGGTAACCTAATCCATTTAACATCAGAGATATCTTTATAGAATTACTTACCTCGGAGACAGTCCGTGGATTTATTACCTTGTATCTCTTCCTTGTTATGCTTCGTCAAAAGTAAAGTGTCGAGTTCTATATGGCTTGGTTTAAAGTCCTGAGAATTTAATTAAATAGTTCCTCACTGTCCAAGAAGTTACTACTAGGAAATCTGCCCTCAGTTGGCCCTTGCTTCTTCACTTCCCTTTTTCTGCCTACCTTCTCAGGCTACAGCTGGCCTCTTCCTTAAGTGGACTGAGTCTTCTTACTTGTGAGACAGAAGTCCGGGATATTTGGGAAGAGTGGAGTTGCAGATGCCCAAAGGGCTATAAAAATGTCCATATCCTTTGGCCAGCAATACCACTTGTAGGGCTGCATCCCAAAGAGATCACACAAGTGGGAAATGGACCAGTATGTACAAAAATATTTACAGCAGCTCTTTTTGTGGTGGCAAAGGATTGGAAATCAAGGGGATGCCCATCAGTTGGGGAATGGCTAAACAAATTGTGTAATGTAATGGAATAGTATTGTGCTATAAGAAATGAGGAGCAGACGGACTTCATTATAACCTGGAAAGACTTATATGAACTGATGCGGAGTGAGGGGAGCAGAACCAGGAGATCATTATACATGATTACAGACACACGGTATCTGTAAGGACTAACTTTGATAGCCTTGGCTCCTCTCATCAATGCAAGATTCAAAGTCAGCTCCAAAAGACTCATGATGGAAAAAGCTATGCACATCCAGAGAAAGAATTATGGCGTCTGAATACAGATTGAGGCAAACTATTTGCTCTCTCTCTTTTTTTTCCTTCTTTTTTGCTTTTGTTTCTTCTTTCTCGTGATTCATTCCATTGGTTATAATTCTTCTTTACAACTGGACTATTATGTAAATAAGTTCAATGTGAAGATTATATGTAGAACCTACATTGGATTACGTGCTGTCGGGGAGAAGGGAGGAGGAGAGGAAAGGAGAGAAAATTTGGAACTGAGTGTTGTAAACTGAAAATAAAAATAAATTTATAATAAAAAAAAGAATGGAGTTGCAGAATCTAAGGGTGAGGGTGGAGATTGAAAACAGCCTTTTGATTTGGGAAGCTTTTTTTTTTTGTATAGTTTCCACGTACTGTCCCTACAGGTCCATTGAGATTTGGGCATGCATATAACTATCAACACCCCACTACACACTCTAAATAGTGTAAGTATCCAGGTTTTTGCAGATTTGATTGGTTGATAGGGACCACACTCTTGGATTACATGAGATGGTCTCTTTCATGGCTCTGTGATTTCTTCAGTATAAATACTTCCTTCACCAGTCATAGGCTAATAACAGATTTAGACCTAGAATGTAACTTAGAGATAATTTAATCACATCCTGTCATTTTATAGATGATGGGATTAAGGATCAATGATGTGAAATCACTTGTTCAAGGTCAAATAGGTAGTAAATAGCACGTCTAGGATTTGGATACAGGTCTTGCTCTCAAATCCAGCACTTGGAAGAGTGAAAACTGAAATCAAACTGTTTTCCGGGCAAATAGAAACTCCTCCATGCTTTCTTGGTCTTTAAGATAAAATAGCTCTTATGGCCTTTTGTCAATTTTGATTTCAATATAAATTCAGTCAACATTTATTAAGTTCCTGGATACATTCCCCTCCACTACTCTAGCCTTTGGACCACCTAGTTCCCACAAAGCTGCCCCCACCCCTAGCTGAAGCCACAATGAACTCTACTCCTTCAGGACCATTTTCCCTTCCTAAAAGTTATTGGATGGGGACCATCCATTAATCAGTTAAACAATGATCATTTTAAGCATTTACTATGTGTGTGGTACTGAGTCAAATGGAGCTACTTGACCAAGCCTTAAACCTAAAACACTCTGGCTCTCGCAGATTGGCCAAAACTTCATTTGGTCATTGTTTGGGTTTTGATGGCTCAGAGTGAGCACAAATAGCAATTATTTCTATTCTGGCCAGAAACCCTGTGGATCTTCCCTCCCAGTTTGATTTTTTTTCTAGTAATCAAATGAGGCCATCTTTTGCCTCATTTCTTTTTTTTAAGTTTAATTTATTTTTAGTTTTCAACATTTACTTCCATAAGATTTTGAGTTCCAAATTTTCTCCTCATCTCTCCCCTCCCCCCACCCCAAGACAGCATGCAAATTGATATAGGCTCAACCATGTACACTCATATTAAGCCTATTTTCACATTAGTCATGTTATAAAGAAGCATTAGAACCAATGGGAGAAACCACAAGAAAAAAGAAACAAAAAAAGAGAGAACAAATAATATGTTTCGATATGCATTCAGATTCCATAGTTCTTTTTCTGGATGTGGACAGCATTTTCTTCATGAGTCTTTTGGAGTTGTCTTAGATCGCTAAGAAGAGACAAGTCTATCAAAGTCAGTCATCATATAATGTGGCTATTACTGTATACAATATTCTCCTGGTTCTGCTCATTTCACTCAGCATCAGTTCATGTAAATCTTTCCAGGTTTTTCTGAAGTCTGCCTGCTCATCATTTCTTATAGCATAACAGTATTCCATTATATCCATACACCACAACTTGTTCAGCCATTCCTCAATTGATGGGCATCCCCTCAATTTCCAATTCTTTGCCACCACAAAAAGAGCTGCTATAAATATTTTCGTACATGTGGGTCCTTTTCCTACTTATATCATCTCTTTGGGATACAGACCTAGAAGTGGTATTGCTGAGTCAAAGGGTACACACAGTTTTATAGCCCTTCGTGCATAGTTCCAATATTGCTCTCCAGAATGGTTGGATCAGTTCAGAACTCCACCAACCATGCATTAGTGTTCCGATTTTCCCACCTCTTCTCCAGCATTTATCATTTTCCTGTTTTGTCATGTTAGCCAATCTGATAGGTATGATATGGTACCTCAGAGTTGTTTTGATTTGCATTTCTCTAATCAATAGTGATTTAGAGCGTTTTTTCATGTGAGTATAATGGCGAAAATTGCCTGTTCATATCCTTTGACCATTTATCAATTGAGAACATTTCAGCACTTATGTTTTGGACCATCATCAGTGATTAAAGTCAGCCAGTATGTGTCAATACCACACACAAACAAAAATCATGTCAGTTTTTAAAAAATCAACCACATTGGCAATTTGACTGCTGACAGCTCTTTAGTAGAAGACTTTAGTTTTTCTTCCAAATGGCAGCAATGAGGAATAGGACTCCTTCCTTCCTCATAGATGGTACGTCAATCTTGCTGATGAGGAGAGTTTGGCCTTTTGTTAAATTATCCTTTTGTATTATTTTTCTTAATTTATTCTTGGAACACAGAATGAGATAATACCATTTAGTCAATAGACTGGACACAACAAACTTGGTACTGAAGAAAAACATGCTTGTTTCCTGTTGATCAGCAAAGGCTTCTAGCTTTGGATTTAGCCTCATATTCTTGCAGTAAAGTCAGAAAATACAGGAAATGAGCTCCCAGTCAGGAAATGTGAAGGGCTCCATTTTAAACACAAAATCAAAGACTCAGGAGTTAATCTTGAAAAGCTGAGCTTATCTTATCAAGGCAAACCTCACCCTTGCCTTCAGGAATAGAGGCAGTCCAGAGCAGAGAGAACTTTTTGAAGCTTTTATTTTTAGCCACAGCAAATTATAAGCCATCTACCTTATCTAGTCTTCTCAGCTGTGTTTAGAGTTGTTTTTTTTTTTTTTTTCTGTAGAGAATTTGAGAAATCCTCCTGATAAAGAATGCATTTTTGTCAGGTACTCCAAGGAGTAGGCATCTAAAAGTGGCTAAGAATATTACTCTGCTGAGGAAAATGCACTCCCTGATGTCAGTGAAAATCCACAGCCCATCCCAAGGATATTATATATTTTACAATGCTTAGTTTGGAGAATACTGTTCAATATGATATCATAGAATATTATAATTACAGTTTTTTTTCACTCAGAACTTTTCCAACACTATAAAAAAAGCATTCAGAATTTCTAGCTCCCTGGTTTTGTTTTGTATTTTTTTTCCCTTCCTCTTTGTAAAAATACTCTATATTTCTAATAATGTCTGTGTGCAAATAGAAGTGACATGAGTCCAAAAGAAATAAAGCCTCGTGATAAGTTGAGCGAGGTTTATTTCTCTTTTGGAAATTATTAACCCTTATTATCAGTTATATTAAAATGGTATATTCTTTTAAGGCAGCTAGGTGGTAGGGCAGCGGATAGAGTGCCAGGCCTGGGGTCAGGAAGACTCATCTCCTGGAGTCAAATCTGGCCTTGGACACTTAATAGTTGGGTGACCCTGGGTAAGCCACTTAACCCTGTTTGCCTCAGTTTCTTCATCTGTAAAATGAGCTGGAGAAGGAAATGGCAAACCACTCCAGTATCTTTGCCAAGAAAACTCCCAGAGGGGTCATAAAGACACAGACACAGCTGAAACAACTAAACAACACACATTCTTTTAAAGAGAATCTGAAAAAAAATCCACAAAATTTCAGTAAAATGATATAGTTATTGTTCAGTCATGTCTGACTCTTTGTAAGCCCATTTCGAACGAATTCAAATCTTGCGTCATGTTTGTCTCTGTGACCCATGATCAGTCACTTAACCATTCTTTGCCTTAGTTTCCCCATCTGTAAAAGGGGAACAATACCTCCCAGGGTGATTATGAGGATCACATGAGATAATGGAAGGAAAGTGCTTTGCAAACTTTAAAACGCTATGTAAATGCTAGTTATTATTATTATTATTGCTACTATTTTGACTATGTGACCCATGGCAAGTAATTTAATTTCTCAGGACCTCATGGGGAGCGACCTGAATTAATAAAATTTCAGGTCTCTTATTTCCCCTCTCTAGGGCTGGAGGGGGAACTGGAAGATCATATAAACCAACCCCCTATTTTATAAGTGAAGAAATGGAACTTAATACAAACCTTATAGAGATGGTCTTTCCAAGTATCTGAACACCAGATCTGAAGTTAGAGTATGTCACTTTGGATCCTGTGTGTTCATATCTCTGAAATGGAGATACTAGAATCTAATCTAACCCTAAATGTCATGATTCTATCATCTCCATCTTAGAGAGACGGACATGCAGGATCCAAAAAGTGGGTTGCCTCATGGCCAGTGAGGGTTGGAGCTAGGATATCATTGAAATTGTTCTTCCCACACACATCACTCATTTCACTTAACTCAACTTCCCTCAGGACAACCACCTGCATATCCATTTGCAAATGCCTTTTTTTTGGGGGGGGGGTGCGTTGTTCAGTTGTTTTAAGATTTTCTTAGCAAAGATACTGGAGTGGTCTGCCACTTCCTTCTCCAGCTCATTTTACAGATGAGGACACTGAGGCAAACAGGGTTAAATGACTTACCCAGGGTCACACAGTGAGTATCTGAGGCTGGATTTGAACTCAGATCTTCCTGACTTCAGGTCCAGTGCTCTATCCAGTGTGTCACCTAGATGTCCTGCAAATGTCTATTCAGTTCCATTCTTTTCATTAGGAATGCTTAGAAATTGTCTCTTCTATGAAGAGTCCATTTTCCCCTGTAGACTTATACTAACATTTGCTAGAGTATCCTTGTTATAATAATGGCTAATATTTATGTAAAGGCTATTATGTGCCTGGTATTGTGCTAAGCAAGTTATAAAATATCTCATTTGATGCTCACAATGATCTTGGGAGGTTGCTATTACTTCCCCCCCCCCCCAATTTATATTTGAGGAAACTGGGGCAAAGAGAGGTTAGGTGACTTGTCCAGGGTCACACAGAAACTAAATGTCTGTAGGATCTGAACTCAGGTCTTCCTGACTCCAGGCCCAGCTCTATCTATTGGCTAGCTGCTGGTTTTAGACAGATACTACCTATTATTTTAAGGAAAGCTCCACTTATTCCTATCCTCTTTAGTGTTTTAAATAGGAATGGAAGCTGTATTTTTGTCAAAAGATTTTTCTACATCTATTGAAATAATCATATTATTTCTGTCACGTATATGTTTAGTATTGATATTACTTCATTGTTTATGGTACCTTTTAGCAAGATGTAGTTTCCTTCCTTGTCTCTTTTAATTAAATCTATTTTTACTTTTGCTTTGTCTGAGATCATGATTGCTAGCCCTTTTTTTTTTTTACTTCAGCTGAAGCATAATATATTCTGCTCCAGCCTTTTACCTTTACTCTGTCTCTCTGCTTCTAATGTATTTCTTGTAAACAAAATATTGTAGGATTTTGGTTTTTAATCCACTCTGCTGATCTACTTCCATTTTATGGGAGAGTTCATCCCATTCACATTCAAAGTTATGATTACTGTGTATTTCCTTCCATCCTATTTTTCCTGTTTATACTTTTCTCTCTCCTTTCACCCTGTCCCTCCTCACCAGTGTTTTGCTCCTGACCACTGCCTCCCTCCATCTACCCTCCCTTTTTACCCCTTCCCCTACTTCCCTATAGAGTAAGATAGATTTCTATACCCACCTGAGTGTGTGTGTTATTCCCTTTCTGAGCCAAATCCAATGAGAGTAAGGTTAAAACAATGCTCACCCCACTCCCTTCTTTCCCTTTACTGTAATAGGTCTTTTGTGCCTCTCCGTGTGATATAATTTACCCCATTCTGCCTTCCCCTTCTCTCCATACAATCCTTTTTTTACCCCTTAATTAAATTATTTATATCATCACAACAAAGTCAATTTATACCCACAACCTCTGTCTATGTATACTCCTTGTAACTGTCTTAATAGAGATACAGTTCTTAAGAGTTACAAGTATCATATTCCCATGTAGAAGTTAACCTTTTTAATAACATGTTTTTTTTTTCTTTCCTGTTAATCTTTTTTTGCTTCTTTTGAGTCTTGTATTTGAAAATTGAATTTTCTGTTCAGCTTTGGTGTTTTCATCAAGCAAGTTTGAAAGTCCCCTATTTCATAGAATGAATGTCCATTTTTCCCCCTGAAAGACTATGCTCAATTTTGATGGGTAGTCGATTCTTGGTTGTAATTCCAGCTCTTTGCCTTCCAGAATATCATATTCCAAGCCCTCCAATCCTGTAATTTAGAAGCTGTTTTTTAATCCTATGTTATCCTGACTGTGGCTCATTAATATTTGAATTGTTTCTCTCTGGCTGCTTGTACTATTTTCTTGACCTGAGAGTTCTGGAATTTGGCTATAATATTCTTTGGAGTTTTCATTTTGGGATCTCTTTCAGGAGGTGACCAGTAGATTCTTTCAATAACTATTTTACCCTCTAGTTCTAGGACCTCAGGGCAGTTTTCCTTGATAATTTCTTGAAAGATGCTGTCAAGGCCCTTCTTTTGATCATGGCTTTCAGGTAGTCCAGTAATTCTTAACTTATCTCTCCTAAATCTATTTTCCAAGCCCAAAGTTGGTTTTCCAGTGAGGATATTTTACATTTTCTTCTATTTTTTCATTCTTTTTTATTTTGTTTCATTAATTCTTGATGTCTAATAGAATCACTAGCTTCTATTTGCCCAATTCAAATTTTTAAGGAATTATTTTCTTTACTTAGCTTTTGTACCTCCTTTTCCATTTGGCCAATTCTACTTTTTAAGGAGTTTTCTTTTTCCAAGCTGTTGACTCTTTTCTCATGATTCTCTCGCATTACTCTCATTTCTTTTCTCACTTTCTTCTACTTTTCTTATTCGATTTTAAAAATCCTTTTTGAGTTCTTCAAAGAAGACTTTTTGGGCTTGAAACTAATTCATATTCCTCTTTAAGGCTTTCAATGTAAGCATTTCGACGTTGTTGTCCTCTTCTGAGTTTGTGTTTTTATCTTCCCTGTTGCCGTAGTAGCTTTTTATGACCAGGGCTCTTTTTTGCCTTTTTTTTTTTTTTTTTTTGCTTATTTTCTAGCCTATTTTGTGACTTTGAAAGTTGAGCTCTGCTCTTGGGGTACAAGGGGCATGGTCCCAAGCTTCTTACATCAGGGGCCAGGGGTCTGGTCACTGGCTTCCTGTGTCGGGACTTCGGCCTGTTGTGCTGGAGGTTTGGGGGCTGGCAGTTTGCCTGTTGTGCTCGGGCCGAAAGCCTTGCAGCTGGCCTGTTGTGCCGCTGGCCTTCTGAGGCAGGACTGTAGGGCCTCAGTTGCGGATCTGTGCTGTGGTTAAGAGCTTCCCACTGGCTTGGTGAGATACCACCTATACTGGGCTGCACTCCCCTTTTACCCAAATGAGACAGACCTTTCCTATAGCCTTTCTAAGTTATCTTTGGCAGGAAGTTTTATCCAGTCGTTTTAGAGGCTTGATTTAAACTTGCTTCAAAGGAAACTAGGGAGAGTTCAGTCAACTTCCTGACTTTTCTCTGCCATCTCAGCTCAACCCCCTTTATTTAGTTCTTGAATGAGCCTTATTCCACCATTTGTCCTAAGGCAACAATTTTCCTTACTATTCTTTCCTCCCTTGCTTTTCCATTATGACTCATTTAATTTCCTTCAAGTATCCTTCAGTCAGTCCGGCCAGCGCAATTTTTTTTTCCTCCAAGGCTTTATCTGGACATTTCTTCATGGTGGTTAGAATATTCTTTGGTTTACTCATGGTGGGAGTGGGTGTTAGTGGGGCTGTGTATAGGTCAAACTCTGAAACTGAATTACGAGGATCTGACTAGGCCTCTCCTTTAAGGGACTCCAGGGGCCTCCTCTACTCACAGGGCTCCATTAGTCTCCTGGCCCTAGGTAGTACCTAGTACACTTCCCTCCTGCTGCTGGATTGGGGTGGGCATAGGGTTACTCCTGTGGTGGGTTCCTACCAGACTTCAGTCTGCTACCACTGGATTTTGCCTAGGATGTTTCTCCCACAGCTTGGCTGGGGCCACTGGCTCCTGGAATACCCTGAGGTTGTTCTCTCTATCCAATAGTCTAGGACTGGGTTGGTATCCTGTTGAGACTGGGCCAGTCTCAAGCTCTTGCTTACTGGAGTGCTGTCTTGGACCTCTCCCCCCACCTCACCCCCACCCCAATGCCCAGAGGCTGCTGCCAACCCGAGTTGGACCTGCTCAACCAGCCAAGGATTTGGGGTAGGCTTGCATAGAGAGTTCCCCAGAGTTGTTCTCCTGCAATCATAGGCCTTGGGCAAAGTCCAGGGTCCTTTAAAGCTCAGATTGGAAGTGCTGGGACAGCCTGTAAAGTGTAGACCTCTGCCCTTCTCCCTCCATTCACCTTGTCTATCTCAGATTCTACAAAAGATTCCTGGCGACCCTCTGTGGATTTCAGGATTAGGGAGAGAAGTCTAGAGGTCAATATTTCTATGTCCCATGCAACGTTTGAGGGATCTGTCATTCTCTGTACCCTAGCACACCACTTCCTCCCCAACCCCCACCCTCGCCCTCAACAGAAAGTCCAGTTTGGCTGGACTATAGAGTACAGGAAGAAGAGGAATGTACAATAAGGCCGAAAAGGTACATCGGAACCGGGTTGAAAAGGGCTTTAAAATACCAAACAGAGGAGTTTAGATTGTATTCTAGAAGCAACAGAGAGTGGTTAGAGTTTATAGGAGGATGACATATTCAGACTGTGCTTTAGGGAAATCACCTTGGCAGCTGTGTGTGGGATGGGTGGGAATGGAAAGAGACCAGTTAGTCAATAGTCAATATGAGGGAAATAGAAGTCAAAGAGAATGCAAAATTTGCGGACTTGGGATACTTTAGAATGGGGGCACCCTTGACGAGAACAAAGGAAGGTTGGAAGAAGGGTAGTTTTTTGTTGAGTTGTAGATTTTCACGTTCCAAATGTCTAACAGGAAGATGGTGATAGAGGGCTGAAGCTAGCGAAAAAGATGAAGGCTGTATGTAAAACTCTGTGGATCATCAGTAGAGAGATGATTATTAAACTGATGAGGTCACAAAGGAACAGAGTACATAAAAGTGTTGCAAGGACAAGCTCATTATTAGGCTTTTGTTGTTCAGTTGTTTCAGTCGTGACCAACTCTTCGAGACCCCATTTGGGGTTTTCTTGGAAAAGATACTAGAGTGCTTTACCATTTCCTTTTCTGGTTCATTTTACAGGTGAGGAAACTGAGGCAAACAGGATTAAATGACTTGCCCCGGTCACACCACACCTTAGCGTCTAAGGCTAGATTTGAACTCAGGTCTTTCTGACTCCAAATCCAGTAATCTTTCCATTCTAGCTGCCCTATTATTAAGCTGGCAACTCTCAAAAATCATGTAGTGCCTCGCACATTGACCAGAAGGTGCTTAATTAGTGTTGTCTGATTAGTCTGCCAAGTCATAGAGAGAGTGATCTGTACCAACAGAAGGAGTCCTTGAACTGATGGAATAATGATTCTTGAAGTATTGGAGCAAGTTACATATATAGAAAAACACCTACATATCTGAATAGCGACCACGAAACCTGGATTTGCTGAGAAAGTCCGAATTTCAAGGAAAGGAAGGCAGCTTGGTGAAGTGGGAGGAACACCAGAGTGGGAGTCAGGAGACAAAGTCCCAGTTCTGGGCCAGCCACCACCAAGTTGTGTGACTTCTGTGACTTTTCACTCCTCTTTGGGCCAGGTAGCATCTAAGTCTCTTCCAGTACCAAAAGTCCTTAAAAAATAATGTATTAAAGTTCAGGATCCTTCCTAGACTGGGTCACCATTTTTGGTTCAGAAAAGATGGTCACGGTGTAACAGCTGGTTCTTGCTCCTTAGAAGTGGCTAATTAGCAGGCTATGGTACTTAAGATTTCACAATCACCACAGACAACTTAAGAGTCGTCTTTTCTTCTAATGGATCAAATGAAGATGATTACTCTGGAAAATTATTTGATGAGTAACCCTCTATGATGGTCCTCGGGCCTTGTGCTTCTGTTTACAGATTGGCAGAGCTCAGGTCAGCTCGAAAGCTATCCAATTAAGGAAACCAATAATTATATTACCTTCAAAAGACGAAGTGGACCCTGGAGAATAAAGAACACACTTGAAGACAGCTTTTTAAGGCAAGTGTTGCCGCAATATGTGAAATCATTTCCTGTTTGCCTGAAGCTGTTACAATCAAGCATTGTTCCACACGCTTCTTTAGAAGTGATTCCTCTATGTTTTTTCAAAACACCTAATGAGCAAGCATGACATAAATGACTTAATATGTAGCCAAGGAATTTTCTTTCTTGGCATTTATTCCTATGATATCTAAAGTCTTTTTCTTTTTGAGGGGGGAAGGCAGGACAATTGAGGTTAAGTGACTTGCCCAAGGTCACACAGCTAGTAAGTGTGTCAAGTGTCTGAGGCCAGATTTGAACTCAGGTCCTCCTGACTCCAGGGACAGGCACTCACTGTGCCACCTAGCAGCCCCCCTCAAGTCGTTCTAGGCACAAATTCCCACAAGTCAAACTTAAGGACTATGAAAAATGTATTTTGCACTACTCAAAAGGATCTGTGATCTCACTGATTCTGCAGTTCCCTTCAAAGATGCAGCCTGTGACCCCTCCATGACTGCTCATCCTGTATGACTCTTGTCCATGCCATTTCAGCTGACCGACAGTGGAGTCCACCCACCTAATGTGTGGGGGGCCTACTTTGCTTTTTTCTTACGTTAAAAATTTTTAATAACCTGATCTGTGATTTCACAGAGTGGGGATACTGCCAGTAAGGAAACTTTTTCTACCAATGCAAATCTGTAACTACTCTTCAATTTAATATATTGGAGAACTGCTTGGGTCACTGAACGATTCAGTGTTTATAGCCCATGGTCAACGTGCATGTATTAAGCACTTACTATATTACAAGCACTGAGCTAAATGTTGGGGATACCAAAAAAGGCAGAAACAATCCCTGCTTTCAGGAAGCTTAAAGTCTAACTGAGGAAATAATACGCAATTTAACTAGGTACATACAACATCTATACAGAACAGATCGATGGAAGGCAATCTGAGATGGGAAGGAATATAAAGCTATGGAAAAATCCAGAAAAAATCTCATGCAAAAGATGAGATTTTAGCTGAGTCTTGAAAGAAACAGGGAAAACCGAGAAGAGATGAGTGAGCAAAGCATTCTGGGGACTTTTTATAAAGGCTTGCCCAGATTAAGTAATTTGCACAGGGTCAGCTTGTACGTGTCAGAGCAGATTTTTAACTCAAATCTTTCTGTCTCCAAAGCCAACTTTCCATCCAGAGGCAAAAAAGGTGGTACAGAGGATAGAGCAGTGGGCCTCAGTCTGGAAAACTTGAATTCAAATCTTACCTTAGACACGTTAGCCGTAAGACCTTAGGCAAGTCATTTAACCACTGTCTCAGTGGTTAAAATGGGGATAATAGCACCTACTTCTCTGGATTGTTTTGAAGATCAAAAGAGAAATTTGCAAAGGGCTTGCCACAGTGCCCGGCCTATAGTACCCACGCACTTCATAAATGATTGTTTCCTCCCTTCTATCCACTGTGTTTTCTCTGCTGCCTCTCTGAGGTGCCACTGGGTCTACTATTCTATGGTTCTATGAAAGAAATGAAAATCTTATAAAGATCAGAGTGGGGAGAGAATTTGATTTAGATGAAGAGCGTCTCTGCTCCAGCCTCCTCAATATATTTTCAGTGGCAGCTAATAGTGCTTAGTACTTAGTTCCCTAGTGAGGAGCAGGACTAATAACTGCTACTTTTCTAAAGGAGTAATCTTTCATTTGCTTTAGACACTAACAAGGAGGCCCCAACCCTTTCTCATTTGTTCAAGCATTCCAGGCTCTTCTCACAACAGAGTCCTCCTAACCTGTGTACTTTCTCTATACCCCAGATAACTTTCTTTATCCCTTCTTTAAAACAAAAAATGCCTTTGGATTCAATACCTCCCTTCCCGCAAAAATCTTCCTTGTAACAAAGTGGGGCCAGGAAAGGAATAAGCATTTATCAAGAGTCTACTATATTCTAGGCGCTGTGTCACAGGCCCTTTGCAAATCTCTTTTGATCTTCAAAACAACACAGGTGGAGGAAGCAGGGACACAGAGGAGCTACATAATGACTTGTCCAGGGTCACACAATTAGTAATAACTGAGGCTGGATGAACTCAATCCTTCTTGACTCCAGGTCTGGCACTCAATCCACTGTACTGAGTAGCAAAACAAATTTATACGGAGACTGAGATGTGCACCCTCAGTCTACCACGACTCTGTTGAGAGGTTCCCTGCTATTTTTGAATCTTCCAGCCAGGATAACCACATACAGTATCAGCAAGATAACCCAAGCCGAGAGGAGCAGCAGTGTTGCGTCGTAGTGCTGCAGTGAATACGGTGCCAGGTGTGGAGTCAGGAAGACCTGAATTGAAATCTGGCCTTCAGATGCTTCCTAGCTGTGAGACCCTGGGCAAGTCACTTAACCCTGTTTGCCTCAGTTTCTTCATCTGTAAAATGAGCTGGAGAAGGAAACAGAAAACCACTTCAGTATTTTTTGCCAAGAAAACCCCAAATGAGGTCAAAAGGAGTATTGGGTTGCTTCAGTTAAGTACTGAGAAGTGAAGAACCATGCCAATTTATGTTATCCTTGGTTAGTCTTTGTAGCTTTATGTATAACTACGTGACATAGTAGATGGAGCTTTGGACTTGGAGTCAGGAAGCCTTGAGTTCAAGTCCAAATTAGACTCTGTCTGCCTCAGTTTCCTGACCTATAAAATGGGGGTGATAACAGTACCTAGCTCCAAGAGTTACTGGGAGGATGAAACGAGATATTTATAAAATGCTAAATTAGGGCTATTATTACCATTGAGGCAGTTAGGGGTGGCAAAGTAGTTAGAACTGTGGACTTGAGTGTCAGCAAGACTCGAGTTCAAATTAGGTCTGCGACACTTACTAGCTATGTGACCCTGTTTGCCTCAGCTTCCACAACTGTAAACCTGGGGGGAGGGAGGAGATAGAAGAAGACACACGCGTGTGATGGGGTTAATAACAACATCCTTCCAGGGCTGTATGAGTGTCAAATGAGATAATATTTGTAAAGCACTTAATGTATCTTCTGACAAATAGTAGGCTCTTAATAAGAGAGCCTTTCTTCTTTCTCCTGCTTTCTTCCTTCCGCATTCAAAATGTGTTTGTAGCAGGGATAGAGAAAAGGAGTTAGAACTCATGCCCTTCCTATACCCGACCCTGTGAATTCCCGTGGTGAGTGAGAAATAAGAAGCAGGCGGGGACAGCCGTTCCTATCTTGAGGATACCCAACTTAAAATCATCAATAATGAACTTAACATCCGTCAGTCAACTAACATCTACCAAATGCCTACTATGTGCCAGGCATTGTGTTAAGTACTGTGTACACAAAGAAAGACAAAATAAACAAAAGAACCCCAGTCTAAAGGAAGACAACATATAAATTGTGTGTAACTTAGGATGGATGTGTGTGTGTGTGTGTGTGTGTGTACACCCAATATTAAACTCTGGATAAGGCCCAGTAGCACTTTCCCAAGAACATCCCCCCACCTCCCTGCATATCCTCCCATGCCACCTTATAACAAATTCCAGGCTAGAATGGACAACATGATGGGTGAGGCTATAGGCTAAGCATCTTATAATTCAGTGTACTTGTGTATTGGAAGGCTTTCCAATCATCTGAACAGACATTTCCATTCACTTCACATAGTTTTAGACTCAAGGACGACACTCTTTCTGGGCCTACAATTGTATGAAATACAAATAAATCTTAAGCATATAACATTAACTTTTTAAGTAAATTAACTTTTTTTTTTAGTTACCTAAGAAATACAGAGACCAGGATATAAAAATATTTAGGGTTTCAAATTTGAAGTAGATAAATCAAAGGCCTTGAGGGTCAGTGATCTTGGGTTCATATCCTAACCTCCCTGGTCTCCTTGTGTGTACAATGAGGAAGCCCCTGGGGTTCTGTCCAGTTCTACAGTTCTGCCCTGATGATCTGTTTCTTCGCTGTGGTACCTCTGGGTTTTAGACAACTCTTGACTGTAGAGTACTGATGCTGTCAGTTCCTACCAAGCTAAAAAGTCTTTGAGCCTATTCCTATCAACAAAACCGTTTTGGTTATCATAAGAGGAGCATGGGTAAGTTTATTGTTCATCACCTGAAGGTTGGCTCTAGCCATTCACAAAACTATTTGCCAAGATGTGGAGAAGCTGTACTCTGTATGACTAATGAGAGCCCTCAGACCAACAGAATTCTGGATCTTTTAGTAACAAACCACTGGCAAGCATGTGATACACTGAAATAGACACTATTTATTTCCTTTAAGTCAAGCAGTATAATTTGCCAATAGGTAAGTGTTAAGTGTCAAGCATGAAATCTGTACACATTTTTCCACTAAAGGCTGCAGAATCCAAGCTGCGGCCAATAACCAGGACGGAAATCTCACTATACAATGAAGTCTACAATGGAGCTATAACATAAGGTGAAGAATTAGCCATCACCTAAGAAATGCCAGAGGCAAAACATTAGCACCAGATTTTTCTTAAGCAATAATATAGCTATTTACAAACTTATGTACACGGAGACACAAGAATCTTTGGGTCCCTTCTAACCAAACATTGAAGAAGAGGTAAAACAGAGAATGGGTTGAGGCAGTGATGAACAAGATGCTGCTTTGCCAAACAGACAGGAGAGCACTCTGTATTGCTATGTGTGAGAGAAATGCCTAAATCAAAGTATTAGATACAGACACAAATTATATTATTCACATTACACATACATTTATCATCAAAACAACTACAATACTGTACTTGTACTCTGCATCACCAAAGGGAGTACTCAGACTGATAAAGTCATGGATCTTTTAGTAACAAAATCAGCAACATGCTCAATACACTGAATTTCCTTTAATGGTAGGGAACAGGCAAAGGGATAGGGAATTACAGATAAAAGGGAAAACGTCCTATCTTTGTCTATTTTTGGGAGGGGGGGAGCACACTGAAATTCTTTAAGTTATCATTTGCCCTGACATTACTCGTCACAGCAGCAAATGACTTCTGGGCAGAAGGGAGATTACTTCATTAGAAGTAGAGGGGCTTTCAAACTCAAAAGAGGTTTGGGGGGAGGCGGGGTAGTTTAACTTAACAGGAATAAGAACTTTGAAAAAATGATCTATGTTAGGGTAGAAAGAGTAGCTGATATATGTATACACACATATACATGTATCTGTCTATTCATATAGATCTATGATCTCATTGATTTGGAAGGTTCCTCCAACAATGCAGACTGCCTGCCCATTTTGGTTTGTACATATTTCTGTACATATGTATGTGTGTACATATTACTTATGTGTATGTATTTTCCTCTAACACCATTAAAAAAAAACCTCCTAATTAGTAACTTCATTCTGTGGGAAGTTATACATTAAAATTGACAAAAGACAGAATTACAGCTGTTGAAGTTGTGTTATGTTTAAGAACAGATTTCCTTATCAGCTAATTTAGTGTGTTTTGTTTCTGTTCTTTTAAAATTTTGTGTGCGCAGGTATGTGTATGTACAGTTCTTCTGACGGATACTAAAAGGAAGGTTGGCCGGCCTAATGGAAAACATTCTCGAGAAATAGAACAATTAAAAAAGTATTAAAATGATTCCTTAACAATTGTCCCACTATGGTCTAAAATATGAAGTTGGTCCAAGGCTTCCTCTTGCCCTGAAACGTGCACTGAGTTAGAAAATGATTTCTGTGGAAGCATATCACTTTTAAAATTATCTTCTGTGAAATTAACGAGACTCCTGGAAACATATGACAACGGCCTTTGCTTCTGCTGGAATTTTGTTTTTCCGTGATTAAAAAAAGTGTACAAACTTTTAGAAAACAGTTATGAAAAGATTCTGCACAGGAATTATACATTTCACGTGGTCGCTACAAGTAGGGTGAGATAAACAACGGAATGAAATGTGTCCAAAAAAGCTTTGGTGACACATTGAGGCATATCAAAGGAGGTAAGCAGTATTGAACATCACTATTTTAGTGACTGTGTGCACACAAAACAACTATGGTACAGGTGAAAAGAAAACGGAGATTATGTTAAGAATGTTCTGGTGAAACACCAACTCCTTAATCCTAATGGCCATGCTACTGCTAGGGACATTTTCAAAAATAATGAACTTAGTCTGCAAGGAAACATCATTTGAGTTGGGGGAGTAGGGGGGAAGGCATGCATACTCTTTCCTTAAGTGGTATTTCAATCTCAGGATACCTGAGCCAACAATTTAGGTAATCAATTTCACAACTGGTTCTAAACCACTAAACAAACCATTCACCTTTCCAAAGTGTTAATAAATTATTATCATCTGCTAGGACCAGATAACATCATTATATGATATGATAAATTAATGCTTATAAAGTTAAATGAGATGGAACAGATATGAAAATGCAGCCCTGCTCCCTGGATGAATTATTAGAGATCTGCACCAGAGTCTTCTCCCCCAGTATGTCTCATTTTCTTACTAAGGCTGCACGCTGTCCACATGCTCATTTAAATTGGGTTCACCAACAATCCGTACAGCATCTGAAGACAGGAGAAACAGTAGCTATTTCATTAAAAAATTATCTGCATGCTCTACTGGAAACAGACTTCACAACACACTGAAATTGAAGCTTAAAATTCTCTAGTTTCTCTGCAGTCATTTCTAAAGACGAAAGGATAAGACGAGCCACTGAGCTCAGCAATCAGAAGGAACTAAAACGATTTAAATACATCATCCAAACAAAACAAATGAGGAAGTTATTGCTCTTGTAAAATAGCAATTTTGCTATTTTTTTTAGGACTCTATCCACAGGGCATAAATATAAGCTGGGTCCCCCACCCCACACCCACTTTGCACGCTCAGAAAGCGGGCCTAAAAACTGCCATTCCGGTCCTCCACCAGGGCGCTTCTCCTCTTACTTGGCCCGTTCTGGTGGCAGGCTTTCAGTCAAACACTTGAGCTGCTCCTCCCCCAGCTTGATTTTATCCTCCAGTTCTCGCTGCTCAATGATGAGGGCTGACTTCATCTTCACGAAGTGCTCGTAGTCGGCCAGGCTTTCCCCGCTCAGGTAGCTGGCCAGAATGTCAAAGACGATCCGCTCCCGGCGGTCCAGGTTCTCCTTGAGTTCTTTCGCATCTTCGTGCTGGCGTGTGAGCAGTTTTTGCTTCTCCAGGAGCGTTCGCTAGAGGTAGAAAAACCATGATGTTTAAGGAGTAGGAGTTGAGATGAACAAGGGATGGGGCAGTGGGCCAAGCTTGAGGAGGAGAGTTCCCACAAGTATTACTGTCACTCCTCCACTGGCCGCATGTAAGACATTGTCTCTTTTTTCCCCCATTCAAATTCTGACTTCCGATTGCTTTAGGGATAGAAGCTAGATCTGAAATTTCATTACTATACAGAACCCCTAGATGAGGAAATTCCTTCCCCCAATACCAGTAAACAATTTGTTCTAATAGGTCGGAAAGGAATTAGGTTACTACGCATGGAGACAGGGATTGGTTTTATGATTTCACCGGTACAAAGAATATTCGTATTCAGATGAGGAAGCTCTCTACCAACACAGGCTGGCACCTATAATCTTAAAAAGGGACTTGAATAGGACCACAACGCCAGAATATGTCAAGAATCAGGATGTGAACTGGAGTCTTCCAGGCCAGCACTATATCTATAACACCATGCTTTCTCTCTCAACATTGGCCTTAGAGGAGAGTTAAACTATTGCTTGGAAAGGAAGACCCTCTTTAGGCATTTATACGGAAAACAATCTTTAAGGTGACCTGCTTCTCCCTCTAAACTCTCATCTCCATTAATGGCGCACCATCTTCCCATTGGATCAGGCTTCGAATCTTGGGATTATCCTCAATTTTCCCCCTCTTGCCCTCACCCTGTTATCCAATTAGTTGCTGAGTCCCTTTATAAACCTTGCAGGGTCATTGATTTGTATTCTTTAAAAGGGCTCTAGTATGTTGTACTGCTATTTTTAACACAGCTGCATCTTGAGTCTCAAACCAAATTATAAACTCCACGTGAGCAATGGTCTGTACTTCCTGAACACCAACATATAGTCAATACTTACTGAAGAATTGAATTAGACTAGGAAGGGATAGGGATTTTAAATTTAAATAAAAAAAATTTTTTTTTTTAAAAATTAAATTTAAAAAAATCAGCTGAACTGACAGATAAGACGACAGTTATTTTTCCAAATGAAGTTCATATCTTCAACTTTTAGGTCATAATTCCACATGACTCTCTTTCACACATTCTGTAGCCCAGATAATCTGCCTTTTGTCGTTCCTCACAAATAACCCCAATACCTCCCTCTCTCTGTCTCTGCATTGGCTTTCTATCCCATGCCTGGAATGTACCCTTTCCTCACCCCCACCTCTTAAAATACCTACTTTTTTTTTTTTAAAGTTCAGCTCAATTGTTACCTGCTACATAAGTCTTTCCTGATTCCTGAGGTACTGGTGCCTCTCTCCCTCCAAAAAAGAAAAACCATGCTGTATTTATATACACATAAACATGCATGTTCTCAGATAAAGTATGAGCACCTTGAGGGTTAAAGGCTCTTTTCATTTTTCACCATATCCCCCTCCCCAGTCTAACACAATGCCTGCCATATGTATAGCAAAGGTTTAATTAAAATGTTTGTTGAATGACTGCCAGAAAAATAAGTAGTTTTTATTACAGTTAAAAAACGAGGGAAGAGGATGAGATAACCTCAAAATCCTCTGATTTCCATGGTCCCCTACAGAGGGTCTTCTGGCTCTGGAACTATGATCCCATGACTATATATATATATATATACACACACTTCATAACTAATATTCATGATGTTTCTAAGAAAGGATACAAATACCCTGAAGAACAAAACTTCTCCTTACTATGCCTTCCGCCCATCTGTAATGAAGAATGTGTGTAAGAGAGAGAGATCACTGGACCTGAGAGTCAGAAGCCCTACGCTTCAGCCCCATCTTTGACACTTAGTAGCTATATGACCATGAGAGCATCAGGTTACTCTCTGAGTTTCCTCATCTGTAAAATACATGTAATAATAGTTGTACCACCTAATTCCTATGGACACTGTGAAGAAAGCATTTTATAAATCTTCAAATAAATTTGAATTGTTATTTATTAACTCAATATTTCTAAAGCTCTAGATGTGTGTTATTTCCTTCTCCAATGGGTGAATGTATATAAATCTCTATAAATCCAAAATTATATAAATTTGAGTTATTATTACTTTGATATTTCTAAAGATTTAGATGTGGGTATTTCCTTCACCATAGTGATTTTATATAAATTTGAATTATTATTATTATTTCAATATTTCTAAAAATCTAGATGTAGGTTATTCATTCATTCATTCATTCATTCATTCATTCATTTATCTATCTATCCATTCATTTATTTGCAGTTGGGAAGGCAGGGCAATTGGGATTAAGTGACTTGCCCAAGGTCACACAGCTAGTAAGTGTGTCCAGTGTATGAGGCTGGATTTAAACTCAGGTCCTCCTGACTCCAGGGCCAGTGCTCTCCTTACTGCGCCATCTAGCAGCCCCCAATGTAGGTTATTTCCTTCACAGATGTAGTATATTTATATAAATTCAAATTGATATAAATTTGAGTTATTACTACTTTAACATTTGCACAAATTTATATAAATCCTAGTTATTATATCTAAAGATCTAGATGTGGGTATTTTCTTCACCAATGAAATCCCTCAATGCCTTGGTAGATGATCTTGGCTATTGTGACTAAAACCCCCCACAAAAAACAAAAACATAAGTAAACAGAAAAAATTGCACAAAAAAACACCCATCATCACCTGCTGGAACAACTTTTGGTGATGAAACTCTTTGAATGTAGAATGGCACTCAGATAACAGGTACAGAATTCACTGTGAGGTCCATCGTTCAAAGCCTTTTAAACTAGGTAAGGCCTTCCAGAGTTTAGACTCTGTTGGTATGGCCTTTGAGGACCCAAGGCCAACTTTGTGTCATGAGAAAGGGCATCAGGACAGTGGCTTCAGTGAAGGATGGGCATGTGTGCTGTGTGTATGTATTCTCAGTGTAGGTAGGCAGGGGGGCTCTGTGTGTGCGTGTGTGCATAATTACCTGTTCCTCAGGTGATGTATTTTCATCCAAGTTATTCAGGGCATTTTCTACCCGGGCTAGTCTTCCAGACAAGGACAAAAGGAGGTTCACCACTTTGTCAAGGTCTCCAATGAACATCCTGAACTTGTCAAATTCGTTTGGTTTGCAGACATCCTTCACAATGGCCTCCACCTCATCCCCTAGAGCATTGTTGTTCTGAATATCCTCAAGCAGAGTCTCCCGGGCTTCCCGCAGTACCTTCAGCTTTCGGCTGATGCTGTCGATGAGCTCCTGCTGCGTGGGGAAAGAACGCACAAAACATATTTAACACACTCTTCCAAGAAGATGAAAACACTAAGTCCTTCATTAATTCATTAATTAAAAGCTTCATCAATTCGAAATAAAACAATCTGTGAACGGGGCTAACCGGGCTAACGTGTTATCTTTGCATTATCTTAAAAAACAGGACTATGGGAAGGACAAAGAGTAGAAGTTAAAATTCTACTACTACCACTACTACTAACCTAGCTACTGTACAAATGGGTCTCTCCTTTGATTCTCATAAGAACCTTGTTTTATAGGTGATTTTATCAGTCCCATTTTAGAGGAGAAAATGGAGGCGAGGAAAGATTGTGACTTGCCACAGTCAAATATTTAGTGGCAGGAATTAAACTTGGATCTTCCAGACACCAAGTTCAGTGACTGATTTACCATAACACCTAGCTACCACATGGTCAATTCTGGTTGGGTCAATACCCATGATTGATTATGAATTTATGATTTTCATTTTTATGATTATGAAAAGTCATCACTTCCAAAGATAGCAGCCATCTCCTTTTAATTAGTGCCAATGTGATGTAGTGGAAAGTATGCTATTCTTGGAATCAGGAAAGACGCGATTTTGAATCCTACCTCTGAAACTAAGCTTTGCGATCATGGGCAATTTGCTTAATATTTCTAATATCTGCTTCCTTATGAGGATAATAATACCTCTAAAACTACCTCATAAGTTTGTCGTGAGGCTCAAGTAAGATAATGAATGGAAAATACTTTGTAAAACTTTAGATGCTATCAAAACATTAGCGGTTATTTTAACTTTTTTTTTTTTAAACAAGACTATGGCGACCTCACGAATTAGTTCTGAGTACTTTTGAGATTTCCAAACGAAACATAACATATGAATAAAAGCTATTTAAATCTGGTAATCCTGTTGTTTTCCTTTATTTCACGGGTGGATCTCTTGTGGCAGATTTATGGGAGGACAAAGACAAGGGATACATGGAGTAAGACAACTGGAGGAAGTACTCACATCAGTGAAACCATATTATCCATTCAAGTATTAATCCCATTACTAAAGTTTCTTGTAAACATAAGAGAAAAGTAAAGACTTTAAAAAAGGATTATGAATGAGCTTGGAAGATGTTCCTTAATGAAATCACTTCTGCCATTCAATTTTAAAATAATATTTAAGATTTTTTTTTATGTTAAATCCTGGATACAAAACCATGATTTAAAAAAAAAAACACCTTACACTGAAGCAACATGATTAAATTGTTATAATCAGTTGATGCAGCAATATACTAAATGCAGATACATGGTATAATGTCACCACTCTGAGAGGCACTTTCTGATCTGTCTTTGCCTTTTTTCTATGGCTGATGTTGTACTGTCTGATGACCAAGATATTTTCCACCTCTGAACTTTCACTAAAGTCTAGCATATCTATAGACATGTACAGTGTAGATCACTGGGAAAAGGCCATGATCATTTCCATTTCATAGATGGAAGGAAGGAGGGTAAATAGAACTATGGTGATAACCACGTAACTCAAAATCGCTAGGTGAGTCACCCGCACAGCTTAAACCTGAAAATCAGAAAAGGCCACAGTCCCCCTTTTCAATAACCACATCCTGGGTGCTGTGGGATCCTAGCATATTATATAAACATATAAGAAATGCTGACTGAAAACAGATGTGGTTGTTGAGCTAAACAAGACGCCAGATACAAATTAAGCCAAGGAAAAAGGAAAAGATCTGAATTTCAAAATTCACTGAGGAGTTTAAAAATTGACTCACATTAAAAAAAAAAATCCAACATTTTGTTCACGATTAGAATTTTAAAATCTGCCCAGGCCAAGAAGCAAAGCACATTTCAGTAAGGGGTGAGAGGTATCATGACCTTATAAACCACATACATGAAATTGAACTTCTGCCCCTCTAAACTAATAATTAATACAGGAAGAAGTAATTAAAGGCAACAACTCCTTTTCTGTCTGTGGGAAACATACCAGAATAATGAACAAGTAGGATGAGTATCGCTCCTAGATGTGGCCGACTAAACACCCTTGACCCTCTACAGCTTCTAAGATGGAGCTAAATAATTCTTCAAGAAAACTGAGATACAGCTTTTCATAGCTCAAATGAGAAAAAAAAATATGACCCCAAAGACCTGAACTTAAAATCACAGGGAGTGAAAGGGCGCCTCTCCTTCAGGTTAAGTTTGTCTTAGGCTTATCAGTATGCTGAAATACTCAAAGAGATTAAAATGGTAAGCAGTTTTATAGGATATACATTCCTACTGACTGATTAATCTGTAGAGCTTTTGCTCCTAAATACACATGGAACTTCTAAATTACTACAGATTGACCAGGTCAAGTCTTATTTGCTCAGGATGCTTACACATTTCTCTTTTATTAGTTTTAGTGCTTTAGGAGCTCCCATGCTATGATCCATTCAGACCTTAGGCCTCTCGGGGTCTTATCTATCCTTTTCGGTTTAGCAGCTGCTGGGTTGTTTTTTTTTTTGTTTGTTTGTTTGTTTTTTTAATGCAGCCTGCTTTAAATCAACTTCAAAATCCCAGGGTTACAAATAGCACTTTGTTTTTTCCAAGCACATATTACTCAGGTGACAAGTGAAAGACAGAAAAGGAGAACGGAGGATTTCTGTCCCTCTCTTCTGTTTCAGTTCTAAGCCTGGGGAAAGGTCATCCTAGGTCTGGAGTATTCGAAGGTAACTGATTTATACATATACCAATGCTTGGCATTATAAGAAGACAAAACAATAGACGGAGACAAAGCATTTTAGATAGCAGATAAGGGAAGGGAGATGATGAATAACAAAGAAGGGACAAAGAAAGTGTGTGGATTCGAAGTTGGGGGAAAAGGCATGTGACAGGAAGAATGGGGCAGTACTTTTTAAGCAGGTTTAACTCAGCTGGAGATTGTTTGGATGGGCTATTTATACTCATTATATGTGTGTGTATATGTATATGCATGTGTGTATGTACACACATGTGCATGTATACATAAAATTTATACACACACATATGTATGTGTGTACGTGTGTGTGTGTGTGTGTGTGTGTGTGTGTGTGTGTGTGTGTGTATTGATGAGAGAGAAAAAAAAGTCTAGTTTAGAGCTGTGCTTCACATAGAAGCCAGGGGAAAAAAGCCTCTTGAACGGTGGATAGTTCAGTTTAGCGGAAAGAACAATGGAGCTAGGAGGCAGAGGACTTAAGTTCAAATCCCAGCTAAGTCAAGACACTTACTCCCTTCCACCCCCAATACCTCAGCTCCCTCCTTTGAAAAATAAGGAGAGTGTATTCAGTGGGATCAGAGGTCTCTTCCAGCTCTAATTCTATATTCCTATGAACTAGATAACTTCTAAGATTCCTTGTAGCACAAAATCCTAGGATCCTAAGCTTAAACCTAGAATTTAGTGGTAGATTTGGGGGGACAGAGAGAGGATGTTGCTTAAAGCTGATGAAGGAAATAGCGATAGCCTTTGACTTGTCAGAAGTAAATATTGAAGGTCTTTCTCTACTGGGAATAAAATTTAGAACTTCCATTAGGAAGGCCATGAAATAAGAAACTAAGTTTATTTTTTTTTAAAGGGAAGAAGGAAGCGGCATAATTCTTAGGATCAAAAAAGGATCTGAAGTCTTCCTAGAAGCCTGGGTTTGGCATAAGTCCAGTTGAGGTCTGCTTATTTCCTTTTATTACAGGCTCATATTTTGTGTAAGGATATTAAATATTAATTGCATGAATGTTCAGGAAACGAGAGAGGTAAAATGGGGCCGCATAGGCTGTCCTATGTTCAAAACCAGAGAGGGAAGGATAACCGATCAATCCCTAAGTCCTGGAAGGCACCGTGTACAAAGTGACATGAAATAGGCCTCTCTTAGTAAAATTGCAAAAACATTTATTAGAGTGGAAATAGAAGTTTACACAGAAAATTAGCTGCTCTACGGACAGAGGATGTCAGGAGGAAAGCCTCTAATGACCTATTTCCTACTGAACTGCAGTCATTTGATGATAAGACAGAAAGTGAAAATATTTCAATAGCTTCCCTTCAGTGAAGCAGAAGGATAAATATTAAATGCTAGATAGAAGAGTGAGAATGGGACTTTCCAGAAAACTTTTAAATCAAGGTGTGTCTTCCTAAGGAATAACACAATAATACTTATTATTAATGTTATCATCTAGCATTTCTATAATGCTTTAAGAAATGCAAAGCACTTTACAAATGCGTTATCTCATGGTCATCCTCACGACCACCTAGGGAGGTAGGTACTAGTATTATCCTCATTTGAGGAAATTGAGGCAAAAAAGAGGTTAAGTGATTTGTAAGTGTCTGAGGCTGGATTTGAACTCAAGCCTTCTTGACTTGAGTTCTAGAGCTAGCTGTCTCTTGTTGGACCCAAACAAGAAATGACTACAAAAGTACTATTCGTAGCATACATATAACAGAACTAGAAAATAATTAAATTTGTGGCCATGCAAGGGAACCATGCAACAGGACCCAGAAAGACTGATCAAATTGCGAAATTATCTTTGGCAAAAACTAACTTATTTTTTATTTCCCTAATCACAAACTGGAATTCTGAAGAGAAAAAAAATTTTCAGTGCCATGCCTGGCACACAGTAGCTACTTACCAAATGTTTGTTGACTTAAATACATCAAACACTCTCCTATCATAAATTTCATATTGTGTTTAAATCTGAAGCCCAGTAATAAATACGCGATGAATCTAACATAAACATAAGACTTGCTCCCGCATTCATGCTAACGGAATGAAAATAATTTTTGGAAGTTAAGATTATCTCACCCCTTTGTCTCCTAATTTGGTGGTGGAGAAGGGTCACTAAGGAAACTGAAGTGTGGGCATAAGCAGGACTGTCTGGGAATTGTGACATGATTTGTCTTGGGCCATTCTTTCACTCTTACGCTTTCTATAAAAGATAATCCTGGAGCAGAGAATCTATTTATTCAACTCAGGTGTCAAGTGCCCACTTTTTTGATGAATGTTAAATACAGATGAAACTCAAGTATGATAAAAGAAATGAGCCATGGGGGAAAACACACAGCCAGAAGGTCAAGCCAGGTCAGCTTCAAGCAAAGCCAAGAGCTCTAAGAAATCAATAGAACTGATTTGGCAGCCGCTTTCATCATTACATGATGGCAGGGAGGTCCAATGGTAATGATGCCCAACACCAACATAGCTGAGTTAACCTCAAATGGCCTAACTACAAAGAGTTAAAGGTTTAAACTTCAAAGTACTATGTACAGGGTGAACATCATACCATTGTGTTGACTGTACCAAATAAACAGGGCGCTAATGTCCAGGACCTCGGTCAGGAGCCCTCTGTTAAGGATGTTAAATATAAACTGAACACGATCCTTGAGCTCATTTTTTCTTGGGTGGTTATTGTTCCCAGCCCCCACCCCTACTTAGAATTCTACCTTCTTCTCTGACAGGTCATGGTCGAGTTCATCTTCAGAATCCTCTGCGATCTGCTGCTGTTGCTGCTGCTGCTCCTGCATGTCCTTCATTTTAATCAGAAGCTCAGCCTTGGGTGCAGATGTACTGTAGTAAGTAGAATTGGTTGTCAGGGAGATGGCAGATGGCAAGCTCTGTTCTTCTTTCCTGGTTTAAAAAGTCAAAACTTTAATTACCCGACAACCAGTGCAATGGATATTTCCCCTCAATCCTGTCCCCTGGGTGATGACAAGTACAGTAAATGTTGGCTTTGATGGGGAGACACACGAATGGGTCTGGAGAGGAAGGAAAAAAGGGCTCCCCCCAAAAAACTGTCAGTCATCAAAGCCTATAAATGTATGTAATTAAAGAGAAATAAGTCAAACAGCTGAAACATCTATTTTCAGATGGTGTTTTAATTATAATTTAGATTTAAATAGTCTCAGACTGTTAGAGCTAGAAGGAAACTTTGATTTAGCTAGTCTAACCTTTCTCATTTTACATGAGAAACTTGAGACTCTGGAAAATTAAATGACTAATCCAAGGTAATTCACCTTGTACAATTAATGAATGTTGGAGTTAGGAGCGAGCTAAGGAAAGTAGGCGGTGACAGGGACAGAACTGAACGGACACTTTGAGGAAGGCCCTCAAAGCACTGATCAGATCTGGCAGGGAGTATTTTAAGAAAAAACATGGACAAGAATCATTACAGGTAAGAAGACATGAAGACCTTTGAGCTGCATCCATAGAACGAGTACTTGCACTGGTTAGTTCTACTAAGTTAAAAACTTATCTCTGGGAGGAAAACCAAGTGGGTGACATGCTTTGAGTTCCCTTGGCAAATGGGATCCGCAGATAACATAGGTGGTAGGGCAAGCAACCCCCTATCCCTACCAGTTTGTAGAATTTGGCATGGTAATTCGTAGTCACTACAGTACCTACCGTAGTCTATCACACGCAGAGGAAAAAGTCAATAAACGTTGATTAAATACTCACTTCCATTTTCCAGTTGAGGAAACTGAGGCAAACAGAGGATGTGCCCAGAGTTAATACAGTTAATGAGTGTCTGAGTCTAGATTTGAACTCATGGACACTGAATGCTGACAGTCTGGATTCCTGAACCTAACCTATACTGGGTCTGAACCCACTTAACACTTCTAGAACCAATCCACTCCTATGGAAACAGTCTCTGAACAGGAGATTCTAGGATGTATTAGGACAAATACTGCTGATGTCCTAAAACATGGTTCCAAAGGAAGAAAAATACATATATGCTTACAGCATCTCCCTTCCTCCTGCCCCCTCATTAGCTTTGGTTGTAGGGAGATCATTCATTGTAGAATCCCTGACTGAATTTGTTACTATTAAATAATTTCTAAAGCTGTTAAAATATTTATATATTAGCGGGACCAGGAGTTCTCAAATTGTATCTTCACATTGATCACCATTTATTTATGTCTGCTTGGAATAAAGAAAATCTAGTGATTTGCAAATGCCTTTCTATCTATACCCTGATTTTACAGATCAGGAAAATGAGGCTCAGAGAAATTACTTGTCCAAACTCTGACAGACTGAGACGGAAACCTATTTCTCTTGACTCCAGAAATGTTCTTTTTCCCACAAGGGAAAGGGCCAGGTTTAAAAACCTTGTATTAAAGGAAATGGAAAATGAAATAATCATAACCTTAAAATTCCTCAAGCTTTCACCTCTTTTACAGCAGTGATTATGTAAGTGGCAGCCTCAGTGTTTTCACTGTGGGAGACCTCTCCTTAGAAGTTCGATTATCCCGACTTTTCTAAATGGATCTTACCACGCCTGCTTCATTCCACTGACATCTTACAAATAAGACTCAAGTCTTTAGTGATAAATGGGTAGATAAATCATAGGTAGAATACCAGAATTTTTACATTTTTCAAAACTTTGAAATTTACAATTTACCAACCAAAGTTAACTAACAAACAAGGAAAGCACATTATGTAAAAATCACTTTAAAAACCCTCAATTTTCTTTACTCACCTATGAGGAGGGAAAAAAAAGGATCAGGAATACTGCTATAAATCAAATACCATAAGCTACTGAGGCATAATTAGTGGCAGTGTTTATTTTTCTACATTCCTATTCATCTTACTTATATATCTTTGCCAGATACAAAAGGATGAGGGTTTAGCCCTTGGCTTCACTTCTAAAATTTAATAAGGTGTATCAAACAGTGGTGACCAACCATCATGTTGGTCTTCATCAAAATCGGTGTAAGATCCAACCCAGTTACCCTGAGATACAAAATAGAGAAAAATTCCTATGGCCGACAGAGCGCCATCAGCAAAGGGAGTCATAGGACGGGTATTCTACTCACTTTTCCTCTGTAATTTTGGGAGAAGGACCCTTTGGAAGCAGCTTTCTACGTTGCTGAGCCTCTTCTAAGAGATGTTCATCTTTAGGGAAGATTCCCTCCATCAGGTCCATGGTGGTTTTTATTTTCGCACTGGGATCCAGAATATCCGCCAAAGACTTATCCTTTCCTACAATCTCCCTGGCTAGCTCCTCTGACTTCAAGTCTTCCAGTGTCTTCTCTTTGGCCTTCATGTAGCTGACAACAGGGGTGTTTGCATCACTGTCTTTCAAGTTGTACCCCAAGGCTTCAGCTGGTTCTGAGTCAGACACTCTGGTTTTATTCTCGGCCTCAGGCTCCACACCCTGCCTGGTATAGGCACAAAAGCGTGAGTAGGACTGCTCAGAGGTGCTCAGCGTCTTGATTTGGTCTTTTTCCAAGCCACTGGGCAAAGCAGGAGGTTCCATGGTGCTCACAAGGTTCTGTCGACTCTCTTTCTCTGCATGGCTTTCAGAGTGGACGATTTTGATGGGGACCATCTTCACCGTGGTGTTGTTATCTATGACCCTCTCAATTCTGAAAAAGAGAAAAGCTTTGTTTTTTTTAAATGCAAACTGTCACTTGGGCATACGGACAAAAGGTGAGTTCAGAATCCTCTACCCTGTAGGTTTATCCTATATGTAACAACCTAGACCTTAGATTTAGTCTTCAGGTTTCCCTACCCTCCAAAATCTGCGCCAAACATACCAGGCATGCTAATGTTTTTGCAATGCTGTGACAGCTACCTACTATTCTTTCTACAAACCATGGCTTCTAATCTAATAAATGACTTAAAGTCTTTTAAACTACTCACAAATGGCACACATTAATTTGTTGTTTTTTTTTTAAGAAAGCTTCTTAGTAGAAAAATCTAGATTTGTACAGAAGGCAGGAGGTAGGGGGAAGAGAAACAGAGGGAAGAAGAGAAGGAGAAGAAGAGGAGAGGAGAAGAGAGGAGAGGAGAGGAGAGGAGAGGAGAGGAGAGGAGAGGAGAGGAGAGGAGAGGAGAGGAGAGGAGAGGAGAGGAGAGGAGAGGAGAGGAGAGGAGAGAAGAGAAGAGGGAGAGAAAGAATAAGTATGTCTGGTTCAAAGAAGGATTGTTTTACCCGTGCCATCCTACAGTTGGGATCCCCTCACAGTATGCTGCTAAGACATTTGTATGAAAAAACAATACAGATGTATTCAATGAAGACAAGAGAAGTTGTAAGTAATTAAAAAAAAATAAAAAATGCTGGATAAACAACAGCTCAGTTTGCTAGTTGACAATGGACTCTGCATGTTCTGAAAGGAAAAAAAAAACCAACAAAAAACCAAGAACAGATGCACAGAATTTATTTCAAGCTCAGGGAGCTGAGAAACTACTGCCATGATTTTGTGGGTTTGGTACATTCAGAACCAGTGAAGCTACTTTTCTCTAATTTAAAAGATCTGTTTCTCATTTTTCCAATAGTGACTGAAGGACACAATCGGCTTCCTTCACTGCATGTTTGGGTGTGGTCCGCAAGGCAGAATTTATTTGTTCTGAAATTTCCTTCTTTTCTCTCACAAGCAACAAATCACTGAGGATGTTTAAGTATTTTTTTGAGTTATGTGTCAATATATTCCACCATCAGTCACCATACCCTCCCCCAACATACAAATCGTCTCTTTGTCCTCCTTTCAGACTGACTGGCACACTTGAATAAGATAGACAAGATAAGGAAAAAGGAAAAAAAAACCTAATCCTCTATCTAGTCAAAAACTTGCATTCAGGATCTCATATTTATCACTCCTTATTTCAGTTCATGGGGCATATAGAAAATCTGGATTTGTACAGTTCTGTCTCCTTCATTTTCCTGGTCTGTAAAACAAGGTTCAGATAAATAACCTTTACAATTGCTAATGACAGACCTGGGCCTGAAACCTGTTTCTCAGGACTCTAGGAATACTCCTTTTTTCCCCCCATAAGACAAGGGGTAGGAGGAAGGAAAAAGCCAATTTTGGGTTTGTTATGCAGGAAACAAAGAAATGAGAACAATAAATCCTTAAGATTTCAAATCTTTTAGAGCAATGTTTATCTATTTATTTGTATTTTTATTCATTTATTTAATTTATTTAATTTTTATTCATTTATCTAAGTTATATTTCTTTCCTAAAAATGGTTCCTCTTTCATACTAAAATATTTATCTTTAATCTAAAGTACAAAATACATAGTTTAAAAACTCTTTTTTTCATTGTTTTAGTTCTTACCTTGCAAAAATCTCCAAATCCCGGGAAATGGTTACAAGCTTTTGCTTTCTGCTAAGTCTTAATCCATTCCCAAACACCACAGCTGTCTTTAAAAACTGACAACCTGCTCCCAAGGTAACCTTTTACCTTATAGCAACCTACCCCCCATCCTTAAACAATCCAACTCACTCTAATCACACCCTCTTATCAGGGGCCCTTCAACATCAAATGCCTTCCTAGACCTGTTTAACTACATTACCAACCAAAAAGATGGAAAGTAAACAATGCGAGAATAAATCATAGTTGAGAGTGTTCTACGAGAATTATTAAGATTCTTGGAGAGGCAAAAACACCTACTTTTTATTTTTGCTTTATTAAAAAAGGATATATGTGCTTTATGATAAAGGATATTAAAGATCTATCTACTAAATAATTTAATTTGCTTTGACACACCATTAATGTCCTATTATTGAGTAGACTTGTTCATATCAGCAACACCTCTATTATTTGGCTTAAAAATTAACGATTAATTTGGGTCACTCTAATATTGCCCTAGAACCTATGATACATCTAAAGTGTGTTGGGTGGATCCTTTTGGTAAGATTCACTGTAGAAATATATATGTCATACACACACGAATCATATAACATGAGAAGTCATACAAAGGTAATCATCCCTAAGAGTGTAAGGAGTAGCCACAAAGATGAGATCATGGATATGCTGAAGTAACAAAATAAAACTTTCCAGGAATCTTAAAAATGGATTTTAAAATCAGTTGATGTTAGCAGCTGTAGTAGCAATTTAAATTTGAAGATCTTTCCCACCCATTAATAGGCCATGTGACCTGCTTATGTCATAGGATGCCTAAGTCACATGTGGTAGGAGGAGCTTCCTGACAGGAAAAGGGAGTTCACAGGAAATGCTGAGAGAGAGAGAGAGAGAGACAGAGACAGAGAGACCCATGTTATGGCTACTAATGGCTGCTCATCACCCTCATGATAGTTAGAACTGAACAGGCTGACTTAGTTGCACTGTGAGTTTGTTTTGGGGAAGACCCCAGCAGGGGGTCAGTGAGGTTTGTGGATGGTGAGTTTCCAGGCTGTGATATGGTGTTTTAAGTTCCTTGCTATTATGATAAAGTGGGCTGACTGGTTGTGGGAGCTGAGCATTTGGTTATGGAATATGGTTCTCCGATGTCTGAATAAATGTTATACTTCTACCTTCTTTATGGAGAGTCTCTAATACTTTGTGATACAGAACTACATAGGCATACTCATGATTATTGTTGATGTTGTGTTTATTGCCTTACTGTTACAGCAGCAGGAACTAATGAAGCCCAAATTGGAAAGAATTCTATTTCCCTCAAAAAAGAAATGAATCTTTGGATAAACCATGCATAAACAAATATGGTTTGTGATAAATGGTAGAAGCATCAAAGGCATACTTCTCAAATATTTTCTTTCCATAAGAAATTAAATTAAAAAATATCATAAAAAAAAGAAATCAAATTGGGAGATGAGAATTAAAATACAGAAGCGCTCTTGCACAGTGTTACCTTTGTGCCAGCCAATTTCTGCCAGAAGCATCACCTTGGGAAATGAAGTGCAGCAATAACGTACTCAGTCCAGTATTTGAAGATCCATTTAAAAACACGGATAGGATTTACCTTTACCACTTATTTTCAATGAGTCCTAATTATACTTGAGATTCCAAACATTTTTTCTTTTTTTTTTTGCTTTTTTAATAAAAAGGATGAGCAGCTGTGCAGGGGTAGTGATCTCTAACAGCGGAGGAAATAAACAACAAAATTAACCCCACCTGGGAATCTTAACAAAAGATTGACCACCCTGCACTATAAAGCTTAATACTGTACAACTAAGTATATTTTTCCCTAGAAACAAAATTTCAAGAAGGCATGATTCCTGAGCAGCTAGGTGGCCTGGTGAATAGAATGCAGGGCCTGGAGTCAGTAAGACTTGAGTTCAAACTGGGCCTCAGACTACCTGTGTGACCCCGGGCAAGTCACTTTAAACAACAACAACAACGGCTCTGTTTTCCTCAGTTTCCTCCTCTGTAAGATGGGAATAATAGCATCTACCTCCCAAGATAGTTGTGAGGATCAAACGAGATTATGATAACTTTAAAGTGTTTAATAGAGTCTGGCACATAGTAGGTACTATTACTGTTATTAGCTTACCACATTCCTTCAGACAAGCCAAGAGCAAACATGTACCTTCACTATAGGCCATTGAGAATACTGCAACCTAGTCTAACATGGAACCATTTCTACCAAACATTCACAAATCATGGCATCTACTATATGTTACAGTCAGTTCCCAATGAGCACAAATAACGAATCCCTGAAGTGGTCATATGTATTTAGAGTTGCACCATCTGAAGCTATAATGGTGTAATATGTGGTAATCAGTTCCAGACCAATGGAAATGTGTAGTGTGAATCTGAATACCATGACAAAAGCAGGGAGTTCATTATTTGCATTAATCTCGACCTAGCTATAAACCCTACCCCTTAATGTTTCCTTCCTACAATGACTTAATGGTATATTGCAAGATCAGTATTCTTTTCTTATAGGCAGGATCAAAAGAGTTATTTTAAATCTGGCCAATGGTTCAAGAGAATAAAAAAAAATCTCTCTATTATTTTTATGGGCCAAGTAATGAATTATGCCTATAATCCAAAGAACAATATGGCAAAAATTTGTAGAGGTGCACCACCATGTTGGCTGCAGGAGATGATTTTTTTTTAAATCATAATAAATCCTGAAGTACCATTTACATTATAGAGGTACTATGATCAATAAAATTAGATGAAGTACCCAAACTAACAAAATCATAGCTTCTTATGTTACTGATGCAGTATTCTCTTTATACAGATACATTCTTTAAAGTATTTAGTTGACATTTTTTTTTCAGAAATTAATTCATGCAATTGGAATTTCTGAACTTTCTACCTGATGATGGGGCATTTTATTCACCACTAATTTGCTGCAAAGTGCTTTACTATGAAGTATGACAGTGGCACTAATGAATTAGAGAAGTTTCTGCTTTGCTCTGATAAAAAGGTGGATCCTGTCCTGGTTGTTTGGATAGGTGGCTCTAGAAAGGATATGTTTGTTACTCTGGAGGACGCTGGTAGTAGCTTCATCAAGACTTTCAGCCTCACACTTTTGTCTCATGTACCCAACAATCTTATTAAACATGATTTTTAACATAGGTATGATCCAGGAGCCATTGCTGAGTTTTGTGTTGTTCCGTATTTGGGATTTTCTTGGCAAAGATACTGGAGCAGTTTGCCATTTCCTTTTCCTGCTCTTTAACAGATGAGGAACTCGGGCTAACAGGGTTAAGTGACATGCCCAGGGTCACATAGCTGGTAAGTTTCTGGGGCTGGATCTGAACTCGGGTCTTCCCTACTCCAGGCCTGGTGCTCTATCTGTGCCACCTACCTGCCCCTTTGATGAGTCTGAACACTGGTAATACATGCACAGACAGGGCTGGCGAAATGCTCTAGAAGCCTGGTTTGTTGTTTATTTTGTAGTTTTTTTGCACATCACAGATTTGCTCACCATGTCAAATTCAAAGCCTTCTAAAGTCTAAAACGATTCAGTCTTAGTTCTTGTCACTTTCACATTGTATGCATGTAATTATTCGTACACTGCTTCCCCATTAGAATGCAAACTCTTGGAGCCGGGAACTGTGTTTTTGTCTCTCATTGTAACTACAGTTCCTGGCACATAGAAAGCGCTTAATAAATGTTTGTTGAATGGCTGACTTGTAAGCTATACAATGTTCATGAACTATGTTCTGCAAAACCTTGGTGTTTCACATGAAGTAAACTGAGGTGCCATCAGCAAATTTTTGCAGATATTATTTTTCTAAAATAGTAAACTGAAATAATATACCAATATAGATTTCATGTGGCAATTTTTCAGTATAAAAATGTTCAATTTCATCTATTTTGCTTCAAAGTTTCTGTGATTACTAAGCTCTTCTCTTCCTCCTCCCTCCTTCTATACAGTGGAATATGACCTATTGTAGCATCCTAGGGAGGCAGCCATGGCAAAGTAGTTAAAAAGATGGCCTTAAATTATAAAGACTTGGATTCAAGTCACATACCGACTGCCAAAATCCTGGGCAAATCACTCTCATTGGCCCTAAGAAAACATGTGATTTGTAAAGAAATTGTTGATCCATACTGATAGAGAGAATTACTTTCTTCTAGAGAAGTTCCCTACACCAATAAAATCACAGATATGGAGCCCAGGAGTCATATTTGTTGGTTTCTTCAATATATCCCCAGTTTTAAAAGTGTTCCCTGTGGCAGAATTAATTTTGGAAAGGCTGCTGTGAGTTGTGTAAAGAGGTTGTAACGTGTGTGCGCTGAATGACATAATGCTACCATCACCACCATATAATTACCTCGCTGAGTTCTCATCCTGGACCAGCAATGGAGGCTTATCAGTCAGTTTTTGTGGAGCGAACTGAGGCGAAGGGGACCGAGATGACTCCATTCCAGATTTTGGAAGATGATGGTATTTTGAAGACAAAACAGCTTCGGGCTTAAGGTTTGATGTTTCTTCATTTAAGTGCTGGCAATCATTCTCTGAAGGAGCAGCTTGCCGAGAATCCTGTGGCTGAGCACTCGTAGGCTTTTCACTGAAAGTGGAAGGACTCTGGGGAAGGGTCGGAGGATTCACATACACATCAGGAGAATCAGGGGACTGAGACTGAACAGGCCTGCCAGGTACTGCTAGCAGGTATTCAGAAGAGTTTCCGACGGAGGACGCGAAGCAGTCCTGCCGTCTGAATTTACTGGCGTCTCGTTTGGGTGGGGGCGGCCTTTGAGGTGCTGGCCCCCGTCTTTTACTGAACGGTGCTGAATCTATCCACCACGAGTCTTCTTCTCTGCCTTGCGAGGAGGGATGGACACTGTCGTTCTTAGCATGTGCTTCAGAGCAGGTCTGAGGGGGCACGTCAGAACCTTGGGTCTCTTCCTTTTCGTTTTCTTCCGAATACCTATAATCACTAGGCAATGTCCCAGATCTGCCCCGGCTCTCCTGTGGCAAAACCGGAGGCTCTCTGGAGTGAGATGGCTCAGTGGATTTCCAATTGCTGCTTAGATTTTGATCCAATGGATCTCTTTTTTCTCCTGGACTTTCTCCCGGGTGTTCTGTATCTGCTGGCCTAAAAGCAAAAATAAAATAATCATTAGCAAACTACTCTGTTCAACATCATCTCCCACATATTATCGTGCATGTGATAGTAACTTTCGGATAGTACTTGCCAATAATAACTGCTCTGACCCACTTAAAGGATTAAAACCTACTCCCTCCCATTCCTAATATACCATGATGAGTCAAAACTACGTGTCATACATGCATATACATATGTGTACAGTGTCATGCAATGCAACAATTTTATATAATAACCTAAAACATTCATTCTACTTTATTTTTTAACCTTCTGTGAACAAAACTTAAATTTCTGTGAATAAAATTCCAACAGAACAAAATGTGACTCAATGGGAAGTTTTTGAAGAGTTTTTATTTACTGACTTATCAGAAAATATTCATTAAAATGTGTAAGATTCATAAAACTAACTTAAAATTACCATGGAAGATTTCTACTCTCTTCCCCAAAATATAAATTAGCAAAAGAAAATTATGGACAGAATTTATAAACTTACTGATACATTGGAGTTTGGGGGTACAAAATTAAAGAGTACTATTTTAACAAATAAAGGCCACTTGTAACCAGAAATATTTGTACAATATACGTACAAATTATATATATTACACACACATGTGTCTACATAGGTATAGAGGCATATATCTGTATATGTGTGTGTCCATACACACACATTTTGTGCATATGTCCATGTTTGTCATGGCTGATGAGCCAGCTAATTGATGTTTATCAAATCAACCATCACTAAGGAGACTGTGCCTCTATTGACATTTCTGCTGCCTATCGTTTGTTCTCTTAAAGTCCCCCAAATCGAAATAAATTGGGTTTCCATTTAGTTTTTTATTCCCGAGCCTAACTACTAATTTAGTTTGTTGTTTGGTTGTTGCTGCTCTAGTTTGAACTACAACTTTTTGATTTAAGAACTCGTGATGAAGAGACCGGCCACCAGTTAACCATCAGGATGAGAACTAAAGCTTTGATACAGGTCACGTGGAGGAACTAACTGGCCAGCAATGCAATTTTACTGTTATTAGACATGAGCCATGAACGTTCACACAAAAAGGTGGCCCTCACCACACCATCGCCCTCAAGTCTCTCCCTGCAGTGACAATGTCTTTAAATTCATAGACGTTAGAGATGAAGAGGACCTTAGAGGTTGTATAGCCTCATCTCATTTTCCAGACGAAGAAACAACGATTTGAATGAAATGAGTCAGGTTACAGGTAACATTAGAACCCAGGTCTCCTGGCTCCCACTTACTAGACTTTCTAATAAAATACATTGTCTTATATTAAGATTCTCAGATTGGTGCAAGAATTAAAGCCACCTGGACAGGGTCTTAGATTTTCCATCTAATCCTGATGTTCCATCACTCGATGGTGACTAGTAATATGGAAAGGCTCCACTTTATTTCTTTTATTTTCAAATTCACAAAATACACAAGAGGAAAGAAACCATCACATGAGTGCGTCTGAAACCCCGAATCTTCTTTTCAGTTATTTTCTGTTTTGCAGGGCTCATGGTGTCAAGCAACTCAAACTACAGTCTAGCTCAGGCCATAGACTCCGCTTACATTTGGATATGTCTCCCCCTATCTTATTGCACAGAAGGGGTGCTCATACTACACCAACTACTGAAGGTCAATGGCATGCTAAAGGGAGAAAGAGAGAAAGTAAAGGTACCTCTGAGACCCTGAAAGAATGCACGTTTGCTCTTTGCTTAGAAGAGGAGGCTGAAGAGACACAGTGAGCTTAGAAAAGAAGCTGAAACAGAAAAAGCAAACAGAAAAGGCTTAAGATAACATGAACCCAACTTGAGGAAGTCAGCTCTCTTATTTGCATTAGGAAATACTAATAGAGGCTGAAAGTTATCAAAACAACACTGGCAAAACAAAAGGTGACTCTGGGAACAATGCATAATCCAGAGAACATCCTGGTTATACAAATACAGCAGAACACTTAAACACTGTAAAAATGACAATGCACAAGGAAGGATAAGTCACAAGTCAGTTTACAACACATGTGGGTAGAATTTGATTCACTTCAGCATAATGCACCTCTTGTCTTTAAATCACTAACCTACTTTCTTTAGTCTTCCTCACAATAGGATAAATTAGTATAGGCTAAAGGGACTAAACCTGTGATTTCATTGGTATAAGGAACTTATGGGTGAGGAAATTCCCCCTTCTAAACACAGGTTGGCACCTTCTCTGAAACTTAATGGTCTTAGAGGACTGCCTAGGGCACCAAGAGGTTAATGCCAGGGACACAGCCAGTATTGTTTCAGAGGTGAGACTTGAAGATGGGTCTTCTGTCTACTATGCCAATTCACTGCCAGTAAATTATCACTTAATTAAAAAAAAACTCCTTTGTTAATTATAACTATGATTTCTACAGACCATGATAAACTATGGTTCATTATTACTGTCCTTTAAAAAGCAAAAATTAGTGATTCCCTTTCTTGTTTATAAGATCATAACTTTAATGGATTTCAATGAACTTTTACATATATATGTTTACATATACGTGTGTGCATGTCTGTGTGTGTACGTATGTTAAACCTTTTCAAAGTGATCATTCTAAATGCTTAGGAACAGGCAACAAAAAATTCATTTGCTTTCAGACTTATAACCAAAAATCAAGTCTATGTGCAAACGCCCATTTAAAAAGTACTCTTAGCAAAGTGTTTCCCTGCAAATTCAGAAAATAAATCTTTGGATTCTTTTGGCAATGCAGAGAACTCACCTTGGGGGAGAAAGTCAATGATGGGAAACAAACAGTGTCTCAACACCCGGGTCTGCTAACCGCACTAAGAAAGAACAGTATTGTTTCCTCGTTTGTCTCTAGCACTTTATCATATCACAATGCCATGCTTGATCTTCTTTAAAATAATTTTTTAATTAATTGTACTTCAACATGATTGGTTCCCTTTGTAATCCTATGCATTTTATTTTATGTATTTTAAGACATTATTCTGAAAAGGGATTGGCAGACTTCACCATGCTGCCAAAAGGATCCATAACTAAATAAAAGATAAGAACCCTTGATATAACCCATTTCTTACAGCTAGTGACTTTCCAGTTATTGGAAGACAGTCCCATTGCTAGTGGACCAATAGGGTTCCTGGGCACTACACATCCCTAATTGGGGAATGTCCTCATAAACTCAAATTCAATAAACATTTTTTTCAATAAACATTTATTAAGCATCTATTATATAAGAGCTACTGAGGAAGCAAAGGCAAAAACACAACTGTCTCTGCCCTCAAGCAGTATGCATTCTACTGGAGAAATATATGAAATACAAAATTTTTTCAAGAGGTAGAGAGCGTTAATACCTAAGCAATCAAGAAAGGCCTCCAGTAGATAGTAGCACACACGTGAGCTGTATTTTGAAGCTATCCAGAAATTTTACTTGGGTGGAGGAAAGGAAAAAATACATTCCAGACATGGGAGGAACACTTATGCAAAGAAAATGGGCAGGAGATAGAATATCATGTATGAGTAACAGTTAGAAGGTCAATCTGACCAGAAACTAAGTACATGAGTGGGAGCAATATTTTAAACTGGCATTTCTCTAATTATTAGTGATTTAGAACATTTTTACATACAGCTAATGATAGCTTTGATTTCTTCCTCTGTAAACTGCCTATTCATATCCTTTGACCATATCAGTTGGAGAGTGGCTGTTATCCACACATAAGACCTTTATCAGAAACTTGCTGCAAAGACTTTTTCCCCTAGTTTCCTGCTTTTCTCTGAATTTTCGCTGTACTGATTGTAAATCTTATGTTATGAAAATTATCCATTTTACCTACTATGAAATTTTCTTATCTCTTACTGGGTCATGAACTCTTCCCCTATCTGTAGACCTGACAATGTAATTTCTTCAATGTTCCACTAATTTGCTTAGTATCTCACACCTTATGTACCCATCTGGAGGTTACCTTGGCATATAATGAGATGTCAGTTTATGCCTAGTTTCCGCCAGACTACTTTCCAATTTTCCAGTTTTTATCAAATAGTGAGCTCTTGACTTAATAGTTGGGTATCAATTGACCTTTTCTTCCTCCAGATGAATTTTATTACTTTTTTTGGCTTTACAAAATAATTCTTTGGTAATCTGATTGGTAAGGCATTATTCAATTAAATTATTATTATTATTAATATTATTATTCAATTATTCAAGTAAATTAATTTAGATAGCATTGTGATTTTTATTATTTTGGTTCAACCTACCCATGAGAAATTAATATTTCTCCAATTATTTAGATCCAGTTTTATTTGTGTGAAGTGAAAAATGCTTTATAATTGTGTTCAAATAGTTCCTGTGTATGTCTTAGCAGGTAGATTCAGAGTAGTATGAAAGGATGGTGGGGATAAACTCAGGTTGTGATTTGACAAACCACGACTGATGACAGGACAAGGGGGTCTGGGTTCAAGGGGAGCTGCTAATATGCAGTAGACCAAGTCAATGACAGGTCAAGGTTGTAAAGGTAGAAAAAAGAGACCAGAACAGAGGAGATGGAAGTGAGAAAAGACATTGGGGTTGAGAACCTGGAAATTACAATAAGGATGAAGGGTAGTTTGAGGAGGAGTGAAAGAGATTTTGGAGCATGGACGCAGAGTAATTTTGGGTAAGTGGTTAGATCAAGGGTATGGTCGCCATCCCAGTGTGTCCCTAAGGTGCAGTGAATGCAGAAATAATGGGAGTTTAGGAGGCTGACTGACTGGAAAGTCAGGTGTTTGAGAGGACACTAACCTTATGTTGAAATCCCTAAGAATGTGGGCGGGGCCGGGGTTAGGGAAAAAAGGAACTTCTCGAGAATGAGAGAACATGAAGTCAGCAAATGACAACATGGAGTTGGTTGAACTGGGAGATAAAGACAGATAGAAAAGAAGAGGTCAGTGACGGCAACGAGGAGTGAAGAGTGCGCCTATTCTGTTTTCTGGCCGGGTGCTCCAAGAGTATAAAAGGATCTCCCTCAGTATCTCACCAGGAAAATCTCATCATAAAACAGCATCATCTGCTCGCAGTGCAAAGCATCCTAACAGTGCTTAGCGGAGTGACATGAGCTCAGTGGGTGCTGAATAAACATCTGCTAATTGATCTGACCTAAAGTTGACGTTTTACCCGGTTACTTCTATTTGTCCTGTTTCCATCTTGAATTATACTCACTGTAACCAAGCTTTTTTTGTTTTGCTTTTAGAGAGGCAGCATGGCATCACAGACACAGTCCAGGACTCAGAACTAGAAAGCGGTAGGTTCAAATGCCATCTCAGACACTTGCTACTAGCTAGCTGGGTGAACCCTGGAAAGCCTTAAGCCTCTCTGGGCCTCAGTTTCCTTATCAGTAAAACAAGGACTCAGTGACCTCTCTCTGAAGTCTTTTCTAGCTCTAAATCTATGACCCCTATTACCATATGTCAGTGAAGTACCTCTTATGAATGTCTATTGTTGTTTGGGGTCTGGTTTTTTTTTTGGCCTGACCTAAAACAACCTGAAGAAAATATCTGATTAACTGCCTTGATTAGCACAAACACAAGCTTCTAATAATATTTAAATTGATGCCTTCCTCCTCAAAAGCTAAAGAAATACAGTGAGAAATAGCTCAAATATTTCACTGCAGTGTGATTCTGGATACTTAGCCTGCCTTTGTATGAAAATTTACATCAAATGATGCATGAATGTTGATGGTTGCTCTTGGGGGAAAACCATATTTTATCCTATAGTTAATATAACTCCCTCTATTTCATTTTGGTATTTCATCCTCTCAAACTTGAAATTAACACAGAAATTTTTGGATCAGGTAAATGATGCATTGCTAGGTTTCTTTTTTCCTATTCACAAGTTCAGTGCCCAAGACCAACAAATTTATTTTTATTAGGGCGGACTGTGAGAATTCAAGAAATCAAGGTCACAGAAAATAAAGGGCCAAAGGTATAGATCACAATCAAATGTGGAGTCTATTCTGCAAAATGTGTTTTAACTTGCAGGCTAAACATGACTCTAGTCGAAATTATATGCTTATTGTCCAAGGAGCATTTCCAACTTAATTCAATGGGCTTTTCCCCCCTCATTTTTTGTCTGTCCTTAAGAACAAAAGTGTATGATAAATACAGTACTAAAAAAAAAAATCAAGACAAAGACAATAGAATACTACCAAACTCCTCAAGGCATGGATATGGACAAGCTTCTGTGAACATTTTAGACCATAAAGTAAAATTATACAAAGAAGGGGGTAGCTGCATTCCAGAGTCAGAGTCATTTACATTCAGCATGGGTTGGTTGCTTCATTCTCATGCAAAACATGCTAATTACATGTTACCATGGAGAGAATCAGGCTCTTACAGTTCAGAAAGAAGAAAGAGAAAGCAAGCTTCAGAAAGCAGCAAAACGACCCAGCAAAAACCTGCGAAATGGTATAACAACATCCTTTGACTTACAATTTGGAATTTTAAGGTCAATAACAGAAAATATGAAACCAATGTGAAAAAGAAAGACCTCTTAGGAAAAGAGAGATTCGAAAAAATGCTCCAGATTTTAAACATTTCGTAGTAGATACAAGAGGGAACAAAAATTACAGATGCTTTTTTCTCCCTCTCCACATTTTAAACATCTTTTGATAAACTCTCATTAAAAAAAATTGTTTTAATAAAGAAGAAGCATATACCTACCATCCATCATTTCTAATAAATGACATTCCCTTATATTTATTAACACAATCACTAGTACCAAGGTCAATCTAGAAAATTAGTGGGATTTGGGTATAGATCCTTTTCTCTAATAGATAATAGATACTTTCTAATAGATACTAATAGATACTTTCACAAACTCATTGTGCCTCAGTTTGCTCACCTGTAAAATAAAGTAATTCTGGTTATTTCCTCTCATTTGGAGTGTTGTAAAGCAAATGTTTCCGAATAATTTTCTAAGTCTTTGAAAATGAGATCCATGTTTCTGAGGTGCAATTAGGCACTGTATAAAGTTCATTTGAATGAGAATAACACCACCGACTAAACATTATTTAGAAGCTACTTAACATTTTCTATTTTGACACTTTACCATAATCAATTAAACCCAAGAAATCTTGGTGAATAAGACTAGCATAATTATTTCCACCCAATGTAAACAAAATTTACTTAAGTAATATAGAAAACTAATTGCTGGGAAAAGTTTTTAGGATCTAGTCCCTATGCCCTTATGTTCTTATATTATCAATGACAAATTATGCACAAATAGATAGATAACATAGTAAAAGGTATCATTAAAAAGATGCCTGTATGGAAAAGGAGATGGGCTAGTCATGTAGTCAGAATGATGGTGACAGATGTACAGCCCGTGTGCTGCAATACTAGTTCTATAATGTAAAAAAATATAAATAAAACAAACCAACAAAAACCTGGAGAAAGTGTCTCTGCACACTCAGGAGGCCTACTTTTGGAGGATTTATGGGAGGACAGGGACAAGATATAAAGAGGTTTAAAAAGTGAAGGTGAGTTTTAATCTGAAGATTGAGGCCAGGTTGTAACTGACCCGAGAAGAATTTACATCTGATTCTCAGTGCAGGAGGAAACTATTGGAGTCTACTGAGGGACACTGACATAGTCAGGCTTGCATTTCAGGGAAATTATGTTAGCAAGCTGGGTGGTAGATGAACTGGGACGGGGAGAAACTTGAACCAGCAATAAGAATTATCATTATTCTCAAGTGTAATCCAAAGACCCTGTGGACACTCAGGGAGTCCAAGAGTCAAAACTATTTTCGTAATGATACTAAGATGTTTTAGTTCCTAATATGGTAAATATCAATAGAGATAACCCACATAAAAGTTATTTTGGGGGGAGGGTGCTCTCCAATAATTTTTAACAGTGCAAAGAGGTCCTGAGACCACAAAACTTGAGAACTGCTGAATTAGGAGGTGAATGCAATAGAGAAACACTATGAGGGGCAGGTAGGTGGTGTAGTGAGTAGAGCACCTGCCCTGGAGTCAGGAGGACCTGAGTTCAAATTCAACCTCAGACACATGACATATTTACTAGCTGTGTGACCTTGGGCAAGTCACTTAACCCCAACTGCCCAGTCTTCCTCTCCCCCCCCCACCAAAAAAAAAATTAAAAAAAAAATAGTGATGGAGAAACACTATGAGAATCATTTCTAGTAAGCCTTCTTTTATTAATTCCACAACCTTGAATGACCCGGGGAAGGAGGCAGCTAGAGAGGTTATTTAAACTCTAGGAGTCTCCATTTCCTTCTCTGTAAAATGAGAATACTACTCTTAATTCTACTTTACAAGGTTGTGGTGAGGAAAGCAATTCGTAAACTACAAAATGCCATATAAACATAAGCTACTATTATCATCTTTTTTCCTCTCAATAATCATTAATAACAATATATTTAAGCAGATTAAGTACTCATAAAACCACCTATATCAGTTTCTCTTGTCAAGAAATTAACACGGAGGGAGAATATTTGGTTCTATCATACAGAAAATGGCCATGAATAAATGTCGTAGCATAGAATTACAGCTGAAAAGGAATTTAAAGATTATCTAAACACAGGATCAAAGGACAACAAATTTAGCATTGGAAGGGACCTTGGAGTCCAATCCTGTCATTTTATAGATGATGAAAATGGGACCCAGAAATATTAAGTGATTTGTCCAAGGGCACAGAGATATATGCAGCAGAGCTACGATTTAATCCCACATCCTCTGACATTAGTTAGAAGAATAGCTAACATTTACATAGCTTTTAAGATTAGCAAAGTGCTATAATAAAAATAAATAAGTTAGCATTTATACAGTGCTTACTATGTGTCAGACACTGGGCTATTTTATAAATATTATCTCATTTGCTTCTCTCCTCACAATAACCCTGGTAAACGGAGGCAGAAAGAAGTTAAATGATTTGCCCAAAATATGTCTGAGGTCAGATCAGACACTTGGTAGCTGTGTGACTGTGGGTAAGTCATTTAACCCTGTTTGCCTCAGTTTTCTCATCTGTAAAATGAGCTAGAGAAGGAAATGGAAAACTACTCCAGTATCTTTGCCAAGAAAACCCCAAATAGGGTCATGAAGTCAGACACAACTGAACAACGTCTGACTCCAGCTAAGTCCCACACTATTCGCTGCATCTACCACCGAACTTCCTCTAGCACTTTGTACTACATCCCACAATAGGACCATAAGAAAATTTAGAAATTTTCTGCAAAGATATTTTTCCCCAAGACCCACTACATTCAATATGTGTGTATGTATATATAAATTCAATTTAGATATGTAGAATTACTTAGAATTTAGAGAAAATCTTTTTACAAATCATGTTTCCCTTGAAAGTAAATATAAAATCGTTATAAATAGAAAAGCATAAGCAGCAGACATTTCTAAAATGATTTATCACATTAATGAAATAACCCTCCTGAAAAAAAGCCACAACCAGATAAAGTAATTAGCTTTTCAACATTCAATTATTATCAAGCACCTATTGAAATGCAAATGTAAGGCACTCCAATAGACAGTTCCTTGGGGGAGAAGAAATGCAAAACTGGACAAAAAAAAAAATTCTAATCCCTTAAGGTGCTTATAACAAGGTAGGCAACATTTGGTAAGCATACAAAAAATTACAATAAAAAGCAAAATCTGATGTGTGTCACAAAATGCAAAGGCAAATTACTACGAGATGGAGAGGAGGGAGATCGTGGGATCACAGATTTAGAGGTGAAAGAGACCCTAGAAGCTGCTAAATCAGACCCCTATATTTTACAGATAAGAAATCTGAGGCCTAGAGTGACAGAGCTGGTAAGCATCTCAGGAGATGTAAGAGATTATGTCCATTTGCTGGGGGGGGGGGGGGGGGGGGGGGAGGGGGAAGGGAAATCTCACAGTGTATTTAAATTTTTGAGGAAATCAGCTTTTATTGAAGTATACATAAATGACTTTCAAAAAATCTGCTGTTAAATAATTTTATGTGAAGATAATCCTATTTTCTGCCTCTGAATTCCACTTTAAAAAACAGATTTAGATGTGACTGAAAAAAAAATTGGTTATAATAAAATCATACATTTGAAGGAAAACATTATTTATAGTGCTGTTTTAACAATGCTATACTGGACTCAAGTTAAATTATCATATATTACCAGAACTTTTAATGACAATAGGACCATAAATTTAGGTATGGAAGGTCCCCAAGAGGCCATCAAAACCAATCCCTACATTTTTCAAGTGAGGAAAATGATACCTATAAAGGTTCACACAGCTAGTAATTACCTTAAGTGGAATTTGAATTCAGACCTGCCAGACTCCAAAGTCAAAGACTCAATCAATTATACCATTTTATCTCTCAGATTATTTGCTTCAAAAATTGCTAGTGACATGGTAAACAGAAATTTGGCAGTCTTTTTTTTTTTTTTAAATACAAGCCTAAAAACAACTTTATACTCAAGGCAATTTTTTTTCCTCTGGGGGGAGCTGGAGAGAACCTATTCCATTGCCTGACCTGACTTAACATTGTTTAAGCTTTATAACACCCTAAACTATAAACAATATTCTAATATTCTTGGATGACAGGCACCAACAGTACACAAAACTGAAGACTGAAATGTACAAATAGAATTATTAACTAATAAAGCTGGGCCTTCTGGATGTGGCCTGCATACAGTAAGAGTCTAATAAATGGCTGCTATGTTAGACTGGTGGGCAACATTCTGATACCACAAGTGATGGATGGCAAAGCTCATTCTGTAATTCCATCCCATTCCAAAGCCCTTAGTATCATTCTAGGTGCTTAATAGGTACTTGTATATTCAATGACAAGTTTCATATTAAAAGAAAGCGATTCACATTCTCTGCATTCAGTTTTCTTACGAAACTGGACCTCAGAATATTCTACTTCTAACTGGAATAAACCATAAAATCAATCAGGATGTGCCAACATGTACCTACTTAAACTCACAACCACCTTAACTGAATGAAGTGTTACCCAGGAAGAAAACAAGTGTCAGATTATAAAAACATCTGGAGAGATTTAGCTTCAATTCCTGTAAGAGAACAACAAAGAACACTGGGATACCTTTCCATGGGAGATTAGCATGCACACAGTCCTTCCTTGATCTTAATTTTTTTTTAAATAATGATTTTTTTGTTATTATTTAGAACTGGGCAAACTTCTACTAACATAAGCACTTTCAGACAAAAAGAAGAAAAAATGATAATTACATACGGAACCCCCAGCTCCATTACATACAGCCTGCATTTCTTTTCAAAATTATATAAAAAATTCAATACATTACTGTCAATGCTGTTCTGCATATCTGTCTCCTTTTGAACCTCTATTCTCTTCCGTACATTTTTTAACAAACGCCGCAATGACCCTGTTTTGTCTTCGCCCTTCTATCATTGCTACACCATTCCAAATCCTTCATCCATAAACTAAAACAACCCCAAAAGCTTTGTTATAAACAAGTATAATTGAGAAAAATGGATCCACACATTAGCCTTGTCAAAAAATAAAAGTCTGACTTCATTTATACCCATCTTTGTCAAGTGGTGGGGCCATGGGATGCTTCATTATTAATTCTCTGGAGTTGTGGTTGGTCATTGCAATGATCAGAGTTAAGTCTTTAAGATTTGGTTTTCTTTATAATGTAGTTAGTGTATAACTTGTTCTCCTGGTTCTATTTATTTTACTCTGCATCAGTTCCTACAAATCTTCCCAAGTTTTTCTGAATCCATCCCTTGTGTCATTTCTTACAGCACAAAAAACATTTGATTATATTCACATACCATAATTCATTCAAGCCGTTCCCCAATTGCTGTCTAGTGGTCTTTAAAAATAAGTTAGGTCCTCAACCTTTTGGACTATTTAGGCATTCTTCTGTATGAATATGAGACAGTGGACCAGGTCAACACTTTTGAGAATTAATGCCACAACATACTTTAAAAAAATATATTTGACGCCATTAGTTTTTATAGTCATTTCTGGATATATCAATTCAAATCCTACCCTAAGTTTTCTTTATGATGAAGAAAAAAAAAGCAAAACCAAATGACACAGTTACACAGTGTGAAAGTATACGTGATATTCCATCACAGCAGGGTCCTATCCCCACCCTCATCAAAGAGGGGAGGGGCATTTCATCATCTGCTCTCTAGGGGCAAGACTGTTCATTTAACATGCTTTACTGTACCATCCTAGTAGAAACAAGTAGATCTCCCACTCAACTATCGAGGGGTGGGGATAAGAAGACAGACATGCTTAGATCATTCTCATGTTAATCTAAAACAATATGAAATATGTATAACAGGTATTCAGAAAAATAATTATGATGTGGAAAAAATATTAGCTTGTTTTTAACAGGGAAACTTGTACAGGGCTTTCGATAATCCCGAGTTGCTTTCTCCACAAATCTGGTTATTTTCCAATATGTTCTTTGTGATGCCTTATGGCTATAAACCAGTGGAACATTACACTCTCGAAAAATCAAACTCACAAGTGTTTAAAGGGCAGGTGAAAGATGCATAGGGTTTCATTTTTGTCTTCATATCCCCAGCACAATGATAGGCACAGAGGAGGGGCTTAATAGGTGCTTGTTGATTGATCAATGGTGAAAGCACATTATGTAGTTTGTGTACTTCTTGTACCCAAGAAGTGCTACAAAAGCTATCACAAGCTATCACTCTGGAAATGTATGACAGGAAGAGGAGGTAGGCCAGCCACAAAGCCAAAGAAACACAGTACAATAGACTATCTAAGGGTTGTGCTGGTGGCTACAAAATTTTTAAAGACATAAAGGAAGGACTCCATTGCTTTTGACAGATTTACTATGAAAAATGAACCTGATGCCATCACACAGGATGAGAAGGTGTGAATGCAAAGTGAGTTGGGAGGTACTGTACCCTTCTGTCTACTCACAAACTCTCCCCTCTTGCTCAGGACTCTCTTCACCTCTCATTTGTACTACTTCAATAGCTCCTAATTGGTCCTCTGGCCTCATGTCCCTCCCCACTCCAATTCATCACTGCTAACATGATTTTCCTAAAGGGCAGGTACGACTGTGTCATACCCTATTCATCAAACTCCAGTATCTCCCTATTACCTCTAAGATAAAACAGAAAATCCTCTAAATGGTCTCTCCTGTCACCCACCCCCTTCCTGAACTATTCATCCCTTCTCTTCAGTACCTTCCATTTGTACCCTATGGTTATTTTTATGTTTTCTTCACATTAGGATGTGAACCCATTCAGAAAAGGAACCACTGTTTTCCCCATTCTTTGTGGTTGGCATAACGCCTCTTAAAAAATGTCTGTTGCCTTACTGCTGGAGAAGAGTGCCCACTTCAATGCGGTTACTAGTTTGTTGAATTCTTGAAGTGAAGAGGGAATCTGATGGATGAGGACTTTAAATGCTAAGCTAAGAAGCTGCAACTTTATCTTTTAGGCAGCAGGAATTCCCTGAAGATTTCTGAAGAGAGAATTAGGCTGATTATAGCAATGTTTCAAGAAAATTAATCTGCTTATGGAAACACTAGTGGCAGAGAAAACAATTAGAAGTATTTAGCAGAGATAATGTCTTGGACAGTACTCTTCTCAAAGAAATGGTTTAAAAAAAAAAAGTACATTTAGTCCCCCAAATAAAGTTTTCAGGGCCTAAAGTGACCAAAGCAAAGTCTTCATGCAGACGCATTAAGAGGTATCATAATCAATCTCCCTTGAGAAATTGTTTCTCACCAGGCAAATATCCACCAAGATAGGGGCCCTGAAAGCTTGTATTTTTATTCTTTGTACTTGACAGAAACCCTCAAAGAAAAGGAAAGCAACCTACTTTTCTCTTAGGTTCAGTTTCCAATTATTTCATTATTCCCACCAAGGATTTAAACTCACAACAAACCCAAATAAGCCACTCAACACCTATAATGTCTGGAAAAACTGGACCAACATGGTGCTAGCTTTAACAATTGATTACCTTCAGGAAGTCAGAGTGCTTTGGCTTTTTTAATGTATTAAATAGAAAAAAAATGGATGAAACGTTCATTTTCCTTTGGCTCTTTTCATCTGCCTGAACTAGGATACTGAACGGTACTTGAGACTAATAAATCATTTGGAAAAACAAAAAGAAAAAGAGGTAAAACCACAGCCAAAAAAAAAAAAATCCATTCACAGCTGAGCCAAAGACCTTATGGGAGAGTTGCGCCTGTTTACAGGAGAACAAATTTTTAGGCTATGTGACTTTTAGAAGCATTATTTTGAGCTAATAAAAATGTCTGAATTTATCTGTTATAAAATGTGTCAGTATTTGTGTGCACATGACAAGGTTCTTCAAGGAAAAGCCTATCTCATCTTCTAACTCTCTGCTCCTCAAGATTCCCATCATCTCCAGGCAGTATTTCCTACTGAACTCTTCAACTACAGCCCCGGACAACAAAGCTAAATATTAGTAGTACTGGCCAACGAATGCCAGAAACAGCCACCTAACTGCCTCTTAATTTATATTACATACATGTGAAGTTACTTCCACCCTTCCCTGTGGCTTTCTTCTCCTGGAATCCCTCTGCCGTATTTTGGCCCTTAGTTTACTGGTCAATTGGATAAGTGTAGATAATATCATGTCAGTAGGATCAAACATGACTATATTTCAGCTCTGAACTTAATCTATTTCCTGTACATATAATTATAGATACAGACAAATAGATACGGACAATTCAAAACCCCTAACCTTTTTTATGTATATCTACATGTGCAAAGTTAGTGGCTCAAGGTGAGTCACTTGTGAGTACAAAGACATATATTTAGAAAAAAGGAACCATTGAAGAATGTATAGGAAAGTTCTATACCCACACTTGCCATTGTCAGACCAATACTTAAAGTGTATCTCCTTCTTCTCTTCCCTCCCTCAAATCAATCTAGGATTATGGAAGAGAGTCTAAGGCTTGGTTTAAAAAAATTAAGTTTACCTCATATATGATATCCTACACGTAAATATATGATAAGATATGATTAAAAATAATACATTGCAGATTAAATTTACTAAACTAAGTAAAGCAGAGATATCAATGGATGTTTTATAGAGTTTCCTAATTAATAAGAATTACTATTCTGACTTTTCCCCCTCTTCACAATTCATAGTTACTTTTAATTTTTATTGCTATTTTTGGTGTTGCCATTCAGTTGTTCAGTTGTGTCCCATTCCTCGTGACCTGATGGACCACCCAGAGTACACCAATGCTGTCCATGAGGTTTTCTTGGCAAAGACAATGGAATGGTTTGCCATTTCCTTCTCCAGTGTATTAAGACAAGCAGAGTTTAAGTGACTTGCCCAGAATCACACAGCTAGTAAGTGTCTGCAGCCAGAACTGAACTAAGGTCTTCCTGACTACAGGCTTAGTTCCCTATCCAATGAGCCACCTAGCTGACCTCTTAATTTATATTACATATATGTAAATTACTTCCACCCTTCCCTGTGGCTTTCTCCTCCTGGAATATCCCTCTGCCATGCCAGTCCCCAATCCTAGGGTCTCCACTCTGGGGAAGGGCCAGCTTGGGCAACTGGGTGGTACAATGGATAAAGCTCCAGGCCTGGAGTCAGGAAGAGTCATCTTCCCGAGTTCAAGTATGGCCTTAGACGTTTACTAGCTGTGTCAATCTGGACAAGTCACTTACCCCTGGTGGCCTTAGTTACTCATCTATAAAATGAGCTGGAGAAGAAAATGGCAAATCACTTTGCCAAGAAAACCATAAATGAGGTCATGAAGAATCAGACATGACTGAAACAACTGAACGGGAAGAAGATAATAACAATAACTCACAACAATAGCCAGTATTTATATAGTGCTTTAAAGTTTTCAAAGAGCTTTATAAATATGACCTCACCTCTTATTACCTCTCCATGGGAATAATAAAGACGATGATATCAAAAATTAGAGCTAACTTTTTTTTTATTACACCTACCATATGCCAGGTAGTCTGCCTGTATATTCTCCTAATTCTCTGTTTCTCAGACCCCTGGCATCTCCAGATGGTATTTCCTGCTGACTTCTTAAACGTTACAATTATTTGTAAATTTACAATTTATGATTTGCAATTTTTATCTCATTTGATCCTAACAACAACCCTAGGAGGCAGGTGCTATTATTATCCCGATGAGAAAACTTCAGGGGACAGAGGTTAAGTGACTTACCCAGGGTCACACAGCTATTATGTGCTAAGGTAGGACTGGTACTCAGATCTTCCTGCCCCCAGGTCTAACTTTCTATCCACTGAACAGCTTAGCTTCCAAGACAGCGAGCTAGGAAGAAGAAAGATCTGAGGATAGGTCCAACCTCTAACAAATGACGGCTCTGTGACCTTAAACAATTCAGCATATAAGTACTACTACCAAAAGGTATCATAAATAAATGACAATCAGGCATACTAATTCAAGAGAGGATTCTCCAATGAAGGGAAGGGAAGAAAAAAATATGGAAAAACAGAAAAAAATAGAAAAAAAATTATATAATAATTCTAAAAGAATCAGAAGTCATGTTTTGTTTTGTTTTGTTTTGTTTTTTTAAAGAGAGGGAGAAGAATGGATTTTTAAAAACAGTGACATTGTCAACAAATGAGTTCACTCAGAATAACAGGTTAAAAAAGCTATCACGGGCAGGGAGTACCAGTGGACAGAAGTTTATACTCAAGACCAGGATAACAGATGTAGGACTGGAAGGGAACACCTCACCAACTCCTTCATTTTAGAGATGAGGAGACCGAGCTCAGGAAGAAAAGTGACAGGATTTACCCAAGGTTGTCACATAAATAGTAAATACCGAAAGTGGGATTTGAACCTACGTCCTTTGACTCTGGAGGCAGAGCTCTTTCCATTATACTTCAAATAGTGGTGTCAAATTCAAACAGAAGCAAGCTGCCTACTGAGTTAGAAAGCCACAAATGAACATCATCAGTGTCACAACTGTATTTTTATTTATTTTGTTAAACATTTCTCAATTATATTTCAATCTGGTTCTGCTTGCAATCGAGAGTTTTACAGCCTGCTGACCCAAGTTTAACACTGCTGTTTTAAAAGTTTATCTTTTTATAATTTTTCTATAAAGAACTCATAGCAAATTGAAGTGTCATTAATAACCTTTTAAAAAACTTTTAAGTGTTAATTTTTGTTGTTCAGTCATTTCAGTTGTGTCCAACTCTTTGTGAGACCACTTGAGGTTTTCTTGGCAGAGATACCGAAATGGTTTGACATTTCCTTCTTCAGTTCCTTTGACAAGTGAAGAAACTGAGGCAAACAGGGTCAAGTGACTTGCCCAGGGTCTCATATAGCTAGTAAGTGTGTGAGGCCAGATTTGAACCCAGGAAGATGAGCCTTCCTGATTCCAAGCCCAGTGCCCCATCCACTCTGCCATCCAACTGCCCCATTTAAGTGTTAATAGAACATTTTCTAAAAAATGTATATAAGAAGTTTAGGACTGTGGCCAGATGCCACTAAAAACACAGTTTGTAATCCATCAAAATTTAGAGTGACCAAGAAATTTCCCCTTATAATTCTGGTCTTAAGGTCTTCAATATGAACCAACCATTACTGGTAGTGAATTGAAAGGTGGGGAGAGAACTAGATAGTATCCTGAGAACCAACAGCACTGGAGAACACAAAGTATGTTCTTTGCAGGAGGTGGTAAGGAATAAGTGGCCCTATGTTCCCAAATACATCAGAATAGCCAGATGGATTAAAATAACAATGATCACTATGACGAATAGGGCAAACCAAGCCAGAAGCATTATCCGACTTACACGTTAATACTCCTGTTTTAATCAGTCTTCTAAAATTGTCTCTTAAATGGACACATCTATCCACTGATTCACCTCAGAAGGATTAAATTCTGTTTTTCACAAAAATAAATTAACTAAAGTAATAGAGATTTGGAAACCAAAGCTCCATATGTCAGTGGTTTGGAAGGATCAAGCAAGAATAATGTGTCACTAGGTCAGATCCGGAATCTTATTTCTTGTGTGTGCTTTTAGGTAGACAATGGTTTTCTGTCCAGTTTTGACCTCAAGTTAAAAGATGTCCACCTCAAAATATCCCAGTTTCTAAGAACCCAATATCAATGCATATAACTAATCAACCTATTTCTCCTAGTTAGTTTTGTTTCTAGCCTGTTGTCACCTCTTAGGATGAAGAGGTCCTTCCTCAAATTTACCATAGAAATATTTCATTTATCCAGCATTATGATATATTCATGTGTTACATGTGAATTATCTAAAATTTCCTCCTTTAAGCACTATTTTTAAAATTATAATTTTTATGGTTATCTCATGAAGATGTATGATGTACATTCCGTTAATCGATCATAAACATTTATTGAATGCCTACTATGTGTCAAGCACTGTGCTATGGACTGGAGATACAAAGAAAGGCAAAAGGCACCCTCAAGGCACTTACATGGGGGAGACAACATACAAACAACTATGAACATAAATAATATATACAGTAGGGAAATTACTAACAGTTAAGTTTTTTTCTTTCTTTTTCTGAAAGCCCCTGAAACTACTCTTCTTCCTCACACTTAGTCTCCTTAAAAGAAGTTACTAGCTAGGAACTTCTTCGACCACAAGAGAAAACCACGAGTGATTTTTTTCAGACAAAGCCTTCTATTTTTATATGGATTTCATACTGGCAACATGGTTATGTGAGACCTAGAAAGAGGCACCTGAACCCACACATGTAATAAAGACCCTATACAGTGACTAGAGGTCAGAGGATGTAAAAGTATGGAAGGATCTATGCAAAGGGTTATTTGTTTTAAAGGGTGGTTTCATAGAGGAAACATCTAGATTCTGACTTAAGAGCAAAGGTGATACTTGCACAACTTTGGCTTATGTAAAATTTAAAAGTTTTTTCATAAATATAAATAATGTACTAAAAATCAAAATAGAAACAGGTTAACTAGAGGAAAAAAATCTTTGTAACATATTTCTCTGATAAAGGCCATATTTCTAACATATATAAGGAATAGATTCAAATTTGTAAGACTAAGAGCCATTTCCTAAGAGACAAATGAGTAAAGGATATGAATGGGCAGTTTCCAAAAGAAGCAATCCATGCTATCAACAATCATACGAAGAAAAATGCTCTCTAAATCACTAATAATAAGAGAAATGTAAATTAAAGCCACTTTGAGGTTCCGCCTCACAACCATAAGACTGGCAAAGATGATAAATGCTGGAGGGACTATGGGAAAAAAAAGGACATCAGAGTACTGTTTATGCAAGTGTGAATTAGTCTAGCCATTCTGGAAAGTAATCTGGAACTATAGCCAGAAACTACCAAACCGTGTATATCCTTTGACCCAGCTGTACTACTAGGTCGTATACACCAAAGACATTTTAAAAAAAAAAAGAGGGGGGAAAAAAGGGATCTCTATATGCAAATATATTTACAGCAGGACTGGTTGTGGTAGCTAGAAATGGATAGAAGGGGATGTCCTCCTGTTGGGGAATGGCTAAACAAATAGAGTATATAAATGTAAAGGGTACAGTGAGGTGGTGCAGTGGATAGAGCACTGGGCCTGGAGTCAAGAAGACTCATCTTCTCGAGTTCAAATCTGGCCTCAAACACTTACCAGATGTGTGACCCTAAGAAAGTCACTTAACCTTGTTTGCCTAGGTTTCCTCATCTGTCAAACGAGCTGGAGAAGGAAATGGCAAATCACCCCAGTATCTTTGCCAAGAGAAACCCAAATGGAGTCATGAAGAATCAGGCACAACTGAAACAACTTTACAACAATAAATGTAATGGAGTATTATTGTGCAGTAAGAACTAGTGAAATGGACAATTTGAGAGGAAACTGGAAGAACCTTTATCAATTGATGGCAGAGCAGAGTGAGTAGAACTAGGAGGTCAATTTTAACATTCAAAAATTTTAGAACTCTATTCAATAAGTGATATACCACAAGTCCAAAAGAATGAAGATAAAACTTGCAACTCACCTCCTGAGAGGTGACACTTAAAATGCATAAAGAGAGACAAAGATTTTTATACACAGATAATGAAGGATAATGGAGGCATTTGTTTTACTGGATTATGTGGATGTATATATTAAGGGATTTTTTAAATAAAAATTCTCAAGTGGAAAGGGCAGTGGAGGGAGAAATTAATAAAAAATAATATCTATTACTTAGAAATATTTTTAGCAATTAAAAAAACCCATACATTGAATATAAATAGATGGGTTTATTCAGGGAGAAACACAGCAGACTGGCACCTTTACATGAGTAATCTTCCATTTCTAAGCTGCCTTTGCTTTGAAGTGACTATCTGAGCTACTGGAAGATATGGAGAGATTCAACAGGCTTGATTACTTATAATTTTGTGGAGCACTTTCAAAGTTATTATTTACTAGTAGCAGCAGTAGTAGTGGTAGTATAACTCAAAAAAAAGGATAATACCTTTTTATCTGCTTTGATACCAAGTCTGCTTCAACGTAAGTGTACGGATTTTCTCGTGTCTTTAAGTCTGAATATAGCATAAAGTGGATCAGAGCAAAATTCCTTTACAAAGTGTCCCACTATACCAAACATTTGATTATATTAGAGCCAAATCACAGAATCTTCTAGCTCAGAAAGGACCTCAGAGGCCTTCTGGTTCAATCTGTATCTGACCAAGAATCCTAGTGATAGCGCTCCTAACAAAGAGTCATTAAACTTTTGCTTGGTGGCCTCGAGTGAGAGCAAATGTGCTACCAGTCAACATACTTTGGAATAATTCTAGCAGTTAGAAAGTTGCTCCTTAAATTGAAAAGACACCTGTTTCTCTCTACAACTTACAAAGAGTTGCTCTTGATTCTCCCTTCTATGTCTAAATAGAATGGGCCTAGTTCTTCTTACACAAAAGCTCTTCAAATACTTGATGTTAAGTACTCTGTCCTACTTTCTCCTCTTCCTCCCTTCCTCCCTCCCCCCAAAAAAAGGTAAAACAAAAAATCTCTCCAGGCTAAATATTTTCAGTTCCTTCAATCGGTCTTTGCACTTGGCTTACCTCCTAAGTCACCTTAGGATCCTGGTTATCTTCCTTTGGATAAGAACAGAGCTTACCAATGCCCTTCCTAAAAGGGCTCAATCAACCAATAAAGATTTATTAAAAGCACCTACTGTATGCTATGCACTGTGCTAAGTTCTGGGGATACAAAAAGAGGCAAAAAACCAGTCTCTGTCCTCAAGAAGCTTATGATCTAATGAAGGGAGACAACATGTAAACAATATATACAAAGCAAGCCACATACAGGATAAATAGGAACTAGGAGAGGGAAGACACTGACTGAATTGAGAGGTTCAGGAAGGCTTCCTGCACAAAGTGAGATTTTAGTCAGGCTTTAAAGCACAATTCTCCAGATGTGACTTTACTAGAGTGCCACGGGACTATCACATTTCTGGTTCTGACACCCTGCCTCTTAATGCAACCTAAGGCATTCTGATTGTCATGTTGCACGGCCGATGTACATCAAGTTTGCAATTCACTAAAACCCCAAGATCTCATTTCACACCAACTAGACTTCCCTACCATCAAGGTCAAACAATCACCTTCATTCATGTCCATGTGTCTTATACTCCTTTTTTATTATACTACATAATGCCCAATTGTTCTATTCATTAGCTGAAATCAGTACTGAGTGTATGGGAGGGAAGGAAGACAACCCTAGCTGTGGCTCATGACGAAATGAAATGCACACAATTATCCATTTTAATACAACTAACAAACAATATCTGAACTGGGAGCCTTCTGAGAGTGCAGATAAGTCAATCAATAAGCATTTATTAAGTACCTACTATGTGTCAGGTATTATGCTGGGTAAATCACAAATATAGACAGAGCATCAACCTGCATCCTAGAATTCAGCAATGGGGATAGAAAGAAGAAGAAACTTCCAAATTCATACATAACAACAGGCTAAGAGACCAAAGGAGAGTTGGTCCAATGTAGAGTCAGGGGGAACATCTGGGGCCCAATTTATATAGAAAAGCTGGGAGACTTCTAAGAGAGCAGCTAACAAAATGCTCCTTCATCTTACAAAGGAGGTTTCTTAAACTCACAATAGACTCATAATACCTAAACCTTTTAAAAGGATGCTCTCAGCAGATAGGCTTTTAGACAACACCACAAACACACAAACATGTGTGTGAATGTATGTGCACAATATATTTCTCTATATATAAATGTGAATATATAAATATGTAAAACAACTGATATATTTAAATATGCCTTTACATATTTATAAACGTAAATATATCTCATACATAAATATTACAGAATACAGAAAGATATCTTTCTACATTTTAAATACATAAATATTTCGTTGTATTTATATTAATGTTTAGCGATAAATATTACACGTTTTATTTAACGAGAGGTTAAATATATAAAGTATATTTATATATTTAAAATATGTAAAGATATCTTTCTATATATATTTTAAAATGATCTCTATTGGGATAAGACAAAGTATATGCTTTGCTGGCGATCATCAGCACAATTTATCTTTACCAAGATGGAATATATTAACCCAAATCCTTACAAATATCAAGTCCCAAGATAAAACCACCAGGAGGGACCACTTTAACAATAACAGCTGGCATTTATATCTGTGGTTTCTTTAAGATTCAGCTCAAGCGCCACCTTCTTTCTGCAAGATGCCCTTTCTGCTCCACTCAGCTGCTAATGCTTTTTTCTCCAAGGTTACCTTGATCCTGTTTTGCATGTGTTTTGAATATTCCTACATACACTTGTGTTGTCACTCCCTTATAAACTCCTTCCCTGCAGGAAGGCATTCTTGTCTTTATATTTCCAGGCACTCTGGCTTCTGTATTTTCAGAATACATAGGAGGTGCTTAATAAATGCTGATTTGATTTGCTGTTCTATAGCTCACAAAGCACTTGTCACAAAATACACCATCTCATTTGATCTTCATAACAACCCTCTCAGAGAAAAGTTAAGCACTACATGTATAGCCAGCCTATATCAGACTGCATGCTGGCGGGGGGGGGGGGGGGGGGGGGGGGGGGGGGTCCGGCGCAGAGTGTGGGAGGGAGGAGTCAGGAGGAATTTATATTTAAAAATCTTATAAAAGGGAATGTTGAAAACTAAAAATAAATTTTTTTAAAAAGTACTGTAGGTATTTTGGTCTGGAACTGTGATTTCATGGGTGTATGCAACTCCTTTGGCTAATGCAGACATTAAGTGACCTGGTCAGAATCAGAGAGGCAGTATATGTCACAGGCGGGATTTGAACCCAGGTCTTGATGATTCTAATTCCAGTTCCAATGCTCCTTCCACTAAAACACACTCACATCAGCCAAACGATCCACCCAAAGATTTTATTGGATCTGATTAGCAAGTGAAGGAACAGCAATCCTAAAATCCAGTAGCAACAAGCACACTTTAAAAATACTTGATTTAAAAAATGAAATAAAATCAAGTGGCCAGATTTTAGTTCAGAACTCAAATATTTTCATAGGAAAAGCAGGGGGTGGGGGTGGGGGGTATTTATGCCAAAAAAAAAAAAAAAAAAGCAATGTTTGAGAAGCTTCAACGGCAGAAACATTATACATCATAAGTATTAAAAAACAGGACAAAGCTGAACTGCTGAATAAATATCTATAATTTCATAATGAGGACACCTATCATTGAATGCATTTAGTAAGACAGAGTCAGAAGGGGAACAACCTTTCTCTGTAATTTTTAGTTTAGCCAGGACCTGAGACTGATATAGAGTGCCCCAGTTAAGAAACTCTCTTGTCTAATGTAGTCTGGTACCTGCTTAACAACTTAATCTTGGTTACTTAGGATACTGCTCCCAGGGCCTGAGAAAGCAGGCCAAAAAAAAAAAAAAGGTGACACTCGAACTCAAGGCCATCAGACTTCAAGAGCAGCTCTCTATCTACTACATGAACTGCTTCCATCTTCCACACATTGGGAGCAAACGATGTGGCATGTGTATTTTACTTTTCATAAGGCAGAGGATATGGCAGAGGTGATGCAGAGGATAAGGAAGATAGGAATTGGGAGCCAAGAAGACCTGAGTTCAAATCTAGCCTTGCATACTTACTAGCTGTGGGACCCTGGGACCCTTAATGGGAATAGTAATAGCAACTACCTCAGAAGGTTGTTGTGATGATTAAAAGAATGTACATATGTAATCCATCTTAAAGTGATATATAAATGTCAGCTATTATTATTTTTATTATTATACGGGTTATATATGATCTGTAAAATCCTAAAACCCTTAAAAGGATGAATGAGGTACTCTTGAGTGCTTCATTACCTTTATTAATTTGAGGTATATTTTTTGGAAAAAAAACTCCCCTCTCAAATGGATCTCAGAAATTCTGTAATAAAACTTACTATGTAAATCCATATTCACATTAGATTTATCAGATCACCAACTGCCACAATGTAAGATCCTACCTAGCACCCAGAGAGCATTTTTGAGACTATTTTCTAGCCCTAATCTTTTAAACACTGTCAATTTTTCCATAATCTATAACACCTGGAGAATTGGATTGGATGGCAAATTTTATAACTATACACAGAATTAGATTTAAATCTTTGATCTGTCAAAGATACTGTCACAGTACCAAAAGAAAATCTGGGCAGAAAACTGGTCATCATTGAAATAAAAAAAAAATTTTTTACTAAATAAATGAAAGGCAACTAATAATAAATATGTCACAATGGTTCAGGAAGACTAAATAGTTTTAAATGCATTTCAAGTTCTTTGCCTCTCTCTACAAATTTATTTCCAAAAGTATTTGTTGATTTGAAAATGTCAGAATTTTGATCAAGTTAACTGGCACAAGATACAACTCTAATGTACTCCTCTGATCTGTTTCTAGAAAATAATTTGTGAAACTAAATAATTAAACTACTCTGGTAATAATTCAAGGGTGAAGGGAGGTCTACAAACTGCAGAAGTGGTCTAGTTATTCAACCATGCTAAAGGCAGCATAGCAATCCTAAGGGGGGGGGGGCGAAGAAGGGGAGAAGAGGTGTTCTGTCAAATAAAAAATCAGCACATGAAGACAACTATTCTACTGTCCTTCCTTTTTTGTGTCTCCCCACTCCACCCCCACCTTTACTAATACTCCCTTGTATGATGTGGAGAAGGGTTAGGGAAAAATTGGAAAGTAGGTGTTTTCCAAATGCCATATGAAATATCCATTAGGTATTAAAACTACTAAAATCCAAAAGGCAGATGTTGTCTGAGCAGTCAATCAACAAAAATCCTACAGCTGGCATGTATTTAATATGATAGAGTGTCACCCCAACTGGGCTACATAAACCTTATGTAACCTACAGCTGTTAATGCCGGTGCATGATATATGGTTATTGTTAGCATCTTTCATTAGACCAGCTTTTTATGTGCCCTATTTTCATGCTTCTACAAATGAAGAGTGCCTCTGATCAAATGCTTTCATTTTATAAGATAAATACAGCTATTCTTTCAAACTGTCTCACAACAGTACGCTTATATATTTTTTTCTTTATCTATCTGCAGAACTCATTTCACAACAAACAATCTAGGAAGCTAAAAAATTTACTCCAACCTGACCCATTTTGAAGGAGAAAGAATTATAGTCACCATAAAAACAAAGCCATCCTAAATCTTTATTTTGTTTCAAGTAAAATACATTAGAATATTTGTATCCAATTATTTAATAAATCTTAAGCACAACATTCCACCTAACGTTCAATTAAATTGCTAACAGAATACAATTTTGCAACCCATTCTTTTCATTCTTCTTCCCTTTCATCTTTCAGCTAGCATAAGCAGCAAGCATGGACTCCTACTCATAGAAACAAGCCAGTTACATACATACCTAAACAGTCAATTTGCATCTGCAGCAAATCTTGACTATTTAAGAAATGGTATCTATTGTATATGTACAAAAAAGAAGGTGTCATTTAACACAGTGGGCAAATAAATATCATTCATTAGGAAATATGTACAAAATAAGACTTGAAATGTTTCTTTTATCAGAACATGAAAGGCAAAAATCCATGTGTATTTTTTTAAAAAATTAAATGACCCCAAACTGTCATCAGGCAGATTTTCACACAGAAGAAACTAAACAGAACCCAACAGCTATAATATAAAAAAATGAAAGAAAAACATTAAGAATTACAATGATTTGATTTTCCCATTATCATTTTTGTTAAAAAAAACCTGCCTGCACAAAGCTGTGAATGCATACAAACAATATTTTCTAAATTAATTTTCATGCACACCTTTCATTTAAATAATTTTTCGTTTTGATGTGGCTGCTGACTCACCATTCTTTCAATATTCACATTCAGGGCTCCCAAGAGTCAAAATACCTGTTTCTTACTGCTATGACTAAGAAAGAAAAAGAAAGGGAAGGAAAGGAAAAGAGAAAGGTCTTCATCTGATGCTGGCGTTCTTTACCCAGTCTGAGGGGGAGACTAATCTGCAGGGAAGCCAGCTCTGCAGAAATCTATTTCACACCGTGCAATGCTGAAAAATACCAGAGCTACCAGTCACATAAGTGAAGCTAACAGGACTACAGACTTCAGCCCAGAAAGCCAGAAAACAGTTTTAAAAAGGCACTGCCTTCTAATTCCAGTGTGCATTTTGCTAAGTGTGAAAACAAAAGGTGCTAAAAATGATTGGCACCACACACACACACACACACACACACACACACACACACACAGAGTCTCTAGCCAGAACCAACACTTCCACCTGCATCATTTTTCATTTTTAGAGACCTCAGGCAGAACAATAAACCAGGAACATGGTTTCAAATCACCCCGCATCATACCCACTGTTATGTGGTGCAGCAGTTTTTGAGAGGAACTGACAGGCAGCCTTTACTTAAAGACAGGAGAACAAAAGAAGTATTAGTTACAATGGTGAAACAGCAAAGAAATACTGAGTGATCATTAAACCCTGTTTCCCATTTACGGGTCCAGTCCTTTAAAAGTGAAACACAGGAATTCCTTACCTGCTCCTCACCTCTGTGTCTACTGGATCCAGGAGCTCAGCACGCTTGCAAACACAGCAGTGAGATTCAGGACCATACAGAATGGATTTTGTTTCAGCCTCTGTATCTCATTGACTGTAACACAGAGGATTTTCAAAGCCATGCCTCCCTCACAACAGCTGGCTTGTTTTTGCTTGCTGCCGCATGATTGACAAGTTCATACAAGCTCTGTCAACTTTAACCTTGATGACTGAAGGCTCAGTTTGTATTCCATGTTACATCACTGAGAACTTCTGACCTCAGGGAGAAAGGCTCCAAAGACTTCAAAGCTTAAATTGTCTTTTTAAACCCCAAATGGCTTATGTGTCTTCCTTTTTATAATACAAAAGGGAAAATTATATTTTAAATTCTAACTGCACCAATTCTAGAAGACTTCACACAGTTTGCCATCCTGCTAGTGCTATCTAATAGGTATTTTCCACTTCATATTAAAGCCAATTGGTGAAATTAAGTGTAAGAAAAACGAAAACACTGAGTAACTGGGTCTTCTCAGATCTGTACCCCTTGGGTTTATTATGAATCCAATCACAAATATTGCTTTTGGGTAGGAGAGATTTCAAATTAGACATAACTAACAACTGTTGGACTGAATTTCTAGTATGTGCCAAGTACTGAGCTAAGGGATGCAGATATGCTTTAAAAAGCAATCTATGATCAGTCGGTGTAGAAGGGATCCCTATAAAGGAGCGGCTCCTATAATTTTGCTGCCCCTGTGGCCAGTCTGCCTCTTATTCTCCTGGCTTTTTTTCATGATGCTTCCCATTTTTTCTCCACCTGTCTATATTCCAAACTTCCTTCAAAATCTAAGTAAATAAGGAAGTTCAAGGCTGATGGGATTGAGAAGAACAGGTAAGTTCATACACTGCCAGTGGAAATGGTAAAATGGCAGCAATCTTTATGGAAAGAAATCTGATGGTAAGGTGCAAAAGTGACAAAAATTATCTTACCCTCTAAGCCAATTATTTTACTGATGGCCATAGACAGAGTTTTGTGTAATAGGGGTCTGGGGGAAGCTATCTGCTCAATGTTTGTAGCAGTATTATCTTTAATGGCAAAACCACTGAAAATTTAAATATTTACAATAATAATTATTATAAATAATAAAATTTTACAACAATAAGACATGGTTGAATAGATTTTGGTATTTTAATTAATAGAATACTATAATGTAATTACTATCTCCCAACTCTGTGCCTCTAGACAGGTTTATTCTCCCATGTTTGGAAACATATTCCCTTCCTCACCTCAGCCTTCTTGAAATCCCTTGTTTCCTTCAAGTCTTGGCTCCTACCATCTACGCTGAGTCTTTCCTAATCCCCCCCCCCCCCCCCCCCGCCCCATCCCCAATTGATGGTGCTTTCTCCCTAACCAAATAACTTTATGTTTTACATTTAGTTGTCTGTGTACATGTTGTCTCAGTTACTTGAGGGAAAGACTGTTTTATTTCTGTATCCCTATGGCCTGGAACAGCAGCAAGCATATAGCAGGAGCTTTAAAAAGCTTGCTCAACTTAACCAAGTGGAATATAAAAAAATCTGGAGAAAACTTTAAGAAGTAATGCAAAGTGGGGGAAAAAAAAAACCCAGACCCAGAAAGTATAGTTTCTCAGAACTCACTGTCCACCATTACTGAACTTTTCATTTGTTTATATCTTAGTTTCCAAAATAGATCTTAAGCTTTTAATGGCAGCGATGCTTTTTTTCATTTGTGGCCCCCAAAGGGCCCAAACTCGTATGATTACTATGAAATGGAAAAGCATTTATTAGTGTGAAGCAGCGAGGCAGCCTTAGGAAGAGACAGGAGGTATCCTATGCCAGACAAGCCAACTTTGTCCACCATAATGGAGCCTGTCCAGCACCCCAGAATCCAAGTGCCTTGGGTATAACAATGTCCCCTCGATCCACCAGACATGCTTCCAGTCCAGACACTACAGCCATCACTGTGGAGAAGGGGCTGACTTACTTCATACCACTAGCAACAGCCACTGACCAACTGACACTGATACGAAGATAAGTACAAAAGCCTGGGAGTGGTACTATTATTCCTTCTCCCCGGACCCCACCCCAAACACCAACCCAGCTTCCAGCCCAGCCTTCACATCAACCATCTGCCAACTAAGTGCCACTCACAGGAAAGAAAAGGTAGCCCACCTGAACTAGCAAAATACCCTGAGGGAGAGACAAATGGAGCCTGTACCAGGCAAGGAAAGCCACTACCCCGACCTTGACGGCCATCTTCCACCAAACTTTTCCAAAGACACTCAGGACCCTGAACCTAAAAGCCTTGGGAACAGCAATGATTCTAGCATTCATCATCTTGGGTAGACAACCCTGTCAAGATGCATCTCGTGGCTAAAAACAAACGGTCCTGCCGCCAATGTCCTTAATACTGTCAAATGGCTCAACATCAGAATCTTCCACTTTGCACAATAGCTCAAAATCAGACCCGATTTTATCAGTGGAAATAACACGAAAGAAAAGGACATCATGTTTTGATACTACATCCTACATTCCAACTGATTTAAAGCTTAAGCCTTCATTAAAATGGGAGCTCCTTGGGAAAAGGATTATCTTGTTTTATCATGTGTATCCCCAGAGTTAAGCATAGTGCTTTGCTCATACAAAACTTCAATCATTTATTCATTCACTTATCATGGTCCAAGCGTGTTGCTAGTTGCTGGGAATACAAATAAAGACAAGTCAGATGGTCCCTGTCCTCAAAGAGTTAAATTCTAATAGAGAAAGACAGCACCTATAGAGCTGGCCTCCAAGTCAGGAAGACTGGGTTTAAGTCTGGCTTCTGACACATACGACAAGTCCCCAAGACCTTAAGTTGAAGAGCAGGTGCCAGTCTTAATTGGTCTATGGAATTTCACTCAAGGAACCTCATATGTTGATGAAATCATAGGTATGGTATTTAAAAATAAATAGTAGCAGCACCCAAAACCACTCCCTCTTCTATGCCACCACTGCAAGGGCTCCCTTTTCTTTTCTACTTTTCTTTATGCATGTTGCTCATATATTTTTGTTTATAAATGCACACATGCATATATACCATATAATGTGTCTGTGTGTGTATGTATGTATATGCATATACACACACACACACACACACACACACACGACTGTTAATATTTTTTAAAAGTGCTAAGTGTGTTATCAAATAATGTTAAATCTTTGGAAATTAAAGGCAATATAAATTCCTAGGTAGTAATATATATTAGATAGGTAGTAAATTCCTAGATATGTTCCTAAATATAAATTCCCAGGTAGTGATATAAATAATAATATGAGTAATAAGTAAATATAAATTCCTAGGTAGTAAATTATATATTTATACATGTACGTGTGTGTGCACGTGCGCTTGTGTACATTTAATAATGTAATACCAGTAATTTAAGTTTTGCTGGTCTGTCATTGAACCATAAATTGTATTGTGTTCAAATGCTACATAGCAAGTTATGTTTTTTCTTTCCCACCTGTTCTTTCCCTTCTTTTTCCTACTCTTCTTTCCCAGTTCCTAATTCACCCATGTGTTAGAACTGCCGGTCTCTATCAGTAGCTGAGGGTAAGATGGGCTAGGTATCTGTTTCAAAGATTATTTAAATACATCCACAAATCAAGAACAGTAATAAAGCCTATTATAGGTCCACTAAAAGTCAGTTTGGGAGGATGTCAGTATGGTATGATGATGGGATAAGCATCCACGTAAGCATCCCAACGGGCTTCCAGGTCCGGGTCGGTGACTAACCTGTGCTATTCCTACAAACCACTTACGGCCTCTGGCCTCAGTTTACTGTCAGGTAAAATAAGAGGAGGTGGACTACATGATCTAAGGCCCCTTCCAGCTGTTAAAAAAAAAAACAACACAACAATACAAGAAATTATGATAAAATTTTAATAATGCCAAAATAAGTATTAAATGAGATAATATTTGTAAAGTATTTAGCACAGTGCTTGGCAGATAGGTGCCTATTAAATGCTTGTTTCCACCCCTCTTTAAGTTCCCTTATGAACTTCATTTTGTGCTTATATGTTTTCTCTCTCTCTCTCCATATGTAATATATGACATTCACTGACATTTTCCCTTCTTTTATTCATTTTTTTTGCATTATTATAAATCCCATCCCTCACACTCCTCCTCCACAATACCCTCTTCACAAAAAAGCTCTCTCCTACGTAACAAATAAAGGTATCTAAGCCAAACAATTTTGTGAAACTCTCTCTCTCTCTCTCTCTCTCTCTCTCCATTCTGGAAATAGATGTCTCATTCTGCACCTATAGCCCTTCATCTCTCTGCCTAGAGCGTGAGTCACACTTCATCATTCGGTTTCTGGAGTCAGGATTGGTCCCTGAATTATTCTACGTTCTTGGGTATTCAAAAGTTGTTTTCATTTACAATGTTATCATCTGTCATTCTTGCTACATAACCAGATCACCTTCTTTCCAAGCAATATACCTCTCTGACGACGATCCTTAAGCCATGTCTCCAGCTACCCCCTCTCTGCTCCTTGCAGCCCCCTTCTCCCATTGTTAAGTTCCTTACCACATAGCAATACTGGAGGGGCATGGTGACAAAATCCAGAGACTAAAACATGTAGGTCTGGGCCCTTCCTCAGAACGAAGGTTCAGCTTATACGCTAAGCTTCACGCTCCAGACTTTGTTACCACTTTGTTACTATGCCCTTACAATACTACTATGTTTTGTGTTGTCCTTCCTCATTAGAATATAAGCTCCCTGAGGGCAGGGATTATATTAATTATGGTTTATATTTATATCTCCATCACCTAGCACAGTGTCTGGCACATAGTACAAATTTAATTAATGCTTGCTGACTTGATAATATGTATTAGACTGCCCAGGTCTCTCTCTCATACCCTTCTCCACTGCCCTTTGAGAAATCCTCCAATGTAACGACGTTGGAAAATGTGTTAGTCTATGATTCACATTCATACAACACTGCCTGAAGATAATCAAATTTTTAAAATATGGACTTTTGTTTCAAGAAAAAGCTTAGGATCATTAAAAGGACTGTACACATTTCCAAAGGCAATACATCCCACGGCCTTTTTCAATTCTGGTTTGATTTTATTGTTTGTACACAACATCTATCCAAGATTGCGTACTGGTCATATCTGATACATCTCAGGAACACACACACACACATATATTTACATAAATATACATATATGTATATATATATGTATATGTATGTATTTTGAACAGGCATCCTTCATTCATATATGTTTGTGTATATGTGTGAGGGGGTAGAGGAGGAAAGAACCATGAGTAAGGAATTCCCTTTTCCCAATCCAGATCAGCAACTACTCTCTAAATTACAGTCTTAGAGAATTGTCTGCTGCAATGAGAGGCTAAGTGACTTCCTTGAAGTCACAGAGCCAATGTTTATCCTGGGTGGGACTTGAACCGGGTCTTCCTGTCTCTGAGGCCAATTTTCTATCCATTGGGCCATGATGTCTTGCTTTGAGAGACTTGCAACTCTGTAATGTTCTGGGGCTCGAGGCAATCTGTACAATAACATTTGTCAAGAGAATAACCCCAATACTATTTGGGTTCTGAAATATACATCACCCATATATGGTGGCAAGTGGCATATGCCTCCCTGTTTTATACCCCATTTGAAATTAATAATTAAGATGACTGAACAAAGTTATTTTTACGGTTACATCTTTTAAAGAATTTTTAATGATTGTGTCATAGATAGAGAGACAGACAGACAGATAGATAGATAGATCTGGAAAATAACCTAGTTGGTAGCAGTCTGCTTTATTGGAGTGTGTATGTTTGGGTATGTATGTATATATGTGTATATATATCCATATGGATATATATATCTATATGGATATATATGTGTGTATGTGTGTGTGTGTGTGTATATACACACACACACATATATATATATAAAAACACACACACATTCAACTAACAACAAACACAGTGGGAGCTTGTATTTTTTTATACCAATCTGCCAACTATAACAGCAGAGATACGATCTTGCCCAAACAAATAATGATAAATAAAGGGAAATTTGCTTCCAAGTATACTATCTCTCCCTTAACAACAAGAACAGCAACAATAAAATCCACTATCTGTTTCATTTACCTCTCTAATGTCTTACAGAATAAAATTTGGGAATAGGTAAGTGGGTAACAAAATCACCCCCACCCCCAAATTTGTTTTTTTTTTTTAAAGTGCCAAAGGTATGCCCAGAGGGTTGACCTTGGTGAGAAGAGGCACCTTTTCGTTGGGTACTGGCATAACAAAGGGGGAAATAATCCGGGATAAGGTCAAAGGGTTTTAAGGTAAAGAGGGGGAGAAGCAGGAGCTGATAACAAATGGCTTCAACTTCTTGATTAAGGATGAGGCAAAGTCCTCAGTTTAGAGGGTGCAGGAAGGGAATACTATGGGAGGTTTGAGGAAAAAAAAAGTCTGGAGCAACCACTGTGGTGAAAAGGACAGGAAATGCCTTGGGGAGAAATAAAACGACTGCCTTGACATACTGAGGGTCCAAATGAAATTAGAAAACAAATTGGTAGTGGAACCAGTCAAGACAGTTACCATGATTTCCTCTAACTCTGGTTCAGCAGCACAAATGAATAAGAAACAAGGAGACAGATCATGGGAACAACATAGGGTAGGAGTCTGGAAAAGTGTCAGTGGTGACAGGACCCAAGAACAAGGGATTTGCAAGTAGAATTGACATTACTCATTGCTACTGAAATATAGTATGGAACTGAATTGATTCACTAAGGAGTTGAGACTTAACAGGGAAGAGGACGGCTGTAAATTAGGGAGACACAAGCATTTTACATGGGGGCCAGGAAAACAATTACGAGAAAAGGGTTGGATAGGTCAAAGAGATAAAATGGAAGGGGAAGGGAGAAAATATAGCCAGAGAGGCTGGTTAGGAAAGCACCCCAACCACCAAGGAACGAGACAATAAAGGCCCAAACCAGAGAGGCAGCAGCACAGATAGTAAGGGCACTCCGATGTACACCACGAAGGAACAAATAATTGAAAATATAGTTATTTTCCTAAAAGATGCCTGAGTTCCACGAAGAGCACCCACTAACGTCTTAGAAGCTTCTTTTCGCTGTTATTATTCAGTCGTTTTTAGTTGTGTCAAGACTCTTCGCGATCCTATTTGGGGTTCTCTTGGCAAAGATACTGGACTGGTTTGCAATCTTTCTGCAGCTCATTTTGCAGATGAGGAAACAGAGGCAAACCGGTTTAAGTGACTTGCCCAGGGTCACAGATTTGAACTTATGAAGAACATATTTCCTGATTCCAAGCCTGATGTTCTATCCACTTAGGTACCCAGCTGCCCTACAGGCTTCTTAGGCTCTTACAAAAGTGGGGGGGGGGGGGTGGAGGGCAGGGAGCTGGACTTGGAATCAGCAGACACGGATTCAAACTTCACCTCAAATACTGAGTCATATCTCACCTCAGACGCTTACACTAGCTATGTGATCACAGATCAATCACTAAGCCTTTCAGACACATATTTTCCTCGTTTGTAAGATGGAGACAATGATATTTACCTAACCTGACAGGGTTTTTATGAGGAAGACACTTTTCAAACCTTAAATCATTATAAAATTGCGTGTTATTAACACTATGATCTCATCGCTAGGAAGCTCCTTACTGGGAGTTGTGCTATAGAGTATTCTAGGAGGCCAAGGTGATCAAAGGATGGGGCACGGGACTTGGAGACAGGCAGACACGAGTCACCCGGGGACAAATCATTTAAGGCCAGCCTCAGTTTCCTCATCTGTAAAATGAGGACAACAAAAGCAGCTACTTCGAAGGACCAAACGGAAAAACACAAAGAAAAGCACTTTGCAAACCATAACGGGATCTATAAATGTAAGTTGTAATAGAATATTATCGAAAAACATTCTCCTTGTGAGAAATGTTTGGGAGAGTCCCTTTAAAAGGAAAGAACCTCAAAATGTCACATGTACTGCGCTATCTCAGGTCCGAACCCAAATGTTGGTATTTATTATTATTTTTTGGTAGCTTCCAGAAGGAAAGGGAAGAAGGTACAGAGAGGTCTCATTGCTTTTCTATTTCTATTTTTTTTTAATTCTTGTTTAATTTATTTTGCACTCACAGTCTATGAGTTCTCTTTCTGGACGTCTCACCACTTTTTGAAAGTAAATATATACCAACTTATGTCAAATTTGCTTGCCTTCTCAATGAGGGGGGTTGTTGAGGGAGGGAGAAAAAGGATTTGAAACTCAAAATTTTAAGAAAAATATGCTAAAAATTATTTTTACATGTAATTTGGGGGAGGAGAGAATATTAAATAATCCCCCCAAAAGTATATACACATAATGTATATAATATGTATTTGCATGTGTACATACATACATACACACACCCCTAATCTGGGTCATTCTATACTATAGGGAAGCAAATTATCTTGAGGTACCTTGTGCTAATATGGGTGAATCGATCAATAATGAAAGAACAAATTTATAGAGGAATGAGCATGGTCTAAAAGGGCAGTTTTCTAAAGAAATCTGAAAAGTGCTCATATAGTTTAGTGACAATTATTTTAATTTTCAGCTCCAAATTCTCTCCCTCCCTCTATACCCACTGAGAAGGCAACAAATATAGTGCCCATTAAGCATGTGGAATCAGGTAGAGTATATTTCCACATTAGCCATGTTATGAAAAAAAGAAAAACGAAGAGAGAAAAAAATATGCGTCAATTTGCATTCAGAATCTATCGGGGCTCTATCTGGAGGTCTCACTGCTTTTTAAAAGTGTATTTATATGTACATGTGTGCATCTATAAACATATGCACACACACGTAGATACATACATATATGTGCATGTATGTACATGTGCGTACACTTACATACATATATATATCTATATAGAGATATATATGAATACAGACACAATATGGCACTGGGTCAAACTAAGTTCTACACTTACAGCGGAGCAAATTATTTTGAGGCACTTAGTGCTAATATGGGGAAACCCATCAACAATGAAAGAAAGAATTTAGAGAGGAATCAGGAGAATCTAAAAGAACTGACTTCCAAAGGAAAATAAAAACTACTCCTATAGTTCAGTGACAATTACGCAAGTGACAATATCTTTAAAAAAAACTATGAAGAAAATATTAGTAAAGGAGAAAATGGACATGAATAATATAATAACTGGGATAAAAAAAGGATAAAGGGATAAATATAGGACAAATATATATGTCAATTACTTTTTGAGAGTTTAGGATATTTAAGTTGGCAAATCAAGACACACACACACACACACACACACACAGCAGACAGTGTGCAATTAAGACATGTTTAGAGAAACAAAGATTTGGGAATGCCCAAAGTCAGTTAAAATAGCAATTGATGGGCAGCAGTTTTAGTGATAAAATAGCTGAAACACAGTCATTTTCGAGGCATCAAAGGACAGCATTTGGGAATGCAATAATGATTTCTTGTGGAAAATGAAAAAATAAAGACATTGTCTATCACCATTTCTAAGAGAAATATAACCACTGCACAAGAATTACGACAATGAGTCAGGAATGTCCCCGACTAACTGTTTAACCTGTTTTCCACACCAAGAAGAAAGACAAGTTTCAAGTACAAGCACTTTGCACATCATTATAGAGAGAGGAAGACAGAATATTCTGAGTGGGGCTGCCTCACAAAATAGCAAGGAAAAAAAGCAACTGAGGGAGAAATGGGCCTGCAGTGAGTTTGATCTGAATCCCAACATTCAGATCACCCTGAGGACATCTGGAGTCAGCGCATGAGGTGGCATAATGGATGGAGTATAATGGATAGAGTACTGGGTCTTGAGTCAGGAAGACATGAATTCAAACCTAATGTCAGACTAGCTATATGGGTCATTTAATCTTACATGCCTGCGTTCCCAGTCTTTATGGAGTTTTTATATTTTCATTTATTTCACTGTACATGTAAAGTCAAGCAAAACATTTTTTCCATATTAACCATATTGCAAAAGAAAACAGACAAAAAATAAAGTAAAAATATGTTTCAATCTGCATTCAGAGTTCATCAGTTCTTTCTCTGGAGGTAGACAGCATTTTTCATTATAAGTCTTTAGGAATTGCTTTGGATCATTGTCTTGAATAAAGGAGCTAAATCTTTCACAACTGATTATCCTTACAATGTTGTGTACAATGTTCCCCTGGTTCTACTCATTTCACTTCACATCAGTTCATCTAAGTCTTCCCAGATTTTTCTGAAACAATCCTCCTCATTCTTTCTTATAGCATAATAGAATTACATCACAATTATATACCATACAACTGGTTCAGTCCTTCCCCAACTGATGGGCATACCCTCATTTTCAATTCTTCCTCTCCACAAAAAGAATTGATATACATATTTTTGCACAAATAGGTCCTTTTCCCTGTTCTTTGATCTCTGTGATACGGACCTAATAAGTAGCACTGAAGGGCCAATGGATATACACATTTTTATAGCCTTTTGGGTATAGTTCCAAATTATTCTCCAGGATGGCTGGACCAGTTCACAACTCCACCAAGAGAGCATTAGTGTCCCAATTTTTCCACATTCATTCTAGCATTTGTCATTTTCCTTTTCTGTCATGTTAATTAATATGACAGATGTGAAGTATTATCTCAGAGCTGTTTTTTATTTATATTTCTTTAATCAGGAGTTACATAGAGCATTTTTGCATGTGACTGTTGACAGCTTTGATTTCCTCTTCTGAAATCTGCCTATTCATATCCTTTTGACCATTTATCTACTTGAGAATGGCTCTTATTTTCATGAATTTGGCTCAGATTCCTATATATTTGAGAAATGAGGCTTTCATCTGAGAAACGTGCTGTAAAATTTTTGTCCCAATTTCCTGTTTTCCTTCTGATTTTGGTTGCATTAGCTTTGTCTGAGCAAAAGATTTTCAGTTTCGTGTAATCAAAATTACCTATTTTACTTCCCATGATCCTTTCTATCTCTTGTTTGGTTATAAACTCTTCCCTTCAACTCCAAAAGACTCATGATGGAAAATGTCATCCACATCCAGAGAAAGAAATATGCAGTCTGGATGCAGATTGAAGCAGACTATTTGCTCTCTTTTTTTTTTTGTTTTGTTTTTTCTTTCTCATAGTTCCTCCCATTTGTTCTAATTCTTCTATACAACATGACTAATGTGTAAATATGTTTAATAAGAATGTATATGTAAATATCAGATATTTCAGATTGCACGCTGTCTTGCAGAGGGGGGAGGGAAGTGAAGAAAGTCTAAAACTTATGGAAGTAAATGTTGAAAACTAAAAATAAATACATTTATTTAAAAAAACTCTTCCTTTATCAATAAATCTGACAGGTACATTTTCCTCTTGCTCCCTAATTTATTTATTATATCTTCATTTATGTCTAAATGATTTATCCATTCTGACCTTATCTTGGTATATGGTATGAGATATTAGTCTAGACCTAGTTCCTGCCAAACTGCTTTCCAGTTTTTCCAGCAATTTTTTGTCAAATGGTGAGTGCTTATCCCCAAATCTTGAATCTCTGGGTTTATCAAACACTAGATTACTATGGTGATTTACTAGTGTGTATTGTGTACCTAATCTATTCCATTGATCCACTATTCTATTTCTCAGCCAGTGCCAAATTGTTCTGATGGTTACCACATTGGAACTGCTAGGCTGCTCTCCTTCACATTTTTTTTTCATTGATTACCTTGATATAATCTCTTTCTGACTAGTTGCCCGGTCCCCTTGCTGTCTCTGGCTCAAGAGCTCCCCAAGCCACTGCTTCTTTTGTTGCCACCACAGGTATTTCATCCATGTGGGCTCCATGCTAGACTCCACCCCAATGTCACAGATCTCTCTTTCCAATTTACAAAGCTGTCTTGGTGTGGAAGAATACCCCACTCTGACCTTCTGTTAGCTCTGCCACTCCAGAATTTTACTTCAGGAATGATTTTAAAGTTGTTTGGAGGAGAATGCTGGGAGAGCTCACCTTCATGCTTTCTCCACTCCACCATCTTGGCTCCATCCCCAATAAAAGCACCTACTTCACATGACTGTTGGGAAGGTCAACTGAGATAACAGGAGTCCTTGGTGTAGAAGAGATAATTTTGAAAGCACTCAAGGAAAAAAAATTTAGATGGCTTAAAGTGGGAAAGATCACAAGAGAATATGAAAGGAAATTGATCTGGAAGACAACTACCACTAACCCCTGGGTTTATTTCCCCATCTCTATGAATGGAAAGCTTCACTAGTGAGATCCATCGTAATGCAAAAGATTAATCTTATCATCCACAAGAGAAAAGACAAGAGGATAAAGAATGCATATTGTCCAGATTACGGCATGCATTTGAATAAATAACCTCTTGAGTACGTATATATTGGACAGGTGCCACAGAAGGACAATAAAGCTGAGACTAGAATTGAAAAAGGAAAGGAAACTGCCCAGTAATAATAACGATGATGATGATGACAACTACTACATTCAGTTATTTTTCAGTTGTGTCCCACTCTTCATGACCCCTGTGAGGTGTCTTAGCAAAGATAATGGAAAGCTTTGCCATTTCCTTCTCCAGCTCATTTTACAGATGAGGAAACCGAGGCAAACAGAGTCAAGTGACTTGTCCAGGGTCGCACAGCTGGTAAGTGTCTGAGGCTGGATTTGGACTCATGAAGATGAGTCTACTTGATTCTAGGCCCTGCACTCTATCCACTGTGTCACCTAGCTGCCCACAACTATTACTAATTTTACGTAGTGCCTACTATGTGCCAGTTGCTTTGCTAAGCGCTTTACAAATGGTACCTCATTATAGCCTCACAACAACCTTGAAAGGTTGATATATTATCATTCTCCAAATTTACAATTCTGTAAACTAAGGCAAATAAAGAAAGGTGATTTACCCAAGGGCATATAGCTACTGTCAATACTTCCTGTCACCCAAAGCTACCTGATACAATAAAAGATCACCTTTTAAAGACACTAATATCCTCTAAGTCTTGTTATTATGGCTGCAAGTCTTAAAACACTGCAATCTCAGAAGAATGAAAATTGGAGGTGATGTGAAGAGCAATGGAAAAATGCATGGTGGGTACAGGTAAGCTTCGGTGGATTTCCAAAGTAAGAGGGAAAACCGCATAAAAGACAAAATAAAAAAGCGCTTAAAAGTAGAAAATGATGTGGGACAGTCATGTAGTAAAAGGGAGAGATGACAGATACCAAGACCAATTTTTGCATTGATAGACATGAAATACGAAGACCAAGCAAACAGGGTGGATCCTCAAATAGAAGAAATCTGTGGAAAGGCAAGGAGAAAAATCACACAGAAGAAGGTATGTTTGGGTTGTGATTGAAATCTAGAAGGTATTCTCTACCCCAGTGAAATCACAGGTGTCCTGAAGTGCGATGAAAATAAGACTAATAATAGCTTCCATCAGTACAGTCCTTTGCAATCCACCCAGCACTTTCTTGATAGCAACCCTGTGAGGTACTGTAGAGCCAGCATTATTGTTCTGCTCAAAGCTCTGAAAAATCAAAGGGCTGGCTCAAGGTCACATTGCCAGTCTGTGAAACAGCTAGGACTCATTTAGAGGTCTCCTGATTTCAGGTCCAAAATATTGTCTTGTTTATCCAATCAAGAAACATTTGTTAAAATTTATCAGTCTATATAAGACATTTTGCTAGAGTCTGGGGATAGATAGAATCAAATAAGCATGTATGTAAGTCGTTTTGTAACACTTAAAAGAGCATTACGTAAGTGCATTGTGATCACCATCAATATTATTTTCACTAATAACAAATTAGGAAGGTTTTTATTTTTCCTCCAGATATCACGGTGTAACTGTAGAAAGAATACAGAATTGAAGTCTGACCTGGTTTCACATTCTGTCCCTGTCATTTACTAGCTATGTGGTGATGAGCAAGTCACAGCCCTTTTGACGCTTAATTTCCCCAACTACAAAATGGTGATGGAAAAAATCCATCGTAGCTACTACAGAAGGCTATCTTGAGAATCAAATGAGCTTTGCTCCACTCTATGTCCTCTATAATCCAATTCCACTGGCCCGTTTGCTGTTTTTACTTTTCACCTCCATTAAGACTCACCTCAAATCCCACCTTCTACAGGAAGCCTTTCCCAATCCCCCATCTGCCAGTGTTTTTCTCTCTGAGATTAACTTCCATCACCTCTGTATACATCTTGTGTGTCTCAAGTTACTTATACGTTATACCCTCCAACAGAATGTACGTTAGGGACAGCTAGGTGGCACAGGGGATAGAGCACCCACCCTGGAGTCAGGAGGACTGGAGTTCAAATGCGACCTCAAACTAGCTAGGTGACCCCGGGAAAGTCACTTCACCTCTCCTTGCCTTGGTTTCCTCATACGTGAAGTAGAGATAATTAACAGCACCTTCCCCACGAGGTAGTGGGGATCAAATGAGATAATTGTAAAACGTTTAGTTTTTACTGTGTGTAAAAACCTGGCACACAATAAGCACCATATAAGTGTCAACTATGATGAGATATGTGCTATTACTATTAATCATTAAACTTTTTTAAAAAAAATTTTTGAAGGCAATCAGGGTCAATTGACTTGCCCAGGGTCACACAGCTATTAAGTGTCTGAGGCTGGATTTGAACTCTGATCCTCCTGATTCCAGGCATGGTGCTCTATCCACTGCACCACCTAGCTGCCCCCAACCTTTATTTATTTATTTTTTTAAAAAAAGTCTTCACCTCTTTATTTGACACTATACTAACTAAAGGTGCTGTTTCTTTCCATTTGTCAATTAGAGGCTTTCATCTTTCCTTTTTCAGCTTAAGGTATTCTTTTCCATCATTCTCTTCTTTTTGACGTCCTCTGTCTTCTACTTATCCTTACACTCTTCTTCCTACTCCCTGACATTGCTCTGTAACCTTCTTGTGCTCCCTCTTACACCTGCCCACACTTCCTAACCTCTGAAACAACTCCTCGAACCCATACCCTCACAATATGAAAACTCTCCAAATTATAAAAAGTAAGTAAAACCAAGGGTGTCAACTTGTCCTGGCGCTTCTTCTCCAAGCCATTTGGGTATAAATACAAGAGGGGATAAAGTTATTCTTGGAATTTGTTTGTTTGTTTTTTTAAAAATAAGACTCTGAAATGAAAGGAAACCAGGAGATCACTACCACAAACTGCCATGGATTGTCATTCCTATGGTTTTATATACACACGCACACACACACACACAATCACAGGAATGTGATTTTGTTTTCTCTTCTGTTTTTGTTGTTTCTTCTTTCTCATGATTCATTCCATTGGTCATAATTCTTCTTTACAACTTGACCATTGTGTAAATAAGTTCAATGTGAAGTTATATGTAGAGGATATATCAGATTCCATGCCATCTTGGGGAGGGAAGGGGAGAGGGGAGGATGAAAATCTGGAATTCAAAGTTATGTGGAACTGAGTGTTGTAAACTAAAAATAAAAAATCTTAATTATAAAAAAAAGGTGAATATACCACTAACAAAGATTAAAACAATTATAAGGAGTTATTTTTCCCAATTACATGACAACAAATTTAATAATTTAAGCAAAAATAAAATAAAATAAAATAAAATCACAGGAATGACAATCCATATATTCTATATTATATCTATCTATATTCTAGATTCTCTCTATATATACATATATATATACACATATATGTCTATATCTATCTATAGATGTATAAGTCAAAAAAAATAGCCCTTCAAATATAATGAAGAGTTATTCCATTACTGAAAGTTCTGCACATGCCACAGTTGTGCCAAAACTATGTGGAATGCTAGATTCAACACTTTAAAAATTCCAGGCTCAGACTCTGCCCTACGGTCCTCAATAACTGAGAGCTGGATGCATCATTATCCTGGCAAGTCTGCTCAGAATTGTAATTTTCAACTGACTGATGAGGAAATTTAAGGTTAAAGGACTTTCCGAACATAACAGATGGAATTGGTGACAGAGACAGGATGATGAAACTCAGCTACTCATTCTGAGGTTTCCTTTTAAGATGGCATTTTTGACTATAAATCAAAGGTAATTTTCATCAAGCCCCATACTCATTAAGGCAGTGCTATTTCATTGCTACATATTTGGTCATCATAGGAAAACAGAGGGGGCAGACAGGTAGCACAGTGATGAGTGCCAACTCTGGAGTCAGGAAGACTCATTTTTCTAAGCCCAAATGTGGCTTCAGACACTTACATGCTGTGTGACCCTTGGTAAGTCTCTTAACCCTGTTTGCCTCAGTTTCCCCATCTGTAAAATGAGCTGAAGGCAAACTCTTCCAGTATCTTTGCCAAGAAAACCCCAAATGGGGTCATGAAAAGTTGGACACGACTGAAAATGACTAAACAACATCACAAAAAAGAAAACAGAAGAAAATTAGTCTGAAAAAGCCCTGGATTTTATACTTGATTCTCTTGGGGGCCTCAGTTTCCCCATCTTTGAAATGAAAAGGTGGGACTAGATGGTTTTCTATGTGACGTGCTTATCAAACTTGCAGATCACATAAAGCTCTGAAGGATCCTGTATTCGGTGCATGGTAGTATTAGGATCCAAAGAAATCTTAGTTAGTACGACTGAAGGAAAGAATATGATGAGATAAAATTTAATAGGGCTCAACGTCGCCATCTCACCCACTATGAGAAGAAGCATGACATAAAGGATATAAACCTCACCTTATATTCCATAACTAATATTCTATAAGCACATTAATTTTATTAGTTTATGACATAATTCTTCCCTCCCTCCAGAAAAGAAAAACAACCTGTATCAGTGAACTCAAAATTCCCTACTCTGTTACTGAAATTCTCCTCTTCTCCTAAATAAAAGCTCTGTATCACCCATTCCACCAAAATAACAAGTCAGAGTTAGCACCAACCAGATCGCTCCCCTTACCGGTCCATTCTCTATCTTGGCTCTCCAATCATTCTCAAAGCTGGGGAATGAGTCATATGTAGTATGAGCATAAACCCAAGTCTCACTCAAGTTGAAAAAGATTCAGATACCAGTCCATTGACCAACCCCTTGGTGCACAGCCTGAAAACCAGTTACTCAAAAGGCCTAATCACGAGGTCAGCAGCCAGGGGATGAGTGATTCAGCCACTCTCAAAGAGGCTAAATTTCTCTAGGGCAGGGGTGGGGAACCTGTGGCCTCAAGGCCACATGAGGCCCTCTAGATCCTCTAATGCAGCCCTTTGACTGAATCCAAACTTCACAAAACAAATCCCCTTAATAAAAGGATTTGCTCTGTAAAACCTGGACTCAGTAGAATGACTGTACCCAAGGACCTAGATGGTTACATATGGCCTTGAGGCCACAGGTTCCCCATCCCTGGGCTACGGTATGTATGCATCCATGGAGAGCCTACTCACACCAGTTAAATCACAGATTCTTGAAACACTAAGCAGAAAAGATCCCACCAGTTTTTTGTCTATCACATCACACTGCCCATTCGTTTATCCTGTGGTTCCCTGATACACCACTGCTTTGTTTTGTTTTGTTGTTGTTTTAAATATGAAAAAAGGCTTATTTCCCCAAATGCTATAATCACACAGTTGAGGTTTCTGCTTGTTGTTTTTTCCCAAATGGGAGTAAAAGACTCTTTGATCTGTTTTGTTCTGTCCAGACCTGTGATTTCATTAGCATAATAAATTGGTGGCAAGGAAACCCCTCTTACCAATGCAGTGGTACTATTTGGTCAAAGTTCTATTCAGTACTATTTGGTCAAAGAGCTGCCTGTGGACAATGAGCCAAGGTTACATGGTCAGGACGGGTCAAGGGATGGGGCTGCCATTTAAATCCTCTTAACTTTAAAGCCAACTCTCTACCAGGTTCTCGAACCTTTCCATAGAGAGAGAACCCTTTAGTTTAAACAAAACTTTGGCAGAACACTTGTAGTAAAATCCTCTAAGATTATGAGTTTTAATGTCTATTAACAAACAACATAAGAGTCATAAAAAATCCCGAACAACTGGAATATTTCAGGGTTTCGTACAGCTTGGTTCAAGAAACACTGCACTGCACCAGAGTAACAGTGAGCCCTATTAAATTTTAATTTCATTAGATAAAGTCTGTCTACCATTCCCACCTACTGAGATTTTGTTAGACCCCAATCTTGACATTCAATGTAGAAGCTATCCTTTCCAGCTTGCCTTTAAGTTTGATAAACATGTAACATATGCTTCCAAGTAACTGACAATAATAGTGGTCCTAACAGCTAGCATTTACACAGTGCCTACTGTGTGGTAGGCAGTGTGCTAAGGGCTTCACACATATTATCTCCTTAGATCCACACAACAACCCTGGGAGCGAGGCACTATTATGATCCCACTTTAGTTGAGGAAACTGAAACAAACAGAAATTAAGGGATTTGCCCAAGATCATAAACTAGTAATTGTCTAAGGTCAGATAAATTTATACATAAAGCACACATCTTAGCAATGTACCATTAGGGACTTCTAGGCTAACACTGAATCCTTCAATAAACACCATCTGGATCTGGTCATTCAACCAATCCCATCCCACCAACTGTACTGCCTTCCAGACTGTACTTATCCATCCAATCAATCATAAAAGACTCTGTGAAATACCTCGCCAACATAAGATCTCTGTTCATTCCCCCAATTTACCAACTCAGGTCTTTCCCCTCCCACCCCCCCAGCCCAACCCCCACCAGAAGACTGACCTTGAGTGACTTAACCTAAATGTAGTCCTGTTATTTCACAATAATTCAATTTAAATGAGATAGCATTTATTAAGTAACTACTATGTATGGCCAAGTACCGTTGTAGGGGCTGACATTACAATGCCAAAAATGAAACATTCCCCATCCTAAGAAAACTTACTGGGGAAGACAACACACACACCAATAAGGAAATACAAGACAAATACCAAGTAATTTCAAGGAGAAAAGGAAACATTAACAACTGGAGAAATCAGGAATCACAGTTTCCCTTTCAAGAGGTCACAAATGATCCACTTAATAACCCACTGCAGAATATTTCCAGTAATCAACGTTAAGCCTGTCACTGTAAAGACTGAGGAATCCACCTGCTCCTTCTTTTTTGAAACCTGGGGAAACATCTGCTCCTCATCTTCCTCGCTCCAGGTCATGGTAATTCCTCACGGTTCACAGACCGTTTCAGCAATCGCATCCAGTTCTTTCGATATCCGAGGATGCAGTTTGTGGGGACAGAGGACTTGACCTGTGTAGTAAGTGATCTCCTGTTGTCTTCCCACTATTCATCTTGAGTTCCAATTCCTTGTTAATCATTTTTGTTCAACTCTTCCTAATCTCAAGTTCATTCTCCTTGAAACAGAAAAAAAGCAGCAAAAGAAGGCTCCCTATGTCACCTGCTGTCACCATCCCATCCACCCCTTGGGCTGGCCTATTCTTTTCATCCACTAAGATAGCTGAGATAAAGGATCTCTTGGCTGGACTTAATATTTTTCAGATGCCTCAAATCATTTAAGGCTTTTGGTTATTCTTACAGGGCTCTTTTGTCTTGTCTCCATTACCAACCAAATAACAACAGTGCCAAATATTGATGTTACTTTGAAGGGAGTCAGGGAACCCACTTGAACTTTTTAGGAAAGCTGGGCTCATTCCAACAAATGAAACAAATTATTCTGCAGAATTCTCTCCTGGCTGTTGGCTTAATGGCAATAGATCTGAAGGAGGAATACTTCTTTACAACAGCAATTATTTTAAAATTTGAACTACTATCATACATCGAAGTAAACTATAATTAGATTCTTGTCATCTTTGGGGGGGAACATCTTATTTAGGCATTAAGTAAACTAGCTCAAGAATCTGGTTGTAAAGGGTTAGGTAGGGGGTAGCAGTGAAGGAATGACAGAATCTGAAGCTCACATGGATTCCATTTGCCTCAGGAAAAGGAAACTACAGAAAGATTATAGGCATTAAGATTCCTTGAAGAGGTTGTGAGACAAGCTTATTTTGTGGGCAAGTACAAGTCTGGCCACCAATTTTCTAGAACTCTGGTCAAGATTAAATAGTCTTTAAAAAAAAAAATCTTACTTCACAAGAGTACATTACAAATATGTTCACTGGGTTGTTTGGAATAATGTTGCCTTACTTGAAAATATTTGGTATAAAACAGTAAATGGCTAGAGATGGGGTGAGAGGGATATAGGAAAGAGGCTAGGGATAAATACAATGTAAGTCTGTTTTAAATGAACAAGTACAGTAAATCCATACAATGTAAAATAATGCATACATTTTAGTTCTATGAAACTATAGGTAACTTACCTGGATTTTAACTAGTTTGAACTCAAAAATGGACCAATAACAATTTTCCCAGAAAGAGAGAAGGAAAGCAAATGCTATCATTTTCTTCAATAGTTCCCAGAAGGTTCTGCTCATGAAGGTTTGTCAGTTAATAATGAGTCTGTTGACATTTATTAAGAGCCCCACTAAGTGCCAGGCACTCTGCTAAGCACTGGGGATACAAATATGAAAAAGATAGCCCTTGCTCTCAAGGACTTTACAACCTAATAGGGGAAGAAGACATACAAAAGGAAGCTGGGAAGGAGGGAGGGTAGAGTACCTGGGTTTATACACACACACACACACACACATACACACACACACACGTCATCTTTTATATATGTGTGTACATATATATACATGTGTGCATGTATATACATATATACACACACAAGATATAAGAATGTGCTACAGTCCCCTTTTTCATGTTTCTTTTGAATTGACATAGACTTAGGGAGAACCTTTGCTACCAGGTATCTATTATCTTCACTGCATAGCAACTCTTGATAATGATTCTATGAAGTCCACATTATAAGTGGTTATTTTTGCTACTTCAAATATAAATATATAAATTTATATTACTTTTCCCCTCTCTCCTCCATCTTCCATGTTAAATTCTTAGGAGAGAGTAAGAAAAAAAAGGAAAGAAATGCTTTTCAAGAGCTGAAAACTACTTGTTTTTTAAAATTCCTGATCATTGAACAGGCTACACTTTCCAAAATGACTTAAGAAACTGTATATACATAGGCAAAGATAATAAGAATGATGCAAATTATAGTAAAATCATTTCTGTAATGCTTTAAGGTTTTCAAAGTGCTTCACAAATATTATCTCATTTTGTCATCACGAGAATCTGGAGAGGTAGGTGTTGTTACTGTCCACACAGTGTCACACAGTTAGCGAGTATCTGAGGATGAATTTGAACTTGGGTCTTCCTGATTGCCATTCTGGCACACTATAGGTCAGTCTCATATTGACATTTTTTTCTATCAGGAAAAACAGTTGAGAGAAAACAGTTGACCTCGATGTATAGCAGTACTTCAATAGTTCAAATTTTAAAAGAAGCATTGAATGTTTGTTTTGCTTCATTTTCCACCCAGGCTCAATCCTTTGGGCTTCTCCATCTCTTCATTTCTGACCCCACTGCACTACTTAGGACTTTACTATCATGTGCCAAAACACTGGGTACCACCCCCCTTCCCAACTTCCTTTTCTGGGTTACCCTCCCCTATTAGATTGTAAGCTCCTTGAGGGTAAGGGCTATCCCCAATGCTTAGCACAGTGCTAATAGTAAACTCAGGTCTTCCTGACTGTAGGCCTAACGTTCTATCCACTGTGTCACTTACATTTAGTTGCACTAAATGTTCAGTTGTTTCAGTCCTGTCCAACCCTTTGTGACCCCACTTGAGGTTTTCTTGACAAAGATACTGAATGGTTTACAGAGCATTACTGAAAGTCTATTTTTAAACCAGGTAATATAATTTGGGCAAGCTCATAATACATACAGGTGTGCGTTTATGTAGAAAGGGCTCACTATTGACTGACTTACACGAACATTCTGGGAACTACTAAAGAAATGAAATACTCACTTTCCTTTCTCCTATCTTTCTGGGAGATACTGTTATTGGTCCATTTTGAATTCAAACTGTTACTTTTCCTATGGATAAAACACAGGGACAATAGATAACGTTTTGAAATGTTGTCTCACATTTACAAACCTTTGTTTCTTTTTCTCAGGTGGAAACATGCGGTCACTTCAGTAGCAATAAATTAGGGAAAATCTACTGGGAGGATTGGATGTTAGCAGTGTAACAACAATGTTACTTGCAGCTGCTGTGAGGGTGTAAGACCAATAACACCAGCACACAGGAGAGCTGCTAGCACAAGTTCTTTGATCTGCTTCCCTAAAGGAAAGTAACTTAAAAGGGGTCAACGATCTTACTTTAATCAAACATATACATATCATTCACTTAGTTCAGGGAAAAGTCAGCACCCTAAACTTCAGAGAAAATACAAACAGAGAGTACATAAACAGAGCAAGTACAAACAGCAAAGGCCAACAGACAGGGCTTCCAACTGTCTGAACAAAAGCAACACATACATAGTTACCAGAGAGATGCGCCAACATCTGGGTTTTTCAAAGCCGGGGTGGGGGAAGAGATCCTTAATGGCTACCCAGAGTCTCATCTGGCTACATCACATGAAAACTCCTCCAATGAGTGAGCCCCAAAGCAAAATGCTAACCTCAGTATATATACATTTCTTCAGGGTCAGAAGGCATCACAACCCTAGTGACCCAGGCTCATATGACTTAGGCTTCCATGTGACTTAAGCAGGTCACATGGGCCTATTAATGGATGGGAAAGATCTTCCCATTAAGCAAAAATACATTAACAATACAAGCAGCTGGGAAGAAGATGTAAGAGAAACAGACAAACAAAAAAACGAAGACAATTCATGGGCATATTGGTAGAAAAACTTTTAAAAAAATAATCAACTTTTAGAGTTCCCCTTGGAGCCACAACATATACACAAATATCAAGGTGGAAGTGGGGGAAGTACTATCAATTTTTTCATTTCAGTCATTTTCTCAGTCATGTCTAACTCTTTGTGACCCCATTTGGGGTTTTCTTGGCAAAGATACAAGAGTGCTTGGCCATTTCCTTTTCCAGCTTATTTTACAGATAAGGAAACTGAGAGAAACAGGGTTATACGACGTGTCCAGGGTCAAATACTTACTAAGTGTCTGAGGCCTCTATCCACTTTGAACCTACCTGCCCTGACAACTGGAACGTCAGAAAAGGCCTCATTTAAGAGACAGCCCTTGAGCTGAGCCCTGGGAGAAGCTAGCGATTCTAAGAGGCAGATGTGAGAAGGGGGTGCATCCTAGGCATGGAGGATACAGAGACAGGCTGTGCCAAGTCTTAGAGACAGGACACGGAAGACTATATACAGGGAATAGCAAATAGACCAGCTTGGATAGAATGTGCAGTGCAATGAAAGACAGTAACATGCAATTAACTTGGAAAGGTAAATTAGAAATGGACAGAGAAAGGCCATAGTATTTTATTTTTAAGAACCTGATGGCTTTTTATTAAGCTACCTTCCCTATGAAATCCTCAAACCACACCAGTCTTGCTCTGAGCTCATCCAGCTCTGCTCTCCAAAAGGGCAGAATACATATTAAACTGTGTTCAGAGGGGCTTCCCTCCTTATCTATCACATAGCCTAAAATCACTTGGGTAACTTCCAGCAAGGTTCCCATTGTTTCTATCTTACCAACCAGTTTCTTCTTGCTCTCGCTCTCTTCTTCCTCCGAAATCTCATACCCATCATTGTCTATACGCTTCATTTGCCAATTACTCATGTACTGCCTCGGGTTGTCTCTTCTACTGTTGTCTAGAATGGTTATGTAAATCTTGTATTATTATTTAACTTTTCATATACCTATGTTCTCCCTCTCCAACTACACAATAAGCACCTTGGGGGAAGAAAACATCCTATAGTTCTTTCTAACTCCTACAGTGTCTGGCACATGGTGGGTGTTCTACAAATATTGCTGGAGGTCAGGGTTAGGGGAGAGAGAGCTACTTATTAGTCTCAGGGAAAAAAAAAACCAGTCTAACTATTCTTTTTGTTCAGTCATTTCAGCTGTCTGACTCTTTGTGAACCCATTTGGGATTTTCTTGGCAAAGATGCTGGAATGGTTTGCCATTTCCTTCTCCAGCTTATTTTCCAGATGAGGAAACTGAGGCAAACAGGGTTAAATGACTTACCCAAGGTCACACGAATAGTAAGCGTCTGAGGTTGGATTTAAACTCAGGTCTTCCTGACTGTAGGCCTAACGTTCTATCCACTGTGTCACTTACATTTAGTTGCACTAAATGTTCAGTTGTTTCAGTCCTGTCCAACCCTTTGTGACCCCACTTGAGGTTTTCTTGACAAAGATACTGAATGGTTTACAGAGCATTACTGAAAGTCTATTTTTAAACCAGGTAATATAATTTGGGCAAGCTCATAATACATACAGGTGTGCGTTTATGTAGAAAGGGACTATAAAGCAAGCAGTCTCAATAAATGCTTATTGACTAAATGGACCACCTTTATTTGTAATGTGAAGAAATGGGCCATCTGTACTGAATCTTATGCATGAAAGCAGGACAAGAGCCTATTTTTTAAAAGTTGTTTTTGAAGTGTTATTTAAAGAATTAAAACAAATCAACTAAATCCTTAATATATCATAGTGAGAACAGGGTCAAATCCTGAAAATTACTGAAAATTTTTATTTAGATAGCCTGTGACAGGTTGGATTTCACGGTCTCAACAAAAGTTACCAGAGGGCACGTATTTATTGGCTTGTTTATCCATAGTTTATTTAGAATACAAGAATATAAGAAAAGCTGGGCAAGGTGGAATCAGTTTCCCACTTGGCCCAGTCATATTTCTGACAGTGCTATGCTATCGGGATTTTGTAAAATATGGTAGCATCCCTTCACAACAGTCAGCATTTACTACAGCATTTTAAATAGGCACTATCTATAACTTTAAAAAACTTTAAAGTTTGCAAAGCAATATAAATATCATAATTGCAAAGCAATATAAATTAATAAGCTAAATCATTTTATCTTTGCAACAGCCCTGGGAGATGAAGGACGTTATAGGCAAAGCTTTAATACTTCAATAAATCTCCAGTCTCCTCAATGTGGGTACTGCCTCCAATGACACAAATGGTAACCCATCCACAGTTTTTATCCAGCGTCATTCCCAGGAATCCTAAGTAATGTGCTAAAGACTTTCCTTTATGTCCCTTGACATTGCCCAGGTACCAGTGCACACGGGCTGTCTGTCTTGTTATTCCTTTCTGTCACTGACCACTTTTTTCCAGACATAAATCTTATTAAAGATACTTTTTGTACCACATTCAGTAATCTATTTATTATAACCATCATGCATCTTTCCATTGCCCAGGGGGTGACCCATAATTTTGATTCTTTGGAGATGGTGATATCCCATGATTCTTTTATTCCATGATTCATCACTTTCTCTCCTCCCTTTCATGGCCAAACTCCTAAGAAAAAAAAACTGTCTACAAAAGTAGTGACAAACTCAAACAGAAAGGGATCCCTGAGGGCTACCTACTGACTTAGAAAACCACCAATTAACATTAACTATGTTGTATTGAATTTTTTATTTATTTTGTCAATTATTTCCCAATTATATTATTCCCAATTATATATATATATATATTTATATATATATATATATATATATATATATATATATATATATTATATATTTACATATATATATATATAATTCCCAATTATATATTTAGGAGTTTTGTAGGACTGAGTTTGATATCTCTGGTCTACATTCAAAGCTTCCATTTCTTCTCTCATCCATTTCTCTGTCCTTTGCAGCCTGGCTCCTGACCTCACTGAAATTGCTCTTTCCAAACTTGCCCATGATCTATCGTCCAATAGTTAATAAGTTGATAAACATTTATCAAGTGCCTACTATGCGCCAGGCCCTGTGCTAAGTGCTGGGGATACAAAGAAAGGTAAAAGACAGTCCCTGTCCAGCCTTTTCTCTACAGTATTTCACAACATTGACCACCCTCTCCTCCCAAATACGTACACACACACACACACACACACACACACACACACACACACTCATTCATGCTATATAGAGTGGGCACAGACTACATCAGCAGTTCTCAAACTTTTTAGTCTCCAGAACACTTTTACATTCTTAACAACTATTGAGGACACCCTCCCCAAAAGCTTTTGTTTTGTGGGAGAGTTTATCTATGTGTGTGTATCGATATATGTATAACCCATGCGTATATACATACATTTATCACCCCCCCAAAAGCTTTTGTATGTCTGTGTATACATGTAAGAACACATACATATATGTACAATATCCTTAATCTTACTCATGGACACATTCATGGTACTCTTTCTTGTTGTTGTTGAGTGTGTCTGGGGCGGGGGGGAGAGGTCCCCGTCCCTCAATAATTTTTCAGAGTACAGAAGTGTCCCCGACACCCAAAAGTTTGAGAACCACTGATCGCATATGAAATCCTCCCTTAAGAAATAAGGAAAAACACAAGGCCAAAACTAAGCAAGGTGAGTCACGCAAGCCCATTTTAGAGACAGAAATGTTAACTGACAATGTCTTGCCTCAAAGTTAAGTAGGAGGTGGAAGAGGGGTACAAACTGATGTACTTAAGATTTGCTTCAAAGCCCTTTCCAGAGACATGGGAGATTTGGTGTATAGACACATCCATATTTTCCTTTAAAAAGAAAAGAGTTCTCATGATGACTGACTATTAGAGTAGCTACAGCTAGCAGGGTAACAACAGGGAAAGAGGCTGGTATTTCTTCTTTTACTGGGAGGTTATCATTCGAGGTATTATCATTCTAGGCTTAGTCTATTCTAGACATTATCCTTCAAAGCACCACAGGCATCCATGTGCATGTGCGCACGTGCACGTGCATGTGCACACACACATATACACACATTTATAAGCAGAACAAAACAGAAGAGAGATAACAGGAAAAAGATTAAAGATGCTCCAACAAGAGTGGAGCTCTTCTGCCTGTATCCCAACTCCTTCCATCCCCCAGTACCCTAGGATTTTTAATAAGATTAAGTTTTGTTAAAATTTAATTTTATTTGAAGCCCTCCCTTGTGGGAAGACTTGCTCCTTACTTGAGCTGGCAGGCAGGAGAGAATCTCTGGCCTCCTCCTGATGGCCAAAGGTTCTTCTGAAAGCTCCTGAATGGAAAGGGGCCCTACCACATGGTGGGCAGGGGAGATCAAGATTAGGGACAGAAGGGGGTGGTACACTGCCTGAGCTCACAGCGCCCTCACTGATGCAGGAGCTTCTCCTTCCTAAACTACAAGGACAAGGAAATCTATTTAATTCCCAAAGCTTTTCCTTCCTTCCCTTCCACCCTTATTCTATTTTTGCTTGTGCCATAATTACATGTTTCTAAGATGACAGCAATGTATAGCAGGAGTTCTTAACCTGAAGCCTGTAGACTTTCAAAAAATTTTTTTAAAAACAACTTTAAATACATTAATTAAGATAAAATAACAAATTTAAATAAATAAAATCTCATTTTATTTTTCTGTGACAGGGTGTCCCTATATCACTCAAGCTGGTCTGTCACTCATGGGCCCAATCTCATCACTGACCGTCACATGAGTTTGGACTTCTTTGTTTCTGAGCTAGTCCAGTTTGTACCTCAGAAGCCAGCCTGGTGACATTAATAATAATAGCCACCACCACAATAACAATAACATTTAGAGCACTTAACCATGCACCAGGTACTGTGCCAAGAGCTTTACAATTATCATCTCATCTGATCCTCACAACAACCTTGTGAGAGAGGTTCTATTATTAACCCCATTTAAAGATAGGGAAACTAAGGCAAACAGTGAGGAAGTGACTTGTCTAGGATCACAAAGCTAAGAAGGATGAGGCTGTATTTGAACTCAGGGCTCCCTGACTCCAAGTCCGGCATTTTATCCACCGTACCATGCAGCAGGGTCTCACCATATTGGTGCCAGACTTAGTGCAGACACCTCTTAGGCTTGACCTATTACAGATGACTGCTTTGCTCAAGAGATCCAACAGTTTTGACCTCCCCAGTATAAGGGATCACAGGCATACGTACACCAGCCACCACACTTGGTGAATTATTTTTTTTAAAACATTTTGATAATTATCTAAATATAACCCATTTCCTTTACAATTCTATATATTTCATGTATTTAAAAACATTATTCTGAGAAGGGGGTCTATACACTTCCCTATACTGCCAAAGGGGTCGATCTCACACACACACACACACACTTAAGAAGTTCGGTTGCATAGAATTGGAACTAGTAAGTAAACAGCAACGTCTACTGCCACAACTTTATCTAATTATCCCAATACGAATGCCTATTTAAAAATATTGCTGAGATTCCTCATTTCTTGGGACTACTTCGGTCATCTATAAAATGACCAGATGGCCTCTGAGGTCCCTTAAAGGCAGCTGGTGGCTCAACGAACAGAGCACTGGGCCTAGAGTAAAGAAGACTCGAGGTCAAAACCAGCCTCAGATACTACCTTCATGACCCTGGGCAAGTCTCTGTTTGCTTCAGCTTCCTCCACCTTTCTCAAATGGAGGTACCAAAAGCACCTATCTTGCAGGGTTGTTGGAAGGATCGAATAAGTTAATATGGGTAAAAAGTACTTAGCACAATGCCTGGCACACAGTAGGCACTATATAAATGCTTATTCCCACCTATGACCACATAGCGGACGACAGTCACAAAGACAGCTTATGCACCTTAAAGATAAGGTGTATTCAATTCACTTAAGTCCAAACAAATTTTTTTACTAGCTTTTAAAAAAAATTAAAATTAAAGGAAAATTACTATTGCCATCTTTTACATTTTTAAGTGACTTCATTTCTTTCCTAAGTCCCAATCTTTAAACAAGAATTAAACATTGTATGAAAATTGTCTATTAAACCATATTCAGCTTTTTTACACATTACATATTAATCAATTATCACTATTTTAATACTGAAGTGAGCAATATTTGCAAAACATTTGATTTAAAATTTAACTTATTAATAGAATATAGGACCATAAAAAATTTAAATAGCCGACTGACTTTTACACCATGAGGGGTCACCGGAGTGAATGTTAATGGGAAGTTATTGTGAAAATATTATAAAGTACAAAAAGAACAGAACAGGACTTGGTCTTGACTCTGACACCAACACCATGATGGTGGACAAATCATTTATCCTCTTGAGCTACAATTTCCTCACTTCTAAAATGAAAATAAGTATTTGCAGTACTTATATCTTGGATCACGCTGAGGAGTGTTTTGTAAATTATAAAGGGCTATATAAATGTTATTATTAGTAGTAACAATAATCATTTCTTGCGTGTGACTAAATAGACCCAAAACAATTTTAAAAATTGATCATGTCTCTATTTTTGCCATGTGTAAATGGCATTACCTCTCCACAAAAAAAAAAAAAAAATTGAGTCCTTACATTATAGCCATTCATTATCGCTTTGGATCTATTCATAGCTCAGGAATTAAATTCTCCGACTGGAAGTTTTTAGTACAAAAACCATATGTGCTCTTTGAATAGTTTAAATGACCCTGGGATGAGACAAAGAGCTGCAGAGAAAAACCATGAAAGAGGACTCTTAACAAATCCTTTCCCTGCAATGCAGTGTGATGCCTAAATAATACAACTGCAACAGGACTGGGAAATAGGCTTTTAAAAATCATTACAGCTGGTGCCGAGTCACATGATTTACACGGATTCCACTGTAATAAAGCTAGAATTGTGCTGCACAGACACTGCCAAAGAGCTGGCGTAGGTGTATTATTCACATCTTTTTTGTTACCCATGGGCCCTCTGTTTCATATGGAAAGGATAGTTACATAAAGACTGACTTTCTACACAAGTATACACAGCATAGCTTCTGGGTACCTTTCTCCTCTGTCCTCTCGCTTTATACGCACATAGGAAACTGATACTCATTTATAAGGTTAATAAAAGGATGGTTCTTAAACCACTGCAACAGTATGTGCTGAGACTGAAAATGATTTTTTAAAAACACACTGCAGAGGGGTTTAGGTGGACTATGCATGTAAATAGAATGACTCTGAGGGTTAGGTGTTTAATTCAAATCTAATGCTCATTATACAAAAAAGGAAGTATATGCAACATGCCATACTACTGGGTACACATATTTGCATGCCCAATTAAGACTTTTATATTAAGGTTACTCTACATATAAACAAGTGACTTTCAGTTTCCATTTGGAGTTTTCCCCTCTCACTACCACCAAATTCCATATGTAAAAGGCAAGAGAACAGCATGCATCTAATATAAATTAAGTTGTCTTGTTGCAATTAAACAGCTATACTCACAATGTTTTTAATTATAATACACAGCATTATAGCATACAACTTTGATGCTTAGTTCCTTCAAACAGCTTTGATCTCTCTCTGGTGTGGATTTGCTTGTTTCTTATTTTAAAGCATAAAGTTAACTGATTTTTAGAACTCAAATTTAGAAACTCTTCCCTCTTTTGTGTTCTGTACATCAAGTCTTAATTTTAGAGAACTATAATCCAACAACACAGCTGCAGAGTAGAATATTGAAACATTCCTTTACAAAAAGTTGGACATTTTTTAAAGCATCTAATTGTAGAACATAAAGTTAGATTTCTTTTCTGTCTACATACGAATCTCCTTTCTGCACTGAAAATGCAACAGCCATTTTAAGAAGTAAAAATGCCAAAGAAGAACCAGAAACCTTAGCCCCAGGAATTTTTCTGTCATCTATCTTATAGCAAAAGCTTACTGTACCCAAAAAGTGGTAATGTATAGCCTTTTGAAGGCTGGAAATAATGCCGTATTAACATCCATTTTTTGGTTTGGCAAGAGAACAAACATTCCATCTATTTTAACAAAAACATTCATATGAAAGAAAAAATAACTTTCAGACTAAGCAAAAGCCCCAAATGTTCCTACCTCAAAGTGGAATTCCCCTCATCAGTACTGATTTTAGAGCAAATATAATTTCTATCTTCTCCAGAATCATCAGCTTGCCTTCTCACTCCAGCAGAGGGTTCCTGAAAAGGATAACACAATAAGACACCGACTCATCAAGTTTCTTTCTTCAGAAAACCTAGCATTATGAAACCTCTCATTTGCGGATTTGCCTTGCTTGAGTATACATGAAGTCAATAATGTTGCATGTTTTCTTGAACTGACTTGGCTTAAAATGTAGTAGTGTGCCATGTGACTTTCCCATCCAGCTTTACAACCTACTTCCCTCAAATAACTGAATGCCTCCTCTTCAAGCCCCCACTCAAAGCCCCATTCTGTTCTGCAAGAAAAATAAAATTCACATGGAAAGACGACCAACCTTTACAACTAAAATGGCAAAAACAAAAAAAAAAACCACGACATGCTAAAACTTACTTGAGGGTTTTTTGGGGGGATTTATTTTGTTCTGTTGTTCAGCATTTTAACAAAGGCAATTCATAGCTAAGGCTTTTCCCGTCTCATGGCCACTATTTACAGCTCTCTCCAGATTTAGAAAGCATGAAATTCTTAGAGGTCAGCCTCAACTGTTTTGCAAGCTGAATTCAGTTTTATACTCAAATGGCACTATCTTAGAAACAATATGCTCTCAGTCAATGCACTTCCGCCTAGTACCAAGAGTCAGTGAATTACAGTTTCCTTTAAATAAGCAAGCTGAATATTGGCATTAAATTGACTGGTCACATGTTAAGCTCTCCCAAATTTGAAGTTTATTATTTTGAATCAAACAAGGCATAAAGTATAATGAACCCTCCATAAACATTCTTGATAGATTCCAAAGGGGTTATTTAGACTGTATTTAATTCAACAGATAGTTTTTGGGTAGATATGCTTTTAAGGAAACAATGCTTAGCTCAGACTGAACTCTAGTACTACTGAAAGTGGAGCCACCTATTATTTAATTATTCTTATCTACAAAGGCAACTTTTCACCCTCAAGGCAATAGATAATATAAATATAGAGAAAGATAAAGTACCAGTTAAAAAAAAATAAAAATGCCACACAAATGCAAGTTTTGGTTATATTTTAAAGGATTTTTTCCTTGAGCCTTAAAAGGAACTATTTTCTTTATTCTTTTCTTAAGAATGTGTGTATGCATGGATATTCCCAACTCAGGCATATCTTCCATTTGTTCGGTTTTTTTTTTCTCTCCAGCAGAACAAGGTAGGAAATTAATCAAAAGACTAGAATAAGAGAAGTGTAGGGATGTTAAAATTACAGCACCTGGAAATATATATACTTCTAAGTCCTTACTGCTTTCTTTATATGAAAGTCCATTTCATAGGTATTGACACTAATAAAAACTATGTGTATGAAATGTGATTAATATGGAAATGTTTTGCATGACTACACATGTATAACCTATATTGAATTGCTTGCCTTCTCAATGAGGGTGGGTAGAGAGGGAGGCAGGGAGGGAATGTGGAACTCAAGGCTTTAAAAATGAATGTTAAAAACTTAACATGTAACTGGGGAAAAATAAATAATAAATTTTAAAAAACAAAACTATGTGCATGACAATAAAATATTTGGCTTATCTGTGTACATGAGAATAAATTAAAACTGAAGTTGGTTTCCAAATTTAATTTCATTTATTTTAATTTAAGAATTAAATGGTTTGGGTTTTGGGGTTGGTTTTTTTTTTTTTACCTGTTTATAATGTTCGGTAGATGGTGATGACCTGGATCTTTCATGTATATACTGGGGTTTGTCATGTTGCTCAAGACTAGCATCCAGGATATCGTCAGCTGAATGATATCTCCCAGAACTCCTTGCTTCCAAGGGCTTTCTTTGCTCTTTCCAGGAAGCCTGATACTCCGCAAAGGTTCCCAGTCTCTGAGGTTGTTCAGATTTCCCCACCTTTTCAACTTTACTACTGCTGCAGTTTAAGTTCTCTCCAAAAGAAGAAGTCCGTGTCCTTTTCTGATACCACTGTTCTCCTACCCCGTGTCCATAACTTTGCCTACCTGGTCTATCAGTTTGTTCTTTTGGCAAGCCATAAATGGCTTGTCTTTGGGCAGGCTTATGATGGGAGGGCTTGCTCGTTTCCTCAAAAAATTTCCACCGATCGGCAAAAGAGCCCATGGTTTCCCCTGATGTGTTGGGATACTGGCAGGGATGATGGTAATCTCCTGAAATTCCCACCTCATTTATTTTTTCTGGTTCAGAGTAAGACTTCAGCTTTTGTTCTGCTGTGAATCTCTTCCTGCCCCCAATGCGGGGGACATGCTGCATGCCATTCCCAGATGTAGATGCCTTGGTCTGGCTTCCATCAAAGAAATGAGAGGCACTGTCAGAATCCAGCGTCAACAAGGATGAAGAACTGTATCCATTAGCCTTACGTTCAGGTGATGACCTTGGGTAATGGTCAGCAGAGCTGGGCTCTAAGTCTCGCCGTTTAAAAGAGGTAGCTCTCAGAACTCTGGCCTGGGCTTCTTTTAAATGGTCTTTATAGGTATTATTGAAAGATCCCTCTGAAGTTGTATTGAAATTCTCTCCTGCCTCTGTTTTCCAGCCATCAGCATATTCTTCTTCTTCATTTGTCCCGGTCAAAGTAGCTGTGCTTCGGCTTTTCTGAAGTTTTGCTCGTCTCAACTGAATCTCATTCCTTAGGGTTGTTGCAAATCGGTCACTCCTTCGTGTTGGTTTACCTACCTGCGCATCAAATGGTAGTGGTTTCTCTATACCACCATCTTGACTGTTTTCAGACCTGTTTTTTCCCTCTTGGGCTAAGGAATGCAACATGGGGGTCTTCTGTGGAGAGATTTTGCTACTTTCTTCTTCACCCCACTTAAAGTCTTCTGCAACTCTCTTTTGATTGGCTTTCTCAAGGTGGCTGGATTTCTGAGACTCATCATCACCAGTAGACCAGCCATCCCCTCCTCTAGCCACTGGGTAAGAATTGTTCCTCTCACCGAAATCTATAGAAGACTCGTCACAGTGAGGTAGATGGCATTTGGTTTTTTGGCCCATCATGTTTATGGCAAGATTTTCATGTGGTCCAGAAGACACATCAGTTCCAGTTCCAGACCTCCAATATTCATCTTTGAGGAGTTGTGGCTGGTTGCTTCCCTGAGCTGGTTGTTTTTTTGTTATACAGTAGTAGCGAGACTGTCCAGTGTTCTCCATCTTCTGGTCAGTAGCACTATTAATGGAAGCAGGGGCACTCAGTAGCCTAACTTGGGCAGGATTGTAGGTCTGAATGTGGTCGGCAGGCAGCTCTTGGTGGCCACCATAGTGGGCTAAATGTCGCTGTTCCTTAGACGAATTGGCTGCCCTGGAACTGTGAAAAAAAGTGCTTTCATCGCTATATTGGCGTTGGTGGTGGTAACCATAAGCAGACTGTGCAAAACGAACATCTGTGCTGGACAAAGAAGACTGTAGCCTGTTATTACTCCCTGGGTTGTTGCTATATCTATCATCAGAGGAAGGCCAACTGTAGTCCAAGTTAAGATCAGGTTTATAGGGGGCATTATTGGTCCTTTTCCCATCACTCACTCTTATCATTCTTCGCGGCTGATCTGCAGTTTCTGGTCTCCATTCACTCCTTGGCTGAGATCGGTTCAGAACAGTAAAGTGCTGGGTGCTGGCTGTCTCCGAGTATGCAGGATTCTGGGCTTTCTCATGGCTTTTGGTAGCAGCAAAGCTATCACTACGGAGAGGTGGAGGGGGAGGTGGTGGGGAAGAAGATGCTTTCTTCTTCTCAGGAACATACCAAACAGGCCCAAAACTAGACCTTCCAGAATTAATAAGTTTGGGGTCGGTATTTTCTTCCAGTCTAGGGCTTCTGTTATTCTCATACTGGAGAGTAGATGGCAAACATCCAAGTCTCTCTTCTAGGCTTTGAATATTATCACTGAAGGACTGGATTTGTTTGCTAGTTCCTGGCTTTGCTGAGTCCCATAGGCCTACCTTATACAGCATGTTCTCTGTGGAAGAGGCATCAGCCTTCGACAAAGTGTGGTCAGGGGTGCTAGAGGTGGTAGAAAATGAGCCATAGGCAGAATCACGCTTGTTTGGATTGCCTAGGTGGTCAATGCTACTGTTGGATTTTGCAGCAGAAAGTCGTCCATAGGAGTACGGCTGGGAAGAGTGGTCCAAGCTGTCCATGCTACCCAGAGAACTGAACTGGTCAGAAGTGCGATGCAGGTTTGTCTGATCCCATGAACTTGACAGGTCATGGGATGAAGAGCTAGAAAATGAGAGAAGCACAAAAGGGAAATCATTTTTCAGAAATGCTGCAACTTAAGATAAAAGCACAAATTATAACAATTTAAAAAAGATTCATACGTAGAGTTGTTTCTATTGGTAAACTTAACAAAGCAGAACAATAAAGGCTTCTGTTACAAAAATATGATTATTGAGTTTTCATATTAAATCTAATATTTCTAAATTATTATAAGGTAAAAGAATCTCTCCGTAGACAGAACAAAAGGAAAATTATAAGAATTTTTTTTTCCATTTTATGACTCTTAATTTATCATCTGAGAAGAAAAAGTAACACCAAGGAAAGGAATACATCACATGTACACTACAAAGGCACCCATGTATACAATAAAGGAGCCCATCAGAGAGTGATAAATAAGGGACATGTAGAAAGGAGGACACTGGAAAGGAATAAAAGGAATCAGTAACTAAACTCCTTTGCTACATTTGTTGTCAGTGCTTGGGCTTCATCACCATTTTGCTACAAGGAGTATGAACCCACTCTGCCCAGGAATTTGGTGTAAGGGAAGTGTGACTCCACTTAAGGTTCAACTGTAATTACTGCCACTGCTAGCCCCGCTTAGTAAGCATCCTTTTCTGAAAACAAGTATGGCTGATAATTAATGGGCAGCACATGGGTTCATGAGAAACAGTGTGAGACACCTAGCTACCTCCGGTATAGGACCCCTTCTGGGATTACTTCCTCAACTCTTACTTAGACTAGTAGGTCAAGTCTCTAAGAGGACAGCAGACTACTACCCTGTAAGAGTTCTACAGGTAACCCTAAGGACCTAGAGTTTTTAAGTACTGTTACCCATAGCTCCCCCTTGCCCCCACCTACCCACTGATTATCGGTCACACTTAATTATCTTTTAGAAAATTTATTTACCAAATAGACATATCAAGGATAGTTATTATAGAAACAATCTGCTCCAAAATGAGGACATAATCCTTTTGCAAACACAAGAGCCCCAGGCAGAACAGGCACAAGCTTAAAATGATAATAAAATGTATGTTAGTTGTTGTTCCATCATGTCCAATTCGGTGACCCAATTTGGGGCTTTCTTGGCAAAGATACTGAAGTGGTTTGTCATTTCCTTCTCCAGCTCATTTTACAGTTGAGGAACCGAGGCAAACAAGCTTAAGTGACTTGTCCAGGATGATACAGCTTAAATGTGTGAGGCTAGATTTGAATTCATGAACATGAGTTTTCCTGATTCCAAGCCCAATGTCCTATCCACAATGCTACCTAGTTGCCCTAATAAGGTGTACATACATAGGGAAATTGCGTGGCGAAGGGCTAACTCAGAGCTCTTGACTATTCCTTCATGAAGACCTCATGAAATCTCCTATCTATTGGTGTGGTTCTCTGCTCAACTAGTGTTTTTATAAAATTCTGAAGCTGTCTTACTTCCATGCATTTAGTAGGTCTTCAAAGTCTTAGCTCCCAGTGCAAATGCCGTCATTTAGGCACTGCTGTTCTGGAGACACTACTACCTACACAAACAGGAACTCCAGATCCAGGTATTGGTGGGGGGCGGTTAAACTCATTTCTTACCAAGAGCAATTCGCTCTGAGGAGCTCTTCACCCCTGGACCACCTCTCTACTAACTGGCTCCTAAACTAGCTTGCTTTTTTTTTTTTATATGCAACCTCAGAACCCTGGCTTCTTCTTTTCAATCAAATGCAAGATGCTTCCTGTGTGCCATCATCTGCTTTTACCTAACGGCCCAAAGCCCCTCTGAGTCTTTCAAACTAATAGTAGACTTGTTCACACCCAGTTTACTTTTGATTGATTTCAAGCAGAGAAATATTTAAATCTTCTGTGATTAATTAGGGTTGACCAAGAGGGAGAGACCTCAGTTAGAGATCATTTAGTTCAGTTCCCCTTATTCTACAAATGAGGAAACTGAGTGCAACAGAGGTTAAGCGGCTTACCCAAGAAGCAGAGCTAAGAGTTGAAGAACCACTTCTCTCACTGCAAATCTACAACACCAGACTGACGGATGCTTCAATTACCAAAGAAAATGGCTTCCTTCCTATTTTCTCACCCTTCTGTCCCATCAACCAGCCTAAGCCTAAAGATGAGCTAACTAGTAGTCAATACCTGCCCTTATATGTCTATAATCAACTAAAAGATTTGTCTTCCTATCTATCCATTAGTAATACATCAAAATGATGTCAACAAATTATTTGGGGAATAAAGGAGTAAATGGAGACATAATTTATTATTTTCTGGCTCAGGACATCTGACATACTGTGAACTGCTAAAACACCCATTAGTCAAATAAGCCTAACTTTTTGGTTGAGAGGTGATAGCTATTCTCAGCAATACAATAATTAATCAAATAAGCAATACAACTGTGAAGGACTTATGATGAAAAATGCTATCCATCCCCAGAGAAAGAACTGATGGGGTCTGAATACAGATGAAGCATACTTTTTTCATTTCTTTATTTTTCTTGAGGCTTTTTTTCTTGGTCTATGTTTTCTTTCACAACATGACTATTATGGAAATGTTTTGCATGACGACACACATATAACCCTACCTCCTCAATGAGAGGACATGGGGAGGGAGGGAGGGAAAGAATTTGGAACGTTTTAGAAACAAATGTTAAAAATTGTTTTTACATGTAACTGGGGAAAAATAAAATACTAAATAATTTTTTTAAAAAAGAATAGCAAAAACAAATAATTTTTTTAAAAAGTGAAATATTAGTGTGTTGTGGATATTCTATGATTAATAGTTTCACCTATGTAATAATGGTTACACAGCAACATTCTGGATATCATTTTATCATTGAGATGACTCATAAAATTATTTATTTAAAACAACAAGCAATGTTACAAAGATACAAGTATCATCTAGAAGCATCACTAATGTATATTCAGAGAATCTTAGACTTGGAAGGAAGTTCTTAAGTCAATTAGTACTTCCTATACCTAAGGCATGAATCTTCTTGGTAACAAGTTTAAATAAGTAGTTTATCAAGCCTACGTTGGATGAACTCCAGGAACAGGTAAATCACTACTTCCTGACGTTCACAGTTCTATTCTTCACTCTCAGGATTGAAGCATTTTTGTCTCTAGTAATTCTGAATCTTTCTTACAGGACTCAACAGTCTATTCTTTTGTCAAGTGATGAGTTGCTGACTAGTCAAACTTCTAGGAAAAAAAAAAACTAAACAAACCTGTGATTCTATCACTTTTTGCTCAGGGAAATTCAGGAAGGGCCATGTCAAGAAAGCCAAAATATATTATTATATGAAAAAATATAGAGGAAACTGCCAGATAAATGATCCAAAGGAGTTGAGGACATCATCAGAATTTTTAAATATTTTATTTTGAGAAAAAAACAACTGTATTTGTTAAAAATGAAACACCATCCCTTCCTTCTTTCAACCCTGTAACTCTGATGCAATTCTGAAACATTTCCAGACAAAGCAAACATATAATAATAGTAGTCATCATGATTTAATAAAAAAGTAGATACACACTACTTCCCCTAATTGAAAAACTGCAAAATGAGCCATAATGGAGATTGGATAACTTTAAGTAATTTTACTAATGAAATGGAAAATCATCTAATCATCTTCTCATTCAAGCTATTATAATGCTCCCTTGAGAATCTGTGTATATTTTCAAAGGGCCTTGAGTTCTAAACATTACCTTCTCTCATTCTACCTTAAATATGTAATAACATATTTGATCCATCTTTCATCTACCTCACATGAACACTCTGAAAAATGGAGAATGGATGTTCATCTTCTTTTTTTTTTAAAAAAAATTATTTATTTATTTTTAGTTTTCAACATTTACTTCCATAAGTTTTAAATCTTCTCCCCCTCCCTCCCTTCCCTGCCGCTCCCCAAGACGGCATGCAATATGATACTGGCTCTACATATACAATCCTATGAAACATATTTTCACTTTAGTTATGTTGTATAGAAGAATTAGAACGAATAGGAGTGTGGATGTTTGTTTTCAACAAAGAAAAGGAAAGCTATTTTAGGCAGCTCTTGAAATCAGACTACTATCATTACTACATCATATACCCAGTAGGTATACAATAAAAGCTTTGTTATTAGTGCAAAGAGTCTGCAGATTCTAAAGAGAACACACTCCCAGAATTTAGAAATCAGGTCATAAAATGTCACCTTCTTAAATAAAAATTAATATAAAATAATCATAGAATATTTGAAGCTATACAACGGGGGGGGGGGGGGGTAGCAGATCTTTTAAGAAAGCAGTAGCTGCTGGTATTCCAGGGAATAATGATGTGAATTAACAGGAGCTACCAGGTAAGAGATAGCATCCAGTGAGAATCAAAAGGAGGAGATGAGGGATTCCTTGCAAAGGGTTGGAGGCAGTCCTAAGAACAGATGGGACAGCATGCATCAGGAATATGAAAAAGAACCTCCAAACACTTGTCAAAACTCATGACTCCTTTGCACTTTTGGTGATTTTACAAAGGTACAAATGATGGTAATCTAAAAAATATTACCGATGATTATGAAGTCTCGGGTAATAAACTGAAAAGCTCAAGCAGCATTTTCTTCTCTGCTGCTAACTGGAAATCAAGGGCTTCATTCAGAAGAAAAAGACTGATTTGGAAAATGAATGGCTGGGTGAAATGATTACATCTGAGAATAGGATCTGAATTTCTGGATTACAGCTTAAAATATTGGAATGATGGGCTCTTGGCCAGAAATAGAATGTACCTAGCTAGGCATAGTAAGCATGTATTTTTCTAGTCTCTTGAAAATATGATCAAAAAAGTCTGTAGGTGGGAAAAAGAAGAGGAAGAGGAAAAAAAACTGTCAAAGGATATACCCTAAGCAAGATAAGCAAGACACCATAAAGAACAAATACAATGTAGCAAGAAGAACAGTAGTAAGAATGCCCATCAATTCACAGGAGATAAAATCCAGGTAAGGAACAAGCAATAAAACTGGATGGTGTTGGAGTGTCCGGCCCATACCCGGACCTCACTGGCAATGGGTAAAAGCAGGAACAGATACATGTTGCTACAGACATACAAAGCATATATGATAAGGAGGGCAAACTACAACTCCTAATTAATACAAGGAAGCAAAATTGACCTGACGAACGATGTTATGGTTTGAGACTTACTGGGATAGGACCCATGCTTGGAGTGTCGCTCTGCAAGCTGGTATATTATTCAAGAAGAGGATAAAAAGAGGGTTGGGTCTATAGTAGAATTATATATTAAACAGGGAGCCAAAATGGTGGAGTACGGGCCAGGAACCAGCCTCCCAACTCTCCCAACATTCCCCCTCCAACAACTGTAAAAATAATGCCTTAAATTAAATTTTGGAGCGACAGAGCCAACAAAAGGTCAGAGGGAGACATTTATCCAGACTAGGACAACTTAGGAGGTCTGCAGGTCCAGGATGGACACAGGCCCAGAGCGCAGCAGGAGCACCACTGGTGTAGGTGGCAGCAGCAACATCAAGAGCTCTCAACCCAGAGACAGCAAGGGGGATACAGGCAACTGGTCAAAAAGAGATTACAGCAGACCTCTTGCTGGCACTGCATGTACCTCTTGCTGGCACTGCATGTAGCTGACACTGATTAGCATTCTACTACCCATAAGCAGTTTGGGACTGCAGTTCCAAAACAGAGAGGAGTGCTTGTAGTCAGTCACAAGAGAGAAGGGGCCCTGGTTACAGTTCCAAGGCCAACAGGAACACTAGCACTTGCAGCTGCAAGAGAAGAGGGGGCCAAGAGGAACACTAGTATTTGTGGCTGCAAGAAGCAGAGGCCCTTCCTGGGTAAAAACGAGAGTGGAGACCAGGAGAGCAGTGACCACATATCTTCTAAGATAATACCACCTTGGAAGCACCAAAAACTTGCAGACCCCCAGAACTAGCTCTGAAAACAGCAGCACAAAAAAGCCTAAAGCTTGTCACAGTGCCTCCCCACTCCAAATGAGCAAAGCCACCAACTTAAACATAAAGTTCAAGTAAAGAAATGGACTGGTTGTTTTGGGGATTTTTTTTGGTTCTGTTTCTTCTTTCTCAAGATTCATTCCATTGGTCATAATTCTTCTTCACAACTTGACTAGTGTGTAAATAATTTTAATGCGAAGTTATACGTAGAAGATATATCGGATTCCATGCCATCTTGGCAGGGGCGTGGGGGGGCATCTGGAACTCAAAAGTATGTAGAACCAAGTGTTATAAGCTAAAAATAATAAAAAGCAAGAAAGAAAGAAATGGGCTGGGAAATGAATGAGCACACACACATACACATACACACACACACAGAGTAATCTGACCATAAAAAGCTACTACAGAAGCAGTGAAGACCAAGACATAAACTTAGAAGACAATAATGTAAAAAGTGCTACAAGCAAAGCCTCAAAGAAAAAGGCTAATTGGACCCAAGTCCAGCAAGAATTCCAGAGGGGGCTGGGAGAAAGGGAGAGAGAGAGAGAACAGTGGTAGAGGAAAATTGGGGGAAAGAAACAAGAGTCACAAAAGAAAATTATGATAAGAAAATTAACAGCTTAGTCATAAAGGCACACACAAAAAAATACTGAAGAAAATAACACCTTAAAAAACAATTGACCAAATGGTAAAAGAGGCACAAAAATTCACCGAAGAAAAGAATTTTAAAAGCACAATAGGCCAAATGGAAAAGAACTCCTTAAAAAGGAGAATTGGCCAAAAGGAAAAAAAGGGTAAAAAGCTCACTGAAGAAGACAATTCCTTAAAAATCAGAATTGGGCAAGTGGAAGCTATTGAGACCGTGAGACGTTAGGAAACAATATAACAAGGACAAATGGATGAAAAAAAAAATTGAAGAAATGTGAAATATCTCACTGGAAAAACAACTGACCTGAAAAACAGATCTAGGAGAGATAATTTAAGAATTATTAAAGTCATGATCAAAAAAAGAGCCTAGGCATCATCTTTTAAGAAATTATCATAAAAAACTGCCTCTATATTTTAGATCTAGAGGGTAAAATAGAAATTGAAAGACTCTACCAACCACCTCCTGAGATTCTAAAATGGAAACTCCCAGGAACATTATAGTGAAATTCCAGAGCTCTCAGGTCAAGGAGAAAATATTGCAAGCAGTTAGAGAAAAACCATTCAAATATAATGGAGTCACAGTCCAGATTACACCAGATTTCACAGCTTCCACGTTAAAGGAGCAGAAGGCTTAGGTTATGATATTCTGGAAGGAAAAGGAACTAGGATTACAACCAAGAATCACCTACCAACCCAGCAAAACTGAGTATAATCCTTTGGGGGGGCGGGGTGCAGAATGGACATCTAATGAAATAGAGGACTTCCAAGCATTCCTGATAAAAAAAAAAAACCAGAGCTGAAAAAAAAATCTGACATTCAATCAGAGGACTCAAGAGAAGCATAAAAAGGTAAACATGAAAGAATATTCATAAGAGAGCCAATAAAGTCAATAAAGTTTACATTCTTGTACGTGAGGATGATATATGTAACTCCTAAGAACTTTATCATTATTAAAACAGTTGGAATGAGCCTATACAGAGGGCACAGGTGTGAGCTGATTGTTTTGAGATGATCTCCAAAATACAAAAATGCAGGGGTGAGAAAGATGGATGCACAAGGAGAAGGGGGGAAATGTTCTTACATGAAAGAGGCGCACAAGAATTTTTATAGTGAAGGGAAAATGTAGAGGTGGTGGGCAATGCTTGAACCTCACTCTCACTGGAATTGGTTCAAAGAGAGAATACACATACACACACACACACACACACACACACACACATACACACAATCTCTCTCTCTCTCTCTCTCTCTCTCTCTCTCTCTCTCTCTCGTGTAGAAAACTCTCTCACCCACAGGGAAATAAGAGGGGAAAAAGGCTAAGAAAGGGACCACATGATAAGAGGACAGATTAAGGGCAGTGTTGTTCAGACGTTCAGTTGTGTCCAACTCTACATGACCCCACGGACTTTATCCACAGGGTTTTCTTGGCGAAGATACTAGAGTGATTTGCCATTTCCTTCTCCAATATGGTCCCATTTTACAAATGAAGAACTAAGGCAAATTGTAGTCAAATGACTTGCCTAGGGACACATAGCTAGTACTGTACCTGAGGATGGATCTGAATGCAGTTCTTCCTGATTCTAGGCTCCGTGCTCTTATCTACTGTACTACTTAGCTGTCCCTACAGGAGGCAGTGGTCAGGGACAAAACGGACTTTTGAGGAGGGACAGGATAAAAAGAGAGAAAGAGAATAAAGATAAGAAAATAGGATGGCTGGAAATATACAAATAGTAATCGTAACTGTGGATGTTAATGGGATGAGCTAACCCTTAAAACAGAAGCAGACAGCAGGATGGATTAGTAACCAGATCCAACAATATGCTATGTACAGAAGACACACTTGAAACAAAAACACACATACAGAGTTAAAATAAAGGGCTATAGCAGAATCTATTATGCTTCAGCTGAAGTAAAAAAAAAAAAAAAAAAAAGCAGGGGTAGCAATCACGATCTCAGACAAAACAAAAGCAAAAATAGACCTAAAAAAAGAGAAAATCAGGGAAACCACATTTTTTTTTCCTAAAAGGTACCACAGACAATGAAGTAATGTCAAAAAAAATTTACAGCAAGTTTCTCTGATAAAGGCCTCATTTCTCAAATATATAGAGAATTGAGTCAAATTTATAAAAATAAGAGCCATTCCCCTATTGATAAATGATGAAAGAATATAAACAGGCAGTTTTCAGAAGAAATCAAAGCTACCTATGGTTATAAGAAAAACTATTCTAAATCACTACTTATTAGAGAAAGGCAAATTAAAACAACTCTGAGGTACCACCTCACACCTATCAGAAATGACAAATGCTGGAGGTGATGAGGGAAAAGAGGTACATTAATAAATTATTGGTGGAGTAGTGAACTGGTCCAACTATTCTGGAGAACAATATGGAACTATGCCCAAGGAACTATCAAACTGTGCATACCCTCTGAACCAACATTAGCACTAAGTCTGTACCCCAAAGAGAGCAAAGAAAAAGGATCTGTAAGTACAAAAATACTTGTAGCAGCTCTTTTTGTGGTGGCAATGAACTGGAAATTGAGGGAACATTCATAAATTGGGAAATGGCTGAACAAATTGAGGCATATGATTGTTATGGAGTACGGTTGTGCTATAAAAAATGATGAGGGGGGTGGTTTCAGAAGAACATGGCAAGACGTATACTGAACTGATGCAGAGTGAAGTGAGAACTGGGAGATCACTGTGCACGGGGACAGCAATGTTGTAATGCTCAACTATGAAAGATCTGGCTACTCTGATCAACACAATGATCCAAGACTCCAAAGGAATCATGACGAAAAAATACTATCCACCTCCTGAGAGAGAAATGATGAACTCTGAGTGCAAGTTGAAGTATAATTTTCTCATTTTATTTTTTTTTGCTTTGATTTGCAATATGACTAACATGGAAATATGCCTTGCATGATTTCACATGTATAACTGATACCATATTTGTTTGCCTTCTCAATGCATGGAGTGAGGGGTGGAAGGGAGGGAAAGAATCTAGAACTTGAAATTTAAAAAGAAAATGCCATACACAAATAAACGGCTGGTTTGAAACATTTACATTAAAAAAAAATAAGAATCACAACCCAAAAAAAACCCACAAAGAATTATATATCAAGAAGAAATTTAGGTACCAGAACGGAAAACCTAGGGGTAAGTAATATTGTCATTGGAGTATACTACAAACCACCTGGACAGAAAGAAGAAATAGATGGTGAATTCAGGGAAAAGATCACAAAGCCTAGTATGGAGGTAACGGTGGTGGGAGTGGAGTCAATTACCTAGACATATACTTTCCCTTCCCCCCCTCCTCTCACTCTGCCAAAAGCAAAGCAACTAATATCTTCTTGGTTTAAACTAATAATTTATTTCATTCTTCAAAAAGTGAAGAAAGCAATATGCTATTTTGCTTTTGATTAACAAAGGAATTAAGACCAATAAAGAACCAGCTAGTGAAATATCAGTGAAGGGAAGCTTAGGAGAAAGTAACTACTGCATAGAATTTGTGATCAAATAGAGGAAAGGCGGCAATAATTTAATATGAACCCCAGATTTAAAGACAATAAACTTCGAAGGGTTCAACGTAAAGAGTAGTAGGATGTAAAAATATCTATAGACTAAATCTCAGAAGATAAAATTTAATAGGCATAAATGTAAAATCATGTCTTTAGGTTCAAAAGATTTCTCTCAGAAGGCATGGCTACACAGAACTTTATCTGAAAAAGACCTTGTGGTTCTGTTGAAACGAAAACGCAGCCAAAGTCAACAACTGTAGGGCAGTCAAAAAATGGTAATGCAACCTTGAGCTATAGAGAGATGTAGTCTACAAGAATGAAGAGGTGAGGGTCTAAGTGTATTCAGGCTTTATAGTACTGTGTTTAGTTCTGGGTGCCATATTTTAGGAAAAAAAACACTGACAAACCAGAGAGTCCAGAAGAGACTGACCAGGATGGTAAAGGATTTTGAGATCATGCCACCTCAGGTTTGGTTGAAATGCCTTGCAGCACATTGGAAAGAGCACTAGATTTGGAATCAGGGGGACCTGGAACCATATCCCAGGTTCTGCCGCTTACTATCTCTGTGAACTTGGGAAAGTCGGTCATCCTCTGGTCCTCAGCTGGACTGGGTGACCTTTACACCTCCTCCCAGCTCGGCTACTCAGTATTTCTGTGAATATTAAAACGTACAAATTGAATAGCAAGAATTTCAGTGTGTCCGCTGCACCTCCTAAGAGAAAGATTGTTTTAATACTAAGGAACTATACTATCTAGACAAAAACGTGCGTGCGTGTGCGTGTGCGTGTGCGTGTGTGTGTGCGTGCGTGTGTGTGTGTGTGTGTCTTCCTAGGGTAAAGAAGAATAATTCACTGTATGACCATACCTTGAAGTATCTATGATAATATTCAACAGATAACATCATAGATCTAAAGCTAAAAAGGACCACAGAAGCCATCTAGCCCAACTATTGTCATTTTACAGATATGGAAACTGAGGCCCAAGGAGGTGTGACCTGTCCAAAGTCACACAGGTAATAAGTGCTAGAGGCAGGATTTGAACCCACTTTCTTTGACTCCAGAGCCGATGTTCTTTCTCCTGTACTGAGCTGCCTTTGTTCCAATACTACGCTGCCTAAGTAAATTATTTAACCTGTGATTTTGATTCCTGTATAACTTTTTATAAATGAGCAGTACTATTTATCTTGTTGGATAGATGTCTCTTTTTTTTTCGGGGGTTTGGCGGGGGGTAAGAGGCAGTGGGTTCAGACTTGTGATTTCATCAGTGCAAGGTTCCCTCAGTATGGAAACACCTTCCACTGATCCAGACAGTAGAGTTTTGCCTGGGTCACTGAGGTTAAGTGAAGCAGTATGAATCAAAAGCAGGACTTGAGCTTGTGTCCCTTTGACCACAAAGCCAGCCCTCAGCAACTATGTCATGCTGCTTCTCAGCTCTTTAACTATACATTAATAAACTACAGAATAAAATGATTTTAAAACAGTTATGATTTCAGTTATAATGAATTGGTCCCTCCCTCCTCCCCTCTAGAATTTAATCAACCCAGGTCAGATTGAAAATCAAGTTTCTTCATTGTACACAACCACAGATATATTGCTTCTGTGATTCACTCACTTTGATAGACTTGGCTTTTCTCAGCAATACAAGGTTCAAAGACAACTCCAAAGGACTCAAGATAGAAAGAGCTATCTACATCCAGAGAAAGATCTATGGAGTATGAATGTGTATCGAAGCAAACTATTTGCTCTCTTTCTTTTTGGTTTTGTTTCTTCTTTCTCATGATTCATTCCATTGCTCATAATTCTTCTTTACAACTTGACTACTGTGTAAATAAGTTTAATGCGAAGGTATATGTAGAAGATATATTGGATTCCATGCCATCTTGGGGGGGAGGGGAGAGGAGAGGAAGGGGAAGAAAATTTGGAACTCAAAAACATGTGGAACTGAGTATTGTAAACTAAAAATAAAAAATCATAATTTAAAAAAAAAATCAAGTTTCTCGATTTGTAAAACTATGACTTAGACTGCATGGTGACCCTACCAAGGGTAATTAAGCAATAGTATTCATACCACTCCACCAAAGGTTTTAAGACAGTTAAACCAGTGATATGTACGTATGATTGAAACATACTGATCTTAACTTCCATCTATATGATCATAGTTTAGAGCTTGAACGGACATTGGAGGTTATCTAATCCAACCCCCTCAGTTTATAGATGAATATGCTGAGGCCCACACAGAATAAGTGACTTCCTCTAGGTCATATAGAGAATAAGCAGTGAAGGTATTGAATCTGGGTCCTCCCCACTCCTGAAGCTTGTCAAATATATTTCCAAGTGACAAGTGGCTAAAGAGAGAATCCAGAAGCATTGGTACTCCCATCAGGCCAGCAATTTCTAGTTCTAAATCATTTAATATGCATTTTCCCTAACTTTGTCAATAGTCCTCCTTTGCATCAGAATAACACTTGTCTTTGCCAGAACCTCTAACTTGGAAGTCCAACATTCACCTACATGGAACAGTTAGGTAGGCTATTACAGGGTCAATAAGCCTAAAAGTCTTAAGAGGATGGTATCTCTAGTGTTCTTAGCCTGTTTTCCTTAAAAAGAAAAAAAAACATAATGGACAAAACTATATTAAGGGTCTTAAAATAATAATAAACCTGTCTGATCAATAGAAAGACTTTTTGATTCACAATATGAATGCAATTAAACCTACAGTCAGTTCATCATGTTAAATATCAGAATTATTTTAGAATAAGAAATATTAATTATTTAGTTTATTATAACTATTAAAAACAACATGAAAAAAATTATATGTATGTTATTTATTATATACAATTTTACACACACACACACACACACACACACACACAATGGGGGTGAAGGGTACAGGGAATACTTTACCTTGCATGGTACCGAGAGTGCCAAGAAGTACAGACATTGGACTGAGAGGAAACAGTCTCAGGATGGCTCTCTGTGAATTTGGTGGCATGCCAAGAATGAGGCCTACAGCCTACATCATTCCTCCTAGAAAAGAAGAGGCAACAGATTGAAACAAAAAAACTAATGTGATTCAATTAAACTAATTCTAAAATAACATGCTCTGGACAAGTTCAAAAGCTCATAATAAATTTCTATAATTTACAAGTCACTCCAGCACTTAGAAAAATATGAGTGACAGGATACATACTCTTAAAATTTTAAATTTTTTCAACCTACAAATGTATTTCAGCAGGAACAAGACATTTAAGGCCTTGAGACCTGAGTTTAGCTCATTTTCTTCAATACTTACTGACAAAGTAAATAGTTGCATCTTCTTCAGGACAACTTTGCAGGTATCCTTAAGCCTTTCTTAGGGGCAGGAGCTGGGCTTGGTTATTTACATAACTTAGTTACATATTTTATATTTTAGTCTCCACTTCAGCCAGCTAGTTAGCCAGTTTTCATATAGGTTAGATAAAAGGATTTACGTTCTTTAATACCTACCAACAAGAATTTTTGAGGGAGATGCTATTAGCAAAAAATGCTTTAAAGAAGAGACCATGTTTTAATTACCTTTGTATTTCCTATAGTGCTTTCCACAGAAATGTATGGCTTTTAAATGAATGAATGAATGATGTGGTTACTTACGATAATCTAAATAGAAGGAGAAAGTTCTGAGAATGATAAAACAGCAAACAAAGCCTTGAGAATAAGACAGAGTGAAAAATGACCAAAACCATTTCCTGGCCTAGTCTGACTTTTATCCAACAGAACCATTTCATGTTTGGCTAAATTCTTTCAGACAGAATTCTCCAGGTGCAATGTAAAATATTCCATGTAGAAAGCTCCCGGTGATGCCCTGACTACATCTTACTTTTGTAAGATGAATTTACCCAATCAGGGACAGCTTCTGACCACAAGAACACACAATGTTTGACTTATTCCATTTTCATGTTCTTCAGCTGAGCATTATTCTAGAATTTTCTAAGGACCTTAGCAACTTAATGAATAGACTAAAGGAACTTCGCTCTGGAAAGTGATTGTATTTTTGCACACCTACCTGCAGACAAATCATTCCTGTGGAAGCCCTGCCTGGCCCAATGAAAGGCAAAGATCTCAACTTCATCTTAGCAGATAAGTTGTGGAGAACAAATTATCCTTTTAATTTCTGAAGCATGTCAAGCAAGGTATGACACAAATAGAAAAGGAGATTAAAGAACAAGCATAATGTGGACGACTAAGTGAATTAGAACATCTGGATGATGGGAAGGAATAGGTGAAGGTACATAAAGGTGAAATATTTTTCATAACTATTTTCGATGGATCAGAGTAAATGAACAAATCCATCAACACTATGGATGTAACACAGAAATAAAAGATACTGTACCTCATAGAGCTTCTCAAAATCTTCATAAGAAAGTTTCTGGCCACATCAATGTCACTTTCAGATGGCATTTTCTCTGCTATAATATCCACCACCTCTTTCATCTTCCTAAAGCAGTCAACCAATGAGGGAAATAAACTAAAACTGAGTTGGAATTTGAGGGAAAAATGACTTAAAAAAAAAAAAAACCTCTTTTGGTTGATGAGGCTTTATCAATAGTAAAGCTGAAGTGAAAGGGACATAGATGCTGCATGTTACCAGACAGGAATGGTGCCGTTTCAATAACTATGCTCAGTGGTCTCCCTTCTCAGAGTCCTCCTGTGCCCTGAAGAAGTAGCCCCCCAAACCATCTCCTACATGAAGCTTTTCCTGATTCCTGCCCTACTCCCTGACTCTTAGCAAACTACCTTATATAGAACGACTTTGTATTTAGTCATTTAATATGTAACATTAAATAATATTACATATTAATTAATTAGTAATTATAATCAATAATTATAAATTATATAGTAAAAGTAATTATTTATATTAATACAAATTAATAATTTAATAACATATTACGTATGATCTACATAATATGCATATATAATATATAATAGCACAGTCTAAGCACTTTACAATTATTATCCTTACAACAACCCTGAGAGATAGATGCTATTATGATGTCCATTTTAAAGACGAGGAAACGGAAACAAACAAAGGCTAAGTGACTTGGTCAATGTCACACAACTAACTAAAGTGTCTGAGGCCAGATTTAAAGCACTGACTCCAGGCCTGGGGGCGCGCGCGTGTGCGTGTGCGTGTGCGTGTGCGTGTGCGTGTGTGTGTGTGTGTGTGAGAATATTTGTGATTTCCCTCATTAAAATGCATGCTAATTCTAAGTAGGGCTATTTCATTCTTTGTTCTTGTATCCCCTGAGGCTAGACTAGCAACCTGCAGGTTGCAGGTATTTAATAAATAAATGTGGATTAGCACTGATTGATCTAACTACTCCCCTCCCCAACAAGGGATCAATAATAAACCTAGCAGAATGTAAGTTGAGTGTTACTGAGATGGTCTCCAAAAGAACAGTGAAAGGGTTAGGCCTTTCAAATGAAGCAACAAATTCACAGAGATGACTTAATGTCACTGAATTCGTACATTCCCAGAAATAAGCATTAGAAGATGGATTTGAACCGTGTTGTTTGACATCATAGTCAGTATTCTTCCCTCTCTTGCATTTATTTAGTGCTTTCATATGATTTATTTCATTTGATCGTAGGAAAAACCCTGTGAGGTAGGAAGGAGAGTATTATCAGCCCTGTTATTTGTAGAGGAAACTGAGTCTCAATTACCTAGTAATTGAAAAGGCTTGGATTAGAACTCAGAACTCCTGATGCTTAAAGGATCACATGCTTAAAAATGGATGAGACCATTGAATCCAAAACAGATGAACAAATATTAGAGGACAGAGAAATTATGCCTTCCAGGGATTCTCATTAGTAATAAATATCTGAGCCAGGATTTGAACCCAGGGCTTGCTCACTTCAAGTTCAATCACTTATCCCTCACTTTCTCTGATGCTAGCTATTGATAATCCGCTCATCACACTGGATGACCTAAGTTAGCTCCGCTATCTTCTTAACGTCCTTTGTTCTCATCCCAGGTGGAAACTCACACTAACATTTAGCACCTCTCCATCTCTGATATGTTCAATTTCTCCTTCTCCATTGTCTCCCTCCCTTCACCCAGGCATAGGTACCTCTTACCCGTAAAATAAACAAAAAGCTTTCATGTGGCCCTACTCAGCCACCGTTTTCTCTTTTCTGTTGCTAATTCTCAAAAATGTGCCCTAAAAATCTATCCCACATCTATTTTTAGAAATGACTGTGATGTCATGTATCTAAAATAAAAGACCTCATTTAAAACATTAAAAGGTGTATTTTTTGGTTATTGTTTTTAACGAAAACCTTTCTCTTTGTGCTAACTCAGATTCACTATGTACATGCCACCCTATGAACATCACAAATCTAGGGAACCTTAAAAAAAAACCCACAATGCCCAAAAGTACAAAAATCAAGATTGATACTGACCCTAGAACCGAGAAGTCATTTTGTACTTCTGCATCCACCTCAAAACCCATGATCCCTATTAATAAACTTCACAACAGATGTATTTACTGAAATATGATCTTCCCTATAGAAATCACACACATTTATGTTTCTCCATTCCTTAGTAACATTTTATGCTGCGTCAAAACCTGTCACCCATCTGGCTTGATAGAAAAACAACTGTCTCTCTTGGAAGTATTGAACTAGGCTACCCTTTTTTTTTTTTAGTGACAAACAGACTTCTAAAATGAAGGTAGAAGTGGCAAACCTATTTTTTTTAATTTTTTAAAAAGAATTTTTGGATGGGGGAAGGGGATGAATGCAGTCTTCCAATATGTGACGACTTGTCATGTGGGAGCCAGATCATAGGATCATATAGGGAGCTTGAAGGTGCTCTGATCCCACCCCTTCCTTCCACAGAAGAAGTCCAGGTCCAGATGACATAGGTAGGAAGCAGCAGAGACAGGACTTGAATCAAGGTCCTCTGACTCTAAAGCTAATGGTTTTTCCATTAACCTCTTTTGCTTGGTCCCAGAATAGAAAAAGTTTGAGGGAGACAGATTTCAGCTCAATATGTGAAAAATCTTTTTAACAACCAGAGCCCTCTAAGAGTGTAATATGCTGTTGTAAGGGTGAAGGGCATCTTGACAGAATTCATGTCTTGGTTGGACTAAATTACCTCTGTGGTTCCTTCCTACTTTTATGTGCCTCTATCAACCCTCAACCTTATCAAAACAAACAAAAAACCTTGGGGGTTGAGTCTTAGATTTTGTAAGCAAAGGTAAAGTTCTGGGTGTTTAAAAACAGATAAAGTGCATCTCTCCCTCCACGATAAATCCAAAGAAAAGTCATGTGAGATGCACCGATTTTGAGAATTTAAGTCTTGGCCTTTCAAAGAGAAAATAACAACTGTGAGATAATTACTAAAAATGGCCTCTATCATGTTCTAAAGAAGATTCAGAGAACACAAGATCTCTTCTGAACACAACTTGCCTTTGTGATGCTTTATGAAAAATGAAACCATATTATCACTGGAAAGCAAGTTTCAGGGTTAGTCTAAATTCTGGAAAACATAAAAATGTCTGTTGAACATAGGCATTAAAACAAGCCAGGTACATGTCAGAATTAGACTTCTCTCTGCTATTCACATAATTCTGGAAGTTCTGAACATAAATGACATACAGCTTACCTAGGCATGACAAAATTTAAGAAGTTGGTATTAGTATAAAAGTTTCCCATCATGTACAAGGACAGGCACACTATTGTCTTTGTTAGGACCTTAGTCAAAAGCCTTAATGATGAAATTTTAGCTATCCATTTGACCACTGGTCTTTAAATTTTAAGTTTGGGCAACAGAGCATTTGGCATGGTACAGAGAGAAGATCAATGAATCAGAGAATCAGAGGTCCCATGGAAGGCACTTCAGAGGCCATCTGCTTTAAACAATGCCTGACCCACAATCCTTTTTTCAAAGTCACTGGCAAGAAGTCATCTAGGCTCTGCCCGAAGCTCTCCAGTGAAGAGGAAACTGTTATATCCCAAAGCAGCTCATTCCAGTCTCAGATAGCTCGAAACTACAAGGCAAAAGTTCCTAACATGAAACCAAAATCTGCCCATCACAACTTCTAGTTTTGTCTTCTGAGGCCATGATTCTATTTGTTTATAGCTTCTCTAGCCAGATGAAGCCTCAGAAACCATCTAGCCTAACTCCTTCATTTTACAGGCAAGGAATCTGATGCCTAGGGAGTTTAAATGACTCACCTAAAATTAGACATCAGTTAGTCCCAGAGGAGGGTCCTGAATCCGAGTCCTTTGAATCCATATCTAGTGTTTTTTCCCAGGCTGCCACCAATGTCTAATTTCTCTTACGCATGACTGCTCGCCAATCTGAAAGCAGTTATTTCTTCCTCAAAAGTTTTTTCTTCTCAAGGCTAAACACTCCCAGTTGCTTCAAACGCTACTTTTATGACACGTCCTGTTCTAGACACGCTCTGACTTTGTCTATATTCTTTCTAAAATGAAATGCCCAGAACTTAACACAGCCTGCTGCTCAAACTTGTAACTAGACCAAGACAGAACAAGTCCAACGACCATTTCCCTTTTTTCTGGACAACATACTCCCTTTACTACAACCTGGGTCAACATTTCCCTCTCTTTTCCTCCCCCCAGATGCTGTGTGACATTGGAGATTCAAACTGAATTCTTCTTTGGCCAAAATGTTAAGATCTTTTTTCACATAACCGACATGACTCTTCCATCTCACATGCGTGAAGTTGATTCTTTGAACCTAAGTATAAGATTTTCCACGTGTCCTTGTTGAGTTTCTCCTTATTTGATTTGGACCATTTTTTTTTTCCAGCTTGTCAGTGTCTTTTTTGGACTCTGTTATGTACATTCACGTCTCCTGGAAAGCGTGACTTCCTTGCTTCTTCTTAGTCACTGATAAAAATATTAAACAGTACAGGGTCAAGGGCAGATCTCTGGGGCTCTACCTTAAAGACTACCCCCCAAACTAACTTCAACTCACGAATGAGGACTCTTTCATTCACCAGTTCCAATTTTAGCTAATTATGCTATCAGCTAGCCCTCCTATCTTCCTCTTATCCACAAGAACAACATGAGAGAATCTATCAAACTCTGCCACAATCTAAGTTTGTGATGCCTACAGCCCTCTTCTAATTGACAAAATTAATTACCCTATCAGAAAAAAAGGAAATAAATAAGGTTAGTGCAGCATGACCTGTTCTCGAAGAAACCAGATGAGGAGTAAATGTCAAAATCAGGATTTCATAGGATCCCAGAGGTGGAGCCAGAAGGGACCTTAAGGATTTTATGGTGGGCATTACTTCCCTCTCCAAATGCTTTCAATGTTGTTATCATTCAGTTGTCATTTAGCTGTGTCTGACTCTTTGAGACCCCATTTGGTGTTTTGTTTTGTTTTGTTTTTTTGACAAAGATACTAGAGTGGTTTGCCATTTCCTTCTCCGTTGCATTTTACAAATGAGGAAACTGAGGCAAACAGGGTTAAGTGACTTGCCCATGGTCACTGAGCTATTAAGTGTCTGAGGCCAGATTTGAACTCACCAACATAAGTCTCCCTAATTCTGGGCCCAGTACTCTATCTGTTCTCCCAGAAACCTGTAACTAACTTTATATTACAAAAACTATGAACCCCATATATTCAGAAATAGTGATGTGAGAATGGAATAATGAATAAGATAATGACTGTCAAATGAAAATCTGTCTTTCCCACAAAAAATTAGTTCACAAACAGAAAAGCTCAAGTTTTAATGCAATATATTATTCTGGTCTGGCCAGTTTTACTAAGGGTTCTGCTTCCCAGCTGTGTGAATTCAACCAAATCATTTCAGTTATCTGGACTTCAGTTTAATGAGGGGAATAGACCATTAAAAATTCAGTCCCTAAGTTCCATTGATTACATGCCTGTAGTAAGAAATCAAAAATGGTTAAATAAGTAAAAAGGATGGCCACCATATGACAAATTTTGGCAACTACAATCCAAGGATTTTAAAAAAGTCAATTAACCCAATGAATCTCTCATGACCTATATAGGGAAAATATTTGTGGTTACAGAGTACCTCTTGCCCATCTGGCAAATCTAAATATATAAATTCAACAAGATAGCCATGCTTAACTTTCATTTCAACCTAATGTTAGATGATCTATTACTATAATCATTAAAAAGACAACCTAACAAAGTTGTCTGCCTTCTCAAATGCTTATAAGGTTCAGCAGATAGGTTAAGAAAGCAGGCTGAAGATAATGGAAAAGAAAGAAAAAAACCTAATATCTAAAAACGAAAAAAAAGATTTTCAGTTCAAGTAGCATTGGGGTTAGCCAGTTTTTTTTTTTAAGGCATCTTAAAATGTCAATTTTCAAATGTCCAATTACATTTCACCCAGGAGGAGCCTTAGCCCTTTCTTCTAATTCTCCTTTGTTTTAATAAGGTCACCTAGGTGAGAAGCTTTTAAACCCAGTTGCATCAGGTCTTGGAAAATGATGATGAGCTGTGAAAAATATACCCAGTATGAAACAAATTTTAAAAGGTTCTGGTCCTGCCAGAAGGGATCAAGACTTAAAAGAGATGAAAAGGGATCCTTTGACTTTTCTTACCTGAAAATCAAATCTCTCCAAATACTATTGCTCAAGGTATAGGCATAAAGATTTCTGTGGTCTATTCAAAAGATGGTAAGAACTTAAGACTCAGTGAAAAGAATCTAAAGGTATAGAAGAAAAATTCCCAATAATTTTTATTATTCTGCTTGCAGAGTGTTCTAGAAGGTTTAGAACAAAATGCAAACTATTTTCCTAATGGAAAAAAGGAATACATTGACTAAAAATTGTTTAATGGCATGGAAGCAAATTTGGGATTAGACTTAAAATTTATTTGTATATATGATAATTCTGCTATCTTGAGACATAAAACTTCTTGTGAATTTTGTTTATGAATAGGAATATGAGTTCAGCATATTCTGTCATTAAAAAAAACCTCCTAATAGTAAGAATACTATTATATTTGAGCATGGTTTGGGGTTTTGGTTTTTTTTTTGGTTCTCCTGCCTTTTTCTATAGTGAATATGTTAGTGAAATTAAAATTATTATAGTAAAGGCAGCAAATGAGATGATTAATTCACAAACTGGAAAATCAATTTCTGCTTTAACAAAGAAGATGCCAATTATTACTGGTAGGGTCTTCTAAGGCACTCTACTGACCACTGGAGTCACAAGGTCATTGTAACTTTATAGTTACAAAGCATTTTATATAGATTGCATTTTAGTTCTCTTGACAAATCAGTGTTGAAAGTAATGTATCCTTATTATCCTTATTTTATTAAATAAGAAAACAAGAGTTATTTTTTAAAAAATCAGGTTCTAAATGGCAGAATTGGGGGCTTAAATTTAGGAATTTTAATTTTTAAACTTTTTCCATTATACTTCTAATGAGCAAGTTTATTAATTCTGCTTGGTTTACATTTCTAGTATCAGCTTCAGATAACTATTTGCACTCTAGTTGAACATTTTCACCATATCATTAGACTACATCATTCCCCAAAGGCAGGTAGGTACCTTGTTTTATTTGATCTTTGTACTTCCCTAGGAACCTAAGACAATATTCTTCATATTACAGGGATTTAATAAACATTACTTGAATGAGTGTCAGTAAGCAACGTGTTTTAATATGTTGGATGTAAATACATTAATTTGTAAAAATGCTTAATCAAACCTTGTTAAAATCACAGTGCAAATTACTACTCTCTCTAATCAAGCATAACTAAAGCCAAAAATGGCTCCCCTGGGGATGGCTAAGTGGTGTAGTGAGTAGAGCACAGGCCCTGGAGTCAGGAGGACCTGAGTCCAAATCCGACCTCAGACACCTGACACACTTACTAGCTGTGTGACCTTGGGCAAGTCACTTAACCCCAACTGCCTGGCCTTCCCCCCTTCCAAAAAAAAAAACACCAAAAAAACAAAATAAGGCTTCCCTTTCCAAAAGGATTACAAATGGAACCTGTCTCAGGCTTGAATATGGTTCTTTCCTGCTTTGAACCTGATTCGGTTGGATTTAATTTCACAAATGATTTTTCTGTATATTGGATTTTTTGTTTGTTTGAATTACATCAATCAGATAGTGTGGTATAATGCAAAGAAAACACCAGGTAACCTGATTTTAGACCTGGTAGTACAATTAGCTAGTTGTGTCATCTTGGGCAAACTGCTTGAGATTTGGGGGACTCAATTTCTTTATCTGTAAAATGAGCAGGGTGGATCAGATGATGTCTAACATATCTTCCAGATCTGAGTCTATGTTTCTATCTCAGGTATCTGATGATTCTAACACAACTATCTAATCTGACCTGGTCCCTCAGGGGATTCACAGTATTTATTTTTTATTAACTCTTTCAAATGGTTGTCCTACTGGTTGCCCCAAACTTTTTTCTTTGCTTATCAAGTCCCCAACTATAAATCCCTCACTCTCAAGATGACCTTCTCTCAATTTTTAAAAAAACCAAGACCATCAGACATGAGCTCTAAATCCTGCCTTCTTCTCTAACCTTTTCTCCATCTAATTTACTCATCCTTTTTTCTTTCCTTCCTTCTGCACGAGAAACTTGCTCAATCACTCCTTAATTCATTTTTGATCTCTACCTCTACCAATTCCTTCCCCTTTGCCTATAACTATCTCATCTCATCTCCCCTATATTAAAAAAAAAATCTTCTCTTTACCCAACATAACTCTCTATTCTTCTGTCCTCTGTCTGAACTCCTCTCCTCCTTTTCCTCACCATCCACACTCATAATTTTAGCCCCTGTCCAAATAATCTTCCATTTCGACTCTCCTGGTTCTCTTCTAGATCACCTCATTGCCAAATCTAGCGATGTTTTTCATTCTTTTGACCTCCCTGAAATATTTAATGTTATTGACCACCCCTTTCTTCTTGGTATTTTCTCCTCTACTGGCTTTATTTCCATAGCACAGAACTCTCAGTTTCCATACTTTTCTAACAGTTCTTCCATAGCCTTCACTAACTTCTTATCTCATCACCTCATGCCTGGACAATAGCCTGCTGATGGGTCAACCTATTTCAGGTTTCTCAAAGTGATTTTCCTAAACAGGTCTGACCATGTCTTCCCGCCCCCCAGCCCAACTCCACTCAAACAACTTCAATGGCTCTCTATAACCTCCAGCACAGCATTCATACTGGCACTGTTGGACATTCAAAGCCCTTCATAACCTAGCCTCCCTTCTACCTTCTCCAGTCTTTCCTTACACCTTTATTACCTACTATATATTCTTCAATCTAATGACACTAGTCTCCTAGCTGTTCCTCAAACAAGACATTCCATCTCTCAGTTCCAGGTTTACTCTCTGGCTATTCCCACTGCCTTGAATGTTCTCCCTCCTTAATTCTACCCTCTGACTTCCCTGGCTTCCTTTAAAAAAAAAATCCCATTTTTACAGGGAGCCTTTTTCCCAATCCCTCTTAATTCTAGTGCCTTTCTTCTTTTAATTATCTATCTTCTATCTGTACATTTGCATGTTGTCACTATCATTGGACAGCAAATTCCTTGAGGACAGGTATTGTCTTTTGCCTCTTTTACTATCTCCAGCACTTAACACAGTTCCTGGCACACAGTAGGTACTCAATAAATGCTTACTTATTATCTTACTGCTGCTCTTTCAATGCAGATATCCCCATCAAGACTCTGTTCTTGGCCCTCTTCTCTTCCTACAAGCACTCTGTTGGAGATATTATCGATTCTCACAGCTTCTAGGCAGAGAACTTACAATCTGTATCTCCAGCAGCAGCATCTCTCCCTGAGCTCCAGTCCTACAACCCCAACAGCCTACTCTATATCTGTACCTTGAATAGATTTCACTCCACTATCCTAATCTCCACCTTTGGTACTAATCCCTTCCTTTAAAGGCACCAACTTAGGGGCCACCTCTTCCATGAAATCTCTGTTCCGCTGAATTGTAAAGGATCTCATCATAATATACATGTTCTTATTTCACTTCAAAGACCCACCATCTCCTAAAGGGCAGATACAGAATATCTTCATATCCCTAGAACCTGGCACAATGCATTGCACATACTAGATGATTAATGTTTGTTGAAATTAGTTGAATCAGCATCTAAAAGGAATTTAGTCTTACTCCCACCATTCTCTAGCAGAAATAGTAATAACTAAAACTAGATAAACAAAATAAAAAAGAGAAGAATATGATACTAATCAACATTTGAACAATCCAGTGTTATCAGTAACGCAATAACAATGTAGATGGTAACTGTCAAAATGCCTGTGTGGTTCTGTATCGCAAAGTACAAGAGACTCTCCACATAGAAGGCAGAAGAAGGAAACCAGTTATTCAGACACCAGAGAACCAGATCCCATAAGCCATTTCTCCAATCTATCACAGCAGCAAAGCATTCGATACATAGTAGCACAACACGGAGCCTCCCCATCCCAAAACCTCTCCGACCCCCTATTGGAGTCTTCCCAAAAACAAACTCACAGTACAGCCTGTTCAGTTGCAACTGTCACGAGGGCGGCCATCAGCTGCCGTAACTGTGCGCTGGCTCTCTCTCTCTCTCTCTCTCTCTCTCTCTCTCTCTCTCTCTCTCTATTTCCTGTGACATAACTTCCTTTTCCTGTCAGGAAGCTCCTCCTACCACACATGACTTCGGCTTCCTGTGACATAAGCAGGTCACATGGCCTATTAATGAGTGGGAAAGATCTTCAAATCTGAATTGCTACTACATCCAGTTATACTTATGAGAAGGAAAGGTCGGAGAAAGGAGCAACCACTACAATTTTCAACTCAGGAACTCTGTGTCTAAGTTCCATAAAAGCTAACCACCAGAATACGATGCTCCCCTCTCCAAAATCCCCTCTGCCTTGTAGATATTAGCTACCAAGAATAACTGCAACTCCTTCTATATTTTAAATCCCAGAATGACTTCAGGGTAAGGTAGGGGAATGTCCTTCTCAACCCCCAAGTCAAGCCTCCAGCCCTAGCTTAGAAGTCCTTTAATCCAATCTCCTCATTTTAAAGAGGATGAAACAAAGACCAGAGTTTCAAATGACTTTCTCATAACCACTGCAGAAAATACACAGATGCAGTAAGTAACTGAGCTAGAATTTTGAACCCAGATCTTCTGACTCCAGATCTAGCCTCTTTCCACCCCTCGCTGGTGCCTAATGACAATTCTCAATTTTCAATTCAAAAGTTAATTTTGGAACATCAATTTGTTATCCACAGATAGTTGGGTGAAATTCTTGGCATGCTTCGCCTGAAGACCAGTTTTAAGAAAGGAATAGCATTATAGCATGGTCCCTTCCAGCTGTAAATATAGGATCAGTACTTTGCAATGGATTGAAAGACATCACCTGATATACTGTCAGCTCTGGAAAAACCAATGAGACTTCTTCTGGCTTTACTAAAGACTGCACAATAAATTAGTATCATGTGGTAGTATTGGTTGAAAAAGATTTCCTCAGGGTAGACAATGCAATGTTGTGGATGGTGACATCACTTGTGATCAAATCTACATTCCTAATGGGATATCAGTAAGCTAGTTCCTGTCTTTATACATGTGGGAAATCAAGGAAAGAGAGGAAATTCCCAAATGACTGAAATAGCCGAAACTGATATAGCACATCAAAGCCGTATTCTAAACAAATACCAGTGCCAAGAAGAATACAGATGAAGATTAAAGCATCAGAGAGTGCTTTTCTCTAGGAGACGTTTCATTTTGAGTTATCTTTCTCTTGAAAAAAGCATGCATGAGAAACTATTTTCTTACACTCCCTGATGTTTGCTGTAAGGGCCTTAAACAGAAGTGACTAAGATTAATACAGTAACTCATTCAATAACCATTCATGCAATGAACACTTATTTAGTGTCTAGGACCTAAGAATAAATCCAAATCTTGAGTTTGCTATAGATATTGATTTTTCTATTAATTTTTTAGGATTTTCATATGCCAAAAATGCCCTAACTCCTGAAGGAAAAAAGAGCAAAAAAGATAGCATTTGCAATGTTCAGAGGAGCGGGGGTATCTGCGTTTAGCATCATACCTTATCTAATTTTCCAACCAGTCCTTTCATCCCATTCAGTATTCAATGGTGACACCAACAAAACTTATTTCCAGGTATTCAGTATTAAGTTTCACATTTGCAACAGGACAGACTTTTGGCTCAAAACCTTGGTGCTGCTCAAATGAGCAATTGTTAATACTATTACAGTAGTCATAGAGCCCACTCTGTAACTCAACTACAAGATAATCTATGCTTTATACATAAATATTAAAACCAAGAAGAAATTCTCTGAAACGAAATTATCTCTACCATACTGATATTACAAACACTTGATTACTTCTTTGATTCAAATGATGTTGCATTAATAACACACAATAATACACTAGTAACTTACAGGTTAAAAAAGGCAAATTTTGAAGAACAAATAATCTCATTTAATTATTCATGCCAGACTGCCAAAATTAATAATTCCTTAATAACAAAATAGTTCAGTTCTATTATTTCCTAAAAACAGAAACTAACAGTTAACATAAGAATCCTCAGAACTAGAAGATATCACTGGAGAAAGAGAAGTTTTCTGACTATAAAAGGAGAGACTAGAAGTCATTTTAAATTTGGCGAATCAAGGAGGTGGGTGGGGAGTAGGGAGGGGCTTTGGAACTACTGCTCTGATTTCAAAGTCATGAAGTCAGTTTTAAGAAGCTTATAAAAAGTAGTAAAATTTGAAGAAAAAAAAAGTCCATAAACTTTTTGGTCACTGCTGTTCTAGATTATTTTAATCATGACAAAATTTTATAGCTATGCTAATTAGGGAAAATGTTTATGGAACAGCTGGAGAATGAGCAAACAATGTTATATTTACTAGCTTTCAAAGAATATTTTTCATTTTCATGACATCTTAAAGGTATATACATTTTGTTATAATCTTACCACAGTTTACAAGGAAAGGTAATGAATAAATCCATGCAAATCTTTTAATAAAGTGTTTTTGATTTACTTTTGACCTGAGCTCATAAATGACAAAAAGGTAATCATTTATACATGTGTGCATTATCCAGTTTTTACAGGTCTTTTTACACTCAAAGTGAGTAGAAATTCATGCTACAAGTAGCAAACATCTCCACTATTATTTTATTTTTTAAAAAAAATTATCTATAATTCACTGGCAAGAATGAAAGCTATTCCCTAATTTGCAAGGCTGATTTAAAAATAGCAGACAGCATTCATAAATGAAGGTTTTGTTTTCACGGGTTAAATTAAATGAATTAGGACTTTATGAAAGGAAAATCAGGACAGTCACTCATCAGAAGTACATACAAGTGCATACAAGGAGGATCTGGGATTTTGTGAATTTGGGAATTCTTTCCACCACGGCCAAATGCAGCTTATCTACAATTTAAACAAGTCCCAAAGAGTTGTTTAAGGCCCATCTAGGTTGAATGGCTTGAACTGAGATAGAATGATCTAACTGGTCAGAGGGGGAAATTGAATCCAAGTCTTCCAGACCACCTCCTGTTAAAAAAAAAACAAAACTCACAGAACACATAATACCCTCTCCCAAAAATTCCATTTTGGTAGTAGTTTTAGACAAACTGCAGGGACTTTTCCTCCCACACCACTTATTTTAAACAAGATACATACAGAACAACATGATACTAAATAACATTCCCAGTTTGCACCCTATCTTCTCTCTGGATACCTTGATAAAAAACAAAACAAAACCCAACGGACTAACATTAACTATTGCTATTCAACATTTCAATAATTAGTTTTTTGAAGTTAGAAGAGCTGAATTTTTAAAAACTGAACACCGATACTTTCCATGAGACTTAATCATTCTGGGACTCAGTTTCCTAATCTGTAAAATTACATGGTTGACATGGATGATCTGGAAGGTATCCCTTTGAGGGCAAAATCTTTTGATCCTATGTATCTTCTTACTTTCTACTAGTTAGGTCATTTGATATTATTCAACATCAGAAAAGGGAAGAAGGCATTTTCAACTTTGCCATCAGTGCACTTTTTGGGAATACCAGTGTGCTGTAAGAAATGATAAGCTGGCTGATTATAGAAAAACATGGAAAAACTTGCATGAAAAAAATGAAATTAGCAGAACCTAGAGAATACTGTATACAGTAACAGCAATATTGTTTGAAGAACGATCAAGTTGTTCTGAGTATTATGAATACTCAAATCAACTACAAAGGACCTAGGAAGGAAGATGCTATCCACCTCCAGAGAAAGAATTGATAAATTAGGAGTATATATAGTATGGTTTTACATATATTAATAAATCTGTGTCAAATGGTGGTCTTCTTTAGTGTTCAGTGGGGATGCAGAGAAGCAGACAGTTTGGAACTTAAAAGGTAACGAAAAAAAAAAAGCAACAGCCACTTAAGGTCCCAATTCCAACACTGATCAGCATGAAAGCTTTAATCACCTCTGTTTTTCTGACCTGGCTGGTTCACCCCTGTTTAAGCCGCCTGGTGGCTTACACTCAACAAAATGGTGCCAAATTTAGTGTGGATTCCTGATTGGCTTTATCTCTACTATAGCTCAGAACTCCCAAAATCAAGCAATCCACTCCTCAGTCTCCCCAATGGCAGTATATACAGGTGTCTGTCACCAGGCCTGGCAAGGTATCTTCTTGGATGATGTAATCTCTTATTTTACAAAGCTCTGAGAACTTTCATCTTATGAAATCTACCCCAAATTCTTAGCATGGGAAATATAAAATATAAAATTAAATACACTAAGTTTTACTTCTTCCAGAGAAATCTTTTCCTATGTAACTAAGTAACATGTTTTGTTCTCACAGGGACAACCTGAAAAGAGTATTTTACATTAAATTCTGGGAGGGCAGGAGCACCTCCTTTTTTTACGCTCTGTGCAGCACCTTATCCGTTATGAGTGTTCCAATCCCAGGAACCAAAGTATTGGATTGTTACAATAAAGAAGCAAAATGTCCCAGAGCCACGTGCTCCAAAGGGAATAAAGCTCCAACATCCCTCTGTGGGGCTTAAAAGAGGTAGCCTAGCAGATGGCAATACTAAGCTGCTGAGAGCTCCGGCCAATAAAACAGCATAGAGGTAGTAAGTACTGTCTGCAGTCGCTTCTCTCAGTCTGAATGGGGGAAGGGAGTTGTGTTCCTAACATTCTGTAAATAAGGGGTATAAGCTTTTGAAGAGCTTAACCCCCTTCCCAGGCTATCTGAAAAGCCACATTATAAGCCCAAGGAAAAGCAGATGCATTTTTCTAGCTGCTATTTAGATCCACCAAACACAATCTTGTAAAAAAAAAAAAAAAAAAGAGTCAGTCCTAGTCCACTGCCAAGGGAAACAAACATTATTACCTTTTGCTTCTGGAAGGCTCAAAGTCCATTTTGGTTCTCCCACTGAATCCTAGGCTGTTAGCATCTCGCATCTTCCACTGGCTGGACAAAGTGTGCACACAGTATCTGGGGCCACCAGATAAGAGACTCAAGATAACAGTCTCCCTTAATGTGTGCTTACCCTGGTGCTCTATTCCCAGTTGGCAAATACTGCAAAAGCAGCTAGTCAATGTGTTGTGACTCTAGGCATAAGTTTTCAGAAAGCCTGTTCTCAAAAGTTTCACATGAACCTTCAAAAAGTAGGAGTATAATTTTTACCCTTCTAATTGAATTGTAAACCTAGAAATTAATCGTGATTTATCTGTATCCCTAAAATTTGTGCTTGAGGGTTTAGTTTTCTTAATTAGAATTTTAGCTTCATATCAGATTACGGTTTTGTGGCAATATTTTCAAGTCCTCACGAAACCTTTTAAGCTCTCCAATATAATTCCCATTATGCAACATGCCCTAAATGCACTAAATTTTCCTATGGAAAACTCTTCAAATTAATAGTAAAAACAAGGGAATCCTTTAAAAAAAACCCACAGTGATCATTTTTGGAAAACATTTTTTTCAAAAGGGAATTTTCATAAAAATAATGTTAGTTGTAATCAGAAAGTAAGTTACATTTAACAACCTGTTTGTGAGATGGGAAGTGAAGCACATTTATGATATGAGAAAGGAAAAAAAATCTTAGCAAGGCAGTTTCATTAAGAACATTGCATTTAAAGTTAACATTTCATAATCTCACCTTTTCTCGGATTATTAAAAGTGATATAGAACAAAGCAACATTTATCCAGTTACTTTTTAAATACATGCTAAGCTAAATAAAACTCTAAATAGAAGCAAAACGTTTGATTTCTCTTGGGGAAAAAAAGGTAAAGTCTAATAAAAGAAAATCATGTCATGAATGCAGGCTGTCCCTCTTAAACTTTTGTATCTATTATATTTTAGGAATAAACTAGGGAGACACAGTAACATTAAAAAAAGGTGTCACTGAAAGTAATTCTGCATGCAATATTCTATGATAGTTCGTAACATTAGAAAAGTTACAAATTCACACTTCTCCTTTCTTCTGAATACTCTACCAGAAGACTACCCCCAAATCCAAAAGATTCTTCACACACACACACACACACACACACACACACACACACACACACACCCCTCTACCAGAACAAATATATCATTTCTGCCATACTAACAGCTTTCTAGGAAGGGGGAGAGGGAAATAAAACCTCATGCCGAATTAGTCATTCTCTCACTTTTTCCAACATCAGTGCATTTGATTACAGATCTGTCATGGCTTCCAGGAACATCTGTGTTAATCAATGTTGTTGCCTTTGGAACTACCTTGTCAATGGACTGTTCCAAATACCTAGTACATGAGGGGTGCAAAGAAATACTAGTTTTGTGTTGAATAATGGAAACATGCATTTTAAAATAACTAGCATACAATAGCTAATGCATGTTAAAAACACATTTCATACGAAATAATGAACAGTGTTCATAAAATAAAACTAAGCAGTCTTTCCAAATATTTATACTAGCAAGTTTTACCACCTAATACGGCTAATCCCCCATGATGTTCTTTATAAAGGATCCTCCCCCTTCTGTGTTAATCTCTGCCAGAGTGTAAATTTAGTGGGTTTAATTAGATTGAAAAAAGGGGGTCCCCTGGCTACACTGAACTGAAAAAGTAATAAATAATAGTTGCCAGCGGCATCAATAATCTTACCTATGAAATCCCTCAAGGAGAAAAACACTTATTCAGTACATTCGAGAGAGGCTACAATCAGCAGGGTAATTGAAATTTCTACTACTTAGGCATCTCCCTTTTAAGCCAAACTGATCTACAAAAAAGAGGGGAAATTATCTATTTCATGAAAGGATTCAGCTTTATTCAAAATAAAAAACTATAGTGCATCTAAAATAGGCATTGATACACAGTCAGCTTTTGGGAACATTAGCATGTAAATGGAGGCACACTACTTACTATAAGGGAGAAGAAAAGCAGATAGCAATTTTTAGGTACTACAGGAGAAAATTAAAGAAAAAGACTTAGACATTCTAGGTTCCCAAATAAACAACTGTCTCTATTTAACACCTCAACAACTCCCAACACATACCTATTTATATTCTTGCTATGGATCTAGGGAACACTTCTCTTTTTATGATTCAACAAAGAGCAAGAGCTGGTGTGGATGGCCAGTATACCTAGCACAAGAATATGTATCACTTGACAAAGATTTGACCTAGTTTCTATCCTCAAAATATATATTCACTGAGAGAAATGCATTCAAAGGGAGCCATTCTGCCATACCTTTTTACTCAGTCTCCATAAAGTCAAAGCAGTATCTTCCCCTAAAATGTCAATTCCACTAAATTGCTGTCCAGTGGAAATAATCAAATCACATCTCCATGAGAGCATCAGTTGGCAAGCATTTATTCAGTGCTGGTCATCATAACAAGAGGGTGCTTTACTGTTTTAAAAATAATATGTATATTGATATGGTCAATTATGCTAATAGTCTTCCTAATATTGAACCAGCCTTGCATTCCTGGAATAAATCCTACCTGATCATAGTGTACTATTCTCGTGATGAGTTGCTGCAATCTTTTTGCTAATATTTTATTTAAAATTTTTGCATCAATATTCATTAGAGAAATTGGTCTATAATTTTCTTTCTCTGTTTTGACTCTACCTGGTTTGGGTATTAGTACCATATTTGTGTCATAAAAAGAATTTGGCAGGACTCCTTCTTCACCTATTTTCCCAAATAGTCTACAAAGTATAGGAATTAGTTGTTCTTTAAATGTTTGATAGAATTCACATGTAAAACCATCTGGACCTGGAGATTTTTTCCTAGGGAGTTCATTGATGGCATACTCAATTTCTTTTTCTGAGATGGGGTTATTAAGAAATTTTACTTCCTTTTCTGTTAACCTGGGCAGTTTATGTTTTTGTAGATATTCATCCATATCTCTAAGGTTGTCAAATTTATGGGCATACAGTTGGGCAAAATAATTCCTAATTGTTGTTTTGATTTCCTCTTCATTAGAGGTGACCTCACCCTTTTCATTTTTAATACTGGTAATTTGATTTTCTTCTTTCTTTTTTTTAATCAAATTGGCCAAAGGTTTATCAATTTTATTGGTTTTTTCATAAAACCAGCTCTTTGTTTTATTTATTAATTCAATAGTTTTCTTGGTTTCAATTTTATTAATCTCTCCCTTGATTTTCAGTATTTCTAATTTGGTATTTAATTCGGGGTTTTCAATTTGCTCTTTTTCTAGCTTTTTCAGCTGTATGCCCAGATCATTGATCTCCTTTTTCCCCATTTTATTCATGTAGGCATTTAGGGATATAAAACTTCCCCTAAGAACTGCTTTTGCTGCATCCCATAAGTTTTTGTATGTTGTTTCATTATTGTCATTCTCTCAAATGAAGTTATTAATTGTTTCACCGATATATGGATTCTGTGAGGACCAACCCTGACATACTTCGCTCTTCTCAGCAACGTAAGGTGCAAGGACAACTCCAGGGGACTCACGATGGAGAGAGCTGTCTGCATCCAGAGAAAGAACTGTGAAGTTTGAAAGCAGATTGAGGCACACTTCATGCTCGCCTTTTTTTCTTCTCTTTTGTTTTTGTTTTTGGGTTTGTTTTTTTTGGTTCTGTCTCTTTCTTTCTCATGATTCACTCCATTGGTCATAATTCTTCTCCACAACTTGACTAGTGTATAAATTAATTCAATGCGAAGTTATACACGGTAGTTATATGAGAGTCCATGCCGTCTTGGGGAGGGAGGGAGAGGGAGGGGAGAAAATCTAGATCTCAAAATTATGTAGAACCGTGTGTGGTAAACTAAAAATAAATAAATTTTAAAAAATAATATGTATATATAACCTATATCAAATGGCTTATTAAAAATTATTTTAAGAAAAATTAATGTGCAAACCATTTAGAGCAGAAATGGGAGGAGAAAGGGATAAGGCTTTAAAAGTGAGTAGGTCATTCCAGATGCAGCCTCTGGGTAGAAACTTAAAAGTTATCAAGTCTGCCTTGCTACTTCAAACTATGTTTTTTTGTTTCTTTTGGCAGGGCAATCGGGGTTAAGTGACTTGCCCAAGGTCACACAGCTAGAAAGTGTGTCAAGTGTCTGAGGCCGCACTTGAACTCAGGTCCTGACTACAGGGCCGGTGCTCTACTCACTGTGCCACCTAGCTGCCCCTTACTTCAAACTATGTGGAACCACAATGCCCATAAGCAGGTGCCAAAATCCTCTGCACCAAACAAAACACATTATTTGGCAGGGAAGAAGCTCTTTTCCCCAATCTGAGTCATCCCTTCATCTGAAGAACTCAGCAACTGCTGTCTCTCAAACCTCTTTGCTCAATTTTGATGCCTAGAATACACAAAACATCATGAAGCAGACACATGGACACTAAAGGTCAGTATTGAGGCTTTTGTTATGAGCAACGTTTCATTGTAGAAAGGAATTGCGCCATTTGTAGAAGGTGAAGTTAGTGATCTGTCTCCTGAAGTATCGTTTTCCTAGCATCAATTTCTAAATGATGACAAGATACTTATTTATCAGTCCCATGAAACAAGAGCCAATTACTTTTAAAAACTTAACTTGCCAAATGCAATTCTACTCCTGACCACCTGTTCAGAATACAGATGACAGAAAATCTCACGCCTACAAATTAAAAGTCGCACTTCCCTAATCTGAAGATCTACCATCATCTTCTCCCTGTCAATGTAATTCAACAAATGTGAAAGCCAAATTTGGCAAGTGACTTCAATTTTCTCAATAAAGTAGGAGACAAAGTTACCTGCTGAGAAATTGGGAGTGGGGAGGTGGGACATGGGGTAAGATGTGAACTGTCAGAACAGGTAGATAAGCCCGAAGTCCTAGGAACAGCAGGAGCAAGACTCCCTGGTCTTGCTTCCCACTCAGCCATCCTTTAAGGAAACATTATCTTTGTATAAAGAAACCAGCTTTCCCCAGTAACTGCCAACAACCTGCCAATGATTAGGAAAGCCAGCCTAGTTGAAGCAACAAATGCACCCTACAGGAGAGAAAGGAAGGGGCAGATGCCAATCAAGTCAAACCTCCACCACCACCTCAACTGCCACCTCTCCTCAGATGTCAATGGGGTCTGAGAAACCAAGAGACTTTTGAATAGCAGTATCCACCCAGATCATAGCCCTGAGTCCAGTTCAAGCACAGCAGTCATCATCAAAGAAAGAAATGGGGTGTGACTTCAACACCACAAGACTACCTATTGACCAACTGCCACCAATGGGAAAAAAAAAAAGCCCACCCCCAACCCCAGACTTCCAGTTCAGTTGCCACCTAGAGAAGTATTTCCTTTGGAGAGGTAGCCTGGCAACTGCTCCCAAAGGTGTTATAGGCATACCTACTGAGGACCCAGAAAAGAAATTTCTCACTAACAAAATCTTTGGCACTGTCAAATCATTCAACAGCAGGATCTGATATTACTTTTAGCAGTAGAAATGACATTATAAGATGATGTGTCACCCATCTGCTTTCCCACCAAACCCTAAGGACCACCGGATTTTTCATCTGATTTGAAGCTGAAGCCTACATGTGTTTTCTTCCCCATTAGAATGTGAGCTCCTTGAGAGCAGGAGCTGTTTTACTTTTCTATTTGTATTTTCAGGACTTAGCAGGTGCTTTGATAATAATAAGTGCTTACTAAATGGGATTTTTTATTCATTCATAGGAAACAGAAGGTTTAGAAAAGGTCTTGAGGAAAATGTAATGCAGAACCAATCAGGAGTAAAAAAAAAAAAAATGCATTGCCAAGTGGTAGCAAAGAGCCCAGGGGAAAGGAGATCAAATGAATTTGCAGGGGACCTTACTGGGATGGTTGTGTGACTTCCTTCCAAAGCAGTCAGAAGAACCCAAGTAGGGAAGCTTTGGAGGTATTATTTGACCTTGGGTAAGTCATTTAAACTATCTAGGCCCATTTCTTTACCTACAAAAACAATTAATAAATTTATTTAATAAATAATTGTATTGTCTATCTTACAAGATTTTAAGACTCAAATAGGAAAGTGTATTTAAAATGCTCTGTAACTGTAAAAAGTACCATAGAAATGTGATTTCTTATTGATAAGTAAAATTCATAGTTGTGTTTTTAAGAATCATATGATCTAATTTAATTGGGCAACAAGACATCCATCAAATGATTAGTGAACACTATTTTACATAGTAAAGGAAGGTTTAAGTCAAACAGAATGGGCAGCATTTAATAAAATACTATTTGTATGTGATGGGCAATAAATTGAAATATAGTTAGAGAATAATCTTACAGAATATTTCAAAGAGGTTTCTTTCCACCTGACTCTTTGAGCACCTCCACTGGCATACCTACTAAGGGAATTCACTCATCCTTTAGACATCAGGAAAAGACTGTATCAGTAACAGACCACCATTCAGCAGCCACACAGAGACCCTTCTCAACATTATCATTAAGGAATCAGAAATTCTCCCTCCACAACTATAAAAACGATGAAACTTTAGGAGTCAAAAATAGTGCTAGTTTCCATCTTCAAGATCTTAGCCATGATGTTATTCTAGGCAAGTTCCAAGGACACCTGGAACCCCTGGCAACAGAAAAACAAGAAATCTCAGGGTTCAAGCCAACATCAACCAAGTAAATTTCATGTTCAGATAGAAATGACTCTGGCTAACTACATTTAATTTAATTTTGGATAAAACCTATTTTCAAGTACTTCATGCTTTTCAATATAGATTTCAAAACGAATATATAATTTATGGTAAAGTTGAAACAACACAGGCTCTGGAGTCAGAGACTCTTGGTTCAAGTCATTTCTTTGACACTTCCTACCAATGTGAACTTAACCTCACTGGGCCTTCGTTTCTCTATCTGTAAGAGAAGAATGCTGAACTCGATAGCCTCTGAAATCCCTGCTAGTCCAAGCTCGAAGGTCCTAAGACAAATTTCCTTTTAAGTCTACAAATTCCTTCAGTAGTCCTTAAACCAAGCTCTGTCATCACTGTTGTCCCGGTTATACAAAAGCTAAAATAGGGTGTGTCACATGATAAGTTACCGGCTTTGGCATAAATCGGCAAAAGCAGGGTCTAATATTTCTTGGAGAAAAGTTTATCAAAGAAATATAGTTCAATTATGCATAAGAGTTTCTATGAACCTTAAAAGTTACCCCAGCCCAACTTATAAATAATGCTCTTCAAGGGTCATGGGTCTTGTCCAAGCCCCTGTTTTTTAATATTGTCTCCCTATACTCAGCTAAAAATGTACATGTGTTCCAAACAAGTCTATTTATTGAAAGTAATTAGTATTTCTCTGAGACACAGATCAAAGATGGTTTTTTCCCCCCGAATGCCTCAAATGGAAACTATAGCTGTTATGTTCAACAATCTTAACTGTCCTATCTGGAAGGAAGTGACCTCTAAAAATACACTACACACCTCAATTTTGTCATCTAAGAGGAAAAATAATCATAATTTGACTTTTAAAAAATATGCAAGAATCTAAAGGCCACACCTTTGTTCTTACCTAGTGAGAGCAAACTAAAATGCTAAAGTTCTATTACATAGATTAGATGAAAGTTTCAGTCACTTGGATAGATGTGTAAGACTGGCATACAGCAATTAGCACACAGGAATAGATGTCTGCCTGGTGAGGCATGCAAACATATTTGCTTTTTCTCACCATAAACAAATTTGTGCCTACTTTGTAAAGTGTCTGATAACCAAGAATCCTGCTACATGTCAAATATCCTATGTTCTTCCTAAGCAATAAAATTAGGAATTTTGGTTTAGCATCATTGGTAAAGAGGTGGCTTTGCTTAAAAAAAAAAAAAGTAGTAAGGAATCTAGTCAAAGCTGTAGCTGTGGTGTATCTATCTCCCCCATAACCATACTCCCTCTCTAGTAGACTGCCTCCCAAAGAAAGTCATTTACAGATTAGAAAATGAAGACAGGAGGGGACAGCTAGGTGGTGCAGTGAGTAGAGCACTGGCCCTGGAGTCAGGAGGACCTTAGTTCAATCCAGCCTCAGACACTTGACACACTTACTAGTTGTGTGACCTTGGGCAAGTCACTTAACCCCAATTGCCCTGCCTTTCCCCCTCCAAAAAAAAAAAAAAAAAAAGAAAGAAAGAAAGAAAATGAAGAAAGGGGACACTGTCTACTAAGATCTAAAATATAGATGTGATTTTGCCCCTTCCTTCCAAGTAATAGATGACGTGATATAGTTTTAAGAAAGCTGAATTTCATTCTTGCTCTAGGGTTTATTATATGTATGACTTTGATTTAACCTCTCTAGACCTCAATGCCTCATCTTTCTCCTCAAACCTACTGCATTCTTCCTTGCTTCATAACCTCAGCACTATCGAATACTCTTCACGCCCCCTTTTCTCCCTTGGCAAGTTGCTAACTCTTACCATTTCTGCTTCTGCATCTCTCATAACCTACCCCTTTCCTTCACTCATATAGCTACCACTTGAGTTCAAGCCATCCTCAGCTCTCACTTAGATTACAATACCCTCCTACTATATGATCTCTCTACCTCAAGTTTCTCCCTACTTCAACCTACTCGATATGCTGCTGCCAATGAGATTTTCCTAAACGTGACACTTCCCTTCTTAATTCATTCCAGCAGCCCCTTATTACCTCTAGGACCAAATATAAACTCCTTTTTAGCTATCAAAACCCTGCATAACTTGGTCCCAATCTATCTTTCCAGCTTTGTTGGACAAAACTTGCCTTTTCTCTCTTTCTCAAATACATCTCTCATCTCTGTGCTTCTGCAGTGGCACTCTCCCATGCCTGGGGTATATTCTTCTTTACCTCAACCTCACAAAATACCTCTTTTCCTTCAAAATGCAGCTCAAGCATACCACCTTCTATAGGAAGCCTTCCTGATCCCTTCCCTGCCCATATGTTCATGTTCTTGTTCTCTGTTCTCTCTCTCTCTCTCTCTCTCTCTCTCTCTCTCTCTCTCTCTGTTCTCTCTCACTCTCTCCCCGCCCCCCTTATGTATTTAAATAATTTGTATTTACTTTCTTTTTATTTGTCTGCATATACTAATATATGTACTTATCTCCTTTGTTAGAATTTAAACTCCTCGTGAGCAACAGTTTCTTCATTCAATATATCTGTATCCCCAGTATCTAGCACAATGCCTGGCACATAGTAGGTGTTTAATAAATACTTATTGATTGGTTGAAGGAATCTGACTAGATGACCTCTATGGTCACTTTCAGTTCTAAGTCTATGATCCAGGAGCTGGACTATGTGAAATGATTCATTTACCAGAATAGTTGGTAGAAACATTTGGACTCTAGAGGGATGAAATAGAAAATAGTTAAGTTTCAGCAGGGGGTATGAAATCCCTTGCTGAAAGGATATGATTGTGTAATCTGTTCTTGAGATGAAACAATCTTATATGATTCTATCAAGAGAAATAATGAAAAAGAGTAGGAATGAAAGGGAAAAATTACTTTCAGATATTTAATTATAGTACAAGACAGTAGTAATAAAAACCATGCAGTAATAGATAAAGAGAGAAGTAGATCAATAAAACAGATTAGACATAGAGGGAATCGGAAATAATAGAACTAAAAATTCAGTGTTGTATCACCTCCCAAAACATGAATAAATTAAGAAAGAACTCCCTACTTGATAAACTGTTGGGACAACTACAAACAGACTGGAAAAAATTAGGCCAAGATCTTATGTTGTTTTCTACAGTAAATTAAAAATGGATGAACCTGAATATTAAAGATGAACAAATTATATACTTTCAACTGCTAAGAGTATGAAATATACTAATGTTAGCCAAGTAAGAAGCAATTACAAAAGATAAAATGGATAATTTTCATTACATACAACCAATTTTCATTAGATACAACCAGTCAACAAGAAATTATTAAGCATTTACTATGTGGCAAGCATTGTGGTAAGTACCAGACATTGTACAAGCAAAGTTAATGCAATTAGGATAAGAAGGGAAGTAGTCTAATGAGAAAAAATAATCTTTTTTATCAAATTTCTTGAATAAGGATTTAGTATCCAACTAAAAGAATTATGACACCAAACACCATTCCCCAAAGAATTTTGTCAAAGAATTTGAATAAACAGTTCTCAAGAGTTGCAGTCTATTAATATGCAGATGAAAGACTCTCCAAATGACTATTAATAAGAAAAATGCAAATAAAAACGTGGGATTTCACCTCACATCCAGAAAATTGGTAAAGATAACAAAAGATGGGAATATTCAATGTTGGGTGGATTATAGAAATATAGACATACCAATGTATTGTTGATGGATCAATAAACTGGAATAATCATTCCAAAAAGCAATTTGGAATTATTCAAATAATGTGACTTTTAAAAGGTCCATATTCTAATCCAAAAATTGTACTTCTAGGCATCTATCCCAAGAATGTCACTGATAAAAAAAAAAAAGGTAATCCCATATATGCCAAGGCATTTTTATCATCACTTTTTGTAGTAACAAAGTACTAGAAATAAAGAAGAAACCTATTGGCTGGGGAATTGTTCAACTATGGGGCATGAATTTAAAGGACTATTACTGTGCTGTAAGAAAGGATGAATGTTATGCATACAGAGAAGCATAGAAGATTTACATGAAATGACACAACGAAGGGGAAAAAAGGAAGGAAAACATACTGGTCGATAACAATGTAAAGAGAAAGAACAACTCCCACAAAACATTTGAAAATCAATGTACAAAGAACAAGCTTGACCTTAAAGATGTGAGAAGACACTTGTCTCAATTCCTTTGCATAAGTAGGGGTCCCACAGGTATGGAACACCTAATTTATTGTAAGATATTTTTAGATGTATTGACCAGTTAGTTTTGCTGGTTCCCTCCCCGCTTCTTTCTCTTTAAAATTCTTTATTTTATTAAATAGCTATCTGGGAGAGGGAAGGGAAGGAAATTTAGGCAGTATGAAAAAAGACCAATAAAATTTATTTTAAAAATAAAAAGAATGTAGGAAGATAGGATCAAAACTAATTATTATTTGTCTAGCTTTAATATAGCAATGCCCTTGGGACAAGAGTTGTCTTCTTTCTATACCAAATGCTGTTATGCTTTTAATTCCCGTTTCTTCTGTCACTGTCAGGATGTTAGCTGTTACTTCTGTCAGTTACCTTCTAATTTTTTGCTTCCTATCTGCAGTGTGTTGGGAAGTCAGACAACCAAGCTTGATAGAGTCCAAGATCAAGGGCTGAATGAGGGTCTAAGGAACTTTCCTATGAAGTTAACTAAATAATAGGAATAACTGGCATTTAATAATGTCTTAAGGTATGCAAAGTGATTTGCAGAGAATATCTTATTTGATCTTCACTAAGAGATAAATATTATAGCTATTATCAGCCCAAATTTATAAAAGTCAAGTGACTTGTGACTAAAGTAACTTGTTTTTAGTCAAACAAGTAATGTGCATACAATAGGTGGGATTTGAACCTAGATATATTACTTTCCATCATAACATCCCTGACTCTCATGGTCTTTAGTTCTGAGATTGTGACAGCAATTTAAGCCACTCACAGGCCTTTGTGCCAGAAGACTGATTCTCAGATAAGTGAGGCATTTTTTATATCGAACTCTTACTCCTCTCACTGGTCTCAGTGGTTAAAGATTAACCTTACAAAAACAAAGTTTGAATGTCTGACTCCTTCTCTCCCTGAACAAAGGGATCCTAATTTTGCAAATATTCTCCATGTGCTAAAGTGGAAACCTAAGGATATATCACCAAATTGGCTTCTAGTAGGTTTTCTCAGATTAAAATTATAAATTACAGCACCATACAAAGAGCTATTTAAATCTAGGTTTATTTAGAAACAAAATGGTGACTTTATAGAACAAAGTGCTCACCATGATGCACTGAAATCTGTACAGTAAAACAACTTCAACATTCATGAATCAGCAAACTATATTTGAAAGCGTCTTTCAAAAGGTTCAATTTTAGTATTTTGAAAAGTAAATTAGTCTGAGTTTTTAAATATCTACAAAGATGAAAATTCTGCTCTAATATTTTAAGCTTCTGTTCTGTTACTTTGTAAAATATGTATATTACCATAGCAATCACTGTAGTCTCCTGACTACAGAACTGCTACAGATGTACCTCACTTAAAGGAAACTACTATATGAAAATCCAAAACCACAATTTAGGGGAGAAAACTTTTTAAAGTAAGACAGTGACAACATAGCAATATGTACAAAGGATAACGAACAAGCAAATAGGGAAAAAACCCAAACCTTCCCAATAAACATTAAAAACAAGTGCAGGGAATAAGATAGTTAAAAGAAATCTTTACTTTGGTAAAGATAACACCTCAAACCATTTTTTAAAGTCTATTACCTTCAAAGGATCACACAATTTAAAATATTCACTTTTCTTTTGTCCCAAAGGACAATAATTTCTGGTATTATACTTTCAATGTCAAACAAGTATTTGTATTTCATATTTTTAGTATCATAATTATTATCAATAATATTTTACCAAAAATGTATTAAGGATTTATGACATTTTAAAAATCCTACTTTTTATTTTTTGAGTAGGGTTGCAGTAAGGAAAAATAAAGGTTTTTTTCATTATGTTCTTTATTCTTTCTATACTCTAACAAAGCCTTGCCAAATACCATACTTTATTTGTTTCTAAGAAGGTGACGAAAAGGTAAGGAAAAAATTAGGTCAAGATAGATATGAAGTCATCAACGAGAGGGGCAAAAAACCCTCTAATCACATACAATGACCACTGTTGGTGCCATACTACCTAAGGTAAAGGACACCTCCCTCCTTTTGGGAGCATACTTTGTACAGGGGGTTGTTGGGAGGCATTTGTTGTCCTTCCACAAAGCTCTCCTCCAATGCATCACCAATTCCTTGTTGTTACACAGAACTGAGCCCACACCCTGGCAGGTTCTCTCATGCCGAAAAGGAAACACACTATGTTTGCTTTCTAAAGACCAGATGAGAAAAGTACAGAGAGGCTCATGACCAGTAGGATGGTTACTTGGTGATGAAATCTTTGACTTTGGAACCCCAGGAAACAAAGAAACATAGAGTACTAGAGTTAGTCCTGTTCACTCTCTTCAGCTTCTAGGCTGACAGTGCTAAATGAACAGAAGGTGGGCAGAAGAAAAAAAGAGAAAAGGGTACTTACTAAGAATCACACAGTTTTAGATACTCTACAAACAAGAATTTAGCTATTAGTATTCTATATGTAACACCCTTTTCCAATAACAAATGAGTGGATCGCATAGTGAAGGGTTTCAATCATGACCCTCTCACCATTAAACTATGATGTAAAAGAAAGTTGCTCCTAAATGGTCCAGTTTTTCATTGGAGATAAGCTCCAAGGAGCTGATGGAATTGATTATCTCACATCAGTAATCCTTATAAGTGGCTGCAGAAAGGCCACCATCGAAATAAACTTTGATAACAAACACTTTATGATTAACAGTGGAAACACTATATTTAGACTTTTACTATCACAGTCCAAGATATACTAATATAAGCAGATAGAAATTAAACTAAATAAAATTAATGTGGAAGAGGATGAGTGTACTACACAAGTATAAAAAGGAGATATTTGTTGGAAGTGACACAATTCTAAGGGCACTGGGATATCTATTCTCAAGATATTTCAAAAATAAGAGACCAAAAGCACGAAAAAAAAAAAGATGCTATCAGAGTAAAGTATCGTCAGAAGAAAACACAGGCTAGTCACATGGTGAGAGAAAGGGCTAACTCTCTGGACAGCTTGGGCACACTATCGATATCCTAGCAATATCAAGAAATTGAATGAAAGGCACACAGCACGCTAGGTGGTGGACACCCAGTGGCAGATTGGGGGGAGAACCCAGATAAAAGCTGCAGAGAATGGGCAGGTATGGGTTACCACTGGCATTGCTAAGAGAAATACACATATGAATAAGATCACAGGTGCATTTGCGTACTGTCTGAAAACAAAGTGCAGATATATTTTTTAACTATTGAAAAATAAAAATAAGAGGAAAGAAGGAAGAAAGAAGTAAGGTGTTACTGCAGGCTTTTGTGTTTGAGAGTGGGGGAGCCGATAAAGTTGCCAAAAGAAGTAGAATGTGACTTCCCTTCACTCTCTAACCTCCCACCTAAGAAACTGTTCATGAGTCCTTTCCCCAGCCCACTGCCAAATGGTCCCATGGAAATGTCTCCTTCCAGAAAAGGAGAGGTAGAATGGAGTAAATTATCTCACATAAAAGAGTGAAGCAAAAACTTTTACAGTGGAGGGGAAGGGGGGTAGGTGAGAGGGAATGAGTGAACCTTACTCCTATCAGATTTGGCCCAAGGAGGGAATAACATAAACACTCAATTGTGTATGGAAATCTATCTTGCCCTACAGGAAAGTGGGGGGGACAGGAGAAGGGGAGGATGATAGAAAAGGGGGCAAATGGAAGGAGGGGTAATCAGAAGCAAATACTTTTGAGGTGGGGTAGGGTCAAAGGAGAGAATAGAATAAATGAGGGGCAGGATAAGATAAAGGGAAATACAGTTAGTCTTTCACAATATGACTATTATGGAACTGTTTTGCATGACCCCACATGTATAACCTATATCAAACTGCTTGCCTTTCTCAATGAGGGTGGGTGGGGAGGGAGGGAGGAAGGGAGAGAATGTGGAACTAATGTTAAAAATTGTTTTTACATGCAACTGGAAAATAAGATATACAGGCAATGGGGTATAGAAATCTGTCTTGCCCTACAGGAAAATAGAAGGGAAGGGGATAAGAGAGGTGGGGGGGGGGGGGGGCAAGGGGGTTTCTGCAGGAATGATAGAAGGGAGGGCAGATTGGGGGAAGGGGTAATCAGAATGCATGCTGCCCTGCGGTGGAGGGAGGGGAGAGACAGGGAGAAAATCTGGAATTCAAAAACTTGTGGAAGTGAATGTGAAAAACTAAAAATAATTTAAGAAAATTTTTTAAAAAGAAATAAAAAGAAATGTCTCCTTCCAAATTTGACATGAATATAAATATGAAAAATAGCTTCATTTTTAAAATTCCACAATTTTACAACCAACTTTCCGGGAATATATCAATTCTGTGAAAGCACACGAAAACACTTTCCACAAATACTCTGAATGAACTGACAATATTACAATTGAGCAATGGAAAAAAAAATTCCCTCAAGAAAAAATAAAAAGAAATGGCAAAACCTTCACAGTGCCTAGGAATAACATTTGAATTCTGTTTATAGGCATTATTTCCATAGTTCTATATCCTAACTTCTGTCAGCGATCATGGAAACAGACAGCTTTATTTCCTTTGAAAATTGGCTTAATAAAGGCATCTTTTGTAACTAGAAAAATAGCCCTAATTAGCAGCTTGCTGCATAGCCGATATACTGTGAAAGCAAACTGAAAATGTAACAGCCTGCCACCTTGTGTGGATGACGTGCAATTGCAAATCTTTTTCTTGGGAATCCATTGGTAAACTTAGCTCTCTCTCTACACCAAGGAAAAGTATAGGCAAGACCAAAGAAAACAAAAACTAACAATCTAGGAATACTAAATTTCACACTGATGCTCATAAATGCTATATGGATAACGATTAACAACATGATGGTTTACTCTTTGGTTTTTGATGGCTCAGGGTGAGTGTAAACAGCAATTGCTTCTGTTCCAGCCAGAAATTCTGAGGTCTTCCCCTGCCCAAATGATTCTTTTGTGAAGGCAAACTAGGTCAACTTTTACCTTAACTCTGATTAATGAAATTAACCTAATTAATTCCAATTAACCTATTGAGGTTTGGTACTTAATTTTTTTTTTCCTTCAAAATGCTTTGTCATTGACTTGAAAATGGTTAAACCAGTGATGAAACACGCCAAAATCTTAGCACAACCGCATAGGATCTTACCTTTTCACGACTAGCTTTAGGGTTTTGTGTGAACCTTTCACCAAGCAAATCGCCTCCTGTCTAAATCCTGAGAGGCTTATATCATTTATGCCAACAATCTCATCTCCAGCTAGTAACTTGTCAACGGCTGCAGCTTTGCTTCCTTCTTCAATCTGAAAAGCAACAGCAAATATCACATCAGTGTGTACTGTCAGATGATTAAGTTAAATTAAGTAGACATCCAAAAACATGGCAAGGATCAGAGTGTTTATTCACTACGACTAGACATCCAGAGGTTGCTCTAAAGAATAAAGCAATGTATAATTACTGTACATTTATAATAAGTGTGGGCTAGACTTGGTACTTATCAAATGATTGCTGTTTCAACCACTATATAAGTAAAGGAGCTTCAAACAAATAAAAAACACTATTCCACATCAAGCGGCAGCTAGGTGGCTCCATGGATAGAGTGCTAGGCCTGGAGTCAGGAAGACTCAACTCCCCGAGTTCAAATCTGGCCTCAGATACTTACCAGCTATGTGACCCTGGGCAAGTCACTTAATCCCGTTTGCCTCAGTTTCCTCATCTGTCAAATGAGCTGGAGAAGGAAATGGCAAAGCACTCCCGTATCTTTGCCAAGAAAACCCCAAAGGGGGTCTTGAAGAGTCGGACGCAACTGAACAGCGACAATAATCTGCCTCCTTGCCAATGTCTGCCATTAGTCATTCGCGGAAAAACAAAAGGGTAGGCTGCAGATTGGCCAATGCCATCACCATGTTAGAAAAGAGCTTGACACTGAAATTCAGGTATCAAAGGCAACTTATTGTTCTTGAGGAATTCAAAGGAACTGGTAAACTTTCCTAGCCAGGAGCAGACTCCACCCTTCCGTAGGAAGGGGGAGTGGGGAGAACAGGAGTAAGACCAACTTTATTCTGTTAGACTGACATAGACTGAGGCAACATCAGCTCAGTACCTCCCTTCAGAGAATGGATTGGTCCACCCCCTTCTAGGTCACAATCTTCCCTATGTGAAACTCCTTGGCATATTACCCCCTCCTCAACATACTTCCCATGTACAAAAATGGCAGAAAACTCCTCCCTGTGGGTGTGTGAGGTAATAATCAATTAGCCAATTAAGCAAGCCTGGTAGCCATTTGACCCAGTTTTCTCTTCAACAATAACTGTTATCTGGCCAGTTTAGACCAGTTTTCCTAACATCCTGAAACTACAGTTTCTGCAAAACCACAAACACTATTCCCTTTGGCTGAGGACTCATTCTGGTTAATTTTAACTCCTTCTTTGCTCAAGCTGACACTTAATTATTCTGTGGAACTCAATTAACTCTTCTATGGAAATCCAACTTTCCCTAACTTTTACCCACCTCTCACAACCCAGTTTTTCTTCCGCACACACTGCACCACTCACTTGCATACTGCCTTGTCCTACTGACTGATAGCTTTAGGTATAGTACTCTTGTTCACCACCCTCGCCATAAGTTATAAGCTTCTTGACCATTGGCAAAAATGTCCTACCTCATTTGGTACTGAGCATATGATAGGCACTCATATACTCACTGCCCTGACATTTCTTATACTAAATGACAATTTCTATGATTTTCTTGAATTTTTAAGGCTTTAGACTAGTCCTTTTTGGAAGGTTACAATCAAAAAGGGCATTTACCTTCACTAATACTTAAATATGCCACACCTGAAAATTATAGCAAATACATACTCCTGGAATATAGCAGAGCTAAGGGGGAAAAGAGTATAGATTATTATCTCCTCTCTTCTCATTTCTTACACTACCACCACCCTGGTAGATGCTATTACCTCTTGTCTGAACTCTTAACGGCCTTCTGGTTGGTCTCCCTGCCTCAGAGTCCACCCTCCAATCAGCTGCCAAAGTCATCTTCCTAAAGCACAGACATGACAAGGGCATATCCTCCTACCCCCTTAGTCAAGAAACTCCAATCGCTCCCTATTACCTCAAGGATGAAAACATGAAACCTTGTGTTCAGTTTTTAAAGTCCTTCACAACCTGACCCTCCTACCTATCTAGTCTTTTTACACCTAACCCACAGGCTGGTAGGTCACCCCTGTTCCAACTATTCAACAAATCCCAGTGGCTTCCAGTTGCTTCCAGGAATAAATACAAAATATTCTGGTTGGCATTCAAAGCCCTTCATAACCTAGCCCTATATCATTAAGGCAAAATTCATGACCTCAAAGAGGACCATGAGCATGCCTGAGTGGTTCAGAATCACAGAGTATAATGAATTCTCTAGGTAGAAGGCAGAGGAAGAATAATATTTATTTAGACTCCAAAGGATCAGACCCAAGGACCAATGCCCCCAATTTGATACTGTGACAACAACATTCCAAAACCAATAAGCCCACCTCACTATTGTAACAAGGAGGTTACAACAAAATATTATAGCAGCAAGCCAGACCATACTTGTGCTAGGGCCCTCCTATAAGATGATCACTCACAAATCATAAGTCCCTGCTCAGCACTCTCTCTCCTGCAGCTCCACTGACTCCAAGTTCCAAAACTCTCTCTTCTGTCCAGCACTCTCCGCTCTGCAAGCTGGCCCTGAATCCTGCTGCTCTGAATCCTCTGTTTCTCAGTTTCTTCAGCTTCTCCCTTCTAGTCCTCCTTTCTCAGTTTCTGCTGCTTCTGCCCTTTCCAAGCTCTGTTCTCTCTTTTTACACAGTCCTTAGCCATCATCTAATTGACTAGAACTCAGGCACATACCATTGGCTCTGGTCTTAGCAACTCCCCTGAAGGCTTCCCGCCTCTCTCAAACTAGGGAACTAGTTTCCTAACCAGCCTGAGGCCTCACATCTAATTAGTGAAAGGGTGTGGGCCTTTCTCTAATCAGACCTCCCTTTGTTGGCCCCACCAGAAGCCAATTGAATGGGTGGGAAAGATCTTTTCACCTACTGATTGGCTTTACAACCCCCTCCAACCTTTCCAGTCTTCTAATGCCTTACTCCTTTTATTCCCCAAGAAATACTTTTTGATTCAGTGACAGGGGCCTCCTGGATGTTCCAGGAAGGAGACAACTCCATCTCTCAGCTCTGAGCATTCTCTCTGGCTGTCCCCCATGACCTCACTGGTTTCCTTTTAAGTCCCAACTAAAATTGCACCTTCTACAGGAAATTTTCCCCAGTCTCTCTCAATTCCAATGCCTCCCTCTGTTAATTATTTCCTATTTATACCATATATAGTTTGCTTTGTATTTATTTGTTTACATGTTGTCTCCTCCATTACATTACAGCCTCCTTGAGAACAAAGACTGTCTTTTTCCCTCTTTTTGTATCCGTAGTACTTAGCACACAGTAGGCACTTCACAAATGTTTTATTAAGTGACATAATTTCCCTGCACTTATACTCTATAATCCAGGGACATTGGTCTCCTTGCTGTTCCTCCCGAGACAGTTCAATCCGAAAACATTTTCACTGGCTGTCTCTCATGTCCAGGATTCTCTCCCTCTTCATTTCCATCTCTTGACTTCCCTGGCTTTGAGACTCAGCTAAAATTCTGTCTTCTGAAAAAAGCCTTTCCTGGTCTCCTTCACCCCCTTAATACTAGAGTTTTCCCTCTGACATTATCTCCTATTTGCATTTGTATGTTTATTTATATATATATGTGTGTATCTCTCGTATCACTGCTGACTTGGAAACTAGGGCATAGAGCTAAAATGAGAATTGGTATGTTCCATGATCATTCATCTGGGAGACTAAACAACATATTCTACAAGTGATAACATTTACCTAAAACTTCTATATAATCATAAAACCCAAAGCAATTAAAAGCTTATATTTTAACAAAGCATTCAATACATTTTAATCCTAAAGTACATAATAATGTTCTAGTGTAGATATAGAGAGATTTGGTCATATTTCAGTGATGTCTGATTCTTTGTGACCCCATTTGGGGTTTTCTTGGCAAAGCTATTGGAGTGGTTTGCGATTTTCTTCTCCAGCTCATTTAACAGATGAGGAAACTGAGGCAAACAGGGTTAAGTGACTTGCCCAGGGTCAGTAAGTATCTGAAGCCCGATTTAAACTCAGGAAGATGAGTCTTCCTGACTCCAGGCGCAGCACTGTTTCCCTTGGGCCACTTATCTGCCCCACAGATGTAGAGATACAGATGTGTAAACGTATGTTAAAAACCAAACTTTATAATCAGCCTCTAGCTCTAAAACTCCATTATGAAAATAACATGACTTTTTTTTAAATAGTTCAAAGTTTCTGTCAGGACAATGTGGAAGAAAGATACACTCAGACTGAAAAAACAGGATGAGTCAAAAAGACAGGATGCATCACAAGCCAAGACAAACTAAATGATAAAGTCAAGGTTTGTATCAAGGAAAGCACACATTGCTAACCATCCCTGCTCCAGTAGTGACCACAGAATAAGTTTCTGGACCACGCACCAGGATCCTTTCTCCTCTAAGTTCTATTTGTGCATCTCCAAATGTCTACATTTCTGCTTGGATATTTCTGCAACTCCTAGAGGTGTCTAAAATTTCCCTGATGGAACCTAATCTCTCCTTGAGGGCAGAGACAGTTTTGTTACTGTTTTTGTATCCCTAATACATAATGCTGGGCATGATGCCTGCTGGTGTATAGTAAGCATTTAATAAATACTTGATGAACAAAAACCGAGTTAATAGTTTTTTCCTCAAAACTGATTTCCTCTCCTGACTTCATCATATTTATGTCAATCCTCAATCTGCTTGGCCAGAAACTGGAGAGTAATTACTGTTTCTCCTCTGGTCACTCATCAGATGCTGTCAATCCTTCCTTTTTAATGAATCTTGCATCCATCCATCTCTTCCTTTGCATCCTCATTCCCAGCACTCTAATCTAGTTCCTTTATCACTATACATCTGGATTACTAAGATAGATTTCCTAGCTGCCCAAGCCTTTTCCAGAGGTCTGATATAGTAAAAAGTAAAAAGTAAAAAAAAAAAAATCCATTGATTTGGTGTCATGATAATTGGATTAAGTTTTAGTTCTTCCAATTACTAGCTATGTGATCTTGGGCAATCATAACAATAACAATAATAATAGCAAAAACAACGTTGATAATTGTTCAAATTCATTCAGCACTTCAAAGGTTACAAAGCACTTAAACATTATCTAAGCCAGACTCATTCTCTTGTAAAATAAAGAAATTAGGGGCAGCTAGGTGGTGCAGTGAATAGAGCACCAGCCCTGGAGTCAGGAGGACCTGAGTTCAAATCTGACCTCAGACACTTGACACACTTACTAGCTGTGTGACCTTGGGCAAGTCACTTGACCCCAATTGCCCTGCCCCTCCCCAAAAAATAAAAAAAAATAAATAAATTAAGCTAGATTATCTTTAAGGTTCCTTCTAGCTACAATATTGAATAGTGCTTTTATTCAAGCCATCCTGCATGCTGCTTCTCGATGAATCTTCCAAAAATACTATTTTAATGAACATGAAACTGAAATCTTCAAAATCTTCAAAGATCCCCACTTCTTCCTTAGGGTCTCTAATTTTTTTTCTGTATTTATCATCCACTACTTCCAAATCGAATCAAGCTAACAAGCAAAAAGAGTCCCTGCTCTCAAGGAGCTCACAGTCTGATATGGGAAACTGCATGTAAACAATTATATACAAATAAGATACAGACAGGATAAACTGAAGATCATCTCAGATGGGGAAAGCAGTAAAGAGGACTGGGAAAGGCTTCTTGCAGAAACATCCAAACATATGCTGTTGTTGCTGTTCAGTCATGTCTGACACTTCATGATCCCACTTGGATTTTTCTTTTTTTGGCAAAGATACTGGAGTCGTTTGCCATTTCCTTCCCCAGCTCATGTGACAGACGAGGAAATTTAGGCAGAGTTAAGTGACTTGCCCAGAGTCACACAGCTGCTCAGTGTCTGAGGGCAGATTTGAAATTAGGAAGATTTCAGGCCTGGCACTCTATCCACTATACCACCTAGCCCAAACATATAGCCAGGTCCTGATCAGTGCCAATAAGAATCTCTCACTTATTCAGTTTCACAATGGCTATTTCCATCGAGTTGGAACCAATTAGCAATATCTTATATTTAATAATAAAAATATTGTTTGATAAAATTTTTAAATTTTTTAAATTGTTAAAAACAATATTTTACATAATTATAATTCAAATTCAATCAACATTTGACCAATTAAGGGGGTTCATTATTTGCACCAATTGGGATCTGGCTGTATACCCCATTTTGGCCTACAAGAGATCTTTTTTCCTTTTAATTCCTATAGTCCTTATTTAGCACAGTTGACACAGTATTGCCTTATATAATTTAACTTTTCACATATATGCCCTAATTTTCCAGGTAGATTGTAAGCTTTTTGAAGTCAGTTTCCACGTAAAACATTTTTGTTAACTTCCATTGTGCCTAAAACTGTCAGATGCTCATATTAAGTATTCAATAAATTCTTATTAAAAGAATATTAACTCTAGCCACCCAATTAAAAGACAGGAAGATCAGAGTCCCAAGTTCACCAAAGTTTAGGGCCCAAATTTCTCTAACTTCCTTAAATTCCACATTCTCCATCCTGGGTTATGAATGTCTTATTTAAACCACACTTTGAACCTGGAGCTACAATTTGCCCAAATATTAAAGCAGGTCTCAAATAACAAAATCCAATGTATGAAATTTCAAAGGAAAAAAAAATTTATATTTTGGCATAGCATAAAACCACTTTCCCAAACCTAGATCTCAATTAAGCAGTCAATTACAATGCAAATAATGCTAGAATCTGACTTTCCTTTTGTATGTCAAATATCAAACAAGTTAGGAAGTATTACATATACTCCCATTTCTCTCCCTTCCCTCAAAAATCAAGGACATAAAAAAGAAATTAAAAAATGGGTAATGTTCATTACAGGCTCTGGGATTAGATGGGAACCTGGCATGACTATAACACCAATGCAACACCCACAGCAGCTTCTATGAATATGCTGGCATATTTCCAGGTCTGAATAGCAAAATATAAGAGACCCCCTCCTTCAAGGACGAAACCACAATATTTATTCAGATACCAGAAAGCCAAATCCACCACAGTAAAAAAGAAGTGTGTACACATCACCAATGCAGGGAGCGCCGCTATCCCCAAGCCTTCCCTCCATCAGGGCCTCCCCACAAACGAGCTGCCTTGGGCAAAATGCCACCCTCTCTCACTCACACTAGCTGCTCTGCCTCGGCTCTACTGGCTCTCTCTCCCAGATCTGCCTCATTCTCTTCCTGCTCCACCCTTCAGGAAGCTCCTCCCACCACAGGCTCCATGTGACTCAGGCTCAAAGCAGGCCACATAGGCCTCTTAATGGATGGGAAAGATCTTCCTATTCCATTACAAGTACAATGACCAACATGAAAAATCATAAATCCATAACCTGAAACCAGCTTTCCTTTTGGTTATACTGTTAAATCATTTGGTTCATCAAGCAGTAACACCATGCACAGTGTTAAGCATCTATTGAGCACTCAAATATTTGTTGATGATGAAAACATGGTCTGGGAAACAGGCCAAAGTCCAGAGTAGAATTTCAGCGTCAGGTTATTCATTCTGTATGGTACTCTGAGGAAAGCAGGGGACTTAACACCATCACCTGAGGACTTAAAATAAGGCAATCAAAATAAATGGAAAAGATAATTATCTAAAATATAATACTTAACTTGCTAAAGGAGTTACAATTAAGAGTCTATATTACCATATAATTCTCTTTAAATTATTTTAAGGGAAGAAGACCTAAATCACATAAGGAAATTCACTACAGTTCCTAAATTTTCCTTGACCTAATAATCTTTATTCAATAAACATTTGTAATGTAGCTGCTATTTACAAGGCAATGCGTATTGTGTACTTTCACTAAAAATATCCTTTCAAGGATGTACAATAATCTAGTAAAGACAACAACAGACATAGACAACAGATAGTTGTTGTTTGTTGTTTGTCCTTCACTCTCAAAGGGGACCACAACATCAAGAAGATGATGCCATGACTTGCAAGTGAATTGGATTTAAGTAAGGGAGGGCTGTGCAAGGTCACCAGCCTCACTTTCTCCTCCAGAGCCATTTGGGTCCAGTGGGTCCAGGACAACCAGAGATGGCCCTGCAGATAGATAGATGGATAATTACTAAATTAACCTTCTTTCCAAACAATGAAAACCCGTAGGAATCCAAGAAGCACTAGCACTTGAAACTATTGATTATTGTTTTCTTGACACAACATGTTGTTTAAGTATTTTAAAATTTAACTTCTTTAACATGTCAGTGAACTTATGATTTATCAATGTGGGTAAATTTTCCACTGGTGTTAATCAAAGCCCATTCTTTTACCATCCCACCCTATGTGGTTCTTCTCCATATTCTCCCACTGAGCTTCCTTATTAGATTTCTCGACCCAAGAAGCTAGCAGTTTGCTTGATCATGTGAAACACACCAAAATAGTTTCATAATTCACCTCTTGTAAATATTTCATCTTATATTCCTATAATTAGGACACAAAGCTATAAAGCAAATTCTAGCTGAATTCCTTACTAGAATATACAGAAAGACTAACAAAGTTTGTTACGCTCCAAAATTTCTGCTATCATTCAACAGCTTGGAACTAAAATGTAGAAACAGTCTTCAAAATCTTGGTCCCTCTGTGACTCTTCACAAAATCCATTAATAAGCATTACCTGCCTACTATGTGCCAAACATTGTGCTAGGCACTGGAGGTACTAAGACAAAAATGAAAATAGCCCCTGCTCTCAAGAAGCTTACATTTGATCAATGAAGATATATATAGGTATAGATTTATATATTAATAAAACAAACAGAAATACCAAGTTAAATGATAGCTGTCTTGAAAATGAATCACTGTATTTCTGCAACCAAAAGAAGTGAAGAATATTGTTACAATTTAACTTAACAAAAAAAAAGAAATAGATTGTTTGAGGTAATTTCATAGCTGGTAAGTGAAGAAGTTGTCTGAGAGGTTAAAAGGAGCTCATGATAACAGATTGGAGCAGGCTACAATTATCTATGTAACCAGCAGGTGGCACCATTGGACTTAGACAGCTTAGTTGCTTGGGGTACTTTAATATTAGGCTGAAGGAGGCGAAGAATAAAAAAATAAAACACCATGCTAACTAAGCACTTTATAAATACTATACCATTTGATCCTTACAACAACCCTAAGAAGTAGGTGCTATTATTATTCTCATTTTACAGTTTACAGTAAAATGTTTACAGAGTTTACTGAGGCTCACTAATTTGCCCAGGGTCACAGAGCTAATAACTAACTGAATCCAAATTTGAACTCAGTGCTTCCAAACTCCAAGTCAAGTTCTGTATGTCCTGCACCATTAGCTGTCTCTAAAAACCCTCTATACATAAACGAATGGAAATATGCAGTTATGCCTTGTAGAATTGTCTATACTGCCTTTCTCTAAAAGAAACTCATTTAGTTTTTATAAAATGAAAGCATCTAAATAGATGTAGCAATACACAGAAAATAAGTCAAATAAATGTCTTAAGATTAGTCATTCTGATCTTAAAATCACAGATCAAAGCAATGACTTACAGGATTTCTTATTCAATTTTTTAAGCTTTTGGGTGACTGTTTGGATATTCAATTTAGTTGAAAATGTTATAATTTTTTAAGGGGAGGGAGTTTACAGATGTTATTTCTTCTATGTGTGGAACTCCCATTCTGGATTAGTAACTCTTCTGTATCGTATAGTCTAACTCAAGGGTTCTTAACTCTTTTGCATCTTATACCTCTCTCGCAGTCCAGTAAAGCTTTTATAATGCTATGTATTTTATTTTATGCATTTAAAAGTTCCTAAAAGGTAGATTCTAGTAATGGGTTCATAGGCTTCACCAGACTGCCAGAGTCTGGATGATATCTGTAGAGTTGATAATTCACCCTTTGGTATTTGAGGAGATAACTAAGAAACAAAGTTAAGGATGGAAGAGAAGAATACCCAGGACAGTCTCAGGGGAGACAGGAAAGGAATACACTGATGCTGATCCACCAAGAGAATATAAAAATGAAAAAAAAAAAAGACTTTAAAGTAAGATGACATTTTACGTGAACAGAATTGGAAGAAAGACAACAAGACAGAAAACTAAAGAGAAAAAGTTGCATTTACAGGTACAGCCTTTTTTTTTTTAAGATAGTCATGACTGACTTGTGAAGCCCAATAGCCATTAACATGCCATTAACATGCAGACAACAACTATAAGGTTCCTGCTTAGAAAATAAATTTTGTATTTCTTTGGACAGTTGTCCAAAGTACAAAAGTACATTTAGGAACATACCAGCTAGGTGGCGCAGTGAATAGAGCTCCGGCCCTGGAGTCAGGACGACCGGAGTTCAAAAGGCCTCAGACACTTGACACTTACTAGCTGTGTGACCTTGGGCAAGTCACTTGTCTTCCCCCTCTGGAGGAAGAGGAGGTGGAGGTCAAGTGGGTTATTGTGGCCCTTGAGCTGCTCAGGAAGGAACAGGTGTGCGAATGTGAAATACTTTTTCCTAAAGTTCCCTCACCATCTACTTGAAAGACCATTGTCTTAAAATGTTTCTCCTTCCCTGTAAACCCAGTATTTTTTTCCTAACTAAAATAGAAACATTATTAGGCACAAGAAACTTAGGTCTAATCACCGACAGGGTCTTAAGACAGAAAGTCATCAGGGGAGCAATGCTTCTGAAGCATGACTCATTACCTGTGTCTTACTCAGCTCTGACTAGCTAGTTCTTCAGCTCACATTCCTACGCACAGACATCTTCATAAACAAAGAGGGAGAAAGTTCCAGGAAGTGCTGCGTCATTTGCTTTTTGGTTTCAGTGTACATCATGACATCTTGTTAATTTTCTTTCTCGTCTTTGAAGATTTCTACTGCTTCTGCTCTTGTGCTAAAAAGGAAAGATAATCCCACTGGGCTGGGGGCTCCTTTTCATCCCTGGAATCTTCTCTGACTACCAATTTGATATTCACAATGATGAAGGGTGGAGTGAATCAGCTACAAGAACAAAAGCATTCTTCCATGGAAGTAATCATGACAACTGCAAGTCATACCCTGAAGCCCCTAGGATTCCACCAAATAACTTCTATCAGTCATATAGACCTAAAAGAGCAGACATCAGAGATTCTTAACCTGTGCCCTGTGAAATTTGTTTTCCAGAATATTTTTATAAGAGTATTTCAATATAACTGTCTTCTTTTTAAGATCTAGGCATCTAATTTTATGTGTTTAAAAACACTATTCTAAGAAGGGCCCTAAAGGCTTCACCAGACTGGCAAAAAGTGCCATAACCCAAAAAAGATTAAGAATCCCTGATACAGAGCACTGAAAGGCATGATTGATTCAACGGGTAAAAATTTTCTGGACATTATAAGAGGAAAATGGGAGCAACATTTTACAAAACACTAAAATATTAATGCTTATTACGTCTTAATGCTTTGAACTGTAAGATCAATATTGAGGTCATTAAATATTACCACTGTGGACTTTATTTAATAAGCACAACAACTTAGTACCATTCAATTGCCAAGTCTTCTCAATTCTTCCTCTATAGTATCTCCTGCCCCCTTTCCACTCACAGTTCACCTAGGCTATCACCACTTCTTGCCGGGACTATCATTCATAGCCTCCTAATTGGTCTCCCTTCCTCCAGTCTCTCTACTGCACAGAGTAATAAGCTTGGAGTTTAAATCTGAACCTCGGTTTAAATCTAAATTCAGAGCAAGTCAAAACCTCTGTGCCTTAGTTTCGTCATCTGCTAAATGGGATAACAGTACCTATCTCTCAGAGTTGATGAAGGGGTCCAATGAAATCCTATTTGTAAAGTGCTTTTCTTTTCTTCAAAACCTTCCCCACCTTTCTACCTCTGCACTTAAGTCACCAAATTGGAGTTTATGTTGATTGAATTTGGAGGGTCTTATCAAGTTCTTCGTAAAATTTCATACCTCCTCATCCTCACAACCAATGTAGGAATATAGAAATACTGCACTTCCCTCTGTAACCTGTAATACACACGCGACTGACCTATCATGTAAACTAACTCAGAACTGGATCTCTAGTTTGCTCTAAGCCCTATTCTCATCATTAAATGAAAAGGTTAGACTAATGATGTTTAATATCTCTTCCAACTCTGAATCTGTAATGATCCTGGACTTTTGTTATTTAGCCTACAAAAGTAACTCAAGTCACCTTATTAAATATGTTCATTTTGTATTTTGAATATACTATTTGAACACACTGTACTATGCAGAAAATAAACTTGACTCATTCAGGAGTGTCTAATTGTAAAATATCCTCAGGGTATGTCTGATAATAAAATTAAGACTCATAGTCTATAAAAAGAACATACATTAATACTCAAGTAAAATTCAGAAGCGGTGGGAAACAGGAGGACAGAAAGAGGGAGAGAGGTAGAGAGAGGAAAAGGGAGGGGAGGGAGGGAAAGAGAGGGAGAGAGATTTCCCCCTTGGAGATCCCTCTCTCTGACTGGAGAGGGTGAAGGGTGAACACTAGAGACATCCTTCCTGATCCTCCATCATTTAAGATTTCTCAGGGAATTCACCTCATATATAATTAATTTCCCACCCAGCTGTTTTCCAGGATTTCATGATTTCCAGAAACTAAAACTCCCAACTCCTCTTATCACTTCTCTCCCCCTCTGCAGGATTTCATTATGCCCCCATTCCAGACAACCCATCACCCTCTCCTCTTCAGCTTCTTCTAATGTTTTATCTTCCCCCTGCTAAATTATAAACTCCTTGAAGGTAGGGAACGGTCTTTTGCCTTTCTTTGTATCCCCAGCACTTAGTACAGTGACCGCTACATAATGGGCATTTAATAAATATCTATTGACTCCAACTTTATAAGAGAATAGGATGAAGGGAAATGTACAATTAATAATCATAACTATGACTATCTAAACAAAATAATGCTGCTAAAATTTGAAGAGAAGCAAGTAAATGGGAAAAATCTTTGCAGTGAATATCTCTGAAAAAGATCTCATTCCTAAGATATATAAGAAACTCATTCAAATTTCTAAGAATAAGAGCCATTCACCATTGACAAAAAGTCAAAGGAAACAAACAAACAGGTAACTATCAGAGAAAAAAATTCAAGCTATCAAAAAGTCGTATTAAAAATTCTAAATTACTTATGATTATAGAGATACATATTCAACTCTGGGTTCCCACCTCATATCTATCAGACTGGAGGAAATGTGGGAAAGCAAGTACTGTTAACGCATTGCTGGTGGAGCTGGGCATTGGTCCAGCCATTATGAAAAGCAGATTGGAACTCTGCTCCTGAAGTCACTAAACTGTGCACACTCTTTGACTGGGTGATAAAGTACTAGTCCTATGCCCAAAAGGAGGGATTCCTTGTAGATAGATAGGTTCTCCAGATGCCCATGTTTACCTGTGAAATGGTGCTGATTGCAGGAATCCCCAAGATCTGGAAACTCAAGGAGTTTGGCTGCTTCATTCACATAAGACCAAATGAATGTGAAATGTCTTTTGTCCAGATTTTGACATGTACCAGTATGGACACCCTGAAGAATATGCCCATTAGTATATAATGGACAGTATATACTATATATAGTCAATAGAGAAAGAAAATAGAAAAAGAGGAAGAAAGAGGGCTATACTGCTTTGAAGAAACTGCAAAACTCTTTTATTGATGACAAATTTCCCATGAAAGCAAAGTCCTTCTTTTTAAAATCAACCAGTGTTGTTATAACAAGGCATGAAATACAACTGCCTCCAAAGAACTAAAGAAGAGCATCACAAGTATGGCAATAGAGAGATGCACAGTGGGTGTGAGTAACCTGCAACATGTGACAAAAAAAGAACATCCAAGAAGACTGGGAGTACAAGACTGAACTCCTTGAGGGCACTCCCAGTTCATGAGCACAAGCAACTAAGGTGAGCATTTTGCCCTTTTCCAACCCTTCCTTTGACTTGTTCTAGCACCCGTTTTTCTTATGTCTGCTCTGGTCCTGGGTCACTGATTTCTGTTTCCACTTCTCTGATCTTGTATGTTTCCCTGCTCCTGTCTACTTCTTAGAAGCCCTTTTCTCCTGATGTTTTAAGGACTCTGTATTTATCTTTCGACTTGGTGACAGTCTTTTGCCTCTTTCTGTATCTCCAGTACATATCACTGTAACACATGTTTATTGACTGATTCAATCAAGGAACAACAGTTGGCCAAGCAAAGTGTTCCACTGCTATCCCCAAGACTTAAGTAAACATAATAAGGGAAAACCTCTTTGGCATGTTGGGTGGACCCTCTCTGGCAAACATATGGAAGATTGTGGGCAAAATTACAAAGGATTGGCAGAAATGGATGGATTAGTCTGAATACAAACTCAAACATATTTTTCATTTTCTTTGAGCCTTGTACAAAATAACTAATATGGAAATGTTTTACATGAGTGCACGTGTATAAACTACATCAGATTGCTTACTGTCTCAGGGAAGGGGGAGGGGAGAGAAGGAAGGAGAAAGGGATAGAATCTGGAAATCAAGATTTTGTTAAAATGTTAAAAAAAAATTCTTTTAATGTAATTGGGAGAAAAATAAAATCTTATATTAATTAAAAAAAAAAGAATAGATGGATTGCCATTCCCCACAGCTGGAGGAAATTCTTTAATCAATGAGATCACAGGATCATCTGAATATCTGAGAGACCTTTAAAGCCAAAGTGATACAAGGTTATTCAGATCACAGGCTCATTTGAATATCTGAGAGGCCTATATCCAATGTGATATAAGGCGATTCCTTGCTTCCATTACTTGCTTTGTTATATACCATTTACACACTAATGTTTCTTACAAAGTGCAATAAGCCCCAAGTTTACATGTAGATTGTCTTTCTAACATTTTAAGAATTAGAACTCTTGATACATTTTATAGAAAGCCCCTGGCACCTCATTTGAAAGGCCAATCCCATTCCCAGTTCATTGAATATAAGTAGTTAAGGTAACCATCTTGCCCTTTTCCAACCCCTTCTTTGACTTGCTATGTCACCCATTTTTCTTATTCTTGCTCTGGTCCTGGTCAATTGATTTGTGTCTCCACCCCTCAAATCTTATTGCTTCCCTTTTCTCCTGATGCTTTCTGGACACTGTATTTATTTACCTTCCTAGTTGACAACCGGCTCACTCTCATGTCCAAATGATTGACTATCTCTCATCCCTGGGCTTGTCAGTCAGCCCCATATTTAGAGCACTATGTCTTGAGAACCCAAGTCTTGGAATCTCAACCAGCAGATGGAAGACTCATGGGCACATCACAAGCCCTCACCTTGGCATAGCCTGTTTCAAGAGAATAGTCATGTTCCCAGGCTAGCTCCTAGAAGCCTACTTAATCCCCTAAGACAGATGAAATGCTGTATACTTGCAATTTTAAACAGAGCACTAGAAAACAACTTTATGAGTTAAATATAGGCCACTGTGGGTAGCCTAACAACCATTTGCATGACATTATTTCTATAGAAAAATGAAATTCTACTTCCAAATTTGGGTCATGTGATTTGGTACAAAGAGAATTAAACCAGGACTCACTCACACCAGGCAACTAGGTGGTGCACAGACAGACCACGGCAGGACTTCAAAGGCAGGACACCTGATTCTGAATCTGGTTTCAGATATGTATTAGCTATGTGATCCTGGGCAATCTTCTAACCTCTGTCTGACTCAGTTTCTTCATCAGCAAACTAGGGAAATAATAGCTCCTGCCTCAAAAGATTATGAGAAGAAAATGAGGATTTATATACGTTTACGTGTGTCCATATGTACACAACATACACAGACATATATGCATGTCACATATATGTATGACACATACATATACACACATATATATTTCACTTTGCAAACACTGGAGCAGTTTGAGTTGTTATCATCATCATTACTATGATCTGAGAAAGCCTGGATCCAAATCCGAATCCGAATTCTGACTAGCTGTGTTGATTCTGAACAAGCACTATTTTCATCTAAATTCGAGTTTTCTTAGCTAGAATAATGGAGATGATCTCTGCTCTACACACCTCGCAGGGTTGTTGAGGATTAATAAGTGAAAGGCAACATTTAAATGATAAAGCACCACACATACATACGACAGAACTTCAAAGTGCCAAATAAATGCTACTTATTATTATTTAGCAACACATCTGCGATAGTACTCCCCGGCACCCCCAACACCATAACACAGTAGTTTCCTGCCAAGAATGCGTTTGCAAGCCTCTCAATATTAGAACATCAGGTGGAGATCACATTTATTTCCTTTCGATCTTCCCAGTCCCATTATTCTTTTGCAAGTAGAGGATATTTAAAATTTCAGGAATCTGTAATTTAGGAAGCGGTTCTATTAGACATAGCGAGCTTTTACTGCCACAAACACCCAATTCTATAAAACAAGATGACAATAAAACCATTGCTAAGTAGGCTCATCTTGCATTTTCTCACAACAATCATGTGAATTAGATAGTACCAGTTATTGTGCCCACTGTAAAGATGAGGAAATAAGCTCACAGATATTAAGTAGTTGTCCCACAGTATCAAGGTAACGATAAATAGATCTGTAAGTATGTCTGTCAATTATATCAACTACATATTGCAATATATTGCCCAAATGCTGTACTATTTTATTAAATGTTACTGTAGAAGAAAAGCATTAAAGGAGCACAAACAGGAATTACAAGAATGTCTTCAAAAATATAACTCATAGGAAAAATGACAGTGGGTCATGCACAGAGGTACCACTTCCAGTCAAGAAAAAAAGTTTTCATAAAAAATGGGGTGTTGTCAATTCAAATGTTTTTTTACAGCATTAACATGGATTATAAGAAATCTCATATTAATCTAAAACCTTACTTTTGACCCTTGCCCTCTGGCTTTTTTCCATCGTATTTCCTGACAGTCAAGTTGCTTACTATATCTGTAACTGAAAAAATGACAAACTCTCTGGGCCTCATTTGATCATCTGTAAAATGAAAAGCCTGCATCACACTGGCAAGGGAAAAAAAAAAAAGAAAAATGACATTTTTTTAGAGGAGCTACAGGAAAATAGGCATGATTATAGCTGAGAAGTGGTCCAGCTATTCTGTAAAGTAATTTGAAACTATGCCCCAAAGAAATCACTGTGTGTGTTCTCTTTGACCCAGTGATAACATTACTAGGCCTCTACTCCAAGAGAGCAAAGAAGAAAAAGACTCATACGTACAAGAATATTTACAGCAGATCTTTTTGTTATGGGAAAAAATTAGAAATTAAGAAGGTGCCCAACTACTGAGGAATAGCTGAATAAATTATGCTATATGAACACAAGGCAAAGGCAGCTAGGAGGTTCAGCGGATAGAGCACTGGACTTGAGACCCAGGAACTTCTGTTGTTAGTGAGTCATTTCAGTTGTATCTGACTCTTCATGACCCCCTCTGGGGTTTTCTTGGCAAAGATACTGGAGTGCTTTGTGGTTTCCTTCTCCAGCTCATTTTACAGATGAGGAAACTGAGGCAAACAGGGTTAAGTGACTTGCCCAGGATCACCCAGCTAGTATTCGAGGCCAGATTTGAACTCACAAAGATGAGGTCTTCCTGACTCCAAGCCTGGCACTGCACCACCTAGCTATCGGAAGTCAGGAAGACCTGGGTTCAAATTTGGCCTCAGACACGTACTAGCTGGGTGACCTTGAGCAAGTCACTTAACCTCTGTTTGCCTCACTTTCCTCGATGATAAAACAAGGAAACTAGTAGCACAGTGGGGACCAAATGAGGTAATAGTTGTAAACTGCTTAGCACAGTGCCTGGCACGTGGCAGGAGCTATATAAATGCTAACTATTATTATTTTCATTAATAGAATACTATTGCTTCATAAGTAATGAGGAAATAATTTTAAGGGAAATTTGGAAAGACTTGGAATAACTGATGAAGAGGGAAGTGGGAAAACAAGTAGAACAATTTATGCATAGCAACATTATAAAGGAAAAAAAAGCAGTGAAAGACTAAAGAACTCTGAGCAGTGTAATGACGAACCATGATTCCAGCTGGAAGGCCGAGGAGGAAGCATGCTGTCCACTTCCTGACAAACGGTGACATACTCAACGTGCAGCACGAGAAATACATTATTGGGCAGACCCGATGAAGGAATTGTTTTTGGCTATGTTTTGCTTGTTCTTGAATATTTTTCACAAGGGTTTTCCTTTTCTTTTGGAGTTCAATGAAGATTATAAGGGAAGCAGGAAAAAGAGAAAATAAAATAAATACTTTCTTAAAAAGGAAATTAGATTAAGTAAATTAAAATAAAATGAAGAACACAATAGAAAATATTTAAGGCCGCTTCCGTGTCTAAATCAATGTTCCTATATAGAAGGATTAGATAAAGACAGAAGGGTTCTTAGCCCGGTCCACAAAATTCCAAGAGGTCTCTAGATAGATTTCCTGGATTTCATCAACCTAGGAGAAAAAAGTTACTTCTTTATTTTAACTAATCCATAACTAAAGTTTTAATATTTTCTTGAATTATAAATGGAGGCAACAAACATTATTCTAAGCAGGGGTTGAGAGAGATTGCCAAAGGGATTCAGGATACAAAAAAGATACTGTATCTACTATGTGGTATCCCAAGCATCAAAAACTGTTCATTTTCATGGTTTAGCTTTTAGGTCTCCAATGAAAATATCTGGACACACACCTGAACTCCAGATACCAGGCTGGGAGCATGTTTTTGGCTCCCAAACCACTTAGCACAGTGCCTTGCACATAATCACTAATAATGAGTATAGGATTAATGTATGTGTGTGCGTGTGTGTGTGCGTGTGTGTGTGTGTGTGTGTGTATATATATATATATATATATATAATAGTTAATGTGTATAGGAATCAGAAATTTAGTAATGAGAGCAACACATCTCTTATCACCTTTCTTCTATTTAGACAGTATTTTGCAACACAAAAAAGTGGATTTTAAAATATTTAAATAACAAGGTGGTTGTGAAATCTAAAATAGAATGTGAGCTGAAGAATAAGAAAAATAATGGCTATCATTTATACACTTTAAGGTTTGCAAAGCACTTTGCCTATGTTAGCTCTCATTTAACCCTCACAACAACCCTATAAATAGGCTTTTACAGATGAGGCAACTGAGGCTAACAGGTTAAATGACTTGCTCAGGGTCACATATCCAGTAGTTATCTGAATTTGAGTTTGATTCCAAAACCAGCATTCTACCCACTGTGCCACCTAGTTCTAGTCCAGACTATGTTCATGGGTTTTGGGGAAGGAAACAAGATCTGAGTCACCTTATCTCTGTGGTTAACACGTGACTGACCTGGGAAAAATTCAGAGAAAGTGCAACTCCTCTTGAGAAAGAACATCTGAAACAAGAATGCCATTAATCTAGTAGCATAGAGATCCCCATTATTCTTCCCATGGTCTCTTCTCAATTCTCTTTGGTTTGTTTTTGAGATCAGGGGTGAGGAGAAGAATTGTAGGTAGAAGAGAAGAACTGTAGAAAGGAGAAGAAAGTTATAGCCGTAATATTTCAAGAAACAACTAAAATAGGCCACTAGTATTACTTCATTTTTAGAATTTTCTAAGTGAAAGAACATTTAGAAAGAAATGTCATGAAATTAAGGAAAAGCAAAAACCATGAAACAAGAGAGCGCACTGTCCACATTTTTCTGAATGCTATGGCTAATTATTTATAATAAGAGCATTATTAGTTCTACCATTAACAAAGAAAAACTGCTGTCTTTTTAAAAAGAGAACATTGGCCTCGTGAAATTTGAGAACACATTTAAAAGTCAACTTAGCCGAAGTTATTCCACTTATTTTAATGAAGTCATAGTTCTACTGAAGTATGCATTTTTTTTCTTTTTTTTTTACTAGGTGAATGCTAGTGCATCGGAACTCTCTCATTCTCTTCTTTTCTCTCTCTCCTCTCCTTTTTCACCCATATAGTTCAATTTCCTTTACATACCAAAAATCCCCTGAGATTGTAAAACCTACTTTTCCAACTTAGCTTCCACTAATCCCCTCATAGTCCAACCTTCCAGCCAAGCTACAATACCTGTCACAACTGCAAATTACCAGGCTCACACCTTTTCTCATGTCATTTTCTCCGTCTGGAAGGCTTTCTACCTAACCCCCACCCCATCCCCCAAAATCCTATCCATTCTTTAAAGTCTAGCTCAAATACAACTTCTTCCACCAAATACTCCTTGATCAACATGGCAAAGATGATCTCTCCCTACAATGAACTCCTTTATCATTTACCACATGCTGCTGAATACTGCAATTACTTGTTTCATGTTCTTACACCTTTCCTTCACCACTAGATCATAATCAGGACTTTGATGACAAGGACCATGTATTATATCATACATCCATCTATCTCAACCAGTCTTAGATCAGTACCTTGTACTAAAGCACCTAATACATTTTTGCTAAATGAATTCTCCACAAACCTATTAATCTTATATCTTTACTGAACACTAACCTCTATAAACAGGAGCTGCCAGGTTATTCTGTGGAATACTTTATTAGTCACTCCCTCAATCAAGAGACATTTATTAAGCCCCTACTATGTGCCAGTCATTGTGCTAAACTCCGAACACTGCACTTATTTCTACTACTGACCCTAAAATTCAATTCTATTCAAAGGAAGTTCATTCAATACACATTTATTAAGCACCTATTATGTGGAAGGTCCTGTGCCAGAAGTGGAAGACATAAATGTAACACAGGTGGTTGTAAAGCCAAGTATCCTGAAAGGGGTGGAGATGTATCAGTACTTAAGGTAAGACTTTTTGTTGTCTTCTCCTTTGTAATGCTGAGGTAGTCAAGTACCTTTGATGAGTCTTGCCTTTCAAATGCAATGGCCAGAAAAATGGGATTTTTCACTGTTCTTTGAATGCTTCTCAGCACAGAGGTAATCACGTGCCCAAGGGCCCTGAGACGAGTATATAAGATCCAAGATTGGTGTTTGACTTTTGGGGCTCTCAGTCACTGGTGGGACTCTGGGCAACCCATAGTAACTGCCCCCCAGCTTTGCTAACCCAGACCCATTGGTTCTTTGCTAACTATGAATTGTGATTTGGTCTGTTTATATTATATATGCTTGTAATTTGTTTGTATTTGCTCCCTCTTCCTCCTGAACTAAGTGAATGATATTCATATGTTGGATTAAAGTGGGATTGTTAACCCCTTAAAGTTACTTTCCTTAGTAAAGCAGATCAAAAAACCTGTGCTGCTGGTCTTGCTGGGTCTTACAACCCACAACAGCTGCTAGCCACATTGTTACTACAGTGGTGTGGTCACCTACTAGGGGCTGCACACCTCTTAAATATGTGAATACCTATCTACCCTCTAGGTTGACTCATTCACTCAAAACTGCTCTCATAATGCCAGGTCTAGGTTCCCAGAGAAGTACTGCTACCATGAGGTTAGATTCAAATTCTCTCAAGGTCCTAGGAATATTATTATTGAGGGGAAGTACACTCTCCCTGCTCACCACCAGGGCCCTCTCTGATGCACTTCTATTTACACAAATTAGCCATCCACAATATGATATGTTTAGATCTTAAACATAACCATTTCCTTAGCAGTAAGGTAAAATAAATAATAGCATCACAAGTACTTACATACGCCAGTGCCTGAATAAAAAATATATTGAAATCCATACAGAACTTGTGTCACACTCTCTCTACAAGGTACCCTGTATCTATGAGGAAGAAGGAGCATACACTCATGGGAAACCAACAGTTAAGGGTATGAGAAAAAACCCGGAAGCTCAGTCAGAGCAACTCTATACTGAAGGATGTTTATGACACTAATTGTTTGTCCCTGGTTCCTCATTATTCAGATGGGTACATCTTTTTCCCCTCCTTACTTCAACTATTATTTTAACATAATTTTAAAAAATCACACTAAAAGAATGTTTCAAAATTATTTCCTCTTAATTTGAATAGCAAAAAGTTCTCTTTAATTCAGAGAAATGTAAAATTCACCAAGCTGGCTATCTCTGGGATATTATATAGTCCAACCCATCCAGCAATTTATTCATTAGGCTGCTGCACCATCCAATGAGAATAGATATCACATTAAACAGCTCAGGTTGACTCTCTGGGCAACACGAACCAGCTTGCCAGCTCTCCTTATACAGCAAAGTAGCATTGGTACTTGTCTTTCCCCTTTCTGCTTTTCTATCTCAAACCAGAATGGAGACAAAAAGGCAACAGTCACTTCTAAAATAGTTTACTTCTCTTAACCTCAAGGCAAAAGGCAAATAACTGCACAATTCACCCAATTAGGAATTAGCAGCCAAAGCCTTCTTGTGAGCTGGCTAGTCCTATCACTGGTCTCTTCAAATAGCTACAACTAAGGGCTGCTCTTAGGCCCCTGATATTTCTTTCCTCTTTTATCAGGTTCTTCAGTCTCTTCAACATATAAGCCTCAGACTCCCTTTCTTATCTCCTATAAATACATCAATGTATACAGTATAGTCAATTTATGATTCAGAGCCCCTATAGAATTGATAGTCCTTTTAAAATCATACCTCAGGATCCAACTATTAATTTGATTTCTCACTTTTACTTATTTTCTTGTCACAAAAATTTAAAATAAGCTGAAGGATCACAATGTCCTGAAACCAAACCAGTTCAACACCTCATTTTCATTGTTTTTTTTTTTGGAGGGGGGAAGGTGGGGCAGTTGGGGTTAAGTGACTTGCCCAAGGTCACACAGCTAGTAAGTGTGTCAAGTGGCTGAGGCCGCATTTGAACTCAGGTCCTCCTGACTCCAGGGCTGGTGCTCTATTCACCGTGCCACCTAGCTGCCCCACAACACCTCACTTTTGCATGCTTGAAATTACGGTTTATTATACTCATATTTCTCCAGTTTTAAAAGAAAAGTTCTATCTCTGCCCATCAAACTGTTCACATACAAATGGGGCATCCTCCTAAATCTTTCACAAGTGATTTAAGACTTTACATTTATTTCATAACTTTCAGTAGAAAACTGCTTTAAAAAAAACCACACCAATCTTAAAGCTATGCTTCTCCATACACATTTTACTTTCAAAGTTTTTTAGGATTTAATTTTAATTTTTTTTTCAATCAACAAAAAAATGGTTTTACTTCCCTTCCTCTTCTCCTTCTTCACTGAAAATTTTAAAAAATAAAACAAAGGAAAAACCTTGTACAGATATATGTATTTAAACAAAACAAATTCACATGTTGACTATGTCAAAAAATATTTATGCTTATCTTTTAGGAGCTTTTATTAAATACAAGTTCTTTTCCTACTTCTTTTAGGTATCAATGTTAATCTATAACAAAAGCATTATTTTAAATTCTTCAACAGTTTACTTAGATCTTTTTCTTTATACATATGTACTTTTCTTGCAAATTTCATCACTCCAGATGAAAAGGGTTTAAAGGGAAAATGTCTGCTGAAAAAAATTAAACAAACTTTGCAATCAACAGCTTACACTTTAATAAGGAAGAGACGTGTATGTAAATAATCATTATTGTTGTTCAGTCGTATCTAATTCTTTGTGACCTCATTTTGTGGTTTTCTTGTCAAAAATACTAGAGTGGTTTGCCGTTTCCTTTTCCAGATCGTTTTATAGATAAGGAAAACTGAGGCAAACAGGGTTAAGTGACTTGCCCAGGATCACACAGCTACTAAGTGTGTGGGGCCACATTTGAACTCATGAAGATTCCTGATTCCAGATCCAGCACTCTATCCACTGTTCCACCTAACTGCCCTGTAAATCACCATAAATACATTAAAATATTTTTATTTTTGCCTCCATAAAACCTCTTGTATCGGTCGTCTTCAATCATATCAAATTCCGGCTATCATGAGAGGCCAGTACAATGTAAAGAGGACTGGATTTTGAGTCAGGAAAAACTCAAGGTTAAGAGTTGATTCATGGGGCAGTGAGGTGGCACAGTGAGTAGAACACCAGCCCTGGAGTCAGGAGGACCTGAGTTCAAATCAGGACTCAGACACTTGACACACTTACTAGCTGTGTGACCCTGGGCTGGACACTTAACCCCAATTGCCCTGCCTTCCCCTCTCCAAAAAAAAGAAAAGAAAAAAAAAAAGAGTTGATTTATGAGTGCTGTCTTCATTTTTGTGAAGAGCGGCCACGTGGAAGAGAGAATAATTTGTTCATTTTGGCCCCAGACAGCAGAACCAGTAGCAATGGGTAGAAGCTGTAAAGAGAAAATTTAGGTTTGATACCAAGAAAAAGGGGCAACTGGGTAGCTAAGTAGATAGAGTACTGAACCTGAAGTCTGGTAGACTCATCTTTGTGAGTTCAAATCTGGCCTCATTCACTTACTAGCTGTGTGACCCTGGGCAAGTCACTTAACCCTGTTTGCCTCTGTTCCTCTGGGAAAGGAAATACCACTCCAGTATCTTTGCCAAACTCCAGATGGGGTTACAAAGAGTATGACATGACTGAAATGACTGAACAACAACGGCATCAACTAGACCTCAATTTCCCAATTATATAATAAGCAAAGGACTAGAATATTGGAGGTGCCTGTGAACATTTAATTTAATTGGTCTCTCTGATTCCAGTTTCTCTCCTCCTGAAACTATCTTTTATACAGCTCCCAACATAACCTTTCCTAAAGAAGTCTCAGCATAAATTCAATCTCTCTCCTCCTCATAAGTTCAATAGCAAAATATTTAGGCTACTACATCTTTAAAAGTTTTCAGCCTATTTGGCCAATCATTACCCTTTTTAAAAGGATGACTGCATTATCTGTAAAAAACATCAAACTCTTTCCAGGCTAAAGGTCAATTTTTAAAATAAATTGTGTATCTGCTATGTGCCTAAATTTCAAGATAAAAAAGACTCTTGTTGGAAGAAAAGTCAGTGATGATGACAGATCACACACACACATCCCATCCCAACAAGGCTATTTTTAAGACAAACATGGATTTATTATTTGTGCCTATGTCAGAGTAGCTCAACACTCAATATGTCATAGGCTCAACTACAATGCTATTTTTGAAAAAGATAGCAACCTAGCTTTAGCAATAGACTTTCACTTTATTCTCTCCTTTTCTGGACAAAACATAATGTTATGATGACATGTTTATCTGCTAGTGGAGTGCAACTGTCATATTTGGGATGTCAATGGAAAGTTCTATAAAAGGGGCATCTGAACAAATCATAATGAATCAAATTATACTTCATATGATCACCAGTATTGGTATGTTTACCCTTAGAATACTTAAAAAAAAGGTTTTATATTTATGGGTTGAATGGTTACCAATGAACTATATATACATACATACATGCATACACACACACACACACACACACACACACACACACACACAATACAGTGATCTTTCATATGCTGGAAGCTCTTCAAAACAAACCCCCCTTTTAACATTAAATAATTATAGCACTAAAAAAAAAAATCCTGATTGTGCAAGCTATGCTGTATTACACATAATAGCCAAAGGTCCATTTTCCCAAACTTCTATATAAAATTCTACCTATTCACTTTTTTTAGACTTATGTCAACAGGAAAAAAAAAGATTTAGAGCTAAAAGAGGCTTATGTAGTTATCTAGTCCAAAAATCCAGATAAGGAAGCCTATGCCCAAGGAGGTTAAATGTTTTGCCCAAAGTCATACCAGTAGTCAGTGGCAGAACTGGGATTTAAACTTTGGTTCTCTGACTCCAAACCCAATATGCTTTCCAATATACCACACCTTGCACCAATCTATGTAGTGAGGAGACTGGTGAGAGAGATGGAGAATGGAGGAGGGAACCAGGGGAGAAGGCATTAAGGGTAAGGCAACTTGCCTGCCCTGGAGCCAGGAGGACCCGAGTTCAAATCCAGCCTCAGACCTTTACTAGTTGTGTGGCCTTGGGCAAGTCACTTCACCCTGTTTACCTCGTTTCCTCATCTGTAAAATGAGCTGGAGAAGGATATGGCAAACCACTCCATGTTCTTTGCCAAGAAAACCTAAAGTGGGGTCACAAAGAGTCTGACACAACTAAAACAAATGAAGAACAAAAACTCTTGCCCTAAGTCTGGAAACCGTGTTTCTATAAGCAGAGAAAGGCAATAGGCTTCTAGCCAAGGAGACCTTTGGTGACAAAAGTCAAGAGGATGTAGCACTATGCAAGAGGGGAAACGGAGTGATCTTCCCCCTGCCACAGAAATGCCATGTGTCTGGTAGCCACGGGAGGGTGGGGCGGGGCGGGAGGAAGGATTAAAAAAAAACTTATTTGATAACTTCATTATGAATTTAAATTGAATAGCAAGTTGTACATAATAAACTTGAAGTTTCATGCGCAATCATTTTTCTTACGGAAATGCTTGTTTTATCCCTCAAATTAAAAAATTTAAAAAAAGAAACGCCATTATACCCCCAAACAGGCCTCCAACCACGATGAAAAACTAAAAGGTATTTCATGAGCATAAAACTTGTTTGTAAATACGGCTACTTTTGGCTACCTAATAGCCAAAAGTTACGTGTGTTAGATTGAACTAGGGAGGGGGAAGAAGAAGGAAAAGTGGCAAGAGAGGCTGTTAAATAACCTTAGATTTCATCTGGGAAGCTAACTCAGTCAGAATCTAGGAAACTTGACCTTACAAAGTCATTTGAACACTTGCCAAATCTGAACAAGTCAAAGAACTTTGATGGAGAGATTTACCCAAAATTTAGCCTTCAGATCAAAAGTCCTGGGAATGCTAGAGAAAAACATACTCAAGGACAAGTTTGCAAAGAAGACTAGGGAATCTGAAATCTTACTCTGATCTCCTATGACATATTTCAATTTCACTCTTGAAACACACACTCATGTCAAAAGAGCTCTAATTTCCTTGAGGAGATAATCTCTCGTGGAAGGCAGCATGATAAAAAAACGGTTTTGCAGTCAGAGAGATCTGAGTTCAGGTCTGTCTTGGACTTACACAGTCTCTGTGACACTAGGCAAATCATTTAATTTCTTAGTGCCCCAAGGTATTGTATAAGACAAGGTAGAAATAGCTGCATAGGTGGAGGAGGATTTCCCACCTCAAAACTCCCTGTACCAATGGAATCACAGGTCCCTCCCTCCATCCCAAAAAAGGGTATAGTAGAGCTGTATGTTATATATATATATATATATTCTACATATAAAAAGGGTAATCATTATATAATAGTGTAAAAAATCATAAAAAGAAAGTAAAAATCAACAACTCAACATGTCTATATTCCCATCTCTATAGAATCTTTATGTGAATTATCTTTGCACAAACTAAATATATACTTAATAAAAAACAAAGGGAACAAATGGGCTTTTGCAAACTCCACAAACATATGACTGACTTACCTACAGAACATAAGTTAGCATTGTGACTACTGTCCGCTGATTCAAGTTAAAGCTTTTGATTTGGCTAAGTAGTTTGTTCATACCCCAAATCTGTATGGAATAGAATTCTCAAGATTACTCCCAAGGTAGGGGAGATCTAGAACTCAACTGTTGAGGTCTCAGTAACAAAATGAGTGAATAAAAAAAGATTTTAATGATGCCAGGGAAGAGCAAGTCACCAGCCCAGAAAACATCTATAATCAAAACTTCAAAGAGAAAAATGGCTGACCCACAAGAATAATTAAAATTCCTTGAAGAAGTGATGCAACAGATTAAAAAAGATACTATGAAAGGAATGGGTGCTATAGAGGAAGAGACTTGGAAAAACAACCAATAGCTTAACAGAAGCGGGCCAAAACCTTATCCTAATTACAGACTCCTTAAAAATCAGAATGGATCAAATAGAAACTAATGACTCCAGGAGACAACAAGAATTATTTGAAGTCAAAACACTGAGAAAAGAGCTGAAAATATAAGGTTTTTCATATCAAAAGCAACTAATCTGGAAAACAGAGTAAGGAGAGATAATTTAAGAATTACTCGACCACCTAAAAACCAGGATCAAGAAAGAGACCTTGGACATCACATTTCAAGAAATCATGAAAGAAAACTGCCCAGATCTTAGAACAAAAGGCAAAGCAAAAACAGAAAGAATAAACCAATGACCTGAAAAAACCCCAAAATGAAATTTCTTGGGAACATCATAATCAAAATCCAACACTTCAAGGTCAAAGGAAAAATAGTGGAAGTAGCCAGAAAGAAAGAATTCAAGTACTGAGGAGCCACAGTCAGGATCGCATAACATTCAGCCTGGAACATGGTATTCCAAGACATAAGATAGATATAGGCTTACAGACAAAAATAACTTACCCAACAAAACTGAGAATAATCCTACTCTTGGAAAAATGGGTTTTTAAAGAAAGTTTCAAAAAAGAAAAGCTATGAAATATATTCAAGGCTTAGATATAGAAAAATTGACTCTTCTTCATCATAGGTCTGTTTAATATCCAATGTGATAAATGTGGTTTTGTGATGAAGAATGTGTCAACATTTTGTGAACCCAGTGGAAAATCATATAAAACAAGTGATTGCAGCAAAGAGAGAATATAGTGCATATTAAAAGTTTTTAAAATGTTTTACATGATTGCACATGTATAATTTATATCTGATTGCTCTTCATCTTGGTGGAGAGAGGAGGAAGGGAAGGAAAAGAATTTGGAACTCAAAATCTTTCAAAAAATGAATGATGAAAGTTATCTCTACATTTAAGTGAAAAAAATAAAGTACTATTACAAATGTAAATAATTGTTTCTTAAAGATGAAAATTTTATTTAAAAAACCACAACACTGAACTAGGACTTAGGAGAACAGAGTCCCACAGACCCTCCACCACTGCCAACAATTTAGGTCATATATTTGCTGAACACCCAATCTGTGCAAAGTATTAACTTGCTGTGACACCAAACAAATCAATTAACTTCTTTGAGCTTCAGTATGCAGTTCTGTAAAAGAAGGGGACTAAACTAGGTGATACCTAAGATCCCATTTACCTTTAAAAACCTATTATTTAAGCATAGTTCTACAAATTTGTTATTATAAGTTTATATTTGAAACATCTTTGCTTCCATCATTGATTTGATACTAAATATTTGGTTAAGAGTACAACCCCCAATTTTAATATTCTGATAGAAAAACGTAACCCATTTTATAACATGGGTTCCACGACCCCAATGGGGCCAAAATGGATACCTGTTTGTCCTTTCAGACAAGTTGCTCTTCTGTTTATAGAAACATAATTGATGCTATCATAACATAATCAACAAACATTTGAGTTTTGTGTTTGGCTGATACAATTTAACTTTTTCCACAAAGAAAATAATGTCTTTTTTTCCCTTAAGAATACCGTGCATGCATGTATTTTGTATATTTCAAAGCAATGTCCCCCAGTTTAAAATTTAAGTACAACCAATACCATACAGCCAGAGTTAAAAAAAAAACAGATCCGGTCTTGAACAGAGATTATCTAAGGAAACTAAAATAGCTTATTTAAAAAAATATTCTTTTAAAAAAAGAATCTTAAAAATCCTTTTCTTCTGCCATAGGAAAAAAAAAATCTAAAAAAGATGTGCTTAAATGAAGCTCTGATACACCTGAACAAAGTTTTCGGACCTGGAACGGAGTGACTACATCTGGGTTTTACTAGGGAATTGAGTTTGATTATATTCCAAGCTGGGCTTCTTATCTGTTCCTCACAATGAACTTTCCGAGGACCAGTCATGATGCACTATTGTAAGCCATCCCTTTATAGCTTCTTAATCCCTGTAGGAGGACAGAGTCAGGATATGATTGCTTCCAGGAAACCTAACTGATTTATTTGAATGAATGCTTAAATGAATGAAGAAAGTGTTTATTAAGCACATTCTCTGTGCTAAGTGCTGAAGATACAAATACAAAAAGTAAGGCAGTCTTTGTCTTAAAGAACATTACATTCTAATAGGGAAACAATAAATCTAGAATCTAGGGACACAGTGCCCAGGGAACAGCTTCCCCTTACCATTACTAGTCTTTTATGTAGCATCCAGCGATCTAATTTTATAATTTTATAAACTTTATGCTTACATTATTGTTTTGTACTAAATTTTAAAACCTTCACTTTATCTGAATCTTCATTAAGATTTACTCATTGTGAAACTTGATGATTTTTAAGTCTTATGCTTGCTGCTAACATCTAAGAAACAAATATTCAAACATAAATTACTATTCCCCATAAAAGCATTCGTAATTAACCTATCATAAAATCTGCTACGTTCAGCATCCTTCCAAAATAAGTATGATTTTTATTTTAAATTCTTAAATTTATGTTGCTTTAAAATATTTTTTAAAAACTTGGCAAAGGCTGAACATTACCTCATGTGTTTGAAAAGCACCTTCAGAGTCAATTTTCAAGTCTGACCAAATCAAGATGCCAATGTCTTGGCAAAGAGAATAAAATTCACGTATTATTTTCCTAATCCAAAAGAATCAAATATCTATTAAATACCTCCACTAAAACGCCAGGAACTGTGTGCTAAGCAATTTACAAGCATTATCTCCTTTGAGCCTCACAGTAATCGTAGAAGGTAAGTACAGAAATTAAACAACTTGCTCACACAGAGAGAACTCCTAAGCGCCTGAGGCAGAAGTTGAATTCAGATCTTCCTGACTCCAGGCCCAGTGCTTTATCTTATAGGCCACTCCTCTTCAGCTCCTTACCCCATGGGTGCCACACGTCTGAACCTGGGCTACTAGATAGTTTTAGCCCCCTTAGGGAAAGGATATCAAGCTATCTTCCCCCTACCCCCACCTCCAGTCAGACCTAACTTGCAGCTACTGAGCTGCGTGCAAATTCTCATACCTACCCAATTCCTCCTTTCTCCCTCCTACATTCCTTGTGGTTAAGTAGGGCAATATGTGCCCAACCTTGCAGACTCCCTACAAGGGAGCCGTCAGGTATAAGAAAGCTTGCCTGTTTGAAGAGGCGACCAGATGGAACACTGAATGGAGTGCTAGAGGAAGACTGGATTTCCAAGGCTGTGCCTCGGACACTTATTAGGTGTGACCCTGGGCACTTTACTTACCTCTACCTTGCCTCAGTTTACTCATCTGTAAAATGGGAATAACAATAGGGTTGTTTTGAGGATAAAATTAAATAATATTGGTAAAGCACTTCACAAACCCTAAAGTTTTATAAATATATATTTATATATATGTATGTGTGTATATATATATATATATATATATATATATAAGTTATTATTAGTAGTAGTATTAAGCTTACTGCAGAAAGCATGTGAAGTGCCAAGTGAAATCTCAAAACTGAAATTCTCTGGTTTTTAACTTTATGTAGAGGTTCTGTTAAGTTAATTGGACAATCAGCAGTAGGGTAATCGCTAGTAAACTTTTGAGGTTTAGAGGTGGAAGTTTTTTAAAGAACAGCTCTTCTCCTGTCTTGTTGGTCATGTAACCACTACAATTTTTAAGGACTTTTTTTTTAACTTTTCAAAAAAATGTTTCATTTTTTAATTTGAATTCCAAATTCTGTCCGTCCCACCCCTCCCCCACTCTTTGAGAAGGCAAGTAGTATAACCATTGTACATGTGAAGTCATGCAAAACATATTTCCACGTTAACCATCTTGCCAAAAAAAGCAAGAAAAATAAAGAAACTGAAAAATATATTCTTTTTTCCTCCAATTTATTAAGTTATTTATTTTTAGTTTTCAACATTCACTTCTGAAAGTTTTGAATTTTCCTCCCCTCCCTCCCCAAGAAGGCATGCAATCTGATACAGGCTCTACACATTCATTCCTTTAAAATACATTTTCACATTAGTCATGTTGCATGAAAGAATATAATGAATAGGAGAAACCATGAGAAAGAAAAAACAAAGCAAACAAAAAAAAGAAAATAATCTGCTTCACTCTGCATTCCAACTCCATAGTTCTTTCTCTGGGTGTGGATGGCATTTTCCATCATGAGCCCTTTGGAAATGTTTTAGGTCCTTGCATTGCTGATGGGCTAATCTGTCAAAATCAGTCCTCGAACACTGTGGCTGTTACTATGTACATTGTTCTCCTGGTTCTGCTCACTTTACTCAGCATCAGTTCATATAAGTCTTTCCAGGTTTTTCTGAAGTCCGTATCTTCCCCATTTCTTATAGCACAATAGTATTCCATTACATTTGTATACCACAACTTGTTCAGCCACTACCCAACTGAAAAATATATTCTTTAATCTGCACTCAGACTTCATCAGTTCTCTCTGGAGATGGATGGCATTTTTCATCACAAGTCCTTTGGAATTGCCATGGATCATTTTGATCAGAGCAGCCAATTCATTAACAGTTGACTATCATTACAATACTATTGTTGCCGTATACAAAGTTGTCTTGTTTCTGCTCTTAATTTTGCATCAGTTCATTTGACTTCTGAGGTTTTCCTGAAACCATCCCCTTCATCATTTCTTACTACGCAATAGTATTCCATAATGGCCACATGCCATAACTCGTTCCACCATTCTCTCAATTAATAGGCATCCCCTTGATGTCAAATTTTTGCCACCCAAAAAGAGCTATTACATATATTTTTGTATACATGGTTCCTTCTTCTTCTTTGATCTCTTTGAGATATAGATCTAGTAGTAGTATGTGGGCAGAAGGGTATCCACAGTTTGATAGCCCTTTGGGCATAGTTTTAAATTGTTTTCCAGAATGATTGGATGAGTCCACAACTCCACCAACACTGCATTGGTGTATCTATTTTCCCACATTCCCTCCAGCATTTGTCATTTTCCTTTTCTGTTACCTTAGTCAATCTGATAGGTATGAAACAACTCAGAGTTGTTTTAATTTGTATTTCTCAGGAATCTAGGGCATTTTTCATATGAATATTGGTAACTTTGATTTCTTCTGAAAACTGCTTGTTCCTATCCTTTGACAATTTATTAAATGGGGAATGGTTCTTAATTTTATAAATCTGGCTCAGTTTCCCATATATTTGAGAAATGAGACAAACTTATCAGAGAAACTTGCTATAAATTTTTCCCCTGGTTTCCTGTTGGTGAAAATTATTCAAGAAAATTTAATTAGGATTTTTTCCCTACAAAGACTCTGAAAATGCAAGCATATTCTTGCCTATCCTAGGAACACAATTTCCCTAAATTTTAAGATCTCAGTCAAATGATAATACCAAGTATTCACTAGCAAAAAGAACTGATAATCAAATAGTATTAAATCTTTTTACCTCATGTTCCCCTAATCCAACTATCCATTATGGCCGAATATTCTAGCTACAGAATAAGAATGGTTTCAGAAAATATTTTAATTGATCAACCTGTTAAATAGTCATGCTTTATATTCCAATACATCTTGATCAATATCATAAGAACTGCTTATAAAAAGAGCATACTTTCCCTACTAGAACATCTCTATTTAAAGACAAAAAAGCAGTAAAAATTGTCTTTTAACTTCACATAATTTAATATTAGAGCCTGGAAAGCTGACTGGAAAAAGCAGTTGGTCCAAATTAAATGCTATTTTTAAAAGTAAACTATTAAGTGTATTAACATAGTTCTACATCTTTTCCCCATTTGTCTGAAAGCAGTTCTCAAATGAATAAACCTACTTATTTCAGGGGTAGTTCTAAGCTATCTAGACTACACTGGCAAAGCAGCCCCCAATTGGGGAAGATGTCCTTTCTGATGTCATTGGTCCTCTTTGAGAATGAAGAATTAACAACAACCCTGCCCACCAACACCACTACTACATCATAGCTCAAACCCCAGATCTAGACTGATCTTCTTTGATACATTCATGTTGTTCTACTCCCAAGAACTGTGAAATCCAGTTAGTCCCTCATGTCTCTGAAGGACATATGGATCCTATATTTGATTTTTAAGATAAAGCCCAAAGGCTTCCCAGTGTACTACTAAACGTGAAAAACATTAGTGTTCTGACAATGAAAAGTGGTCAATAATTTGTACTCCTCCCTGCTCTCTGTTGTCATATGGTAAGGAATTTGCTCCAAAGAGATATGTTATACTTAACAGGAAAGTACTGAGAGGACAGGTTGAAGGATTCAAACCCATAAAAGCCAGAAATACACTGCTCTCATCCATCTTAATTCTGCCCTGCATGCATATCTACATCATGACAAGGTCTGAATGACCTTACACATCACTGTCTAGCATTCTGAAATATTTCACTGGTTTTAAAGTGATCCTTCATGGTTTTGACTAAGATATTCTTTCAGCCCAGACAACCACAACCACTATATCTGCCTTCTTAACTAGACTTTCACTTGGCTTCATAGCCTAAATCAATTATGAGAATAGATTTAAATAATGAGTAGTTAAAAAATTCCTAACATTCATAGCAGGTTATAGATATAGTCAAAGAAGCTGATGGAAATTTCCAGTGATCAAATCATACAGAATCAGGTCTCTAAAGGTTTTTCATTCATCTGTATTGTTTTTTTTGCATCAAACACTTTGAGCTATTCTGAGGAAATCTCGTTTTAATAAATAACATCCAAGCTCTTATTCTATTTCCACATCCCAGCTAACAGCACATTAATTCACTAATGTGGTTAAAACCAGTTCAGCATCAATTCGGTACAACAAATGCATTCCAAGTCCCTTTCCAAAGTTTATAATCTATTTAAAGATTTCTGGTAAGGCATTTACTTAAAGTTGAGTACACATACAGCATTAACGATGCTTGATAAAATATCAACCTCTTGTTTAACATATTGAATTACTGATCTTTGGGAACTTAATCTTTAGATAGTTCATGGTTTTATTTTGGTAAGGACTACTAGTGGAGTGGACTGGTAGAAGGTCTAAATGATAAGGCACTGTCAGCTCAGTATGGAAGTAAGTATTTGTGTGTCCATGCGCTATGTGACCTCAGGCAAGTCTCTTAACCTGTCAGTCTCAATTTCCTCATCTGTAAAATGAGGATAACTAACACCTTTAGTATCTACTCACAGGTTGTCAGAAGCCTAAACGAGATCATGTATTAAAGTGTTTTGCAAACTTTTAAATGCTATATAAATGTCAACTCTTGTTGCCTTTTCAAAGGTTGCATCTCAGCCAAGCTGCTCATAGAGTATTCAAAAAGTTACTCAGGTTGTTTCAAAAGTGCTTTTGCTAACCTCCAAGATCGGAGACTTATACCTATGCTAACACTTTCAACATCAATTCTAGAACTAAGAATTAGGGTGAACTTCAATTTTAAAACCTGATATTTCAGGAGAAAAAAAATGTCAATGATTTCAATGAAAATGCCTCCCAGTGCATTTGGGATAACAGAATTATAATATCATGCAACAAACTTCATTGATCTCTTTAAGCATCTATATATTAAATGGTTATACTATGTGTCAGGCAGTAAGGATTCAAAATCAAAGAATGAAATAATCTCTATTTGCAAGAAGCTTATTTTCTTTCATATATTTAATATACATACTTACATATACATACATAACATGTACATAAATAATAAGTACTTATATACTTTTTACACACACACATATGAAATTAACATAAAAAGAATAAATCCAAGGTATCTAATAGGAGGCAGCTAGGTGGTTCAGTGGATAGAGCACTGGGCCCGGAGTCAGGAAGACCTGAGTCCAAATCCAGCTTCAGACATTTACTGGCTGTATGACCCTTGGCAAGTCACTTAATCTTTGTTTGCCTTAATCCACTGGAGAAGGAAATGGCAAACCACTACAGTATTTTTGCCAAGAAAACCTCATGAACAGTAGGATCCATGGAGTCATGAAGAGTCAGACACAACTGAATGACAGTAACCACAAATCTAGGGAGAGGGTATTAATGGTTTTTGCACTGGTGGGTCTGCAAGCTAAGAATGGCTTTTGCATTTTTAAACAATAAAACTTTATTTTAAAACATAAAACCCTTCACAGCCTGAACAAAAAAGCATTTGCATTTCTCTGAAGTAGTAAGTTAGAGCATTTTTTCATATGACTATGGATAGCTTTGATTTCTTCATCTGAAAACTGCCTGTTAATATTACTGTCAGTTGTTTCCCAGGTTCCTAGTTTCCTTCTACTCTGGGTTGTATTCATTTTGTTTGTGTAAAACCTTTTAAATTTAAAGTCTCTTATCTCTTGTTTGGTCATACATAAATTCTTCTCTTCTCCATAAATATCACCCTTTATGTTTTAAATCATCTACACATTTTGACTTTATTGGTACATTGTATACCTAGGTTCTAGTTTTCCTTTGTCAAATAGTGAGCTCTTGGCTCAGAAAATGATACTGATAAAAATCTTCTTTATAATTCAATTTGCTAATAGTTCCTAGTTCAATGGAACTGTCATGGGACTGACACGGATGTATCATGGGACCATGGGACTCGGACATACAAGTGCCATGAGAATGGCATGTGAGAGCCGTGGGAACAACACATGAGTGACATGGGAATGACATGAGTGCCGTGGGAGTGACACGTAAATAACATGAGTGCCACGGGACGACGTGAGTGCCATGGGAATGACATATGAATGACATGCGAATCGCATATGAGTGATGTGGGAGTAACATGAGTGATGTGGGAATGGCACATATGTGACATGGAGCAACATGAGTAACATGGGAATGACACATGAGTGACATGGGAATGATACCTGAGTGGCATTGAAGTCACATGCAAATGACATGCGAATCACATGAGTGACATGAGTTTGACACATGAGTGACATGGGAATGACGCATGAATGCCATGGGAATGACATGAACACCATGGGAATGACACGAGCGCCATGGGAATGATGAGTGACATGGGAGTGACATATGATTGGCATGAGAATGACACATAAATGCAATGGGGGGGTGACACGAGGCGCCATGGGAATTACACGTAAGCACCACGGGAATGACATGAGTGTGACATGCGAATGGTGTGTGATATGGGAATGACATGTGAGTGACACGGGAATGACATGTGAGTGATTACATGGGAATGGCACAGGAATGACATAGGAGTGACACCTGAGGGAAATGGGAATGACATAGGAGTGATGTGGGGATGACACATGGGCAACATGGGGGTGACATATTACTTGTTGGTCACTGTTCCAAAGGATTTGCATTCAAATATCGGCTTTGTTGCTTCCTGTGTGTTTATTTTATCGCAGGCTTTAGAATTTAGAGCATGAACAGGTTCATCTAATTCAAACTTCCTATTTTATAATGGAGGAAACCAAGGCCCAAATATTAAGCAACTTGACCACCAACATACAGAAGCAGAGCCAGGATTTGAATCTAGATCCTCTGACTCCAAATCCCGAATACTTCACATTCCACATCATCTTGGTGAAGCTGATTCATCTCTCCAGGGCTTCAGTTTCTTTATATGTAAAATAACACTGAACTAGATAATCTCTAAAGACCCTTCCAGCTTTGGATCTTCTTTACCAGAAACCATACGTTCCTCTCCCCCTTTTATTTCTGCCCTATAATAGTAGTTAAGTTACTTGTCCTGCAACTTGTAAATGGTGAAGGGCAATCAACTGAATCACACTTGTGTATGCTGTGAGAATGGTATGCTGAGTTACTACCCCTTGAATTCCTTCCACTAAAGGGTTTAAATGGACAAGTCACTTAATCTGCCTGGGGCTCAGTGTCTTCCATAAAATGAAGACATTATAAACAAAAAGCTTTGCGGTCCCTTCCAGCTTTAAATCTATAAATCTATGATTTTATGAATTAAAAAAAAATGGGAAGAGGAGGAGAGCCAGGGTTTCAGAACAATGATACCAGGAGGTGAGGAAACCTCTCTACTAATACAAATCATCCACCATTTTGCAACTTAGAGTGACAGAGAGTTGCTTAGAGCACTGACTTTTTTAAGTGACTTGTACAAGGTTAGGGTGAGACTTGAACCCAGGACTTCCTGGTTCCAAGGCCAGCTCTCTATCAATTACTGTTTACTCTGAGCAATAAACTCTTAATACTTTTCTCTTTTGGTTTTTTATAGCTATGCTTGTTTATGCTCATGTTCTTCCATTGTTGGGTTTTTTTTTTAAATTCACTACATACTGCCAGAAAGAGAAAATCTAGGGCAAATGAGATGGTGAAAAAAAATAATGAAGAGCTAAGATAATCAAGAGATTACATTTTATAAGAAATTAAGCAATGTAGCCAATGAGTAAGAATAGGCATATGCATGTTGGATAAAAAGCATATTTATAGCTATGTGAAGTTTACAAATACATTGAAGCTTCTTACATTCGAATACCATCTTCTAAAGATTCCAATGACATCTGCTTCAGTAAAATACAATATGCTCGTATTTAATATACTTCAGAATTGTTCAAAATAGCTAGAAAGACTATAAAGTACAAGATACCACATTCAACTTGCAATTTGGCCATTTATTCTCCAAATAAAAAATTTTTCCCTTTATCCCAGCTTTCTTCTCTCTTTCTCACTTATTTAATCATTCTCAGCCATGGCTTTTCTGACATCCTGTTCTCTTTTCTTGTCCATCAGTATCGTACACTTTGGAAGTGTCTTGATGTTCTCTATTACCATTCTATTTGTAGATTCACATGGCTCTATTGTTACAGAAAATTCCTACTTTCCTGTTGGGGCACTGCATTCCAACACATCTCAGTCACAAGTTTCAAAAGGCTACTTAGTAAATGGCATTCTCTGTCCACCAGACCATGCTATGCTGACATTAAAGACAAATACCCCAGGGACTCCAGTGTACAGGGTTACCTGGGCCCACTGTAATTCTGTTACAATATGAGATAATAAAAATAAAGTACTGATTGATAGATATACTACAGTTCTCTTTGGCATATATCCCACTTACATTTTGAAATTTTGATTTGTCTCTACTATTGAATAAGCTACATATCTGACTTACCAGGTTCCCTCTACTAAGATATTCTCACTCCTTTGGATGATAACCTTGTGCCAGGGCAAACGCAGTGCATTAAAAATGGTTCTGAACCTACGTTTTTCATGTGAGTCAAAAAAGCTCACATGCTCAGGAAGAGAGAAACCACATGAAAGTTCACCATCACTAAGAATCTTCACAAACTCAAAAGTGTACCAGACATAGTAGTAAATTAAATAGAGAAGCAGCCAGCTTGAAACCCTATGTCCTACTGAAAAATCCATAAGGTTGAAAAAGAAAATTAATTTTGTGGAAAGAGGATAGCACAGGAGCAAAAAGGGGAAAGAATATGAAACTGGAAATGTGAATTCTATGCCAACGCCAATTATAAACGCTGCTAGATTTTTTAAAAATGCAAGAAGAATGAACCAAATTTAGAAAGTTAAGAAGGACAATACTTTACTTCAATATTATATCAGGATAATCCAGAAACTGGGTGAGGGAAATTAAGCTTTATATATGACTGCCACATCCCCAACTCCATCGCAAATGTTCCACGGTTCCTATATGATGTGCTTCTTGAAATCAATACATAATCAATCACTGAATTAACAGAAAGGGAAATATTTTCATATCATCATAGTTATTGAATGCTAGAATTGGAAATCATCTATTCCACCCTCATCATTTTACAGGTGAGGAGAAGTGAGGCCCACAGTAGCTACGTAAGTTGCACGAGGTCATACACGTCTAGAACCTACATTGTCAGAGACTCTTTCCCTGACTCTACATCATCTTTCTTTTAACAATCACTACTGGATGCCTGTAGGACTAAGATTCAAGAAAACATACACTGCCACTTACTAATTCATTCCCCTTGTTTATTAATAGAGAATGTAATTCATTGTTTATTAAAGCAGGTAAGGTAGGAATTTTTAACCTTTCTGGTGTCACAGACCCCTTTAGCATTCTAGTGAAGATATAATTACACAGGAAGTCAATTATGTTGAAATATACTGAAATTCCTAATTTGAAAAGAAGTAACAAAGTTATTGTTTTGTTTTTGTTTTTAAACTAAGAAATCCCACTACCGAGGCAAATAGTTTGCGTTTCACTTATAACAGTTGAGAGATGTGAGCAGTATGGGGGTCCTTTCCTACATAAGTAAAAAAATGATACAGGGCATTCAAGTGATCTTTATTTTGGCATACCTACCTAAAATTTCTTTTAAGACACTCTATGTATAAAATGGAGGCAGCCCATCATTCTTGATTATAAATAAAATTCCAAACCCTATTTTCCTACTGATTCCCACTATAAAATTAGGGACTTTTTTTTTCCAGGAATCGTCAAAAAATTCAAGAGACGGAGGGGGTTCTGTGAACACATAGAAGGAAGAGAGACACCAAATTCTAACAATGCAGGGTAAAAAGTCAGCAAGCAGTGGCAATGAGGGACATGTGGAACCTGCTCCCCAGCTAGAATCCTTAGCACACATCCACTACCAGAGCTGCCAAGAAAAAGATTTGGATATGGTAGAGGAATGAAGTACAACATCAAGATTTATTTTGTCCAACAGTTATGACAAAGAACAGTCCAAAATCTTAGATGGTAGAGTAAAGAGAGCCCTAGACTTCAGGCCATGAAGGTCCGAGCTAGATTTCTGCGAACAAATACTTATGAGTTGTGTGACCCTGGGCAAGCCTCCATTTGGCAAACCATGAAATGGAGGTAATGATAATAATACCTATACCTCATGGGATAGTTGGAAGGATCAAATGAGCTATTATGTAAAGTACTCTATCAATGTAAGCTATTATTAACATATAGCAACATCCCCATCTTTATCAGCTCTTTTAAGACTGTAATTTCACAATCAGATTAGAACGTATACAATAGAGAGAAATGATAATTAATAACCAATGATTTGGGGAAATCCAAAGTTCCCCTTTTTCTAAAGTCCTGATTTTTAAAAGTCTCTTGAAGGACAGTGCTGATAATGAGATTGGACTAACTTTCTTGTTCTAGACTCTACCCAGCTGGAGTAGCCCTTGTATTTTGCTCAGGCTTGGGTGGGGCATAAATTCTTTGAATAGATTGCCCAAGGCTGGGGGTGGTCTGGGTATAGAAATGTCTCTGCCCAAGGGTGACAAGATGTCACTCTCAGTGGCTCATAGATTGGTCTTCTCCTTAATTGTTAACCAATCAAAGTTGATTGCCCCTCCTATATGCCCTTAGCCTCAAAATTGGTCTGAGAGAGAAATGACCATCCTTTTACTAATAAATATGCTTGTCTTATTAATAAAATTATTTAATTACCCGGAAATTATGTCTCTCAAACCTTTTTAACTGCCACAATAAAAGGCTTGCATCATCACATCAAATTCTAGGACACAGAGGATTTAGAGATGGAAGGGACCTCCACATTTTACAGATGCAGAAAATGAGGCCCAAAGAGATGGAATAACCAGATCATACACTAGTTGGTGGCGGAGACTGGAATGAAGGTTTTCTGATCCTCAGAGTCCAATGGTGCCACTCTGCACCACACAGAATAAAATTTAGGTAACAAATAACTATCATTGTGATGGAATTATTCAAACACATGTTCCAGAGCATTCACTCCAAAATTCACTGCCTTAATTCTCAGAAATTCTAGTTTACTTTTAACTCTTAATCAGTAATCACAGAAGTTAAAAGTGAAAAGGTCAGCCAGTCCCTTTACAATTAACAAATTGTCTTCACTTTAATAGCATGTGGTTCATAGGTAGACAGGTTGGCTCCTACAAGGGTTCAAATAATTCCTAATTTTCTATGAAGGAAGAAAGTTGTGAAAATGTGCTTATTCCCTGAGAACAAGAACTCTCTCTGGGCCCCCCTTTTATGAGCACTTAGGAGTATAACAAAGGGCAGAGCTTCTGTTCCATTTTAAGTAAGAGGCACCACAACACATTTATAACAACTAAGTGACTCCCAGGAGAATCAAAAGTAGGCCCTTTCTCAAAACACACAGTCACCTACAATTCCCCAAATCTGCACTAATGATTATATTATGAAATTTGGTTTTTCTATCACTGTTTAGCATAAAAAATTGCCTAGTAAATATCTGTTGGATAAATAAATAGGTATAACTGACAGTATCCCAAGAAGAATCCAATCCAGGTTAACATTAACAACCTGACATGTACAAAGAACTAAGGAGGAATTAATGGATTTGTTTGTTGTTGTTCAGTTGTTTAGTCATGTCTGACTCTGGGATTGCATAGACCATAGCACACCAATACTGTCCAAGGGGTTTTCTTGGCAAAGATACCAGAGTGGTTTGCCACTCTCCAGTGAATTGAGGCAAACAGAGGTTAAGTGACTCAGCCACCTAAGGTGCCTCCATACATGGATTTACAGATTAACATTAGAAAAAAAATTAAATATAAGTTGAATAGATGGCAGAGTGGTTAAAACACTGGACCTGGAGTCAATGAAGACCTAAGTTCAACTCTGGCCTCAGACACTTACTAGGTGTGTAACCCTGGACAAGTCACTTAAACTGTCTGCCTCGTTTTTTCTCATCTGTAAAACGGGTAATAATAGCACCTACCTCCCAGAGTTGTTGTGTGTATGATCTGAGAGATTTGTATAAAGTGCTTTGCAAACCTTTTATATTGTGCTTTATTATCATTATTATTAGACATTAAACTTAAGGGCAGAAAAGTACTATAGAAGAGTTGAAAATGAAGGAGAAGGGGAAATTGTATCCCACTCAATCGCCAAACTTCCCAATTACATAATTCAAAGTGATTTTTAGAACCTCAGCCATCACTCAGCAGTACACTAACAAAACCAAAACACTACAATGCAGAACCAAGTTGTGTATTTCCTCCACTAAGATAAAAAATTATCTTTGAAAATACCTATGTTTCCTGTCCATTATACCAGGTTGTCTCTCATATGCCATACACAGATATTCTACATAAAAATATCTAACCATTAAAAAAAATCTGAAAGCTATACTAGACGGATCTAGAAGGGAACCAAACACCAATAAATCACCCTGTATTACTCCAGTGTTTCTAACTAGCCAAGGCAACTAGGCTGTTGACAACAACTACATGCATTTAATTAATCCAAAATCCAAACCAGATGCCTTATACTGCTTTTCTAATAAACTGAGTATTGTCACAAAAGGTAGTACGAAAATACTCTTTTGGAAGTTCCTGGCACTGCTGGATAAAGATTCTAGTTTTTTCTTTTCACTCAACCCACTCCCTTTTCTTTTCTCCTCCCCTGAGGGGGAGGGAGAGGGATAGGAATAGGGATAGGGGGAGAGAGAGAGGGAAAGGGGGGGGGGAGTGGGAGAGAGGTGGAGAGGGAGAGGGAGAGAGAGAGGGAGGGAGGGAGAGGGGGAGAGAAAGAGAAAGAGAAAGAGAAAGAAAGAGAGAGAGAGAGAGAGAGAGAGAGAGAGAGAGAGAGAGAGAGATGTGTTCCAGGAGTTGGGCAATAAATTGGCTCAGTATGTGGAATGTAAGATGTACATTCCTGTGCAAACTTGGTGAACTGATTTACTTTCTTGTGCAAACCTATAACTACCAGAAAACCTGAACAACTAACTTGCTTGAAATTGCTCTGTTTGTTTGGTTTTAATTGGGACAAGCAGGAGAAGAGAGAGACATCTAGTCCCAAAACATTTATATACAAATATAGACCAAAAAAATGAGGCAGAGATCTTCACATTTCACTTAAAAGGAGCAATTCCACATACCATTCTATGGCTATATAAAGGTCCTCCAGAATCAATGAAGTATCCCCTACTGTTTTCATACACATTATATTAACAGATGTAAAGCACTTTGCCAGCCTAAAAACACTATATAAATGCTAGGAATTTTGAGATATTTCCCTCAATATTTCTCATATTATCTCTCAAGAATAGGGGGAAAAAAACAAATAAAGACTGACCACTTCAGTGTAGTGTGGTGAAGGCAGTGCACTGTAACGGGAAAAATAAGGGTCTGAACAGAGATATTAGGTTCAAACCCAGCACTCAGGATACTTTTTTTTTTTAATTTGGTAATGTCACAATCTCTCTTGGCCTCCATTTTCTCATCTAGAAAGTAAAAACAACAATTTATATACTCCCTACCTCAGAGGGATTTTTACAAAAAGGTATGGAAAACACAAATGAAAGTACTTACCGGATGTTATTATTTTCTCAAAAACACCTGCATTTGATTCATTTTAATAAAGAAAATAAGGGAAATACATTCAAATCAACCAAAGGGATGTTTGGATAAAGATTAAAAACAAAACACACACTCACATGCAAAAAGAAGTTTCAGGTAGTAAATATGAAAAATGTGACACAGATTTTTTTTAAACATAGGAAGCCTATTGAGTAAAATAAAAATTTTTCCAAACTATCACAGTTGTACCATTGTGCACATTTAGTCCAGAAACACACAGACCCTTAAATATGTGGCTACTAAAACATATCTAGATTCTATTTAAAATAGTTAATTTCCCCTTAGTTCTCATCAACATTCCCAAATGACCCACTGCTCACCACATCCTGAAACACAAATGTATCTCTCCCTTTGTTTGCAGAGACTCCTTATGATTTTCCCTTTCAACTTATCTTGCTGTATGATCCTGCAAATTATCATCTCCTGTCATCTCTTTTCTTCTTCCTTAAGACACTTAGCCATTTTCCAACAAGCCAAGAAGGCATGACAACCCAGGTAAAGTAAGGCTGGGTTGTAAGAAACAGGCCAAGTTGTGGTATGGCAGAGAAAGTGGGGCTGGGGAGGGGGGATAGGAAGTAGTAACTGAAATACTGAGTAAGCCCATACAAGCAAACCGATTCACTTTGCTCACTGTAAACCAGTCATGCAAGTACATGTTGAACATTATGTGAAGAACTACTGCAGATTTGGACAAATCATGTGAGCATCAAATTGATTTCCTATTCATTAATTCTCCTTTCCTTATCTGCTAAATGAGTGGGTTGCATTAGATGATATCTCAGATTCCTTCATATTCTAAATTTTGTGGTCTATGGTAATTAGGTAAAATTGGTAAACATGAACAGACAAGAAAATACAGGAACCAATAACCAAGACTAAAGAGAAAATGAATACTCATAAATATCCAATACCGGAGACACACAAAATGGCAGTTGTCTCTTTGAGTTTAATTCTAGGTGTTAATGACGAGCATCATGCACTTTGTTATTTTTGTTAAATTATACCTATCGTATTAGCGAAAACTACAAAGTCGTTTATTTTTAAAGCGATAGTGCTAATCAGTACACAAATCAACACAACGATTTAAAAGGCAGATGTACCTTCATCTTAACAACACACTGTGCTTTTTAATCCATTCTACTCTCCCCCTCTCAGCCCAGTAGGTTTTATGGGTGAGTTCATTTCATTCATAGTCACAGATTTGGGAGCTCATAGCGTATTTTCTTTCATTATATTCTATGTTTCCTTTCTTTTTTCTCCACTTTCCTCCTTTTTTAAAGGAAAAATAAAGGTAGTAAAAGAAAAGAATAGAGTTTAATGCTAGTTATCTTTAATTGGATTGGTCTGAACCTACTACCCTTTCCATCCTTCCTCTCTTCATCCAGCCCATGTATACGTTTCTTGGTCTTACCCTTTCTTTCCCTCCTTTTAATTTCCCCAAAATCCCTTCTACTTACTTTAAGTTTTACTTGTGAATGAATATCCTTTCCCTAACCCTATCCTCCCTTGTTAAACACCTTACACTCTTCCCTTTTTTGTGGTCTCCCCAGTGATGTTAACATATTTCTATAACACATTCTTTGCATGTGTATATATTCAATATGCCTTCTCCCACAATCCCTGCCTTCATGTTTATATACTTGTCTAATGTACCCTAGTTATGAGAAATATCAAGTTCCTCCATCTTTGTCATTTTTCCCTCATGTGTTATTCCCTTTTCCCTCCCTTTACTTCACTCTTAAATAAAACAAAACAGAAAACTCCACCTATGCCCTAAGTTTGTCTTTCTTCATCTTTGGCTCTCAGAGTGAGATTTCTGAAGAGACAATAATAGCTTTGCCCTCATTAGTATGTAAACATATATTATTTAATCCTTTCAAACTGATCAAAGATGATAATGTTTATAATGGGTTTTTTTAATCTCTTGAACTTGCATTTCAAAGATTCAACCCAACTCATCTTCAACAGAATTCTTAAAAATCATCTGTTCTATAAAAGGTCCATTTTTTATTCCCAAGATGTATACAGTCCTGCAAGATAGGTTATTCTTGGTTGCAAGTCTTTTTCTTTTGTCTTGTCATGTCATATTCCAAGATTTCCTTTTCTTCCTCTTCCTTTAGTAGCTACTACATCTTACATGATCCTAACTGTGCTTTCCTGGAGCTTGATCTCTTTCCTCCTAGCTGTTTGCGGTATTTTTATTTGGCTATGACATTTCTAGATGTATATCATTTGGGGTTTCTGTCAGGAGGTTACCAGTATATTCATTCTATTTTCACTTTCTCTAGATTGTTCTCTAGATAGTTCTGGTTGTTTTTTTACTGATTTCTCGAAATATAGTATCCAGATTTTCCTAAAAGCAGAGTGTATATAATAGAGAGCCATGGTTTCACATATACTCTTCTGTAATACTTGATATATGAAAATGTTTACTTATTTGGTGGTTGTTAAAATCAGAATTTAAAAAAAAATTTAAAAGAGATATAGTAGCTAGGTTTGTTATTTGGTAATAGTTTTCAGGAAATCTAGTGATTCTTAAATTAATTCTGTCATATTTTTTTCAGATCAAATGTTTTTAATAGTAGATATACCACCTGTTCTAATTTTTCAGCCCCGTCATTATTCTAATGTTTCTTATTGGCTCTTTGAATCCTAGAGATTTTTTAATTCCATTTTTTCATAATCTCCACTACTTGGTAAAGATCGTACACCTGTTACGTAAATAGGATGGGACTTTTTTTTTTTTTTTTACTGTTTTCCCTTTTGGAATGCTGAGGTAATCAAGTACCATTGATGAATTTTGGCCTTTCAAATGTAATGGCAAGCAAAATGGACTTGTCTTTGTTTTGGAGTGCTTCTCAGCACTGAGGAATCTTTGATTGAATTGGGAGTCTTTGATGACCTGCTTATGTCAAGGGAAGGCCTAAGTCACATAGGTTTGAGTCACATGGTTGTGATGCCCTTTGACCCTGTAAGAAGCTTATATAAACTTAGAGGTTAGCATTTTGTCTTTGGGGGCACACTCATTGAAAGAGTGTTGGTGATAAGACTCTGGGTAGTTGCTGAAATAGCCCCTCCATCTTTGCTTTGAAAACCCAGATGTTGGTGCCTCTCTCTCTGGTAACTGTTTATGTACTGTTTGGTCAGACAGATAAAAAGTCTGTCTGTTGACTTGTTTGTAATTTCTGTTTGTATTTGCTCTGAAGTTCAGGGTGCTGGCTTTTCCCCCTGAACTAAGTGATGGTATATGTATGTTTAATTAAAGTAAGATTGTTAACCCCTTAAAGCTGCTTTCCTTAGAAAAGCAAACCAAATGACCTGTGCTTAGCAGCCCTTCTGTGTGCTGGTGTTATTGGCCTTACACAGCCACAGAAGCTGCAAGTAGCAACATTGTTATTACAACACCTTTGTCTCTAAGCTATTTAGTCTCATTACAACTGTTGTAATTTCAGTATTTTATCCCTTGTTTCAGCTCTTCCTTCATTTCTTTCATCCATTCTTAAAGTTTTTGTGGCCAATCCATTCTTTTCTCTTTTGCCTATTTGTGGTGATTTCAGAGTTTTATTTTTCCTGTGGGATTTTACCTTGTGATTCCCTTAACCCATAGTGCTTTGTTGTTGTAGGAGTTTTCCCCCCGTATGTTCATGTCTACAGCTTTAGTACTTTAGAATTTAGAATTAGTACTTTATTCTAAGGCTAGGAACGGCCCCTTTTGCACTGTTGAATAGGCTGGCTAGCCAATACTAGCTTTTGCTCCAGTCCCGGAATGAGGAAATGTTGTATTGGTACTACCTCTGCTATAGTCTGGAGGATGCTGTCCCTGCGGAAGATAAAAGATGGGGCCAGGCACAGCTTCTTCCACAACCTCGGCCCAAGGGGCAGGAGATGGATATAGCAGTTGGTACCAAACCCCACCCACTTCCAGAGTCCCTCTGTGCAGAGTCTTCTTGATTTCCTTGGACAGTTTTCCAGCACTAGTTTTGGTCTACGTCTTCAGTCATAGGGGTCAGCCTGGGGTTTGGCTGACCATGATCACCCTGGCTTCACTCTGGTCTCCTGAAGTGATCCCAGATCCCTGGTCATGTAGCATCATCCATTTTCCCCATTTCCTTACACAGTCATCTATCTGTAGGGGGGTTCCACCAAAATTAGAATTGGTATTAAGTTGCCTAGGGCATGCTGACATTGATGGGTTCATTACTAGAAACCTCAATCCACAAAGAAGGCTTTTAATGGAATAGAGGACTCAGTGGTATTTGGCATGGGGAGGGGGGAGGCACTTAAAATTTCAATGGAAACTACCTCATTGTTAGTATTCCTAAAGGGAACTAGGTCTGCTTAGAACTTTCCACATAACAAGACTCATTTCTCTAATATAGTACCACCCTTCTTTATTTGTTTGTTTGCTTGCCTTTGGTATAGGACACTCTGAAGCGGAAGAAAACCGCACATGTAGCAACATAACAGATACAAACACAAACCTGAAATGAAAACTATGAAAAGATTTTCAACTAGGATCCAATTCCTGCTGGTAGGTAACTAGTTACTCTACATTGTCTCCCACTGTGTAAGAGATCTCTGGGTTTGGATGCCAGCTCTGATACTGTGTGACCTAGAGCAAGTTTCTTAAACCCTCCTAGCTTCAATTTCCTCAATGAAGATGTTAGAGTCCCAGGGTTGGGGAACATGCAGCATCTGTGAAGTTTGTATTCAGTCAAAGGGCCGCACTTCAGGACCTAGAGGGTCTGGACTGGAGGCCACAGGTTCTCCACCCCTGTAAAATTAAGACTAATTGATCTCCGAAGTTCCTCTCAATTCTAGAGCCTGATTCATCCCTAATAAAAAGGAAAGATAGTACTCATAATAAAGGAGCCCTATTTACATAGAAAATAACTCAAACTGCTTAAGTTCCTTATAGCTTTTAATGCACCTTTTGCTTTACAATTAAAACAGGTTGCTATAACATTATGTATTCCTATAGTTTGTTTACTTGCTAACATGATGATCTAAAGTTTCTTTTAAAAAAAAAACTTGCAATAAAATCAGCTACATGGCACTGAACTGGATTTAAGAGTGAGAAAGGCCAAAGTTCAAATCCTGCCACAGATACTACCTGCGTAACATTGGGCAAGTCTCATCCTGTTTTCTGCCTTAGTTTTTCCAACTATGAAATGAAGACAATAGCAACCACCTCTCACAGGGTTGTTGTGCAGATGAAATGAGACAATGTAGTAAAAGCCTTTGCAAACCTTAAAGCACGACAGAAATGCTAGTTATTATTGTTTAAAGTCCATTGCAACTGAGATATGATGCTGGGTTCTAGAATGTTCTCTCTGTGCTAAACCACAGCTGGAAGGGCTTCAAGTAAAGAAACTGCGTTAATCTGTGCTTCACGATCTGCTGAGAAATAGTCATGTTCAGAAAAGTTCATCAGCCATCCATTTTAGAAAAATGAAGTCAAGTTCTATGAGAATCTTCCCAACTATTTTAATGGACTTCGCATTTCCCTCAACTTCCTTCTTCCTACTAACCAATCCCCTTTTCTACTTTTTTTTTTAAAAACTCTATTACTTTTACTGCAAAAGAGAATAATAAATAGCTTCCTTCAACAGTTGTGGTTGTGACCTTCATGCATCTGTGGTAAGACAGAGGCCAGGGAAGAAGCCAACTGACTAAGCACTAAAATTTCAAGATAAATGCACAACAAAAAAAGAAACTTTTCTTCTCTCAAATATCATCAACGACTCTTGCTACCATGGAAATTAAGACCATTCATACAGTCAACCCTGCAAGGTAACACTCAGGTTCACCCATTTGAGACATTAAGCTCCTCTTTTTGTAGGCAGTGATATTTACCAAATTGGAACATGATAAAAATCAGTAGGGTTTGTGACAGCCAAAATAATTATAGATTAACATTTATTTGGTGCTCTGAGGCATACTAAGTGCTTCCTTAAAAACAATTCTATATTATTTAACCTATTGTATAAATGAGGATGTATCCAGGGTGTCATAACAGACATAGAATTTAGCATCAAGATAGTTAAAGTTTGTACAACTCAGACACTAATTCTGGGATAATGGACAAGCCACTTAACTTGGCACTCAGAGCTACCATTTTCTGATTTTTAAAATGAAAAAAGCACTTTGTAAACCTTGAAGCACTACATAATTGTGATTATCACTACTATTACTAATGTATTAGAGCTAGACCCCAACTGTTGTTGTTTGGTCATGCCCAACTCCTTGTGAACCTAGTTGGGGTTTTCTTGGCAAAGATACTAGAGTGGTTTGCCATTTCCTTCTGCAGCTCACTTTACAAATAAGGAAACTGAAGCAAGCAGGATTAATTGACTTGCCCAGAGTCACATAGCTAGTAAGTGTCTGAGGCCAGATATGAACTCAGGTCTTCTTGCAGCAGGCCTTATGCTTTCTTCTGAGAACCACCTTGCTGCCCCAGACCTCAAACCCGAGGATGTCTGTTAAGAATGTCCCATGGGCAAGGCCCTTTGCTAGGTTTGCTGGGCTTACAATGACAAAAATTACATTAGACTCCAAGCCCAGGAACAATTTAATTTTTGTCATTGTAACCCTAGCACCTAGCAAAGGGCCTGGACCATGAGACTTTCTTTTTTTTATTTATTTAATATATTTAGTTTTCAGCATTGATTTTCACAGGAGTTTGAAATACAAATTTTCTCCCCATTTCTACCCTCCCCCCCACTCCAGGATAGTGTATATTCTGGTTGCCCTGTTCCCCAGTCAGCCCTCCCTTCTGTCACCCCACTCCCCCCCATCCCCTTTTCCCTTCCTTTCTTGTAGGGCAAGATAAATTTCTACGCCCCATTGCCTGTGTATTTTATTTTCTAGTTACATGCAAAAACTTTTTTTTTTGTTTTTGAACATCTGTTTTTAAAACTTTGCGAGTTCCAAATTCTCTCCCCTCTTCCCTTCCCACCCACCCTCCCTAAGAAGTCAAGCAATTCAACATATGCCACATGCATATCATTATGTATAACGCTTCCACAATACTCATGTTGTGAAAGACTAACTATATTTTGCTACTTCCTAACCTATCGCCCTTTATTGAATTTTCTCCCTTGACCCTGCCCCCTTTCGAAAGTGGTTGTTTTTGATTACCTCCACCCCCATCTGCCCTCCCTTCTATCATCCCCCATTTTTTTTATCTTCTTCCTCCTTTTTTCCTGTGGGGTAAGATACCCAAATTGAGTACGTATGGTATTCCCTCCTCAGGTCAAATCTGATGAAAGCAAGATTCACTCATTCCCCCTCACCTGCCTTCTTTCTCTTCCTACAGAACTGCTTTTTCTTGCCACTTTTATGCGAGATAATTTACCCCATTCTATCTCTCTTTCTCCCTCTCTCAATATATTCCTCTCTCATCCCTTAATTTGATTTTATTTCTTTTAGCTATCTTCCCTTCATCTTCAACTCACCCTGTGCCCTCTCTCTATCTCTCTCTCTATATATATACACATACATATATACATAAACATATATATATAAAATATGCATATTCCCCTCAGCTGCCCTAATACTGAGGTCTCATGAATCATAAACATCATCTTTCCATGTAGGAATGTAAACAGAACACTTCAACTTTAGTAAGTCCCTTGCAATTTCTTTTTCTTGTTCTTTTTCTTGATTACCTTTTCATGCTTCTCTTGATTCTTGTGTCTGAAAGTCAAATTTTCTATTCAGCTCTGATCTTCTCACTGAGAAAGCTTGAAAGTCCTCTATTTTATTGAAAGTCCATATTTTGCCTTGGAGCATGATACTCAATTTTGCTGGGTAGGTGATTCTTGGTTTTAATCCTAGCTCCATTGACCTCCGGAATATCGTATTCCAAGCCCGTCGATTTCTTAATGTAGAAGCTGCTAGATCTCGAGTTATTCTGATTATGTTTCCACAATACTCAAATTGTTTCTTTCTGAATACTTGCAGTATTTTCTCCTTGATCTGGAAGCTCTGGAATTTGGCAACAATATTCCTAGGAGTTTTCTTTTTGGGATCTATTTGAGGAGGCGATCGATGGATTCTTTCAATTTCTATTTTGCCCTGTGGCTCTAGAATATTAGGGCAGTTCTCCTTGATAATTTCTTGAAAGATGATATCTAGGCTCTTTTTTTGATCATGGCTTTCAGGTAGTCCAATAATTTTTAAATTATCTCTCCTGGATCTATTTTCCAGGTCAGTGGTTTTTCCAATGAGATATTTCACATTGTCTTCCATTTTTTCATTCCTTTGGTTCTGTTTTATAATATCTTGATTTCTCATCAAGTCACTAGCTTCCACTTGCTCCAATCTAATTTTGAAGGTAGTATTTTCTTCAGTGATCTGTTGGCCCTCCTTTTCCATTTGGCTGATTCTGCCTTTCAAGGCATTCTTCTCCTCATTGGCTTTTTGGAGCTCTTTTGCCATTTGAGTTAGTCTATTTTTTAAGGTGTTGTTTTCTTCAGTACATTTTTCAGTATTTTTTTGGGTCTTCTTTAGCAAGTCATTAACTTGTTTTTCATGGTTTTCTCGCATCCTTTTCATTTCTCTTCCCAATTTTTCCTCTACTTCTCTAACTTGCTTTTCCAAATCCTTTTTGAGCTCTTCCATGGCATGAGACCAGTTCATGTTTTTCTTGGAGGCTTTTGTTGTAGGCTCTTTGACTTTGTTGACTTCTTCTGGCTGTATGTTTTGGTCTTCTTTGTCACCAAAGAAAGATTCCAAAGTCTGAGACTGAATCTGGGTGTGTTTTCGCTGCCTGGCCATATTCCCAGCCAACTAACTTGACCCTTGAATTTTTCAGCGGGGTATGACTGCTCGTAGAGTTAAGAGAACTATGTTCCAAGCTTGGGGGGATGCGCCAGCTCTGCCACACCAGCACTCCTCCTTCCCCAAGAACCCCCAACCCAGACTGGACTTAGATCTTCAGCAGGCTCTTCACTCCTGCTCTGATCCGCCACTTAATTCCTCCCACCAGGTGGGCCTGGGGCCGGAAGCAACTGCTGTACTTCTGTAGCTGCCCGACCTCCGCTGCACCCAGGGCAGTGACCGAACTGTGAACTCCTTCCACTCCCGCAGCTTTTCCCACTAACCTTTTCTGTTGTCTTTGGTGTTTGTATGTTGAGAAATCTGCTAACTGCTGCAGCTCACTGATTCAGGGCGCTAGGGCACGCTCCGCCCGGCTCCTGGTCTGGTTGGTCCGCGCCACCCACGCTGGGCTCTGCTCTGTTCCACTCCGCTCCCAGCTCCGTGCTGGATAGACCTTACCCAGAGACCATCCAGGCTAGAGCCCTGCTTCCCTCTGCTATTTTGTGGGTTCTGCAGTTCTAGAATTGGTTCAGACTCATTTTTTATAGATTTTTGGAGGGACTCAGTGGGGAGCTCACGCTAGTCCCTGCTTTCCAGCTGCCATCCTGGCTCCCATGAGACATTCTTAACAAATGCTTTTTGAAATTTTGTCCCAGTGCTGAAAAAAATATACTTCTCCTACTAGCTATGTGACCCTGGACAAGTCACTTAACCCTATCTGCCTCAGTTTCTTATCTGTAAAATGAGCTGGAAAAGGAAATGGAAAACCACTCCAGTATCTCTGCCAAGAAAACCTCAAAAAGGGGTCATGAAGGGTCAGACACAACTCAGAAACAACAAAACCCCTCTCTACAAAGGTGTGAAATACATAATGTACTGTCACACAGGTGACATGCTGATTAGTTTTACTGAGTGTATTTTTTCTCTTTTTAAATTTTTGCCACATGGAATGGTTTGCTGGGTATGAGAAGAGTGATATATTTGAAAATGTAGTTTATGTTAAAAAAAAAAACATCTCAATAGCAATGTCTTTTAAAAAAAAAACAAATACTTGCTGAATAAATGAATAATATCATAAAGCCAGCAATTCAAACTCAGGTCTTTGAAATTTAAAAAGAAATCATCAAAATAATGAAAGCATGTCTAGAATTAATTCAGATTTGCCTTATTTTGTTTTTAAATGTATTTCTTAGAATTTTTTTTTCCCTAAGGAAGTCAAACACAAGAATCTAGTTCCACATTCATTATAATGTGAGTTTCTTAAGAAGAGGGATGGCAGTTTTTTGCCTTTGTTTATAGCACTTAACAATTAACAGTGTCTGGCACTGTATAATGTACCTGGCACATAATATGAGCTTAATAAATGCTTTCTGACTGACTAGTTCTCCTAAAAAACACTGGACAAAAAGCATTAATATATTTTCCTCTCCCAGTTGCTGGTCAACATATAAAATTGAATTTGAGACAACAGGCTCATAGATTTAGAGCTCAGAAAGAGAGGCCTTAGAGATCCAGTCCCACTCCCTTATTTTATAGATGAATAAACTGAGAGAAACTGCAGCATTCCCAAGAAAGCTAAGCCTTTCAACACCAAATTCAATGTATTTAAAAGTCAGAAAGCCTTTGCTTATTTTCAGATCCTAACGTTAAGTACTTTCCCCCCTTAGATCTGTTTCTTAATTTTTCCCTTAAATTTATTCAGCTCCTGGAAATCAAAGCTTTAATTAAGGGCATATTATGCAAAGACTATACTCAAGGAGCTTACATTCTAATGCAGTTGCCACAAGTGGATAAGTAGTGGCCAACAAAAAAAAGGACTTTGGTCCAGATTTATAGGGATGAGTTGGGGCCACAGGGGAATAGACTGACATAGTCCATTCATTCAGGAAAAAGGGCAGAGCTTAATTGGTCATAGTATAGTTCCTGAACTGAAGGGACAAGGGTAGGAGAGGGTAGCAGAAGGGCTAATGAGGATGAGGTGGCCTGAAAGGAAAATTCTTGGAAAGGCTGTCAACAACCATGAAAGCAAAGACTCCAGAACGGAAGTTTCTCCAAGACATGGTCTTTGGTGTAAGGTGCAGGGTGATTTGGGAGATGGTCAGATGGAAAGGTATTTATTGTAACAGACTACACAAAAAGTCTTTCAAATAAAACTTGCAATATACCAGTTATTGTTATTCACTTGCTAGTGATTATTTACTTGCTGATTCTTGCTCCCTCCCCCAAAATCAAATACTTTCTCCATTTCATAAAAACTGTTAAGTTTCATCAAAAGCCTAAACAAAATTGTATCACTGCATACTATATGATACCTGTGTGTTGTCATAGAATATTAGAGCCAGAAGAGATCGTGAAGATAATCTAGTCCAATATCCATTTTTATTTTTTGTTTACCTATGCCTGTTTATATATCACATTCCTCTCTGTGATGAGCTTCTCCCTTTAACACTGAACCCTCTCTTGTAACAGAAAAAAAAAGTTATGCTAAAACAAGATAGTAACTATGTGTGTAATATCTGATGTCCATAGGCCCTTACCTTCTTACTAAGCAGAGAAAAATGTGTTTTATTATGTTCCCCAGGATGAAAATCATCATAACTAATCAGGTCAGCTGCTTTTCAATGTTGTCATTTAAACAAACACAGTCCTGATGCCTCTCTTCTTCTGGGTGTGGATGACTCATTCATCTCGGTGCGCACTCTACTAACTACATGTAATTTTAAAAGAGTTTTACAAATCCTTCACATTTGTCGTTTTTTAAAGCACAAGAATATCCTATTATTCATACGCTCCAGTTGTTTAGCCTTTGCATGATCAAAAGGCATTACTATATTCCTGATTCTTTGCTATCACAAAAAGTACCATATTTTGGTATGGAACCTATCTTTGATATCCTTTGACTATATACCCAGTAGTAAGATTGCTGGGCACTAGGGTATGAATAACTTAGTAATTTGTATCACTCATACAAATGAGGGATGAAAAGACTTTAACTTACCCCCAGCTCATTAGTACAGTAGATAGAATGTCAGTACTGGAGTCATAAAAGATTTGAGTTTACATCCAACCTCAAGACACTTAATAGTTGTGTGACCCTGAGTAAGTCACTTAATCTCTGTCTGCCTCAGTTTCCTCAATTTTAAAGTAGGGATAATAATAGTATCTAGCTTCCAGTGTGGTTCAAATGAGATATTTGTAGAGCAGCACAGTGCCTGTCAAATAAAAGGCACTTTAAAAAATGCCCATTCCCTTCCCATTCCTTGCCTGTCAAAGTCACAAAGCTAGTTCAAAGCAATGAAGAGATGACAATCCAGGTTTCCTCACACCTTTTCATCATATAATGCTGACCCCTCAATGTTAAAGGGTAAAGTATAAGCTATTTAATAATTTCTCAGAGTTTACAGAAAAGATATCCTAACACACTAGGTTCCAGCAAGTCCTATTTTTAAAAGCAGTATAATTTCTAGAATAAGAATATACCCTAACCTTTTTTTTTTTCGTTTCTGGAGGTGGGGACAGGTAGGGTATATAGATGCTGTAAATTCTATTTGAAGAAAAATATCTGTAAGGGGAGGGGAAGCTTTTACAAGTCACTGTTTACAAAGATGTTTTATATTTGCCTGGTATTTATTTACAGAAACCATTTTAGAACCCCCCATGAAATGTTAAATATTAACAAAATTAAACGCCTCTCTAAAGCACTATGTTAATGATTTGTTTGGTGTGTGTGTGTGAACTGGAGGGTTACTGGGGGAAAGGAAGGATTAGAAAAGATATGTCTTTAAAATGAGTAGCACCAAAAAATGCTAGCAAATCCAGGGAAAAAATATTAAAGTCATATATTGAGGTGTGTAAGGATGGTAGGAGGACATTTCATACAACCCTCTCATTTAATAGATCATAGGATTATATGTCTAGACCTGGAAGAGACCTCAGCAAACAACACCCTCACTTTATAGATAAAGAAATTGAGAGCACAGAGATTGTGACTGGCCTCAATCCCACAGGTATTAAGTAGTGAGAAGTGACTTTTGAACCCAGGTCCTTGGGATTCTAAAGCTACTCTTTCCAGTGTATCACACACTCACTATGTATAGAGATCATATTCTCCAGTGCCCAAAGCTGGTGTTTGTCTGATAAAGGATATTTCCAATCCAACACTTTCTTCAAAGCACTATTTATTTTCTTAAAATAGAGACTATTCAATAAAATCCACTACATATGGTCACCATATATACATATATGTAATAAAAATAAAAAGGAATAGCATATGAATGTATAGTAACAGTTAAGAAAAGATGGATGTTGTACATCTCTACTCAAATAGTTCAATAAATTCAACTATCAACAAGAGTTTAAGCTCCTACTATGTGCCAGGTGCTAGGGATATGAAGACTAAAGTGAAATACTGTCTTCCCTCAGGGAGTTTCCATTCTATCAGGAGGGATAACTTGTGACCATATAAGTATACACAAAAAATACATGCAAAATAAAAATAAGGTGTTTTTTTTTTTCCATTGGGTGGGGGCAGTTGAGGCAGAGAGAAGGAGATATTAGCATCTAGTGGATCAGGAAAGGGTTCATGAAGAAGGAATTGAGTTTAGCTTTAAAAGAAATGAAGGCATCTAAGAAGCAGAGGTACAGGAAAGATTTCATCCCAGGCATGGGGGAACGGTCAATGCAAAGCTCAGAGAGAGGACTATGGGGGGGTGGGAATGGGGGGAGGGGAAGAATTCTGTTTTAGACATGTTGAATGAGATACTTATGGGACATTTTGTTGTTTTTCAATTGTTTTAGTCATGTCCTATTCTCTGTGACCCCATTTGGGGTTTTCTTGGTAGAGATACTGTAGTGGTTTCTCATTTCCTTCTCCAGCTCATTTTACAGATAAGGAAATTGAAGAAAACAGGGTGAAGTGACTTGCCCAGGGTCACACAGCTAGTAAGTGTCTGAGGCCGGATTTGAACTCAGGTCTTCCTGATTCCAGGCCTGGCACTCTATCCACTGCAATTTCTAGTTGCCCACCAATGGACACATAGGAGCATATGTCCTATGGGACATAGGCAGCAGCATATTCAGAAGGCAATAAGCCTGGTTACATACACCTGGCACTATTGCATAGAGGCAATAGTTAAACCCAGTAGAGCTGATGGGGTCACCAACTAAGAAGGTATAAACAAAGATGCCCCCAAATAATTTTGCCTAGGCATTTCTCCTGACCTCCTAACAGATAATATACCAGTAACAAATTGCTATCATGCCCATTAACAAAGAGAGTGATTAGGTAGGTGGTCAGCTCATAGAATTCTAGTCTAATCACCTAATTTTACTGATGTAGAAACGGAGGCTCAGAGAACATAAGTGACTTGCCCAGAATCACAGAGCTACTAAGTAGCAGATCCAGAACATGTAAGACACAACATTATTTATAACATTTAAAGCATCATTACACGACTTTAGAAGGTTCTATTAACAGTTGCATTAAGATGTTGTATTACAGAAAATACAGTTCTAAAACTGTTATTCATCCTTTATGAATATAAAGATATCCAAAAGAATATCCACAAAAATTTGAAAAGCCTAATTTTAATTTCACATATCTATTTTTCACATGGTCATAAGTCGGGTATGTTGGCACAAACCAGTAATCCCTGCTACTGGTGGGGCTGAAGTTGGTGGGGATCATTTGTGCTTGGGAGTTCTGAGCAGTAGAATGTTAGGTCCCTAGAAGGCAGGAGTTCCCAGGTGGCCTAAAGAGGAGTGAACCAGGTCAAGTCATAAAGGGAGCAGGGTTCCCATGTAAATAAGCAGTGGGATCAGGCCATGACTGCACTTACAGATTAGCTAAGATAGGGAGATTCAGTCTTCAAAAATATATAAAATAATAAACTAAATATAATCTTTCATATATAAAAGATTGCTTTGTTTGGAATGAAAATAATTTCTGTGTTAGCAGTATTAAAACATCTACAGGGAAAGTTTGTTCCAGACAGGAGATACCCGACAAAGGTCATATTTTTATTTTCCAAGAGCTCTCACTTCCAACTAACAATTTGCCAGTTTTAAAGTGGTACCTTAAAGTACTCTTGCTTCATGTGTATTCTTCTGTAGTCTCTGTTAAATTTAAATTGCCTGCAAGATTTTTCAATTTATTACTGCCAGAGACAAATGACCATTTTTTAAAACTGGAATTATTTGTATTACTTTATTTAAAGTGCTGAAAATACACAATTACCCTGTGATGATATTTTTTTAATATTGCTGTCAATTATGCTTTAGCCAAGGTATATTTTTCAATTGAAGAATTGTTTATTAAGCATACTCTCCGCCCTCATAACAGCCCTATGCTTTTCCATCTTGGTTTTGGCTCATGTCTGACATGCTTCCACTCCCTTTTTAACTACTGGGCTCCTACAATTCATATTTATTTTATACTATGCTAGGTTCTAGAGGGTGAGAATAGAGAGGAAGAAACAAAACTTAGATAATAGTCTGAAGCTCAGGAGAATTGTTGGACCAGGAGACCCACTCAGGAGTTGAGTCAAAGAACATGCACTGGAACCCTGGCTCAGCTAAAGGTCACCTGTGTATAAGTCATTTGCCCTTTTGGGGTCTCAGTTTACACAACTGTCAAAAGAAAGGGCCAAAGCAGGGGCAGCTAGGTGGCACAGTGAGTAGAGCACCAGCCCTGGAGTCAGGAGGACCTGAGTTCAAATTTAGAATCAGACACTTGACACACTTACTAGCTATGTGACCTTGGGCAAGTCACTTAACCCCAATTGCCCTGCCTTCCCCCCAAAAAAGAAAAATTTCTAAAAATGGGGAAAAAAGAAAGGGCTGGAGCTCTAAAGTCCCTTTGGAATCTAAATTCAATGATACTATAGTGATAACAAATTGTATGGGGAATAAATGAGATTTCCAATGAAAAGAGTATAGAGAGAAAACAAATTGGGGTTCTGGCTAAATCCAAGCTGGAAGGGACCATTAAGTCCATTAAGACTTTTTGCATCTTGGATTCTTCTCGTAGTCAAGCAAAACTAACAGACCCCCTTCTCAGAACAATGTTTTTAAATGCATAAAATACAAAGGATTACTAGGGAAACCAATCATAATGAAATAGTTACCAAAAATTTTTTTAACATTCATGGACCCCAGATTAAGAACCCTGCTTTAAGATAATCTAACTCAGTATCTTCATTTTGCAGATGAAAAAATTGAACTTTACAGGGGTTAAATTAATTTTCCAGGGTTATACGATCAGTCGGCAGAATCATTTCCAGAAACAAAGTCTACCAATTTCTAGCCTAGCAGTCCTTTCCCTCTATCATTATTGTCTCCCTAGGGCTTTTGAACTATTCTTTTCTGCAGTCTGGTTTCTAGCAATCCATTCTCAATTAAGGCTGAAGAAATAAACGGTATGGTAAGGGTTTGTGCGATCACAGATTTGGAGCTAACAAGACCAAAGGTCTTCTAGTCCATCTTCAAATAATTATTCCTGTTTTCCAGAAGGTGTAAATAATAGATCTCAATTATATTCCTTGCATCCTACGTGTTCCTTCACCAAAATAAAATACATGAGGAAAAACAGGCAATGGGTTATTAAAATGTGTCGGAATATTGACATTCATTCTCTTGTTCATCATCCCCGACTTCTGGTATTTGTTTTCACAGGTCAGAGCTGCACTGCCAAATTAACCTAAAACTTTTTATACAAGTTTCAAGACAAATTTGAAAGTAAATGCCTCCAATGTTCTTCAATGTCTTCAAAATAGCACATTCAATTCAAAATTTCCATGGTATGCCCTTATGCCAAACCAGGCTTCCCTTTGATGACTTAACACATGGTTTTTCATCAGCCCCCTTTTTTCCTTCTGTCTCTCACTTTCAAGTAAGTTAAGAGTACAGGAACTTTTTTTCTCAGATCACTCATAGCTAATCGAGTTTTCCCCAGGCATTATCTCTGAGGAAAGTATTATAGCTACTTTGTGATCTCTAAAACTGAATCCAAGGCACCATTAACTAAACACACAAATCAGCCACCTACTCACACCCTCCACTAAAGGTGCCCAAGACTTACTTTCTATATAGCAATAAAGATTTAAAAAAAAACACCTATTCATTGACTAGAGGTCAAATTCCTTAACTTATCATCATCTGATTTCACAGTCTAGCAAGAAAATATTAAGTCATCATATTTACAGTAAACATAGCAATTGAAATTCTTCCAGTAAGTTGCTATCATATACAACATGATGAAACTTGTTTTACATAAAAACAACCTTCCCTCCCACCCCCCACCCCCAAAAAGATAACTTAGTCATTTAGGATTAACAGAAACTAACTAGGCACTAAGCATAATCCTTTTCAGTTTTATGCTCAGCCACCCATATTTCAGGAGGTAGGTGCTTTTAAAACAGAGACTTAATTTTTTATATGTGTCATGGAACCCTTTGGCAGTCACTAGTAAAACTATGGATGCTTTCTCAGAATAATGTTTTTAACTGAATAAAATAAAATACAAAGATTACAAAGGAAACCGATTATGATGAAATATAGTTTCCAAATTTTTTTTAATTTACAGACCCTCCCTTAAATCTATTATGATACCCATATTAAAAGATTAAGAACAAATTCCATATATTCCATATAAGAACTGGGACAGCTAGGTGGTGCAGTGAGTAGGGCACCAACCCTGGAGTCAGGAGGACCTGAGTTCAAATCTGGCCTCAGATTCTTGCTAGCTGTGTGATCTTGGGCAAGTCACTTAACCCCAATTGTCCTGAATTGCTCCCTTCAAAAAAAAAAATCTAGAAAAGTATAAGATCTATGTAAACACTGAACTTCCAAAATTCTCTTTTCCTTTCACCTCATAAAGCTGAGATGAGAAATCTGCTTCCTCTTACAGACTAGTATAAGTCAGAAGTGGGTTGTGACATAGAGCCAGCCAATATCAATATGCAACACCTGGTACCAAGAGAACTAGGCAAAAAGTGGGGTTTCAAATTACCCACACTCTTTACTCATTATGCTTGTATTCCACCAACGGCTTTCACGTTCTAAGCTCTTCCCACCTTTAACCCTACTCTAAACATGCCATCAGAAAAGTGGACAAGAATAATTTCCTGCTCAGCTATGCAAGGTTAATTTCTCATTCTTGGTGTCAGAAGCCAGATATTGGTTAATTCAAGAGACCACAGTAAAACCAAATGGGAAATATACATGAGTTACAGAAATTTCCAGGAAAGTGGGGAAAGAGGGGACGTGTTCAATGTACACAATCAGGCTGGTACAGGTGAGTCTTCCCTCTGACATTTCCTCCCACTTACTGATTAACTGACTAGGCATTAGGGATTAGTACAGAGGATAAAGAAGATACAGATCCAACAGGAGAAACAAAGAAGCAGCAGTTAGGAGAGGGAGAACAGAGAATCAACTTACCTCTGAAGCCAAAGGATAAGATCCAATGAAGTCAGTTTGGGCAGTTTGGACTCTCTGAGGAGAGTCAGGAGGAGGAGTCCAGAAAATAGGTGACTGGGTTTGGCAATTAGAAGATCACAGGAAGTCTTCAAGAGCTAAATTCTCTACTGTAATAGGGTGGAAGTTTACAAGATTACAAGAGCTGAATAGAAAGTAGGTGGCGACTAAGTGGAGGCATCTGGCATTCTTCAGCCAAAGTAGACCTATCTAATGTTCTTTGAGTGTTTATTCTTCTTGGTGCCAAAAATAAAGTAGTGGGTAAATTACCAAATTAAGGCAGAAATACACTTCAAATAACAATAGCTGCTGACATTTATAGGCACTTCAAAATTGACAAAGCATTTTATATAAATTTTATCAATTAAACCACGTATTAAATGCCTATTATGTGCTAATTCTGGGGGTTACAAAGAAAGGGGTAAAATGAGAAAGTTCCTGCCTGCAAGGAGTTTACTTAAGTCTAAATCAAACACTCTCCACAATATCACACTATTTTTCTTACAATCCTATTACCAAAAGGAATTCTTTTTGCCAGTTAAAGCTGACTACAGGAAATTTTTCCCCTAAAAATTATCCCATTGAAACTATGCCCAAAGGGTAATCAAACTGTGCATACCCTTTAACCATGCAATACCACTATTGGGTCTGCATCCCAAAGAAATCATAAAAAAGGGAAATGGACTTATGTGTACACATATTTATCAGTAGCTCTTATTGTGGTGGTAAAGAACTGGAAATTGAGGGGATGCTCATTAATTGGGGAATGGCTGAAAAACCTGCAGTACAGGGATGTAATGAAACACTACTGTGCTATAAGAAATGATTAGCAGGCTGATTTAAAAAAAACTTGGAAAGACTTATGAACTGATACAAAGTGAAGTGAGCAGAACCAGAAGAACATTGTACACAGAAACAGCAACATTGTTTGATGATCCCACTATGATTGATTCAGCTCTTCTCAGCAATGCAATGATCCAAGACAATTCTAAAAGACTCATGATGGAAAATGCCGTTCACATCCAGAAAACAAACTAATGGACTGAATGCAGATTGAAGCATATATTAATTTTTTTCTTAGTTTTTTTCCTTTTGTTCTGTTTCTTCTTATATGACATGACTAACATGGAAATATGCTTTCCATGATTGCACATATGTAACATATATCAAACTGCTTCTTACCCTATTAAGGAGGAGTAGGGGAGGGAGGGAGAAAATTTTGGACTTTTTTATTTAAAAATGAATGTTAAAAATTGGCCTTACACGTAAATTGGAAAAAAAATAATATTTAAAAGACAAAGTAATCCCATTGACAGAATTGACATTTCTCAGTCTCCATTACCTGCAGAGGCAGTAGTACAGACCTCCTTTATAACAAACTAGCAAAAGGGGGATGGGAAAGTGTTAGGAGCCCAAAGGAAAAATGCTAAACACACAGTTCTTAAATGCCATTCCTTTCCTTCTCCAAGCTCTAGGATTTTTTATGTATTATGGTGATACAGCAGTTTAGATGCCTATATCTAGAGTACCTGCACAATTAAGGAATGTTCTATCTGAGATGAAGGTCAGATGATAACAGAACAAAATACTAATGGAAGAACTCAGGTACAGACCCACACTAAAGAAAGCATTTGCTGTATTACTTGTGACAGATTTATCATAACCAAATCAATAATGTACTGATACAAATGGCAGCAAAAATAGAGTTTTATAAGGAATAAATTATGGTACTATTTGCTGTGATGTGTTTTAACCGCCACTTAAAAGTGACGGGCAGCATGAAGCCTTGACCTTAAAACCAGGAAAACCTCTGACAAATACTACAACTATTAACTACCACTACTTGTACTCATAATAATAATAGCTTACATTTATACAGCATGTAATGTGCTATGTGCCAGCAACTGTTATTATCATCCTCATTTTACAGATGAGGAAACTGAGAAAAACAGAGGTTAAGGGGCAGCTAGGTGGTACAGTGAATAAGAGCACTGGCCCTGGAGTCAAGTGGACCTGAGTTCAAATCTGACCTCAGACACTTGACACATGTATTAGCTGTGTGACCTTGGGCAAGTCATTTAACCCCAATTGCCCTGCCAAAAAAAAAAGAGAGAGAGAAAAAATTAAAGCTAGCTAAACTATCTGATTTCAATGCAAAGTGATCTAAGAGACATTAAGGCAAGGCATACCCGCATAGCCAGGTATCAATCAACTGGAGTTCACCTATCTCCCCACATACACAATGAAATCATCTTGTACAAGTCACTTACCCTCAGTGCCCAAGGCAGCTCTCTAAAATGCATTTCCTACTGCACATCCCCTCAAAAAATTCCCTGTATATATTACATCCATATGTATAGCCTCCCTAGAGAGAACATAAGTCGTTTAAAGGTAAGGACTTTCATATTTGTCTTATTATCCCTGGTACCTAAACAGTGCCAGAAACATTGCAGTCACTTAATAAGTGCTTGCTGACAGAGAGATTGATTGAATAATTGCTGACCTGCACAGGCAAAAAGAGTTTCTTAAACCCCAGGGGACCACCTTCCCCTTAAAAAGGCAATTAAAAACCTCAAGAAAACAGATGCAAACCACCCAAAGGATAAGTCTTATAAAATGAAAACAAGCTTGTTATTGCATGCATAGTTGATAAAGGTTAGCAATGCGTTCCAAGAGGTTAGTGCTTATTTAGGAACAGCATTATTCCAAGTAAATGGAGCATAAACAATGTGTGCCATTACCTGTTTGTCAAAATTATGCAAGAAAATGTTGGTGCAAGAATTCAAAAGTTAGTCTGTATTAGCATAATTTTATTGGAAAATAATTACATTGCTAGAAATCACACTCTCAATCTCAAGTTGATAGGGAGGGAAACAACAGACCCCTAACTTCATTAACAGGATTTAGCAAATGGAAAATGTATCTTTAGCAACATAGGCCACCAGGTGGTAGAGAAATCCCAAGACAATTTCTTAACCTGCAGTCTTAGCGTACCTTTGTGGTGTAAATGAACACTGCCTAAACAAAGACAAATCATAGTAAAATCTCAACAAAAAGACTCAATAATTTGTGCCTTTGACAATCTTTTAACGGGCAGGTGGCACAGTGGACAGAGTGCTGAACCTGGAATCAGGAAGATTCTTCTTCCCAAGTTCAAATCCAGCCTCAGACACTTACTAGCTGTGTAACCCTGGGCAAGTCACTTAACACTGTTTGCCTCAGTTCCTCATCTATAAAATCAGCTAGAAATCCAGTATGTTTGCCAAGAAAACCCCAAATGGGGTCAAGAGTCAGACATGACTGAAATGATTTCAACAACAACAACATTGTTCTATTATTTCTCACAGCACTGTTAATTCTATTTGCTATGAGATTAAATTGTAAGAAACTAAATTAAGTACCATCCCCCAAATTTTCTTTCTCTACTCTGGAACAAAGGCCAATTGATTACTGAGCCTCTCTAACATCAGTTCTAACTGAAGCGGAATATATTTCAGAAAAATTTACAAGTACCATTTATGTCTAGATGGCAATCTCTATTTTCTCTTACTTCCACCCATCCAAGGAAGTTTTAAAGTAACTAGAGAATAACAAAAAAAGAGACAGGCTCCAGGTAGGGGAAAAAGGACCAGGAGTCAAGGAACTTCGGCTAAAATCCTAGTGCAGACGCTAACTACCTCTGTAAGCTTAAGCTTCACCACTTTAGGATTCAGTTTAAAATGAGAAGGTTGTACTAGATCAGAGATTCTTGACTTTGTTTGGGCATGGAGCCCTTTGGCAGTCCAGCAAAGTTTATGAACCCTTTCTTAAAATAAAATTTTTAAATGCATAAAACACAAAGGATTACAAAAGGAAACCAAATGTTAGTGAAAAATAAAAATGTAATTTTTTTTCCCAAACCCCCTGAAATCTATCTATAGAACCAAAGGTCCATAGACCCAAGTAAAGAACCTCTGAATTAGATGATGTCTTAGGATTCCTATATTCTATGGTTCAATGGCTTCTCCCTGCACCCAAAGCCTGTTCCACCAACTGTATTAACCTAGCATTAATTGAGCCTAAGTTCCCTGATTCCCTCAAAAGGGCCAAAACCTGAAAAGCATCTTCATGCACTAACAGCAGGGCCCTGCTGAGAGGGTACTAGTAAAGAAAGGTTGTTGGCAGTGATTCATCTTCACATATGTTCCCCAATCAGCAGTTTTCCCTATGTAGAGCCAACACTAACACAACCCTTAAGCATGAACTAGCTGGATTCTAATTTTCAAGGAAGCAAATAGCTTGGGAAAATGTCTGACTATGTATGCAAATAGCCTCACAATCCATGAGTTTCCCTCTCAATAATAACCCATAGGATTGACCCTCCTGAGAAAATGACTTAAGGCAAAAATGGTCTCACAGAAATGGGGAACTTTTGGTGTAGAATATCACATATATTGTCACCGTTGATGTTTTGAATAAGTTTGCTGAACTGCCTTTTCCCCCAATCCCTTTAAAATATCTGTCACAAGGAGGGATTGCTATGTGGAGGTGGGGAAGGATATATTCAGAAACTAAACTGACATGTAATAAGGATCACCAGACCCACCACACATGTACAGACTCCATCAGCTGGTTCAGACGATGTATGGTGGACACTAGAGAGATGGCTTTGGAGGGAATGGTAATGACACATAACGGAAGCAGAGTCATCTTGGAATGACTGTGGCGCATGTGTGGATGTTTGATTACTGATTCTGTTCAGATCGCCTTTTGAGACTGAATGAGAAAGTAGCCAAAGCGAAAGAGATCTTGAGGAAGATGTTGGTAGTTCTGTTTTCCCACCACCCTCAGCCTCTTCTCCTCTCTGATTGAAGGGCTGGAGGGTGTAAATCCTCTCAAAGCTTTCCCTTACAGATGGCAGAAATTGGACTGCAACTCACTTTGCTCTCTATCTGCAGCTCTGCCTGGTTTCAACTCCATGGAAACAAATGCTACTGCCAGTGCCAGGTACCCCTGGTGTCATCCCCCACCCCTTCCAGCTTCCTTTTGTTGTAGTCTCCCTCCATTAGACTGTAAGCTCCTTGAAGGCAGAGACTGCCTGTCTTTTTCTTCTCTGGATCCCCAGTGCTTAAGCACAGTGCTTGGCACATAATAGACACTAAATAAATGTTTATCGAATTGAATTGCCTATGTGGCTGGTTTTAAAAAGCTTCTTCCAAACATATGGTTAGGTTTTTTAAAACCTTCTTTATCCCCTTGTGCACCCACCTTGAGATGTATTCTTTGGCTATGTACACAGGACCATAGGGAGGCACTTCACCTTGGAAATTCCATCCAGATATCCCCTATCGCCACACTGGGCCAAGTGACTTAAGAGAGGGGCTAGAGAGACATTAATTAGCAAGATAAAGATTCAATAGTACTCTACTGCTTCCAGAGCAATGGTGCCCACTTAGACTGCTGCCAAGAACCTTCTGGTGATCACCATCTAATAAGTAATTGAGGCATTAGGGGGATTTCCAGCTGAGGTAGGAAATGGCATTAGTGGAAAAAGAGAGTGAGGGGCTCTCTTTTCCCTACACATCAAGACAGATGCCAAGCATTTACATTTTTATGTGCCCTAATATACCTATGGCTGGGGTCCCATTTGGATAAAGAAGTTCCAGGATTCAGCCACAGGCATGGCAAGAGGCCTGCATTTTACCACCTGGACTAAACATTCTCAGCAGTGGACTTTAGACTTGTTTTTGAGTGATGAATTACATGGGGAAAAAAATACTCTGTCCTACATTTGAATTTACCAGGTAATTAAACCAGAACTTAGATGTTAATATTTATTATACATAAATATATTTCTATTTATAATACATAAATTACATATAATATACACTCACATATAAATTATATATAAATAAAAATAAAATAGAAATACATTTAAACAAAAGCAGGAATTAATTCATTAATTTAACCAAATAAACCATCACTAGCTTATAAAAAATACAGTGCCCAGGTAATTGAGTGATTGTGAAGGCATACCATATGTCAGGCAGACCTGCCTTGGTTGTATATAAACATATAAGCTGAGAGGAAATCTGAAAAGCATCCCTTCTCTATCACACCGATAGTGCTCTGTTCAATACTTGAACAAATCTGATTGGGAAGAATTAAACTGAACATTTGTGGTGGAACTGAAGTCAAATATTACTGTTTATTCACCATCCAAAGTTGAGGAGAAAAATCAAGGTTTTCTTTTTCTTGATTATACTGTCAAATTAACAAAAGCTACTGCCTCAGTTTCCTTATCTGCAAAATGGGGGTGATACTACCTGCTCCAATCTACTTTATAGAAACATTTTGAGAGAAGCACTTTGTAAACTTCAACAGATTACAACTCAACTTCATAAAGTGTTTTAAGATTCATAATCATGTGCCACACAACCATCCTATGAAATAGGGGGCAGAAATATTATCATACTTAACTTAAAGAGCCTCTGAGACTTTAAGTGACTTGTCCAAAGTTACAAAGTCACAAAAGGATGTGCTAGAACCAAAACTTGAACTCAATTACATGCTTCCATAGCCAGTGGACTTTCCACTGTCACTCTATAATGGTCCAATCAAATGATCAACTAATAGACATTTATTAAGTGTCTACTATGTGCCAGGCACTATACTAAAGCACTGGGGATACAAAAAGAGGCAAAAGACAATGCCTGCCCTCAAGGAGATTACTACAGAATAAGGAGTTCAGCATATAAATATCAACCATTGTTATTATACTAGAGAAAAAGCCAATAAAGGAAAGTGGTTTTCATCACAGAGTCTAAAGACAAAGGAGCACTGTAAATAAAGTTATGAGAGAGGTTGGAAACTGAAAGACTCACAGGTCTTTTTCTAGTTCTGTAATTATCCTACTTTGTGACCTTGGACAAAGTCACTTCACCTCAATTAAATATGGCAGACCAAACAAAAAACCTAGAATCCACATTAATTTATTAAACCCTTTAAGTTGAGCCCAACTGTTAGTTTTTAAAATTTTTTCAAATTCTAAACTGAAGACCAAATAAAATGAGCATTTCTATATGGCAAATAAAATAGAAAAAGAGGATTACACAGGAAATGCTAATCTCTCATATGTACAACTAGCTTTTCCCTTTAAATACATAATATATTCAACATGTAACTATCAGAGCTGTCCTGCTTGTCTCTGCTTCCCCTCTGAATTTCCTTCTGTTCTATTCTGGGCATGTAAAAACATACTTCAATGACCCTCTTTTCTTGGTGACTCTATCACTAACTCTGTTTGGCTTTCAAAAGCCTTCATAAGCTGATCCCAGTCTTCTTACGACTTATTCCCCTCCACATATAACACACCAGTGACGCTGGCTTCCTTGCAATTCCTTGAACAAGACACTCCATCTTCCCAACTCCATGCATTTTCACTTAGCATGGTGCCTACCCACATAGTAGTAAAAGCTTCATCTCTCCATTCTGCTCATAATCACTAATTGTTCCCTACGTATGGAATGTTCTCCCTACACATCTCAGCCGCCTAGTTCCTTCAAGTTCCAGCTAAAATCCCAACTTCTACAAGTCTTTCCTGTACCCCCTTAATGTTAGTGCCTTCTCTCTGTTAACCAACTCCAAATTATCTTATATGTATTTTGTCTGTAGGGTTGTTTCCATGTGGTCTCCCCTATTAGATTGTGAACTCCCTAACAAAAGAGGGACTGTGTTTGCCTTTCTTTATACTTCCCAGAGCTTAGTACAAGGCCTAGTACATAGAAAGTGCTTAATAAATGCTTACTGACTTGAGTATCATACACAAGGCAATAGAGAGGTACATGGCAAACATGAGAGAGTTGCAAAGGATAAGAAGAATCTTCAAAGAAGAGGCATAATAAAAGCTGTGAACAAGTACAGAAGGGCTAGTCCTGGGATTAGAGTTGCTAACTTCATCCTGACAATATCAGGAGAACGGGACACCTTTATAAGGAGTGCACCGGGCTTACAATCACAAAAGTGGAAGGAATATTTGCGTAGATAAACTCACAGATAAATTTGATTACGTGAATATGCAGTGTTAGCAGGTGCTACCTTTGATACAATTCAGCCCTGGCTGTAGGAAATTCAAAAATGTGTTTTTATCATAGGGCTGAAAACAGAAAAAGAAAGAAATAAGTAATACAGCTTTCTAAAGGAATAGTAATGCCCACAACCACCACTTAAAATAACTTTAAAAAATTCCCTTAACCCTAAATTACTTTATTTAAATGAGCAAAATAGAAAAGGACAACCACTATTTGCTTTGGAGGAGGAAAAGTCATTTCTCAATACCACAGAACTGGCTAGTAGTTCTAATACACTTTTTCCTGAATTGAGCAAGATTTTTAAAAACCTTAAAAGTAGATTTGGAAGTGATAATGTCCTGGAAGAATAACAAAGGCATTAACAACACATTTTTAAATACATTAGCACATCTATCTCATTAAGCTCTTAAGAGGGAAAGCCTAAAAATTTAAAAGAAAAATCTGGAAATGAATTCTCTAAATGAGGAGCTAGATGGCTCAGTGGATAGAGTGCTGGACCTGGAGTCACAAAGAACAGGGTTCAGATCCAGCTTTAGACATTTCCTTGTGTGACCTTGGGCAAATAACAACTTCTCACCTTCAGTTTCCTCTTCTGGTTAAAAAAAAAGAGGGCAATAGTAGCAGCTATTTTTCAGAGCTGTTTTGAGGACAAAATGAGAATATTCATAAAGAACTGTGCAAATGTTAAAACGCTATTATCATAATTGCTAGCTATTATTAAGATCGTTTTAAGCACTACAAAACCATTTCAATTTTAAATATTTAGAGAGGTGAACCCTTTAGCCTCTTTTCCAAAGCTCCCAAAGGTTAAGAATAGTTAATTTGCATCTAGGGGAAATCCTTCTAGTAGTAATCCCATTATATTATAAAACTGGACATTTCATTTAAACAAGTGAAAGTGTTTTACTCCTTTCACTCAAGTGAAACCATTAAAACCTCCTAAATCCGGTGAATATTGAGACAATTATGACCCAGTGAGTTGGCTCCAGTTCCACCCCACAGGATATTTCAAGGGAATGTTTGGCTTGGACCATCTTTACCTAAGCACACCAGGCTTCTGTACTGTAATTACAAGTCCTAATAGGGTGAAACATCTACATTCACTGGCCTGACCCAACTAAACCCCTGCAACAGTTCAAAAGGGTAGAATTCTTCTGTGAAAGCATCATAGAAGCACAGCAGGGCTATTGATGTTCTTACTTGCATTCCAATACCCAGAATGCTTTTCCAGCTTACCACAATTGTTCTAGGGATTCAGTGGTTCTGAATTCTGGGAAAAACCTCTAAAAAGGTTTTCATGCAATTACATTTGCACGAGCTAGCTCTTTACTACAAAAATTTTTTTAAAAAGCAAAAATTTCCCTAATTGCAAGTTTCCGTCTTATATTTGCCTCTCTCTCACCAAAGGGATTTCATATAATCTTTAAAATGTTATTAGTTCACACTAAAAAAGGATCATAAATTTCAACAACAAAAACCAGACCACACTAACCTTCTTCTCTAAATACCAAACTGTTCTCATATCAGAATCTATTACATGACTATTATGAGTACTGAAATAAGTGGCACAAAACAACTATTTGCTAGTGACAAAGTATCCTCTGCTATTCAGAGTCCTCATAACCTGTGAATATTCTAACACATACATAGATAATCATCCTTTTTATGAATGACAAGCAGAATACAAAGTGTAATTATAAAGTGAAAAAATGCATGATCTTAAATCCAGCGCTAGAAGGAACCTAAGAGGTCTAATTCAACCCCCTAATTTCACAAATGAAGAAGCAGGACCCAAAAGATTGAGCAATATGCATTAAATAGTGCAGAGACAACTCGGTGACATAATCGAGTTTGAGGCCTGGAGTCAGAAAGACCAGAGTTCAAATCTAGTCTCAGACACTGTCTGATCTTGAGCAAGTTACTTAACCCTGTTTGCCTCAGTTTCCTCATCTGTAAAATAGAAGAAAATGGCAAACCACTCCAATATCTTTGCCAAGAAAACCTCACATGGGGTCACAAGGAGTCAGGCTCAACTGAACAACGGTAAATGACAGAACTAGAATTAGAACTCATGTCCTGTGACTCAAAGTTCAGGGCTTTTTCCACTGAACCACAATGCCTTTATTTATCCCAAAAGAAACATACACACAAAAAAAAATAGGTTTTGGTGCTTTTTGTGTTCTTTATGTGTTTCTTAATGAAAATAAGGAAGCTACCTAACAAAAATAATGAAAATGTTTAAGTTACACAATGTGGAATTTTCTATCTTCACACATTATATTTCAAGCATTACAGCAGAAAGAGAACATTGGAAGACTTGTTTCTAGTCCTAGCTCTGCATATGACCAGCAATTATGACCCAGAACAAGTTATTTAACCTTTGGAAGCCTCTGTTTCCTCACCTTTAAAATAAAAGTCATAGACCAAGTGATCTCTCTTTGTAGGGTCCCTTCAAGCTCAAATCTTCTTATGGCTCATGTGCAACTTTGATTTTAATTTAATTTGGAAGGCAGTTCTATCAGAATATTAATCTATGTTAAAAAAAAAACAAACCAAAATTTCTACCCAAAGGACAAAAAAAGGTTGACCAATAAATTCATCTTTAGCTGCAACGTGAAAACAAATGGCTGCTTTAAAGAAATTGTTGGAAGACAATCTAAGAAGTTCCTTGGAACTTGACCAGATGTCAGAGGTGTCTCTTCCAACTTAAGCAGAAGGTGAAAGTGACTAATTTACTGTCTTCTTAGACAAAACTCTTTGAAAGGAATGAACACATCTTTTCTGTGGTTTCGACTCCCCTACACCCTACTAAAATTTCATACACACAGCAGGTAATTCCATAAATGTTTGTCAATGATGTTGATAATCATCAACCCTTCCAATTATCTAGTTACTTCCCTGACCTGCTGAGGTAGCGAATTAGGAAATTTAATCTTTGTCAAGAAATGCTGGCAGCACTTTTTCAGTCTAGTCTTTCCTTTCAGAGGAAAGAAAATGCTGGGAAAAGAAGCAGCTAACTTGGAAGACATCTGACTTCTATTATTAAATCAATATTTTGGAAGTATATTCTTCAACACTTCAGAAGTCTATGACTGCATTAATTTAGGCATTCCTTCCACCAACAATTATCATAACCCCTCTATATTTTAGTAGACTTTCTTGAACTTGAGGACAAAAATATTTTCTCAATCTGATGTCCAACTATCTATTGATATGCCTCTAAATTTAGGCTGGTACTAAGAAGACATTGGGCCCATACCTGAAGACTTTACAACCTGATAAGACTTGCCAGAGATTGCACAAGACTTTGAGAACCCAGAGTCACCTTCCATGTCATATTAAGTAGGGATTTCGCCAGGGGTTTGGCTGACGATGTTTTTCAAGATGAATTGCTTCAAAATGAGTTATGAAACACTAATGATCTAAAAAGTTTCTTATGACACATAGAACAACTTCATGTAGCATAGTCACCCCAACACATCACAGTGTCTACTTTAAAAACAATTCTACTGGGTCACTAATAAACTCAAAGATGAGCAAAAAAAATGCTTTTTCAAGACTCACAAGAAGGATGCTCCCACAGAACAAAAAAAAGGACACCCAGGTAATCTTATAACAATTCTCCAACACAGATTCAGTTGTGTTTCTGGCATGGCAAGCACCTCTTGGGCAAACACAACAGCAATTTCAATATGCCAAGTAGCACAGGAGGGCAATTCAGAATCTGAACTTGACTTCTTTCATAGATAGAGGGTTGATTCTATACTTAAATTTCACACCTGCTTCATCTGACCTTAGGGTAGGTGGAGAGAAGATGAAGGTGATAAGTATAAAGAATAGGCACAATTCCATGTAGAGTTGATAACCAGACTAAGGTCCTCCTGATAACAGTACCACAGGAAAGTGTGGAAATATTCCAAGTAACTTCGAACTGGGAGAGATAAAGTCAATTGTTTTTCAATAAAGGCCTGCACTAAATGATATGGGTAAGATACTTCATTTGATGACTGTGATTCCTCTAATGGGATAAATTTTTTGGACAGAATTCTAGAATAAGATTTTTAAAAAAATCTCTACCTCATTTCACTTGCAACATACTGCATGGTATAAGGTAGGAGGTATAAGGTACTATAACTGAAAATTAACAGTATTCTAAATTAAAATTCCAGGAAGGCCCAGGGCTTCTAAGTACTAGTATATGTCACTTTTTTAAAGGACCAGACTGATGATTTCATTGGCATAGGAAACTACATGGTTCTCACTAAATGAATTGCATTCAGTTTCCCAGATTTATTTACCTATTCAATATCATCCCAAACTAAAAAAATCAGATGTCTGTTCCTTCAACAGCAAGCTACTAGATATCACTGATTTTTTTTTTTACTCTGCATTATGGAAGGGAAGGTCAAAGAACTTTAGACTGTAAATCCCCAGTCCTGACTCATAACTCTCCTTAAGACCTACCTGGCTGGAAGCCATAACTTTTACACCAAGAACTGACTAGACATTTGATAGTTCAAGAACCTCTATTATACTAGCTTTAGCCTGAAGGGGAAAGGGAATGAAATAATTAAGGATATAATGAACCCTACACCAATAAAATCAAAGGTCCTCCTCCTCCCCCAACAAAAAAATCAGAAAAACCAATCAGTTCATGAGCCATGTCCAAAGGGTCAATCAGAAGGCCAATGGGACCAGACTTAAGATTTTGTACATTTCATTTATACATAAATAATAAGAATGTTTAAAATGCTAGACTCCACAACAGCTTAGGCCTAGGAGCTCAGAGGAAAAAAAAGGAAGAAAGAATGGAGAAAGTGGGAAGAGAAATAATTTTTAAAATTTTCTGATTATTATGAAATTCACAAACATCTGAAGATCTGCCTAACACAAAGAAGATCAGAAAGTGAGGACTGCATACAAAACTGACAGCTTGGGGTTTTTTGTATACATGATGTCCCAAATGTCTTAGTACAGTTTTAAACTTTATAAATACTGCTTTAAGTTTCATAGCTTATAGCTTTAAACTACCTTAAAACATTTGGGATATTCTGTGTTTCAAATTTAACACAGTAGTTTCAAAACTGCCTTGCTTGTATCTGTCTCCTGAATTTCCTTCTGCTCTTTTCTGTTTGTTTTTTAATAGTTGCTTGATGCTTTTTTTCTTTTGGGGAGGATCATTATCACTTACCCTACTCCTCCCAATTCCTCCTCCACACAAACAAAAAGTACCTCCTTTATAACAAAGAAGTATAGTCAAGAAAAACAAACCCATACTTTGCCCATGTCTGAAAATGCATGCCTCATTTTGCACCTCTAATCTATCACCTCTGTACTAAGGCAGGAGTATGAGTCATCATTCATCTTCTAGAGTTGTTGTTGGTCTTTGAATCGATCAGTTATTCTCTTTCATACTTTTTTCCTTTATGTTATAAAGTCATCATATAAATTATTCTCTTTGTTATGCTCACTTTATTTTATATCAGCTCATACAAATCATCCCAAGTTTCTCTGAATCAAGTTCCTTTCTTTGCTTCTTACAGCCCAAGAGTATTCCATTAAATTCATATTCCATAATTTCTCCAGTCATTCCCTTACTTGATGGACAGAGGTTTTTCTTCCAGTTCTTTGTTACAACAAAAAGCACTGCTGAAAGTATTTTTGTACATATGGGTCCTTTCCTCAAATCTCTTTAGAGAATAGGTCTGGTACTAGTGTCACTAGGCAAAAGGGCATGAAGAGTTGAGCAGTTTTTGGGATACAGTTCCAAATAAATTGTCAAAATAGCTGGACCATGTCACAGATATACCAACGAGGGGCTAGGTTGCCTTTCCTGCTCCTCCTCTAGCTCCCTCAATAATTGTCATTTTTTTCTATCCTTGCCAATCATCTGATGCATGTGAGACAGAACCTCGGAGTTGTTCTAATATGCATTTCTCTTGGGGCAGCTAGGGGGTGCAGTGAGTAGAGCACCAGCCCTGGAGTAAGGAGGACCTGAGTTCAAATCTGGCCTCAGACACTTGGCACACACTAGCTATGTGCCCTTGGGCAAGTCACTTAACCCTAAATGCCCTGCCTTTCCCCCTCCAAAAAGAAAAAAAAAATATGCATTTCTCTTATTATTAATGATTTCAAGAATTTTTTCATGTGACTTAATAGCTTGTATTTCTTCTTTTGAAAATGGTCTGTTTGTATTATCTGATCATTTGCCTGCGGAGTGATGACTTTCATTCTTATGTTTACATCAACTTCCTATATATTTCAGATATCAGACCTTTATCAAAGAAACTTGATGTAAAGCTCCTCCCCCCAGTTACTTGTTTCCCTTCTAATCTTAGCTGCATTCTTCATGCAAAATCTTTTGAATTGTATATAATCAAAACTGTTCATTTTATTTCCTGTGATTCCGTCAGCAATATCCTTAAACTTTTCTTGCATCAAGGAGGTGACAAGGGACTAAAATGTCAAAAGAGTTGACTTTTGTGGGACTAGCTGGAGTTCTGTTCATCCACTGCTTTTGGTAGGTGGAGTTTTGTATATGATTTTGCTTGTGAGATCACAAGATGAGGCAAGGACAAAATGATGGAATATGGTACCTTAAAATATAATAGCTAGCACTTACATAGAGCTGAACATATATTGTCTCATTGGACCCTCACAACAATACTGGTTGGCGGGTGCTATAATTAACTCCATTTTACAGATGAGGAAAGTAAGGCTGAAAGAGGTGGAGTGACTTGCCTAGGATCTCACTGCCAGCAAGTGTCTGGCAGGATTCAAACTCATGACTTCTTGACTTCAAGTCCGGCTATGAGAGATCTGTGAAAATTAAGTTTCCACAGAATAATTAATGAAGTGTCAGCTTGAACAAAGAGAGGAAAAAAAAATTAAGGCAGGGAGACCCAGCCAATCTGAGAATAACCAGTGCTTTTCTGAAAACCACAAATCCGGGATATAGAAAAACTGGCCTAAACCAGCCAAGATAACAGTCAGGGTTGATGGGAGAACTGGGTCAAATTGCTATTACACATGCTTAATTGGATAACTGAATATAAAATTACACACCCACAGGGAGGAGTTTTCTGCCATTTTTGAACATGGGACGTATGAAGGGGGGTGACATGCTTACACATATCAAGGAGAGAAAATACTTGGGGTGTGTTGGGAAGAGTGTAACCAGAAGGGAGTGGGCCAATCTGTGCCCTGAGGGCAGGAATTTGACAGATTGACATTATAAAACTGATCTAAAAAAGAGCAGAGTCCGTTCCTTTAGATTCTTCCATAATAACTTGTCCTTGATACCTGAATTTCAATGTCCAACGTACTTCTAACACAGCCCTCTATCTATCACACCATCTAACTCCTTCTATGAAGGAAAACTGGGAAAGATTCAATCAAACAAACAATAAACATTTATCAAGCACCTTCAAAGTGACAGGCATTATGCTAAATGCTGGAAATACAAAAAGAGGGGAAAAAAACAGTCCCTGCCCTCTAGGAGTTTACAGTTTAAGGGGTTGGGGGGTTGGGGAACAACATGCAAATGAATATATATGAAACAAGCTGAGTACTGGATAAACAGCAAATGATTAACAGAGAGAAAACACTAGAATTAAGAGGGGCTGGGGAAAGCATGGATTAGTGGGAGTGTAGAGAGTGCCAGGTCTGGAAGAAGATTCCTCTTTCTACCTTCAAATCTGGCCTCAGACACTCACTAGTTGTGTGACCCTGGGCAAGTCACTTAACCCAGTTTGCCTCTGTTTCCTCATCTGTAAAATCATTTGGAGAATAAAATGGCAAATCACTTCCTTATCTTTGCCAAGAAAACCCCAAAAAGGGTTGCAAAGAGTGGGCCATGACTGAAAACAAACAACAACAGGGGAAAGCTTCCAGTAAAAGATGAGGTTTTAATTGGGCCCTAAAGGAAGCCAGGAAAGTCAGTAGGTAGAGTTCCAGAGAGCCTGGGTATTATCTATACAAAAAGGTTTTAATACATTTACTGTTTGGATCTTTGAAATTTTAAAGTTAAAATACCGGAAAGTTTCTACAACCAGTACAAAAAGATCCTGATTAAAATGCAAATTACCCTGAGGGCATTAAAAGGGACAGTCCTTAACACCCTTAAGAGGAATGATTTAATCATCAAGGACTTTCCCACAAGAGTCTGAAATCTGGACTTTGGGGAAGACTGGAGAGGAGGGGAGTAGACAGAGGCGCAGGGGAGGCAAAGGAGGATCATAGGGTTGGAGAGGACCTTGCAGACCATCAGGTCCAACCCCCTCACTTTACAAATGAGGAAACTGAGGCACAAAGCCAGTTAAGTGACTTGCCCAAAGTCATACATGGAAAAGAAGAAAAGAAAATGGGAGGAAGAGGAGGAGAAAAGGGAAAGAGGAAGGGGAAGAAGAAAGAAGAAGAAGAGGAAAAGAAGGAATAACTTGGAGCAAGGAACAATTAAGGGAGAAGAAAGTAGACCATAGGCAGTCCAAAAGTGAGTTACTGACTGTGGTAGTTGAGGAAACTGGAAAGTTGGAAGGATGACCAAAGTTATCAGGGCCAGCCCTGCTCTTTCCCTTCCTCATGTCAAGATGTCAAAAAAAAAATGGTACAACTTTGGATAGTCTTGAAGGCAATTCAGCAGCCGGAGTCTGTGGATCACTTTCAAGGGGCTGCAACAGCACTGGCGAGGCAAGCAAACAGAAAGTCTATACAAGGACAGCAGTAGTTGGGTATACATATGTGAACATGCAGCACACACCAGAAACATTTCAGAAGCAGCAGTCCCAGAGAAAATCCAGATTTACCCTTAAAAGTTCTGATACCACTGTCACTGTTTGCCAACAGCCACATATCCCCAAAAGAAGGACAATGGGGAACGATTTGTGGAATAGAAGAAATGACACTGATAAATGCCATATACAACTACACCTAATAAAATGAGCCAAATGCACATTTATAAAATTAGTTTAAATGGCTGCTATATTTGACTGTCTAACTACAATGACTTTTAATATAAATATAACAGAAGTAACCATTTTAATAATCACTATCTTTCAAAGTAGTCGCTTTAAGAAGCTATATACTTATTCAAATGATGCTGCTTTTGCTCAAAATGCCTTTGAAACTCAGTTTATAACTGTATCCAGAGTATGGTGGTAAGCCCTACAAGAAAATTACATCACATTCCTTCACGATCACCCTCTATACGCTGATTTGTGGCTATAGAGAACCACATAGGCATACTGACAATTATCATCTATATTGTGATTATTACCTTGCTGATACAAGATTACAGAAAGATCATTATTATTTGTCAAAGTGTGCTTAGTGTTATAAATGAAGGTAATTAGTAAATAATCTATGTCCTACCATTGTATGAGTTTTGGTAGGCAAGGGAAGAGATTATCATTAAATAAAGTTGAACTTGCAAGGTACAAACTGTTAAGAGTAATTAATTATCCTTAGGACTTCTGCCTATAATCCTAGTAGCTGCCACCAAATAAACAAAGGTGTTATGTGATATGTCTCCCAAAATACGAATAATAAAAAATACACAATCCATTTAACCTTGTTATATATTTTTTTAAAACTTCAAAATAATTGTTTTCACCCAAATTATTCATTCACTATTGACATTTCCATGAACATTTCAAAATGCAATTTCAAACAAGATTAAATAAAAACCAACTAATTAGGTTAAGTAGTTAACTAAACTCAGCTGTTATCAATTATCATTTAACTAAATCTCAGTTTTCTTTTATACCCTCAAGAAAAGCTTTCTCTCATCTGCAGTGCTTTATTCTGGCCCTGCTAGACTCTTATACCTACCTGGCTAACAGCTTTGGTACTCCTTCTGGCTTCAGAGCAGTGTCAAAGCCTTCACCCATTGACCTGGTTTCTCAGTAAAAAAAAACTTAATTGCCTCCTGCAGTTAGCTCTAATTACCTAGAGAGTGCCTGTAAAGGGAAACCCAATCTGTCACAGTTCCTGTTTCTTCAGTGTCTCTCTGCTTTTCCCTTCCAGATCAGAAATAGAAAGCAGAGAAAAATCCTTGAAGGCTTAGCAACTAACTCTCTCCCATAACTTCCCCGCCCCCGGTTCTTAATGAATTATTCATTGCTCCTTTCTCCATTTCCCTTATCAATACAATCACTTGAATCTGGGCTCTCTTGGCTCTTCCCCCTCCTGCAGATGCTGGATATACCGATGCCCTATTAATCTTTCTACGGCAAACTGCTAAGTACTTACCAAATGACAAAGGTTTATTAGGTTGCACCGAGGACACAAGGAATGAGCTTACAATCTAAGAGGAAGATAAATCATACACATGAATTACTAAAATACAAGGAGAATGTGATGAACATTGGAGAACTACTGCAGTGGTAAAAGTGGGATGCAAAATCAATTAGGGAATTGTAAAAAATATTGCCTTGCTACAACAAGGGCCCAGTTGCAAGGAGGTCTGATGACCAATCTGTATTAGACCCGGTCAGGACTGTTGACTCCAGCTCCAATCAGCAACATTTAAGCATGAGAGAAGGAAAAATTATTGGGGGCTGGATGGATCGGACATCAGAGTAAAGAAGAACAGGCTTAGAATAGGTGTTCTAATATGAGCCCTTTTAGCAATCTGGTGAAGCTTATCCCTTTTCAGGATATTTCTTTTTTTTTTTTCAATTTTTAAAAATTTTTTTCAGAGGGGGGAAGGCAGAGGAATTGGAGTTAAGTGACTTGCCCACGGTCACACAAGTGTCTGAGGCCAGATTTGAAGTCAGGTCCTCCTGACTCCAGGGCCGGTGTTCTACACACTGTGATACCTAGCTGCCCCAGAATAGTATTTCTAAATGCATAAAATGAACAACGAAGGATTACAAAGGAAACCAAGAATATTGAAATAATCATTAAAATATTTTTTTAAAAAAAAAAGTCATCTACCTTGTGTTAAGAATCACTGGTTTAGAAGTAATAAGGCATGGGGAGAGATAATTATCAAATAAAGGAATTCTAGGGCTCTGGATCATGGAACAATTGTAGGTGATGGCAAGATCAAGGTGTAACTATGTGTATATGTGGCAGAGATGAAATGGAAAAGTAGGTTATGGGAACTGAGATTACACAAACAGGTCTCATGTTTTCCAATATTCCCTATACCTCATATAACTTCCCCCACACCTACCTAATAAAATCTTTTCCATTCTTCTAGATACAGCTCAAACATTGCTGCCTCATGAAGCCTTCCCTCAAGTAACTGCCTGGCAAGACAAATTCTTATTTATCTTTTGTCTCCCAAAATAAGTGCAGAGTTCAGTGCTTTGAACATAGTAGGCATCTACTTTTATTTATTCAAAGAACATTACCATTCACAGGAAAATGGTTGTTTTGTTTTTTTAGTGGTTCTGAAAGTTTAACCTTTTACAAGCTATTTCAGACCTCTATCATGGTTATATTCAACAGATAGTCTCTCATTAATTTTTAAAACATAATCGGAAAGCAACAGGGGTGTGTGTGTGTTTGTGTGTGCGTGGTTTAAAAAGCAATGATTAAACAGTGGTTTCCGCAAAAGAAAGAAAATCAATCACTTGACTTCAGACTGCAGCTAACCACCTAACCCACTGGTACTGATGTCTCATCTGGAAATATCACATTATCCATTTTATTCCCTTAGAATTTATTTGAGAGGTAAAACTTTATAAACCTGTAAAGAGTCATTATTTTGAAAGTCTAGGTTTTTTGTTGTTGGATTAATATAAAGCTATCAACTAAAACAGGCCAGCTAGGAGACACAATAGATAGAATACGAGGCTAGGAGTCAAGAAGACTCATCTTCTTGCATTCAAATCTGGCCTCAGACACTAGCTGTATGACCCTGGGCAAGTTATTTAACCCTGTTTGCCTCAGTTCCTCATCCATAAAATGAGCTGGAGAAGGAAATGGCAAACCACTCCGGTGTCTTTACCAAGAAAACCCCAAATGGGGTCATGAAAAGTAGGACACTATTAAAGCAACTGAACGAGTACCTAAAATATTACCTAAAAATCAAAAGAATACCTAAAAACTGAAATATCATAAAAAATTCACTTAAATATGTTCAAATAAATCTGTTTCAAGCCTGGCCCAGAGACCCTAGCAATCGGGAAGGTTAAAAACAACAATCTGAGAAGTGAGGCAGAAAATAAACAGTTCTTTACAAATAATTAACATGTTCATAATGTGCAGATTAGCTAAAATCTTGCTTTAAATCTAACACTGGTAAGTTGGCAAACTCACACTTCCAGTTTAACAGGTAATCAGATTCTTCTCTTTACAAGCAACTATTTCATCTTCCAGCTTCATCTTAAAGTCTCAAGACTAACTCTTAAGTAAATCAAGAACTGTACTATTATGCACAAAAAGACTAGGTTGTTAGATGAGCAAAACACAGGACACAGTTTTATTAGGTCTGTCTTCTCCAGATTCCACACGAATCACTTTTATCACAATACTTTCAGATTTTCATCACTAGAAACATAAACTCAAAAGAACAGCAATATATCTTCTTTACAGAGCAAAAGAAAAAGGCATCCACCCAAAAAAGAGTGAAAGATCTAAAACTCTAGATCACGTAAGTGTACCTGCTGTTTACACAAGCTAACCTGAGTTATTTACTACTATTCCTGAATAATCCCAAAAGGAATTTAACCATTATCTATTACATGAAACAAAGAATAATATATAATGTGCATATATTATATAATAAACACATACTTTATATATCATATGTAATATGTTATAATGCACAATATATGTAATAATATATTATAATATATAACACATCTTTTTTTAATTTTTTATTTAATTTTTTTTTTAATTTTTAGTTTACCACACACGGTTCTACATAATTTTGAGTTCCAGATTTTCTCCCCTCCCTCCCCCCTCCCTCCCCAAGACGGCATGAAATCTCATATAACTACCATGTATAACCTCGCATTGAATTAATTTATACACTAGTCAAGTTGTGGAGAAGAATTATGACCAATGGAATGAATCATGAGAAAGAAGAAACAGAACAAAAAAAAAAACCCCAAAAACAAAAAGAGAAGAAAAAAAGGCAAGCATGTAGTGTGCCTCAATCTGCATTCAAACTTCACATTCTTTCTCTATATGTAGATAGCATTCTCCATTGTGAGTCCCCTGGAGTTGTCCTTGCACCTTGTGTTGCTGAGAAGAGTGAAATCTGTCAGGGTTGGTCCTCACAGAATCCATATATCTGTGGTTGTGTACAATGTTCTCCTGGCTCTGCTCCGCTCACTCAGCGTTATGTCATGTAGGTTTTTCCATGTTGTTACGAAGTCCATATCATCCCCATTTCTTATGGCACGATAGTATTCCGTTACTTTCATATACCACAGCTTGTTCAGCCATTCCCCAATTGATGGGCATCCCTTTGATTTCCAATTCTTGGCTACCACAAAAAGAGCCGCTATAAATATTTTTGTACATATGGGTCCCTTTCCCTCTTGTGTGATTTCTTTGGGATACAACCCTAGAAGTGGTATTGCTGGGTCAAAGGGTATGAACATTCTTCTAATAACAAATCTTCTACGTAATCTGCCTAGAGGATTTTTTGTTTCCCCCTACACACACCTTTCCCATTCCCAGTAAATAGAACAAGTGCAGAAATCTTATGCTTAAATTATATGCACATACACAGAAAGGTACAAAGCATCACAAAGATAAGCAAAGTCTAGCCTAGTGGATATAGTGTGTACTCAGAGACAGGTTTAAATCCCAGCTCTTACATTTACTAATTTTGTGACTAAGACCAAGTCTCAGTCTTCCAGAGCCTCAGTTTCTCTGATCTCAACAACGTGAATAATAACTCTTATAGCACTTAGTTCAAAGGCCAATTATAAAGCTCAAAAAAGATCATGCATATAAGTCACTTTACAAACCTTAAAATGCTATATGAACAACCAACTATCATTTTCACAGTACTGATCTTCACTCTATTCAGAGATGAATAGTGTGGCTCATTTATGGTGTGAAGGCAGGAAAACAACAAATAAAAAACTCTGAATGCATTCATTTTAAGAGTGGAGTAATAGAAAGGCATAAAGCTTTAAAAAATATATATTATCTTTCCCCCAATTACATGCAAAAGTAATTTTTAACTTTTTTTTTTTAGGTTTTGAGTTTCAAATTCTATTCCTCCCTCCTTCCCCTTCTCCCTCCCTGAGGTAAGGAATCTGATAATAGCTTATACAAGAAGACACAAAACTTCTGAAATTGGCTGCAGCTCTCAGTTGCTCACAGAAGTATTTAGCTGTGTATTTCTTATAAGCAACTTGGGGTGGTCACTTTGTCACAAAGGAAAGCAGTAATAGTAACTACAAAAGCAAGCCAATATATAGTTCTCTGAACGTATTCAGTTGGAGTAAAGAAAACAATCAGTACCACAGAGTATAAAATTTTTGACACTTTGGGGATTTTGACATATCACAAGGAGAAAAAAAAAACCCACCTTTAAAAGGCACAATGAAAAACACCTGACATTTTAAAAACTCCTTTTAGAAGATTTGTTTCAATCCAATTCAATCCAAACATTTATTGGGTGCTTTTTATGTCCAAGTCACTATGTTAGGTACTGGGGGAGTACAAAGATGCCATTAACATACCACCATTGCCTTTCAGCATTTTACAATCCAGGAAGGCAGTGTGGAATAATGGAAAGAACCCTAATCTTAGAGTCTGGAGCCCTCCCTGGAATCAGAGACCTGAATCCCACCCCAACTGTGTGATCATGAAGTACCTTAATCTCTGAGCTTCTGTTTCTTCATTTGCAAAATAGAGATGAGACTATCTGCACTAACTACCTGGCCAAAAGCGAATTGTAAATTCCATACTAGAGGTGATGAGAGGGCATTAGATCTAGAAATAGATTTGGCAGTCACTTGGCATGGAAAAGAAGGTAGGGAGAGGGTAGAAAAAAAGCCAAGGACACTAAAATTTAGGACAAAGAGCAATCGAGCAGGATGAAAACTATGAAAATAGTTGATTAGGAGTATTCTGAGGCTCAGGGTTCAAATTCAGACTCTGGCACTTCCTACCTTTGTAGTAACCTTGGGCAAGTCACTTACACTCTCTGAATCTGTTTCCTTACTTGTGTAATGGCATGGAGGGAGAGTGGAAGGGGGAGAGGGGTGGTGAGTTAGATGAACTCTGAGGTCCTCTCTAGTCCTGAATTTATGATAGTATGATTCTATAGTGTGGTCAACAGTATTAAGCGTGTAAGAAAAGATAGTATGGTATCTGGTTTTGCTCCCACAGAAGCTATCCATATAACTGAGTTAACACTTATTTGTCAAGTCAATGGCCATCCTGGTGTCAGGGAAACTAGAGAGGCCAAACCGGTTGAACCAGTTCAAGCTTATCATGTCAGTTTAAGGGTCCAGGCCTACTGATTTGCATAATTTGCATATGTTAAAAAGGGAAGGTAGAAATAAAGATTGTAGATTAATCCTAACTCAGGCAAGGAGGACAGAACTAATTAACTTCACTTTTACTTCTGTATCCTTATTATCCTACCTATATAAACTGTATAACCTAAGAAAACTATGTAAAAAGTAAAGAATGCAAACTAACCAAAACTCAAAGAGGAGTGGAGGTGATGGTTACCCCCACTCCTGCAGCTGTTATCAGTGTGAGTGTTCCCAGTGAGCACTGCACCCACTCTCTTGAGGAATGTAATAAATGCCTTACTCTGCCCACTCTGGTCCTGAGTCCTTTGGGTGAGAATGGGCAAATCACATGGATCTCCCGAAGATTATGCTGCCAGGAAAGCAATGAGCTGTGGAAGTACATCTTGGGCTAACTTCCTGACCCTGCTTTGGGGAGTCCTGTAATTCCCCACTGCGGTGTTAAGACGCCTACCACTTGGGATTTCCCTGGGGAAACCTGTGGTCTGCACAACCTTCTTAAGGGGCCATCGCTTGGGTCCTCCTTAGGGTCTGACCCCTAGGAAACCCTGTGATCCCCACAGATAAAGGGGGACTACCACTTGGTTTTCCTCTGGGAGTCCTGTGGTCTTCACAGCCTTCCTCAGGGATTATCACGGGATTCTTCCTCAAGACTTTGGCCCTGCCTAGGAAGTCCAGTGATCCCCAAAACTGCAATTCTCACAAGTGCTTCAGAGAAGTTGAGGATGATGAGGGTCAAGACCAGGACACAGATAAAAAGCCATAAAGAGAGCACTGAGCTAGTAGGGAATTTGGCTCTTAAATGGAGTACCAGTTACAGGAATTCTGGCTAAACAGAAAAATATTAAGGTGGCTGTCTGCTTTGATTTTATTATTTACATTCCCAAAATATAGCTTAAAAATTAAACTTTAACTTCTCTTCCTTTTAAGATTAATTCTAAACTGCCTTTCCTGATTAATCCCTCCTCCAAGTGACTTTCCCCATCTTGTCCAGGGAAAGGTCAAGTCAAGAGGGAAGAGTTATTTTAAGATGTACACCCTAAATTCCTGTCTCAGTTAACCATTTTTTAAAGCTGTGGATTAAAGGGTTGGAACTATTTTTACATATACCCAAAAGAAAACATAGAATTTCTTTAGCCGACTCTAAACATTAAGCATTCCACCAATATTCTGGTACCCTCCTCAAAAGTCAACGAGATTTGATACAACCAACCAAACTAATTTAAGGCTTTGCTTTCTTTCTCTTCCGATGGATGCATCTCCTTTTCTAGGCATGTGAAATTCTCCTTCTATAGCAGCTCAATTTAATGACCATATAGTAATGGTTTCCGTGGATAATAAAGTTTAATTTTTTTAAAACTGTACTAAAAGGAAGCAGCAAGAAGCTAAATAGAAGTCAGCTGAAATTTTCATCGGTCAGTAAAATAAATCCAAGCTATATTTACACCTCTCCAAAAATACATCAAAATACACAGTTCTGTTCTTTTAAAAAAAAAAAAGTAAATAAAAATTTTTAAAATAAAGTACAAAAATGAAGATGGCGGCTGGTAAACAGGGACTAGAGTGAGCTCCGTACCCGAGTCCCTCCAAAAACCTATAAAAAATGGCTCTGAACCAATTCTAGAACGGCAGAACCCACAGAACAGCAGAGGGAAGCAGGGCTCCAGCCCAGGACACCCTGGATGGTCTCTGGGTGAGGTCTATTCCACACGGAGCTGGGAGCTGGGAGCCGGGAGCTGGGAGCTGGGAACGGAGTGGAGCAGAGCCCAGCCTGAGCGGCGTGGACCATCCAGACCAGAAGCCGGGCGGAGAGGGCCCTAGCGCCCTGAATATGTGAGCTGCGGCAGTTACCAGACCCCTCGACCCACAAACACCAAAGACTGCGGAGAAGGTTAGTGGGAAAAGCTGCGGGAGTGGAAGGAGTTCACGGTTCCGCTTCCGGGGCGGAGGTGGGGCAGCTAGAGCTGTTGTTACTTCCGGCTCCAGGCCCACCTGGTGGGAGGAATTAAGTGGCGGATCAGAGCAGGAGTGTAACAGCCTGCTGAAGATCTAAGCCCGGTCTGGACTGGGGGTTCTTGGGGAAGGAGTAGTGCGGATCTGACAGAGCTGGCACTTCCCCCCCAAACGTGGAACATAGAACTCGTTAGTCTACAAGCAGTCATACCCCACTGAAAAACTCAAGGGTCAAGTTAGCTGGTTGGGAATATGGCCAGGCAGCGAAAACGTGCCCAGATTCAGTCTCAGACTTTGGATTCTTTCTTTGGTGACAAAGAAGACCAAAACATACAGCCTAAAGAAGACAACAAAGTCATAGAGCCTACAACAAAAGCCTCCAAAAAAACATGAACTGGCCCCAGGCCAGAGAAGAACTCAAGAAGGATTTGGAAAAGCAAGTTAGAGAAGCAGAGGAAAAATTGGGAAGGGAAATGAGAAGGATACGAGAAAACCATGAAAAACAAGTCAATGACTTGCTAAAGGAGACCCAAAAAAATACTGAAAAATACGCTGAAGAAAACAACACCTTAAAAAATAGACTAACTCAAATGGCAAAAGAGCTCCAAAAAGCCAATGAGGAGAAGAATGCCTTGAAAGGCAGAATTAGCCAAATGGAAAAGGAGGTCCAAAAGACCACTGAAGAAAATACTACTTTAAAAATTAGATTGGAGCAAGTGGAAGCTAGTGACTTTATGAGAAATCAGGATATTATAAAACAGAACCAAAGGAATGAAAAAATGGAAGACAATGTGAAATATCTCCTTGGGAAAACCACTGACCTGGAAAATAGATCCAGGAGAGATAATTTAAAAATTATTGGACTACCTGAAAGCCATGATCAAAAAAAGAGCCTAGATACCATCTTTCAAGAAATTATCAAGAAGAACTGCCCTGATATTCTAGAGCCACAGGGCAAAATAGAAATTGAAAGAATCCATCGATCGCCTCCTCAAATAGATCCCAAAAAGAAATCTCCTAGGAATATTGTTGCCAAATTCCAGAGCTCCCAGATCAAGGAGAAAATCCTGCAAGCAGCCAGAAAGAAACAATTTGAGTATTGCAGAAATACAATCAGAATAACCCAAGATCTGGCAGCTTCTACATTAAGAGATCGAAGGGCTTGGAATGCGATATTCCGGAGGTCAATGGAGCTAGGATTAAAACCTAGAATCACCTACCCAGCAAAACTATCATGTTCCAAGGCAAAATATGGATTTTCAATAAAATAGAGGACTTTCAAGCTTTCTTAGTGAAAAGACCAGAACTGAATAGAAAATTTGACTTTCAAACACAAGAATCAAGAGAAGCATGAAAAGGTAATCAAGAAACGGAAATTGCAAGGGACTTACTAAAGTTGAACTGTTTTGTTTACATTCCTACATGGAAAGATGATGTGTATGATTCATGAGACCTCAGTATTAGGGTAGCTGAAGGGAATATGCATATATATATATATGTTTATGTATATATATGTGAATGTGTATGCATGTATATATCTATGTGTATAAGTATGTATGTGTATGTATGTGTATATATATATATATGTGTTTATATATATATATATATATGTAAAAGAGAGAGAGCAGACACAGGGTGAGTTGAAGATGAAGGGAAGATATCTAAAAGAAATAAAATGAAATTAAGGGATGAGAGAGTAACATACTGAGAGAGGGAGATAGGGAGAGACAGAATGGGGTGGATTATCTCACATAAAGGTGGCAAGAGGAAGCAGTTCTGTGGGAGGAGGGGAGAGGGCAGGTGAGGGGGGAATGAGTGAACCTTGCTCTCATCAGATTTGGCCTGAGGGGGAATACCATACATACGCAGTTGGGTATCTTACCCCACAGGAAAGAAGAGGGAGGAAGATATAAAAAAAAAAAAATAAAAGAGGGGGGGATGATGGAGGGGAGGGCAGATGGGGGTGGAGGTAATCAAAACAAACACTTTGGAAAGGGGACAGGGTCAAGGGAGAAAATTCAATAAAGCGGGATGGGTTGGGAAGGAGCAAAATGTAGTTAGCCTTTCACAACATGAGTATTGTGGAAGGGTTATACATAATGATACATGTGTGGCCTAGGTTGAATTGCTCAACTTCTTAGGGAGGGTGGGTGGGAAGGGAAGAGGGGAGAGAATTTGGAACTCAAAGTTTTAAAATCAGATGTTCAAAAACAAAAAAAGTTTTTGCATGCAACTAAAAAATAAGATACACAGGCAATGGGGCGTAGAAATTTATCTTGCCCTACAAGAAAGGAAGGGAAAAGGGGGTGAGAGGGGAGGGGGGTGATAGAGGGGAGGGCTGACTGAGGAACAGGGCAACCAGAATATAAGCCATCTTGGAGTGGGGGGGAGGGTAGAAATGGGGAGAAAATTTGTAATTCAAACTGTTGTGAAAATCAATGCTGAAAACCAAATATGTTAAATAAATAAATTTAAATTAAAATATCAAAAAAAATAAAAATAAAAATAAAGTACAAAAATGTCTTCAGGTTGTGCCTCATCAAAATAACTTCACCTACCCAGGTCTCAATTTCCCTGATTGTAAGATAAGGAGATAATCCTAGATAATTTGCAAGACCCCTAGAAGCTTCAATATACTGTAATTCTTTAAAAAAAAAATGCCCCAAGGTATTCATTGCCTCATACCTGAATTCCTAGTCTACTAACCTCTCACCTACAAAAGTTTCCTCATCCTATTCATATTCCCCAGAAAATGGAACAAAGAGCACCAGATAATCAACATTACATCAATAAAAGCATTGGCCAGGGCAGGAAGACTTCTGTTGTAGAGCAACACATTGACCCACTATAGAAGGATGTTTCATATACTCCCTTAAAAGAAAGGGGGAAGGGGGGGTGCAGCTAGGTGGAGTAGTCAGTAGAGCACCAGCCCTGAAATCAGGAGGACCTAAGTTCAAATCTGGCCTCAGACACCTGACACACACTGACACAGCTCTGTTACCTTGGGCAAGTCACTTACCCCCACTTGCCCTGCCTTCCCCCTCTAAAAACAAAAACTTTCTTCTTTTTCCCCACCTAGTGTCCTAATAATTATTTTGTGACCCACCTCAACTCACAAGAGTGAAGACAAGAATAGAAAGCCCTCCCCTGTATTCTGTCCAGGTGAATCCCACGTGGATTTTCCTTCCTTCCCAAGGGCTAGTGGGAAAACAGAAAGAGGAACAGAATCAAGTGGAAGTAAAGTAGTATTGTCTGTGTTGCAAGGGTGGAAAGACTTCGACCAGATTTTCCCAGAGCAAAAAGAATACTGTCTTTTATATTAACCTTGAAACTGGGAGTAGGGAAGGGACAACCAGGCTAGTTTTCCTTGGCCTTTATAACTTTTGCTCAAAACCACTTTGCTCAGGAAGCCTTACGTGGCAAAGAGATTCTCTTTGTCCTGACTGTGTAGCTCTTTTACAAAATAAATAGAAGAAAAGAAGGAAAGCAAAGGAATAAAAGGGAGATGTCTCTCAGTATGTTCTCTTTCCATACTACACAAGGGCACAGAGTAGTGAGTGCTCAGTAATGTCGAGCCAATCTATTCCCCAATCATGCAGAACAAGCCTGTGCAGGTGTGACAAGCTGGTGATTCCAAAGAAGAATGCAGACTTAGACCAGATTCAGTAAAAGCCACTAGAAGGGGAAATTTCCTCCTACTCTCTCATCTTACTAATGAGGAAACTGAGGCCCAGATTTACCCTGAGATCACACAGGTAGTAAGTAGCAGAAAAAAACAAGTCTTCAGATTCCCAATCTAGCCCTCTGTCCACCGGACCACACTGCCTAACTTCTCTCAGAACCCATTCATCTCAATGACAATTTTCAGTCAATAACTAGACACAGAAATCAGAATGAGCTTACATCTAGATTCTGTTAAAAAAAAAATCAAAGTCAATCCCTGGATGAATAATTCTAATCAAAACAGAAAATTCTGTCTGGAATACTAGTACTAAACTTGCTCAGGCTGACACTTCTACCACCTTCAACTTTCTTATACTTTAAACTTAATGAAATAAACATCAAGAATATACCTGAAGTGAAACAGATAACCCCAAACTGCAATATGGAGGAAGGCAGAGGCAGAGGGAAGGGACAATCCTCTTTGCCACTTCCCCTAACTGTGATGACTTTATGACTATGAGCCTCTCCCCTTTTTTATTATTACCCAGCAGCATCCCTTCCTTTTTTCCCCCATGCCCATTTGCCTCAATGCAGCTCTAGTATAGCCAAGCCTTCAATGCCGTCCCTTCACCTAGTATAATCTAATTATTTATTGACATTAGATAACAAGTGTCACATAGCAACGCATATAATGTGGAAAAACATAACAGAAATTTAAGGGAATAAATACATGCTAAGAGACTTTTTATACCTCTTTTTATTGGAGGCTCCTTCAGAAAAATCCAAATAAAATGCTGTTATATAACGGTAATCAATAATAGCACCTGCTCATATTTAAGCGGTGTTTTTTATGTTCACAAAGTATTTTCTTCCCAACAATCTTAAGTCATACAGTGCAAATATTATTACTTTATTCTACAAATCAAGGAACTGAGGTTCTGAGAGGTACCCCACTATTAAGTGTCAGCCTTAGCATACAAACCGGGGGGTCTCAACTAAATTCTTCACATTTTCCAATGTTCCGCCAACTGCATTTTACATCATCCTCTTTTACTATGATCCAGTGACATTGGCTTCCTTGTGTTCCTTGGACAAAACACTCTTCCACCCAGGCATATTTGCTGGTTCTCCCCAGGCTTAGGATGCTCACTCTCTCTTAATGTCTGCATCCTGGCTTGCTTCAAGTACCAGGTAAAATCCCATCTTCTGCAAGATTTTCCCATCCTCCTTAACGTGAGTGCATACCCTCTATGAATACGAGCAATTCGTCAGACAGATATCTTGCATGCATATAGTTGTTTGTACAGGAGACTGTGAGCTCCTTGAAGTCTGGGCCTGTTTTTGCCTTTCAAAGATATTAGCTTCCTAGAACACAGTAAACACCTAATAAGTGCTTGTTGACTCACTGTTAAAAGGAAGAAAAACAGCAAGGGTAGGAATAACTATTCTCAATCCTGCTTTACACTTGCAGCTAAGTGGGGCAGCAGATAGAGCGCCAGGCCTGGAGTTGGGAAGAGGCCTGAGTTCAAATCCAGTCTCAGGCTGTGTGACCCAGGGCAAGTCACTTAACCCTGTTTGCCTCAGTTTCCTCATCTGTAAAATGAGCTGCAGAAGGAAATGGCAAATCATTCCAATATCTTTGCCAAGAAAACCCAAATGGAATTACAAAGAGTCGAAATGCTTGCAGAACTGTTAAATACCATCCAACCTATCAGTCTAGTCTTCAGAACTGACATACCATCATCTTACTCAACTATCAAATCATCGAGCAACTGTTCAGTTATGATTCCCATTTTTAGCTCTTTCTTTGATGAATCAAGCTCAAACTGTGCCAAATATCTCACCAGATAAAAGACACCAACCAGGCAATTTTCTCTCTCTTCACATCCTTTTCAAGGGTTTGTTTCAGGGACAAAAAACATTTTCTTCACTCCAGGTAAACTGGTTATTTAGTGTCCAATCCCAAGCTGAGCTGGTCAAAGTCAACAAGCATTTTTTTAAAAGCCTACCATGTGCCAGATCCTCTTTTAAGCACTTAAGATTTGAAGGTGGAAAAAAAAAAGATGGTTTCTGTTTTCACACTAACAACCCAGTTGGCAGATAAGATCCATATAAATGCAATCCAAAGTAGAATGTTATATGAATAAAGGAAGGGTCTTATATGAAGCTACCAGGAAAGTTTCATAGAGGAAATGTCATTGAGCTGGGCCTTAAAGGAATAAGTTTTCAACAGGAAGAGATGTACAGGGAATGTATGCCAGGCATGGGACATGACCTTTGCCTAAAGAATTTCGGCAAACTTAGCCAAGTTTGGGGCAGTTAGGTGGGACAGTGGATAGAGGACTGGACTGGGAATCAGGAAGACTCATCTTTCTGAGTTCAAATCTAGCCTCAGACACTTACCAGCTGTGTGACCCTAGGCAAGTCACTTCACCCTGTTTGCCTCAGTTTCCTCCTCTGTAAAATGAGCTGGAGAAAAAAATGGCAAGTCACTCCAGTATCTTTGCCAAGAAAACACCAAATAGGGTCACAAAGAGCATGACACCACTGAAACAACTGAATAAGTCAAGTTTGGCTGAGGTACTGAGTACAGTACCTGTACTGTACATGCCAAGCTATGAAGATTGTAATGATCCTGGAGGCAACAGGGAGCCATTGAAGGTTTCTGGATTGGGGAATGGTGTGATCAAACCTTCACATTATTAGGAAAATTATTATGACAGCTATGTAACTAGAAAGATGAGAAATTATAAAGCCTGGAAACAAAGAAATTATGAGAAGCCAGCCAAGAAGATCTGAACCAGAGCTGTGGCAACAGAAATAAAAAGGAATGATAAGATTCAATAAGTATTCTAGAGGAAGTGTCAGGCATGGGATCTAAAGGGGGAAATGGGAAGGAATATGAAAGAATTAAAGATAGCACAAGGGCTTTGAGCATGAGTGGCTGGAAAGTTTGTGGTATAGTAATAAAAATAGGGAAATTAGAAGAGGCAGTAAGTTTTGAATGGAAGATGAGTTCAGTTTTGGTTAAGGTGACTTTGAAGTTCCAGGAGGACACAACCCACAAATAGACACATAGATAGATAGATAGATGACAGACAGACAGATAGACATATGATAGAAATGTGGAATTGAAGCTAAGGTAGAAGACTGGGAATGGGCATACCAATTTAGGTATTACCTGAATACAGGTGATAATTTAAGTAACAGGAGTGATTGTCAATGGAGAAAGTAGAGAGAAAAATGAAAAGAGAACCAAGGTCAGAGCCATGGAGTGGAGATGCTAGATTCCTCTCCAAGGTTACTTTATTTTTGCTTTATATGTGATGTGTGTGTGTGTGTGTATACACCGCATATTTTTGTACATCTCTTATGTCTGCTTCGTATGTGCCATACATATATCTATACATGTACAACTTATCTCTGCTTTGTATGTGCCTTGTACCTATATATATGCACATGCTGTTTCATTAGAATTTCAGTTCCTTCAACTCCAGGGGACTCACGATGGAGAATGCTATCTCCATCCAGAGAAAGAACTGTGAAGTTTGAATACAGATTGAAGTGCACTACATGCTCTCCTTTTTTGCTTCTCTTTTGTTTTTGTTTATGGGGTTTTTTTTGGTTTTTTTTTTTGGTTCTGTTTCTTCTTTCTCATGATTCATTCCATTGGTCATAATTCTTCTCCACAGCTTGACTAGTGTATAAATTAATTCAATGCGAAGTTATACATGGTAGTTAAATGAGATTCCATGCTGTCTTGGGGAGGGAGGGGGGAGGGAGGGGAGAAATTCTGGAACTCAAAATTATGTAGAACCGTGTGTGGTAAACTAAAAATAAAATTTAAAAAAAAAAAAAAGAATTTCAGTTCCTTGAGGGCAGGACTGAACCATTTTTATCTCTGCATCCTCAGCGCCTAGCTTATAGCAAGTACTCAATGCCTGATTGATACTCACGATGTGAATAAGGCAGGTACTCACTCCAAAAGCACAGATCATAACCTATCCAGATTTTCATACTCAGTACTAGTTTTCCATGGTCTTCCATAGATTCTTCACCAGAGAACCACCCAATATGCTGGAGGCTCTCATCTAGGTCTTTTAATGCCACAGGGATACCACTGTAGCATATGGCCTATCCATCTGTTGTCCTTTGCTACATGACCTACTTTTCCAATCATACATTTCCCAGATGACATCTTTTGCACCTATTGATGCATACACACCATTGGAACTATGATGCAACCTATGTATGTCCACCATCTGTCTCTCCATTGTCCTCAGGGTGACCCACAATTTTTTTTTCAGATTGTGGTGTTCCAATATTTTCAGTCATACAACATCAATGGAAGACTATTGGCATTTATAGTAATCTGGTATATGAACCCAAAGATCCAAGCTTTTGAAACAAAAACTCATTATTTCACAAAAACTGTTGGGAAAACTAGAACACAGAAATTAGGTGTAGATCAACATCTCACACCATATACCCAAGATAAAGTCAAAATGGTGTAATGGTAAGAAGGGTGGGACTTTTTTTTACTGTTTTCTCTTTTGGAATGCTAAGGAAATCAAGTGCCTTTAATGAGTCCTGCCTTTGTTTGAATCAGGTAGGTAAAGTGGGACCTTTTGTTTTTTGTTTTAGAGTGCTTCTCAGCACTGAAGTAATCAAGTACCTTTGATGAGTCTTGCCTTTTAAATGTAATGGCAAACAAAGTGAGAGCTTTTATTGTCTTTTGTTTGAGTGCTTCTCAGCACTAAGGAGATGGAGTGCCTTTGATTGAGTCTTGCCTTTGTTTCAATCCAGAGTCTTTGATTGAATCAGGAGTCTTTACGACCGACCTGCGTAAGTCACAAGAAAGCCTAAGTTGCATGAGGTTGAGTCACATGGTAAGTGACGCCTTCTGACCCTGAAAAAGGATATATATACTTTGAGGTTAGCATTTTGTTTTGGGGCTCTCACTCACTGGAGGAGTGTAAGGTGATTTGACCAGACAAGACTCTGGGTAGCTTTCATGTAGCTCCCCCAGCTTTGAAAACCCAGATGTTGATGCTTCTCTCTCTGGTAACTGTATGTATTGCCATAGTTAAACGGTTAGAAGCCTGTCTATTGGTTTGTGTTTATTTGCTCTGTTTATATAATATGTACTTGTAATTTCTGTTTGTATACTCTGTGAAGTTCAGGGTGCTGGCTTTTTCCCTGAACTAAGTGAATGATATATGTATGTTTAATTAAAGTAAGCTTATGAACCCTTTAAAATTACTTTCCTTAGAAAAGCAGATCAAAGAACTTGTGCTAGTAGCCTGTATCCTGGTGTTGTTGGTTTTACACAGCAATAGTAGCAGCAAGCAGCATTGTTGTTACAAATGGATACATAATTTACACACAAAGGATATCAAATTAGGAGAGAATAGTTTATCTGTCAGATCTGTGGGTAAGGGAAAAATTTATGACCAAACAAGAGACAGACAGCATTACATAAGGTAAAACAGATAATTGATTATATAAAATTTAAGTCTCAGCACAAACAAAATCAATGCAACCAAAATCATAAGGGAAGCAGAAAACTGGGAAAGAATTTTTGCAACAACTCTGATAAAGGCCTTATTTCTCAAATACATAGAGAACTGAGTCTAATTTATAAAAATACAAGTTATTCCCCAATTGATAAATGGTCAAAGGACACGAACAGGCAGTTTTCAGACAGAAATCAAAGCTACTCTAATTATACGAAAAATGCTCTAAATCACTACTGATTAGAGAAAATCAAATTAAAACAAATTAAAACCACCTTATACCTATCAGATTGGCAAATATGACAAAAAAGGAAAATGATGAATGTTAGAGGGGATGTGGGAAAACTGGGACACTAATACACTGTTGGTGGAGTTGTGAATTGATCCAACCATTCCAGAAAACAATTTGGAACTATGCCTAAAGGGCTATAAAACTGTGAATACCATCTGATCCAATAATGCCACTGCTAGATCTATACCCTAAAGACATCAAAAAGGTAGCAGGGGGAGGGGGTGGAGCGGAGGAGGACCTGTTTGTACAAAAATACGAACTGATGTAAAGTGAAGTGAACAGAACCAGGAGAATGTTATACACAGTAACAGCAATATTCGATGAAGAAATTTGAATGACTTGGGTATTCTCAGCAATACAATGATCCAAGAAATCCCTAATGATGCAAATTATCCACCTCCAGATAAAAAACTGGTATTATTTGAACAGACTGAAGGCTGCTATTTTTCACTTTCATTCCTTTTCTTTTATTCAAGTCTTCCTGTACAAAATGACTAATATGGAAATGTTTTACATGATTGTATTTGCATAACCTATATGATTGCTTACCATCTCAGGGAGGAGAGAAAGTAGGGAGGGAGGGATAGAATTTGGAACTCAAAACTTTTTTTAAAATGTTTAAAATTGTTTTAATATATAGTTGGGTGAAATAAAATTTATATTTTTAAAAAATTTTAATAGGGGTTAGTTGCAAAAAAAAAAAGATAGGTGTTTAAAGGACAAATTTTTCTGGAAATATTTTGTGTCCAGAAATTGGGGAAATGACTGAAGAAATTATGATATGTTAACAAGAGTAATACATTATAAGAAAATAATGAATATGAAGAATCCAGACTGATGAAGAGTGATTTTAAACAGAACCAAGAAAACGATGACCACAGCAACATAAAGGAAAACAACATTAAAAGACATCAGAGCTTAGATCAATGCAATAGTAGGTCTTGATTCCAGAAGAAAGATAATGAAACACACTTTCTTCCTCCTCAGTAATAAACTACAGATAAGGAATGAAGCAGGTTCAAATAAGCTCATTATATCAGTTTTGCCTTTCTTCTATTGTTGAAGGACAATGAATACAGTACTAGGAAGTGATGTTTAAAAGAACATCCATAAAACACCTGAAAACATGAATTTTATGTTATTGAACAGCTTGAGACAGTTGAAAGCTCTGCAGATTTTCTCAAGTGCAATCCCCTTCTCTCTAATCACACAGTTGTCACTGAGGCACAGGATCTCATCACCTAATCCCTGGACTACTGCAAGTCTTCCAGTGGATCTCCCTGCCTGCAGTCTCTCTCCACTCTAATTCAGCCTCCACTCATCTTCAAAAGAGATTTTCCTAAAGCCCAAATCTGACCAACTCATTCCCTATTCAACAAACTCCAGTAGGTTCTTATTACCTCCAGAATCAAATACAAAATCCTCTCTTTGGTGTTTACAGACATTCACAATCAGGCTCTTATCTTTCCATTTTCTTACACTTTACTGCTCCCTTCTAGGTACTTCACAACCCAGAAACATCTGTCTTCTCGTATTTCCTTGTACACAACACTTCCCATCTCCTTGTCTTTTCATTGGCTGTCAACTAATACCTGGAATGTTCTCCCTCTTCACCTCCACCTCCTGGATTCCCTGAAGATTTGGCTCAAATCTTACTTTTTGCAGGAGGTCCTTAAGAATACATTTCCCACCTCCAATATCTTCCCTCTCAGATTACCTTCCATCTAGTGTGTGTGTGTGTGTATCTTATATGGACATACTTGTTTATATATTTTCTCTCCCATGAGATTTTGAGCTCCTTGATGGCAGGAACTGTTTTTCCTTTCTTTGTATCCTCAGTGCTTAACACAGTGCCTGGAACATAGTAAATGCTTCATAAATGCTTGTTGACCGACAGCACACTTTCTTTTTCCTGTTCTATTCTGGACCCAGTTTACTGTCCTTTTGAAATGTCTGCTCAAGAAAGATATGCTAAATAGCTAAATAGCCTGTTTATCCAGCTACATATCATAGCCTAGCAACAGGCATTCTTTGTCAATCTCATTTTTCTTGGATATATTTTTGAGCCAATCTTTTCAAAGATCATGGATTTCTTTGAAGAGCTCCTATAGCATTCTGAGGCTTTGTGCAATCAGCATAGTAATGTCTGGGTAACTTTACCCTCTATAGAATATCCAAATCTTTCTTTCACTTTATCTCTGTAGAGATAAAGACAGAAATGATTAGCTTTTTATGAGCATACATCTCCGTTTTATGCCTCACTTGTTATAGAGGATCACTAAAAACAATTATGCGTATGCTTGTATCTAATCAAGGAATTTTACATGATCTTAACATATGCATGAGACATCTCTTTGAAAAGCCTTCAAGACTACATTTTGCTCCAAGAAATCAAATGCTTGTTTATAATCCACCAGCAGTAGGATTGTGTATTCTCAGTACCTTTCAGTCAAGTATGTTACTATAAACAAGTAGTCCATTATAGAAAATTACTTGTGAAAGCCTCCTTGTTCTATTTTCATTAAAGATACCCTCAAAGTGCACACAGATCACTCTCAAAAATGAGTTGATAAAACAGCCTATCAATGCAACTCTCCCTCCAGACAAGACTCCCTCCATACCCTACAACAGGCAGCTAGGTAGAACCACAGTGGACAGAGCACCAGACTTGGAATCAGAAAGACCCGAGTTCAAATTCAGCCTCAGATACTAACTAGCTTCTACCGACAAGTTAATTAATCTCCCTCATCCTCGGTTTCTTCTTTTGTAAAATGGGGATAATAAAAATACCTACTTTCTATGATTCTTATAAGGATACAATGAAGTATTTTTAAAGGGCTTTACAAACCTTAAAGCACTATATAAATGCCAGCTAGCTATCATCATCATCAAACTGAGAACTTAACAAAGTATTCCCAACATAGAGGAGTTTGCCAAAGGGCCCCAAAATCAGCCCAAGCAAGGCAGCAAGATGACAATAAAATGTTTTAGGGGAAGCTTGAGCTGTTATACAAGCAAGAAAGAGTTGGCTGAATGTTTTTCTTGTTTTGGAAAAGCTGCATACTGCACAATTAAAACAGACTCAGTCAAAAAGAAGACGAAGGGGACTTGAATTTATGCTTTTCCAAGAAGTTGCCAGCACTGGTAGTTTCAGAACTGAAAGTACAAAACTTAAAGAACTATCAACTGGCAGGTCAAAGGTCAAAACTTTAAAAGGGAAATGGCCTCTCCCAAAAAGTATGTGTAAGCAAACTGAGCCCACAATTTGGAGGAGCATTTTTTAAAATTCAACTTATTTTCCAATGAACCATACTTTACTTTATTTTCTTCCCACCTCCTCTAAAATTGAAAAAGAACAAAACTTTTGTAACAAGTAAGCAAAACTAATACCCCAAATTGGCCATATCCAAAATAATGTGTCTCATTCTGCACCTTAAATCCCTCACCATTCTGTCAGATGGGTAGAGACCAGGGAATGTGTGTCATCATTAGTCCCCAGGCATCATGGGTTGATCCAAGAGTTTTCTCAAGTCTTTCAAAGTTGTCTGTCTTTCCAGTATTTTTGTTATCGTATCAATTGTTTCCCTGGTTCTGCTTAATTCATCACTGAGTTGTTCACACAAGCCTTTCCGGGTTTTTTTTAAACCGCCCCTTTTGTAATTTCTTATGACCCAATTGTATTCCATTACATTTATATACCACAATTTGTTCAACTGTTCACCAACTGATGGGGCATCCCCTCAGTTTCCAGTACTTTGCCACTAAAAAAGAACTACTATGAATACTTTTGTACATAGGAGCCCTTTTACTTTGATGTCTTTAGGGAACAGATGCAGTAGAGAGTAGTAGCAGTATCACCTGGTCAAAAGGAATACACCTTTTAATGACTTTTGGAGCATGGTTTGGCTTCCTAGAATCATCAAAACTGAATTGGATTTGGCTAGAACAATTCACAGATCTACCAACTGTGTAGTAATGCATGTTTCCCCACATCCCCTGTAACATTTGTCTTTTTCCTTCTTGTCATCTTTGCCAATCTAATGGGTTTGATGTGTAAACTCAGATGTGCTTTTTCATAGGGTTATGCTGAATTTCTTCCTTTCAGAACTTCCTGTTCATATCCTTTAACCATATATCAATTGGGGAATAGCTCTTATTCTCATAAATTTAAATTAATTCCTTATACATCCTTTATCAGAGAAATGTACTACAAATATTTTTTAAAGAATATTATATAATGTTCAACCATGAGATTAAGAATACTGAAATACATGTGGACATAAGGCAAAAAAGAGACTATTCTGTTTTGTCAGATGAAGAAACTGTAAAGAAATTAATAGAAAGCAGAGAGCATCAAATAGGCTCAATGAAGAGGAAAATCAAAGCTGCATAGCCCAGAGAAGTATAAAGACAATAAAAGAATGAAGGAAAGGGTAATGTAACTGGTGGTTGAGGTGGTTCTACAGGTCATGGCCAAGGTCAACAACTTCGAATGTGGCCACATATCCACAAGAGATGGTAATTAACAAAATAATCATAAGTCATACAAAAAAGGGTAGCAGGAGAAAACAGGTGGAGATGCTGCAAGATTCTATCTTGCAGGGAAGTAATATGCAGTGGAAAATGGTCTTTACTGATCTGAGATGATTATTTTATAAAGATTTTTCAAGTATACAAGTCAGCTGATTTGAATACAAGGAGTTGACTTAATTTTCTTGTTTTTACTTTTTTTACTTTGCATTATAATAAATACAGATTTGTATTCATGCAAATTTGGATATCATGTTAAATGAGACACAGAAACTGTGATTTTAAAAATATTTATAATAAAACAATTCTTTCTGACATATGTGCTCTTCCAACTTTCAGATTTTTTTAAAATGACTTGCTGATTTACATTTGGACTTACGTCATTCCTTTATTAATCTAGCTAAAGAACATTATTTTCTTTTAAGTGCTACAAATAGTTTCCAGAGTAGCATTAAAGAATAATTTTTAAAAGCTCATCTAGGGTAACAGACAAAACAAGTGGCAAACATAATACAAACCATTTGAAATATCTGTAGTTGTCCTTTGGAATGCATTATATGGTATTTTGTTTTAGTTCTCTAAAAGAAGACTCATCTATTCCATCTTGTTTTCCTTAGACTAATATTAAAATTAGCTTGTATTCCACAATTACACATTGACAGTGGAGAAGGCCACTCAATCACATGTTAAAAATTCAACAGGTCAAAGAGAAAGTCCTCTGCTGATCATCAGGATATGATTAGTATCTTTAGTTTGTCTCTCTTCCACTCTTCAGCGTGAAAAAGTAAATGAAAATCAAAAGAATGGCATTTGGCTACAGGGTTAGTAATTTTGTAAATTAAAACATTTGTCGAGGCCAGCACCAGAGGGCATAAGATGATAGATACATTCTAAGTAGCCAATAAAGAACATAAAATTTTTCCTTCTGTCCCTTCAGTTGCACAACTGGTTGGAGTGCTGTGGGTGTTTTGATTGCTTGCCTCCCAAACATTGGCTACTGCCAAAAGAGGAAGAAAACAACTACTAGACTAGTAGTAAAATGTTCATAATACTATTGGGGCATCTGTTATGCAAAAATCTGTTTCTAAATCAATACAGGAAACACACATAATTAATTCAAAACATCAGTATATTTATGTTTTCAAGCATCCAAAACATCCAAACATGAATGAAATGACCAAAGTTTCCACACACAAAAATAGTACACAGAAACAAAGGATTTCATTTCACAAATGTTGGTGTTTAATTTGGCCTTTGTTTCTGTTTTTATTTTTTGAGGATGCCCTTCTACAACAAGCTCAAATTAAAGATGTAAAATAATTTTTAAAACCATGTCATTTTTTCTTATAAGCAGGATTCACAAACTAAAACTCCCTTAACCATAAGGGCAGTCTCATAGGAGGAAAAAAGAAAGAATAAAGCAGTAACTTTGGTGCCAGAAGACACGTGTTCAAGTCCTAATTCTGTGACTTCAAACAAGTCCCTCCACCTCTCTCAACTTCAGTTGTCTCATCTACACATAACAGTATTTTCACCATCCATCTCACAGGGCTGTTAGGAAGGCTGTTGGAGAGAACACTGCTCTTGGAGTCTCCCTGAGATACTTAATAGCTGTGTGTCCCTCCTCATTTCACCTAAACCTCTCAGAGTTTCAGGTTTGGCATCATCTGTAAAACGAGGGTGATAATAGCACCTACCTCCCAGGGGGGTTGTGATCAAAAGAGACAATGTGATGGCTTTGCAAAGTATAAAGTGGTATATAAATATTAGCTAACATTATGAAAGCACTATAAACCTAAAAGTGCTACATAAAGGTGAATTATTATAATCTGGATCCAGGGATCCACATAATTCATTATAATCTGGCTACTGGATCCAGAATCACAGAATACTTGCCAGAGCAACAATTCAACCTACTAATACTCAAACACTGATCTACACAGACTAATCTTTCCTCAGAAACTACATTCATCAAGCTGCCTCTTTTGGATAGGCTTTGGTGAACTTTTTTATTTGTTTGGTTTTTTAGGCAATTTGATGATCAGTTGGGTAGTTTCTGAACAAACTATGGTGCTTGAATGTAATAGAATAGGACTGCACTATAAAGAATGGTGGACGAAGAACTCCAATGTTGGAACTCTTACACAACATGATTCAGAGAGAAGATAGAATAAATGTAACGACACAATTATATTTTAAAAGGAATCTGCCTCCATTCAGAAGGCCAATGATGAAGCATGTTACCTAATTCCTTGACAGAAAGGTGATGCTCTCAAAAGGTACAGAATGAAACAAACATTCGTTGGATGTGGCAATGTGTGGACATTTGGCTTGACCATACTTTTTTTTTTTAATACAAGGATTATACATTTCTTTTTCTTTTTTCACTTGCAGAGAGAAAGGAACTACAGTAATGTTGCCCCTTTCCAAAAACAAAGGAAAGCAGGTCACTGAAGCATTTTTTTAATGCACAAAAAAGAACAGAAGGAAGTTCAAGAGCTTTGAAACTAACATGGTAAATTTATTATATACCTTTTTAAAAAAAAACAACAAGCTGTATATAATAGAGATTTGTGGTTTCATATGTAATCCTCTTTTTCTATTCTACTTTGAATATGGAAAAGCTCTCTTTTGGTGTTCAAGTTCAGGCCACACTAAGAAGCAACAAAAATTGGTCAGCTGCTAGGATAATGCTAATAACATGCTCAAAACTGAAGAACACATTCTTTTCATTATCAATAAACTATAGAAGTGGGGGCAGCTACATGGTGTAGTGAGTAGAGCACTGGCCCTGGAGTCAGGAGGACCCGAGTTCAAATCCAGCCTCAGACACTTGACACACTAGCTGTGTGACCTTGGGCAAGTCACTTAACCCCAACTGCCTTCCCTTCTCCCCTCCAAAAAAACAACAACAACAATAAATTATAGAAGCAAAAAGTAATGTGTCCCTAGTTGAAATTAGGCTATTGTTGAATTTTGCTTAATTTTTGCTTAATTTAATTGTACATTGGGGAATGTCTTGCCTATTTAAAAATTCCTTTTGTGTAAAGAGAAAAAAATGATCTTTTTTTTTTAACAGCAGGTTAATCATACCTTTCCTGAATTCAGGCAAACCATTAATACAATTTGACATAATTAAATATAGATACCACTAACTTCCCCTAACTCATCTCCTGTGAGGGTGCCCGAGTTAAAGATGGTCTTCCATGGCACCTACTTTGGAAGCTTCTCTGGGACATTTTGGCCAGAATCCACATCAGAAATGGATGTTATACTTACTATCCTAAATAGGGAAGCAAGTAACTATTGGAGCCTATCTGCAGCAAGCATTTTGAGTGTTGAAATTAAAGCTATTTTAGACCCTACAGTTAAAATGACACAATGTTATTTGATTAATTTTATGAAAACAACTCAAAATGTTACCTATTCTCGGAAACATTCTACTTCTGTTCTGTTTGATCTTTCCATAATTCATTACTCATTACTCTGCAAGTCTTTGAAGTAGCTGTTGGCCAGAAGCAATTCCAACTAGATCTTTTTCTTCCTTCAGAAAAGCACCACAGAAAGGGTCACTCTTTACAACTTAGTGATTGGAAGATTTTAAGAATAATTCTCCCCCTCAGAGAAAAAGAAATGCTTTTGCATTAAATTCCAGAATTATATACCGTAGGATCCAAAAATGACATAGAAAAATACCTGAATCTTTTAAAGTATTAGGATAATTTTTTTTTTGCTACAGATATACATTTATCCAAATGGAAGCATACGATGTCCATATTTATATCTATATATATGGAAAAGGAAAAAGGTGATGGTGGAGGGAGGAAGTGGGGGAGAGGAAAAGATGAGGAAGAGAGAGACAGAGGAGAGAGAAGCAGAAAGAGACAGAGACAAGAGACAGAGACAGAAAGAGAACAAACAAGCACATAACCATTTAAGATAATGGCTCCAAAACAGGAAATAATCCTTCTCCTTCTCGAATAGACCCATACTAGAGGTCAATGTTACTACAGATAGATACAGTGCAGGTAAAGCTAAAAAGGTCAACATGCAGCCAAAAACTCCTTCTTAACAGTTTGGTAAAGGTTAACTTTTGGCTTGTAGCAGGGACTATCATTTGCAATACCCGCCTTTCAGATCTATGGTCAACTCAAAAACCTTTGCTCAGATAACAAATAGATAAATAAAAGAATAAATGAATGAATGGTGCCCATTCCTAATTGCAATCTTTGAAAAATAAATTAGGCAAAACTTGAATAAAAGTCTATTCAGCATTTTTCTCCTGCTAAACATAGTCAATTAAAACCATGTCACAAATGTGCAATGAACAAAAGTGCTAGTGAGCTGGCAAGGATTCTCTTAAGTTTCCCTAAGAACTCAGCTACAAATCCAAGTTTATTTGCATGCTGACAGAAAACACTTTTGGCAAAAGGACAACTATAAAATTCTCTATCCATAGAGATATCTAGCACTTCACAAGCAAAGAAATGAATTTTCTTTAGCAATGAACAATGGACATGAGTGAAGAAATCTCAGCTCAATGGCTAGCCAGCTAGAACAAATTCAAGAGGAAGATTTAAATTCTTATTGTTTATGGGTCACTCTTTATCATGCTACCATTTTTATGTGAAGGGAGAGAAATTTTTTTTAAGTTGTCAGGGTATGTTTTTAAAAATCATAATTAAACCACAAAGTTTTAATTTCTTGTGTTACACAAGTATGATACATAGTTTAGTTTACGGTTTTTGACTATAGCTAATACCCTTAGCATTTTTAGCACATGAGCCAAGTTAAATTAACACCTGGGAGAAGGGGAAAAAAATCCAGCAATCAAAGTGTAATGCTTCATACTTGGCACCAATTTAGTATATAGTTTCAGGAAAGCTGCCATCTCCCTTCATACTCCCTTTCCCCAACACTCAACCAAATAAAACACTATGATGATGGGAATATGGGAGAGCACAGTAAATTGATAATGGAACAAATTGCAATTGAGGCTTTGAGTTGCAACCTGTGGGCAAAAAACTATAGCTTTTCAACTTTATATCCTCAATATGGCATCAAACCTGGCACATAATAGTTGTGTAATAAATGTTGCAACTTAATTGAAAGCAATCCAGCCAGAGTAATCAATTCTCCCCACAAGCCTTTGTGCCTTTCAGCTAAAAGGGGGAAGAAATGCCCAACTCTTTCTACTAACTCTTAAAAATGGTTTTCTACTTGGCACTCCTTATATAGCTATAGTTAAGGCCATAAAACAAGATATTCCTCCATGAATTTTAGGAATCCTAAATTTGTTTATGTGTAGTTTCAGATTACCATCATGTAGACAAGTTGCCAACGTTCTTACTAGTGTTTTAGAGTTGCATGTGGATGGTACAGAGTTTTGTTGAATGTTCAACTACCCTTAAAACATAGATTTTAATACCATTTTAATGCATTTACATTGTAACTCTAAAAATAAATATCTTTGAAATAATTTTGCCCAAACACTTGGTTTTTTTTGAAGGGGGGAAGGAAGGGCAATTGGGGTCAAGTGACTTGCCCAAGGTCACACAGCTAGTAAGTGTATCAAGTGTCAGAGGCCAGATTTGAACTTAGGTTCTCCTGAATCCAGGGCCAGTGCTCTACTCACTACACCACCTAGCTGCCCAAAACACTTATTTTTTTATTGCTAAAATTTCTCATAGGTCCACTGAATCACAAAATATTAAGACTTAGAATGTGTCTCAACAACCATTTTATCCAATCCTTTATCCCAAAAAGAACTCTAACTACATTACCAAAAATTTTCTATCCAGCCTTTACTAGCAGCCATCCATAAAGGAGGAACCCTTTACCTTATGGGGTATCCCATTCCATTTTTGAATTGTTCTGTTGGGAGATTTTTCCAGATGTCCTAAATTTACTTCACTGAAATTTCTACCAGTTGATACTACATGGCCCAGCCAGATAAATCTGATCCTTCTTCCAACTGAAAACCTTTCAAATACTTGAGGACAGTGATGACTGTGGTTCCCCCAGCCGTCTCTTCTCCACAATAAACATCCCCAGTTCTTTCAACTAGTTTCCTATGGCATGGATTCAAGACCCTTCACCATTCCATTGCCCTTCCCTGGAACAGTCTTAACCTTTGTTTTAACCTTAATGCAATTAGTAAATCTGCATGTGCATCCCAAAATATGGGTGGTGTGGCAGAAAGAGAGCTGGCTCTTATGTCAGAATACATTGGTTTGATAGAGTCCCTAGGTCAGATACTGCCTACCCATCTAACTTTGGACAAGTCACTCCACCTTTGTGATTCTCATTACTCTCATCTGTAAAATGAGTTTAGAATAAATTGTAAAGATCCTCTTCATTCGGCTCTGAATCTTATGATCTCTATAACTCATTCTGTAAGGAGTTATTTAAGTAACAGCAAAGTACACATGAGATCTGTCTACTTCCAGGAGACTCCCTGCAATACAAAAAGGCTTTCAAGATGACAAAATCTGGCATTCAAGATCCTATGAACTATCAGCCTAATCTCCCTCTAAAGGCTGATCTCCCACTATATGGGTCTTTCACTCTAGCCTAGCCAAACTTGTACCTCCTCAAACATATCCCATACTTCCCAGTCTCTATGTCTTTTCTCATGTTGTTTCTGTGGCCAGGAGTGCCCTCTCCTACAACCCATTTCATCCTGTTCAAATTTTATCCACTCTTCAAGGCTTAGCTCAAAAATGTTGTATCTCATCCATGAGGGCAGAAATAAGAAAGACCTCATGAAGGTGATTCTCTTTGCTCTGAAGACCTACAGCAATCTTCTTAGAGCACTTACCTTATTCTATCCTTTATCATATTTATCTTGTGTATTTATTTGTTTTACCTCTCCTACCAGATTATAAACTCCCCAGACGAAGGGGATATTTTTACATATCTTTGCAAACCCACTATTATCCCCCATTCCCGTCAAAGTAATAGTAATTCTATTAAATTCTGATCATCCAAACAAATGAATTTAGCAACTCAAAGACAAACTATACAGCAGCCTAAGTCAGAAGCATGTAACTTCAACTAAGGAATCTAAGCAATTAAAAATTGTCCCAATAATTCCAGCACTCAGCACTGCTCTGGCAACAAGGGCTCAAAGTCTTTTACAATTCAACTCAGCAAGATTTACCAAGTCCCTACTATGAGTAAGATGCTGTTGTATTAGGTAAATAAACTTGGTTGTGAAATCTCACATATATTCTGCTTTTGCTGTGCTTACAACATTCAACTAATCAATTTGGCCGATGGGGGAGCCCCCTTGAATAGATCAGAGCTGCTCAAATAAGTATTTTGCAAAAGTATGACACAGACTGCATCAATTGTACATTAAAAAGTGTTGCCACAGCACCAAGAAAGAATGTAAGAAGTGAGTTCCACAATGGCCCAGCAAATCAGCATGTCCTTAAAACTCAACCAGTCCAAGGAAACTGCTCAGGAATCTCAGCTGTCCCACTGAAGCTGACAATATATTCGGGGAAAATAACATGGACAGCATGGCAGCATAGAGGAGGTAGGGTGTGATGGACAGAAAGCTGGACTTGGAGCCAGGAAGATCTGAGTTCAAGTTCCACCTGGCACATACTATGTGATCCTGAGCATGTCAATTAATGTCTCAGTATGGTAGACCAGCATTTCTCAAACTTTTTGGTCATTTCCACTTTTAAAAATTATTGAGGATCCCAACAGCTTTTATTTAGGTGTGTTACTGATATTTACTATATTAGAAATTTAAGCAGACGCATTTTAAAATATTTAATTCATTTTAAAACATCAATAATAAAACATTAATACAAGTAACATTTTTATGAAACAATAAGTATCACACAAAACAAAAAATAGAGAATGGCATTTTTTTTCTTTATATTCTTTCCAATATTTGCAAATCTCATGTCTCACTGGAAGATAGGATTCTCATCTCTGCTTCTTCATTCAATCTGTTTTGATATTTTGTTTTGGTTGAAATATATGAAGAAAACTGGACTCATACAGCTATGTAGTTGGAAAAGGGAGGATAATATAACATATGTAATATATTAGATATATAAAATATAATACAATATAATAACTTTTCCAGGTAATTGTGTATATTCGTCTTTGATATTATACCAAAACTTAACAATAGTTTCTTAAAAGGTGACTTACAGATTCTGAAACCATATCAATGAATGAATGAGAGTGAAAGGGGAAAATAACATTTTAGTTTTACTAGGAAAATAGTTTTGACTTCTCAGACCCACTGGGATTCTCAGACCACACTTCAGAAACCTTTAGGCTCTAGGGACCTTTCCAATATTTCAAATTTCAGAGAAGATTTATTATCATCATTGGTAGAGGAAGGTTCCTTATCTGGGAGCTCCCTATATCAATGAAATCACAGAATCTATCCCTATCCCTATCCCTATGACTTGGATATGAAAAAGCAAAATATAAGACAGACTACCTAAGGACAAAGGATAGCTCCAAAGTGCTCCAGATAAAATCAGGGAAGGAGTGTTCCTTTTCAGATGGGGAAAAGCTGGTTTCATGGAATAGGTGGCATTTGAAGAAGATCTTGAAGGATGAGGAGGAAGTGTACTCCAGGAATGTGGTACAGCCTTCATGATCACAAAAAGGGAGGAAAGGCAGGATGAAAACAGCTAACAAGCAGCTGTCCTTTTTGGTCCAAATGTAAAGTATGTAATACAGAATAGCATGAAATTAAAATGGAAAGGTAGGCTGGAGTCAGATTTGGAGGACATTAAATAAGAGTTGGAAATAAGGTGGGTACCCAACAATTGAGGAATGGCTGAATAAATTCTGGAATATGAACATGATGAAACATCATTAAAACATAAGGAATGCCAAAAAGGACAGATTCTAAGAAACTGTGAAGTATTATATGAACCAACACATAGGGAACTGATCAGAACCAAAAGATAAATCTATGCATTCATGACATTGTAAAGGATGACTTTCAAAGACTTCTTTGGATTTTAATAAATACAATGACAAATCCCAAGTCTACAAGACTGATGAAGTTTGCCTCCTACCTCTTAACAAAGAGGTAATAAACAATAGACACAAAGTGAGACACACACTTTCAGAAGTTGTAAACAAAACTTTTTATTTTTACTTGACTATGCTTATTTGTTACTAGGGAAGGTTTTTATTAGGAAAAGAGGGTGGTGTGGAAAGGATTGGGGGACAGTAATGCAATTTTTTTTATAGAAAAGGGAAAGAAATGTCAATGAAACACATAAATACCAAAAAAAAGTAAAAGGAAGTTCAGAAGGAGATTCAGTGTTGATACTACCACATTTAAGTTAATGTATACTTTAAAAAACAAGATGTACATGGTAGATTCATGGTTTCATATATAATCCTGCTTTTCTGTCCTCTGCATATGGAAATATTGACCTTTGCTGATGATCATCAAGTTTGAAATTCTAAAATTTTTCTAAATACCAAGTTAAGAAGCGTAGCTGTTATGATAGTAACATAAATTTGAGCTAGAAAGCACCTTGCAAGCCATATAATACAAACCCTTCAATTAATATTGATATTTAGAGAGGATAAGTGATTGCCCAAGGTCAGAAAGGGAGTTAGTAGTTAGTAATAAAGGTGGGACTTGAACCCAGGTCCTATGACTCAGTTCCAGCACGCTTTCCACTGTACCATGGGCTATCTCATCCCAAGAAAAATAAAAATGTCCTCAAAGACAAGTGACTCAGCAAAGCTGCCCACTCATTTTAAAAAGGCCCATCAAGTACATCCGATGCTTTTGCATTAAATTAAAAAATTTTAAGAAATATACTCTTATCCAGGATTTTTGGATCCAAAAGATCCCCAAAATACTAATTCCTAGTATGTACGTCTCCAAAGAAGTTAGGCTATTTCTGGGAATCTGTGCCATCCTCTAACTAGGTGCTAAGTGGCTCAAAGGATCACAATCCAAATCACTAGTATTCACTCACCCCAAAATTGATCCATTTCCTCAAAGTAAGCCTAAAAACCCACACTTAACTCCAGAGTACAGCTTTACTCAAGTATAGACAACTGGAACAGATTTTAAGATAAAAGGGTGGAGGCATATTTTATCGAGTCATTCGTCTCCTGAGGCACTTCTAGGTAATATTATTAAAGCTAGGCACCTCACGTTTTAAGAAGTCAAATGGTAACTGGGCCTCATTCATACTAAAACATTCCTCTAACAGCAGGGTGCTTGCTAACACCAAACTAGTGTATTTAATACTTACTCAGAATGCCTCTTAGTCAATCACCAACTATCATTTCCTGTAGCATTTCCTTTTCAAGAACTGACCAAACCTGATTTAGCTTAGCAGAACAGGTGAGAGAGATGTGTGAACAAAATTCCTGAATAAATCACAACTCTTATCTAATACAAATATGAAGTATCTTACCCACCCTTTGAAAGAATACATGGCAGAGTTTTGTTTTATTTCCCAAAAGGGGATGGATTTTTCCTGAATCATTCCTGTTCTACCCACCAGCACCTTAGGCTCCTTTCCTTGAAGTTTCACATTAAATTCAATGTGTAACTTACAGAAAATTATGGTAGTTTTCATTGTATAGTACCATAGGTATGGTAGAATGAGAGTGGGACACCATTACTAATTCTACAGATCCTCACCAGTCAAATTATGTTCTCTGAAATATCAACTATACATGGTAAAACATATGTATGATATAAAGCATGTAGCATGTGATACCTTGAGTCCTATCCTCACACCTGTATCACAAATGTGCCCCAATATATTTCATCCTTAGTCACATTATCTGAGATGTATCTTTATTCATAGTTTGTGAATAATCTATTTAAGATTTCCCTAATCTCTAAATTCACTTGTAAAAAAAGTTAGTCATACCAAGTTCAGGCTACAAATTTCCTTACACAGTATTTAGGTTCTGTATTTTGTTAACCCCTTTCATTAGAGGGCCTTGCTATGCTTTACACACATTCTCTCCTGAATTCTTAGGATGCCAAGCTAAAGGGAGGTAGTATACTATTACTAAATTCAGTTTGCTGATGCTAAAACAGAGACCCCTTAAGACTATCCATGTCCATACACTATATCCCCAATAATAAATGCTAGCTATTTATGAAGAAAAACTTAAAACCAAGCAGTTCTTTCTTTTCTTCTCTCCCTCAGTCCACATAATGTAAATGAAGCAAGTATTTGTTTTAGTGTTTGCTATGTAAATAAAACCCTCTGCCATCACCAGAGCTTGGGGTTACTGGGCTCAAAGAAAGAAAAATGCCTTTCAAAAAAACATTTGTGTCACCAGATGTCTCCAAACATACTACTATAAAGGTCAAATGAGACTTTGCGGGGGGGGGGGGGGGGGGGGGGGGGGGCAGGGCGAATAAAAATTTTAGGTTTTTAGGACATTTTGAATATAAAATTCAAGTCTAATTCTGAAAGGTATCAGTAATTGTCTCATTTCAAATGACTAAAGATACGTATTTCTGGAAAAAGGATCAGAATACAATACACAATATTGTACTATCAAGTAAAAGATGTTAGAGTCTTCTAACAACATGAAAGATCTCTGGGCAATCTTGGGCAAATCACAGGCTCATAGATCATAGAGATGCCCCATCCCCATTTTACATATGTCTAAGTAAGACCCAGAGGTCACAGGATCATAAGTCTAGAATTAAAGGGACCTCAAGAGGTAATCTTGTCCATCCCCTCATACTACAAATGAGAAAACTGAGGCAAAGAAAGATTAAGTAACTTGCCCAACATCACATGGGTAGTAAGCATCAGAAGAAGGATTTGTACATAGAACCTGGGAGTCCAGAGTCAATGCTACTTCTACTGTAACACTGTAGAACACTGTAGAACTGCCTCTCTGGTCTTGGTCTTTAAAATTAGAAATCAGCAAATTCTTCTTAAGCGCTATGGATAAACTGGAGATAATATTTTACCTGATAGAAGTCAAGGAAACTGATCAATTACAAACCAAACTCAGAACAGTTGCAAAGACACACAAAGATTAATTGTTCAGACCTAGCTAAAAGAAAAGAGGGAGAAGTGAATAGTGTCATACCAACTATGGATAAAACAAGAAATGTTCATTCAGAATTGAAGTAGTCAGAAATAACAATTTCCATTTATCAATCAGGTAGAGTGACCACAAACTTGAAATTACCAAGCACTGGACTAAAGAATGAGAAATAACATCATCTGAGATAGTTTAGGAATAGGGGCTAGACCTATGATTTTATTGGTAGGGGCAATTCCCAGGTGAGGAATCTCTACAACATAAGACCTAGTCACTGAGAGCGTAACAGACTTGCACAAGGTCACTGAGCCAGGTCCTCCTGACTTCATGGCTGACTCTCCAGTCCTACACTACACTGCCTCTCCAATACGTAATTTGGATTTTTAAAATAATTCAACTGTGAGACAATTACACCTCATTTCTCCAAGTCCCTTACTCAGAATAGAAAGCCTGAATAGTATATTACCTACTTTCCTAACTACAAGAAAACAAGTATATTTTAATTCTAAACTCCACCTTTAAAGTTCTCCCTGGTCTCCAGAATTTAACCAAATTGGAGAATAAAAGCAAAGTGCCAAATAGTACTCTAAAAGTTCTTGCCACATATAGTCCGCCACGTTTTACTATTTCCTAGAGTTCTGTAGAAAAAGGGCACCTGCAACAGGTAAAGTAGAAGACATATGTGAATATACAAGGTTTCTTGTTAAAGTTAGGGTAGAATATTGGGGCTCTCCTATTCGTTATTGTTTTGTGCCAGTAACGTCAAATTGAAGTTAGAAGCTGGTTTATGCTTTTCCAATAAGCATACAATGAGATATACTGTATCTCAATACACCACCACAATCAAGTGAACTTTAAACAATGTTTGTAAACTCTTGCATTGTACTGTATTATATTTGAAAAAAATATATACATATCTACATGTGACAGTCTCACAAAATGATAAGCACAAAGTTTATTAATCAGGAACACTCCTGAAGATGAATGATATCGGCCATGTGGGGCACTGATGCTTAAAGATGATGATAGACATAAATTTGCATATGTGAATACGTGAACACAAAACACACTGGTTCAAGGTATAAGCATTTAATTGCTGTCCATATTCTTCGAAAGGATCCAATTAAATAAATTTAAGACAAAACATAACTATCCTGGATAACAGCAAAGGCCTCTTTTCTAGGTTGTACATAAATTCAAAATTGTATTAAGTAAATATCCCAGGGGAATTCCCTATTGTTGCCCCACCTTCACAAAGATACAGAAAGTCTTACAGTCACATCAGAGTAATTTGGGTAACAAAGCATTACCCCTCCCCAGACTATAGTCACTTCAAGCACACAAAGTTAGGGTTCACTTGAATTCTTCCGGCAGTGAGGAGAAAGGAATGTGGAGAAAACCAGTAAGTCACCTTCAAAAGCTGCTGGTAGCCAACAATTTTTACATTTTAAAAGGGACTTTGGCCCTTTGGTAAGCTTTAGCTAAAGCCTTCACTTAGAAATCAACTGGCAAACTGTTTTAACAGGGGAGTTGCTTTGTATAAATATAATTAAGCAAAACAAGAAACTGCACATTCAAACGTGTCCTTTTATCTTATCTTTGAGTTGCAGAGGAACAAAGAATTTAAGTAATTTTCCTAGTGTTTTTTTTACAGGTTCAGCTCAAGTATAATTCTCCAAAAAGCAACTCAAACCACTACCAAATTGTCAGGAAAATTTCCTTCCGGTGAACTGAAGGCAATGAAAAAAAAAAATCTGGAGCCATACTTGGAGGGGGAAAAAAGGCTTAGGTGTTCTCTACAGGTCTGACGATTAAAATCAGAAAACTGAGAGTACTGATCAGTATATATTTGTATATTAAGAGGCAGGAGGTAGCCCCAATTCCTGGTTTGGGCACGGGGGGGGGAGGGGGTGGCCTTGGAACCTCTGATTCATGGGCAAGTCTAACTCTCCCCCTTCACCTCGCCCCCCACCCCACTCCACGTCTTTGCTTTTGAGCCCTTACTAGTTGTCCTTTCAATACAGGTGCAGACCACTGACAGGGAAGGGAATGGAAAAGGTATATAGGACAAAACCACAGTGCACAATCGGGGGAAGTGGAGGTAGAAATGGGTGCCACTGGGCCAGGGGAGAGCAAGGACGCTGAAACCCCTCCCCATAGCGGTATCCATCCGAGCTGGGAACCCGGCAAAAATCTATTATGTCTTATAAAAGAAAACCAAAACTCGAATCCAAAGTGGAACTTATTTTTTACAGTCACCTACTTGCTCCCTTTCATAAAATGATGCATACGATCTTTTAAATCCTAAAGCAAAATCCATAAGTCACGCTTATCTCGAATATAAAGGCTTAACTCCTGCTACTCCCCCCCCCCCCATCTCTCCCCTGGGAAAATCTCCCACAACTCCCCCCATTAACACTTCAGGCTAGTTCACTAGGCATTAACAATAGTTATCATTAAGTATCATGGTGCTATCACTGGTCTACTGGATGTCATGTGGGGGAAGAAGGAGGCGCGCAATGTAAATGTCAGCACAGAAGCAAACCCAGCTTCAAGAAACTTCTGGAGTTCATCACCCCAAGTACCCAACCCTAGTTAAAAATGATGGTCTTCAGCCAGAGTTCCCTTCCCTCCCCCGATCCTTCCCAGCCCTCAGCCTTCGCTTAATTCCTGGACGCTGGCTTACCTTAGTAATGATAAGAGGTTCTCCGTGTTCTTTCCCTCCTTTCAAGGTGAATCCCCAGGGAGCCCCCCCAGTCAACAACACTTCCACCAGCCTGTGCCCGTCGGTCCCCCTGGGCTCCAGCACCATCATCAAAGGCTGCTGCGGCTGCCCCTGATCCGCGAACAAGGGGTTGAGCCGGGGATCTTTGTCTGGGAATGGCTCCTGCCGACCGCCTCGGGTCTCCGCGTTCTCCATGGCGCTCCGGAGGCGCAGCAGCGGTGAGTGCTCGCCTCCCGGCCCCAGCGCCCTGAGCAACTCGCCCGCTGGACTAGGAGCCGCGGAGCAGTGAGCACCGGTCCCAACCCGAGTCCATGAATGGTGCGCGTAACCACCACTCCCCCCTCACCTCTCAACCCCTCAGTCTCCGGCCTCCCTCCCCCTCCTCTCGCTACTCCTCCTCCTTTCTCCTGGCCCAGATCCGGTTTTATTTGGCCAGAAGAAGGGAACGAAGGGATGGAAGAGGAGGAGGAGACTGAGGGTCAGAAACGAACTGCTAGCCACCCAGAGGAATTTACAAACTTGAGCAGCAACTTCTGGAAAGCGTGGTTAACTCATAAAAGCAGAGGCGGGGGGGAGTAAAAGAAAGAGGGGGAGAGGGGGTGCGTGCTAGCGTGAGTGTGTGTGCGTGTGTGTATGTGTGTCCGCGCTTTCGTCTGTGTCAGTTGCAATTCCAGGGCTACAGCGTCTGCTCTTCTGGCCGCGAGGGCCAACTAGAAGCGAAGGGGGAGGGGAACCGAGGGACAAATAGCTGGGAGGGGGAGGGGGCAAAATCACAAAAGGGTTTGCTCTTGCTCTCGGGACCGGAGGGGTGGGAACTGGAGAGGACTCCACTAAGTTCCCTTAACTTCCTTAAAAATCCAACTTCCCGAAGGGAATGGACTCTGCTCCCCTAGAGGTCTGCAAATCGATAGCTCTCTTTTCTTTCTCCCTTGCAGCCTAGGATTGCTAACTCCAGGGCAACTAGAACCCTGCTCTCTAGTTTTCCACGTTTCCCTTACGGTCTGCCCTGCGCTGTGACTTCTGGGCTTCTAGGGGCTGGAGCTGCTGCTGCTGCCTCCGCCCCACATCACCCTAGGTCATCAGTACCAGAGGGCAAGGGAAAGGCAGGTGAAGCGTGCCAGGTCTCCTGCCCACCCTCTTCCTCCTCCAAAGTATTTAGCCAAAAGTGGCTGACTCTCTTAAGCGGGAGAGGTTGAGCAAGGGGATCCAGAGGTCGACCCCAGCCCCACACTTCTCTCAACTCTCTCCGCCACCTCCCCCCCCCTTTCTCCTGGCTTAGGCTGCAGCCCCAGGCCATGCGCTGAGTGGTTGAGGTTCTGACTCCCAAGAGCCAGGCCTTGAAGCTATCGAAGGGCGGGGGCGGAGGGGGGGGCACGGAGTGAAGGAGGGAGTGGAGACGGGTGAAGAAAGGTGGGGGGGGGGGGCGGAGACAGAAGGTGGGAGTGAGAAGGGAGAACAAGGATTTGGTCAAAAAGCAACTTGTAGGGAAAAGAGAGTGTATTGAAGGCAGGACTTCAGAGCAGAAGGAAAAGAGACAGGTCCAGGAGAGGGGATCGTAGGTGTCCTAAAGCTCCCAACGGGTAGCTAGCCCTCCATCTTGGGCTTGAGCTAGACTCCTCCCCATCTCTGCACAGAGAGGTACCTGCAGGGACCTGGAAAGGCCCGCCTACCCCCAGGCTCCCTTTACCTCCCACTTCCTTTGTTCCGGTCCGTCTACCTCCACGTCGGGTTTCTAGCGCTACCTGTGGGAGGAGCCACGTAGAGGTAGGCCTGGGGCTGGAGAGTTCCGAGCTCCCCCGGTGAGCTGGGAGTCGGAAATTCGCTCCCTGGCTGGGGTGGGACTCGCAGGTGCGGGCTACGTACGTAAACAGCGCCTCAGGAGTGTCAGGAGACTCCCCTGGAACTTATTGTTGAATTTCATATTTTAAAATACCTGCCGATTTCACTAACAAGAAAGGTGTTTCTGTTTTTAGAAGAAATGCTCCCTATTTTTGAACCCAAAGATTAACGGTTTAATTCCTCCCCTCCCCAAACTGAATCCCATGACTTTTGTATTAAAGCTTTTTTTCTCGGTAGGGTGCCTCCCCCAACACTTTTTGAAGGGAATACTCTCCATATCTTTCTAATTTACCAAATAAACATTCCTCCATGCCCGCCCCATTGATCACAGTATTTCCTTGTTATGGGACAAGCCAACCCCCAACCACATCAGTTAAGAGAAGTTTGTCATTATAATGAATTCAAATAGTACAATACCTGATGTTTTCCAAAACCCCATCCAGAAAACTGCCCACTCTTAAATATCTTCATAGAGACAAGGCGAACAAGAATGATTTACTAGCATCTACGAGAAAAATTCCCACCCTTACCACAAATTTCCCCCTTCACCTCTTAAGTTGATAATTATGTACATTTTGTAGTCTTTTGGGTGGAAGCCTTTCCATTATAAAGTCATTTTTGCTCACAATATTTGTGAAATTGTGCCTTTAGAACTGAAAGTCTCCATATCTTCCTTCAGTACCAAAGTGGGGAAATATATTTTGGGATTCAACTTAGTGGATTTAATTTTAAATTTAGAAGATTGTTGTTGGGAAATATAACCACCTCTTCCAACCCCTTTCCAACTCCCTAACAATTCAAAACCCAAAGGAATATATTCATATGTAGATATTTTGATACCATATAAATAATGTTTTTACTCCTCTTTGTAGAAACTTCAACGTAGCTTGAATTTGAGGCTAGTAAAAGACCACCTACTTTCTATAAAACAGTAGTCAATTCTTTCCACACAATTTAGTGTTCATTCAGTATGTAGTCTTAAATTGTTCTTTGATTTCTTCCTAGGCATTACTCTTCTCTCAGCAATTTTGTTGTTGTTTTTTTTGGAGGGGGAAAGGCAGGGCAGTTGGGGTTAAGTGACATGCCCAAGGTCACACAGCTAGTAAGTGTGTCAAGTGTCAGAGGTCATATTTGAAGTCAGGTCTTTCTGACTCCAGACTCTCAGCAATTTTAATATAGCTCCTGGAAGACAAGAGCCACTTTATACTTCTATAAAATTCCCTCACAGTATCCGAACAGTCTGGGGTATCAGGTACATAACAAGTAGCCAGAAAATATTTAGAATCCTAGAATGTTTGGTGTTTAGGGAAAAGTAGAAACAATGTACTCTAACCCCCTCATTTTATAGTTAAGGAAACAGGCCTAGAAACATTTAAGTGGCTTGCCTAAATCTTTGTCCCTCCCACTATAAGAAAATTGTTTCTCCTTTTACCTGGTTTTAAGTAACCTGTCTCATCAGGGAGTTCCCTGTAACAGTAAAATCATAGGTCCAGTTCCCATCCCTATCGTGAATGAGTTAGGGACCAGAGAACTTGAACTGTCTCAGGTCCAACTCAGGTAAGATATTAAAGCACAGATAGGGATCGCAGAGAAAGACAAAAATATAATAAATTTATTCCTTCCCATTCAGATTTGTAATTCATAGAGTCAGAAAGGACCTTAAAGTTCATCTAGTCCAACATCCTCATTTTACACATGAGGACACAAGCCAACAAAGGTTAAATGACTTGCCTAAGGTGAAACAAGTAGTGAATGGGAGAGTAGAGATCTAGTAACTTTCTTTTTTCCCCACTACCCTACTCTCCTTCAGATTCCCCTTTTATATATAGCTATATTCTTGAAGCTCAGGTAAGATCTTCAAGGGATCATAATTCTTGGGGCCTCAGGAAAGGTAAAGATAATGAAATAGGTGACTTCATATAATGCTTTGCACTTAAAAAACATTTGCTTTGTATGCATTAATTATATCATCTGATCTTTTATGAAGTTGGCATGAGAGGTATTATTATCTACAATTTGCAAGTAACAATGACAAACAATTATTGAGTACTATTGTGTGCTGAGCACTATATTTCCTGCCTGCTAGGAATCTCACCTAATTACCCTTTGTTAATTATAAAGTTTGTCTGCCTCCAATATAGAAATACTCCTTTTATTCACAGGTAAATTGGGAAATCGTTATAGTTGTGCTTGTAATTATCATTCATCTTTAACTATCTCTACTTTATTTTATAGTAGTGTCTAGTTTGTGGTGTTGTTCAGCCATTTCAGTCATGTCCAACTCTTCATGACTTCATTTGGGGTTTTCTTGGCAATGTTACTGGAGTGGTTTACTATTTCTTTCTCTAGTAATACAGTGCCTTCCAGTGAATGTACACGTGGTATGGACAGCAATTACGCTATCAAATTAAGTCTTGTTGGCCTTTTTCATTCATTCAGTTATTTACTCAATCAAAAAGCTTTTATTATGCTCATACCATACACCAGATATGGTGCTAGGCACTAGAAATACAAAGACAAAAAGAAAATGGTGCCTTCCTTTAAGAAGCTTACATTCTTTTGGAAGGAAACACATACAAATACAAAATCTATACAAGATCATTTCCAGGGGTGGGCCGTTAGCAACCAGTGACTAAAGAGTAGCCTTAATGGTAGGAAGTAACAATTTGAGCTGATCCTTCAAGGAAGGTGAGGATTCTAAAGGACCGAGGTGTGGAGGAAGGACATTCCAAGCATGAGGAACAACAGCCTATACAAAGGAAAAGATTGTTAATGTGTGTGACTGATAACAAATAGGACAATTTGAATGAAAGATGCAGTCATGAAGAAGTAATACAGAAATCTGGAAAAGAAGGGTGGAGCCAGGTTGTAAAGGGCTTTAAGTGACAAATAGAAGAGTTTGTATTTCATCTTGGAGATGAGGGGAAGCCATTTCTTGATAGGATAGTGACATGGTCAGACTTACACTTTTGGAATATTAATTTGCCAGTAGCATAGAGGGTGGGTTAGAGAGGGAAGAGATTTGAGGCATGGATAACAATTAGGAGACTATTATAATAGTCCAAGAGAGAGAAGATGAGGGCTGGAATTAAGATGGTGGGTATATGATAGAGAAAATAGGATAGAAGCAAGGAACATTGCAGAAGTAGAATTTACAAGACTTGTGCCCTGGACAAGACAAGACAGCTTAGGGTAGTCCAGTGATTCAGGTTCAGGATCGCAATGAGATGCTTGTGGACAACAAAATTCAATAAAATTAACTTACTAAAAAAAATTGAAAAGGATGTGTTCACATTTGCCATAGCTCAGGTCAGAGTTCTGCTACAGCCTCAGGACCCCAACTTTCCATAGACTGTGCTTTTTAGGGATCAGGTGACAAAGAAGCCAAAGCAGTGTTGTTCAAACGTTTCCCCACTGAAGGGAAACTGTCCTAACCTACACAAAACCAATGTTATTCCTATTATAATTTAGAAACTGCTTGCATGTGAAGGCTGGGAAAAAGAGAAGAATCTAGGATGACCTTGAGGTTTCCACCTGGGTGACTAGAAAAATAGTGGTACTTTCAACAGAAAAAAAAAAAAAGCTGGACAAGAAGAAGTCTTTAGGATGGATTGGGGGAGGCATCAAGCTAATGAGTTCTGTTTGAGACACATTAAGTTTGAGATACTTAAGAGATATCCCTTTGAATATTTAATAAGCAGTTCATAATGTGGGATTGGAGCTCAGAAAAGTAACTAGGGCTGGACAAATGTATATACTTTTCCTACCTATGAGGATAATTCATTCCTACATGGGGAAAAAACACTACTTGGGCAAATAGTCATAAGTAAAAAAAGAATTTTAAATTACTAGTAATTAAAATGGGATGGATTTTACTGAGACCCCAAATTAACATCTAATTGATGCTTAAAATTTATGAAATTGAACCTTTAATGCCTCCCAAAAAACTAACAGTAAAGACAAAATAAATCACTGAAAGTAATGCAAATATTATCATGCCCCACTTCCTGCTAAATAAGCTAATATGTAAAAAAGGCAAGAAGACTGCAGACAATAACTTGAATTTTTTTTCATTTTAGAGAGCCCTAAACAGCATATTATCTCTACTATAATCAATTAACCAAGCAACAAGTCTTTATTAAACACTTATTCACTGGTTTCAGTCACGTTTGACTCTTCTTGACCCAAAATGGTTTTCCATTTCCTTCTCCAGTTCATTTTACAGAGCAGGAAACTGAGGCAAACTGGATTAAATGACTTGCCCAGGGTCATACAGCTACTCAGTTTCTGAGACCAGATTTGAACTCAGGAAGATGAATCTTGGTGACTCCAGGCTCAATACTCTGTGCACTATGGCGCCACCTAGCCACCCCTAAAAATAAAGGTAACAGTCATGTAGTCAGACAGCTGCCCTTATTAAGCGCTTACTGTATGCCAAATACTGTGATAAATTTTAGTCTTACAAAGAAAGGCAAAGACACTGTCCTACCCTCAAAAAACTTATGTTCTAGCGAAGATTACATGTAAGTAGGTAGGTTTGAAAAAAGGTAATCTTAGGAGAGAAGGAATTTGCAATTGGGAAGAGAAGGAAAGCCTACTGGAATGGAGGGAAGAGGAAAAGAATAAATATATAATGCCTATTATGGGCCAGGAACTGTCCTATTTGATCCTTATAATAACTCTGAGAATTAGATGCTGTTATCATCCCTGGTTAGTGAATGCTAAAGAACAGCAAGTAGGCCAGTGAGGTTTGATGATTAGTAATAATAATAGTTAACATTTACAGATGGTTACTATGTGCCAAGCACTGTGCTAAGCACTTAAATATCATCTCATTTGAGCCCTAAACACAACCCTTGTAGATAAGTGCTATTTATCCCCAATTTATGGATGAGGAAACTGAGGCACCAGGGTCAAAGGTCACATAGCTAGTAAGTGTCAGAGGCTAGATCTGAAATATCTGCACTCTATCCTTTGTGCCACCTAGTGTTATGGTAATTTTTTACAGTTTTCTCTTTTGGAATGCTGAGGTAATCAAGTACCTTTGATGAGTTTTGCCTTTAAAATGTGGTAGAAGGCAAAGCAGACTTCTTGTTGTCTTCATTTTGGAATGCTTCTCAGCACTAAGGAATCTTTGATTGAATTGGGAGTCTTTGATGACCTGCTTACGTCAAGGGAAGGCCTGGTTCACATGGGTTTGAGTCACATGGTTGTGACTCCCTTTAACCCTGAAGCATGGTATATAAACTCAGAGATTAGCATTTTGCCTTTGGAGGCCACTCATTGAAACAGTGCTAGTGATGAGACTCTGGGTAGCTGTTGAAGCTATGTATGTATTTGTGATTTGATCAGACGGATAAGAGCCTGTCTGTTGATCTGTTTGTAATTTCTGTTTATATTTGCTCACAAATTCAGGATGCTGACTTTTTCCCCTGAACTAAATGAATGGTAATATGTATGTTTCATTAAAGTAAGGTTGTTAAAGTTGCTTTCCTTAGAAAAGCAGATCGAAGAACCTATGCTAGCAGCCCTCCTGTGTGCTCTTGTTGTTGATCTTTCACCTCCACAGCAGCTGCTAGCAACATCGTTGTTACACCTAGAATGCATGAAGGAAAATAAAATGTGAGAAGACTGGAAAATTAGGAAGAGGCCATGTTCTGAAGAGCTTTAAATGTCCAATAGCAGGGTTTATATTTATCCTAGAGGTAACAGAGAACCCTTCGAGTTTATTGAAAAGGAAATGACTGGGTCAGACTTGTACGTTAGGGAAATCATTTTGTGAAATGAACAGAACAAGGCGAACGTCATACAGAGTAAAAGCAATGTTCTAAGGATGGTCAACTGTAAAAGACAAAGATCCAAGACAATGTCAAAGGACCCATGATGAAAAACACTATCTACCTCCAGAGAAAGAATTGATAAACTGTGAATGAAGATTGAAGTATACTTTATTATTTTTATTGTTTTGTTTTTGCTTTGTTTTTGCAATATGGCTAATATGGACATACATTTGGCATGACATACACATACATCAAAGTGCTTGCCTTCTCAAGCAGTGGGGAAGGGCAGGAGAGAAGGAGAGAATTCATAACTCAAAAATTTTTTTAAATGACCGTTAAAATTTTTTTTTACATGTAATTGGAATATATTTAACAAAATAAAAGTAACAAAAAAGAAAATCATGAAAAACTGCAAGCAAGAACAGCCGGCGGGGGGAGGGTGACTGTGTGAATGGAAGAAGAGAATGTATGCAAAAGATATTATAAAGGTAGAAACATCAAGATTTGGCCACAGATTAGATATATGGAGTGAATGAAAATGAGAAGTCTGAGTAACTTGGAGCCCTCAGTAGGAATAGGGACATGGGAAGTTTTGAGGAAAAAGATAATGAGTTTTGTTTTGGACATATTGAATTTGAGATTCAAAATGTCCACTAGATAGTTGATAACAAAGGGATATAGTTAAGGAAAATGATGAATGGGATGGATAATTGTGAAGACTTCACAGGGTATGTCTAATGGAGTAGGAGAGGTTTCGTGATTTGGCTTTGTGATTTTGGAAGGTCAGGGCCTGGAACTGTGGGCGTGCCCTTCCCCCCCTCTCTAGGATGTTAGAAGATAATGAACTTCCTGTGAGCTATTTGTTCTTTGCTCCAGGAAGGTCTCTCCTCCCCCCCACCCCATTTCTTCTCCTAGACTTTCAGACGCCACCCTGGCAGTTGAGTTCTGATAGGGAAAAACCTGAATGGACCGGATCAACCTTGGTCCTCTGTGTAGTTTTCCCACCTAGACTGTAAGCCCACCTCCCAGCCAATGGTGAGAAGGGATAGAGGTGGGTGGGGATCTTTTTCATTAAGAGTATAAATTAAGGCAGGTTCCCTTTTACCTCGCCTCCTCCATTATGTAGGTGTGCCCAAATCTTGCAAGGTTTGTAGAATAAATTTGCTTTGTTTCTCCTAAGGATGTCTCTCCTATTATTTAAAAATACTGTCCCATACAATGATTAGGGGTGAATATATAGATTTAGGAATCATCTGCATATAGAGGATGATTGAACCAATGGAGCTAATGAATTAATCAAGGAAGAGTACTCTGAGAGGACAACTTAATGCAGCATTGATAAGTATAAAATTGTGAAGATGACCACCCATGCAATAGCTCTTCCTTGTTTGGGATAATTGAGAGGCAGTCAAAATGCAAATCCATCCTCATAAAATCATGCAGGAATATCAAATGACACTTTTAGTAAAGTTAAATTATTTTAAATTTACATATATTGAAGATATAACTGTGTGTGTGTGTGTGTGTGTGTGTGTGTGTAGAGTTAAACCACTGCTAGTTGATGAAATCAATAGGAGAGTTTTGAAAGAGAAAATAAAAGAGGCAAAGTCAAGAGCCTTGGAGCATGACCATACATGAGAAGAAGAGTATGGATTTATTTGTTCTGTCATTGTTTGTTTACAAAAAAACCGGGACAATTAACTCTTTTGTCTCATATTAGTTTTCATTTATGATTTCTTGAAGTATAGCTCTGAAAAACCAGACTTTGAGAAAGCCCATTATGATTCAAATGGAGCTACAAGTCTTTAAACTGCAAGTCACTCTGGCTTTTACTGATTGGCCAATAATGAATCCCAGCCCATACCTTACTTCTTCATTGTTTGGGTTTTGATGACTCTGAGTGAGTGTAAATAGCAATTTTTTCTGTTCTGGCCAGAAACTTTGAGGGTCTTCCTCTTCCAGACTGATTCTTTTGTGAAGGCAAACCAGGCCATCTTTTGCCTCAGTTCTTACCTAGCCTTTAACTACTGAATGGGTTTTGCCTCAGATAAACTATACCTGGGGAAGACCTTAGTTTAAAAGGTTTAGACTATGGGAACCCCCTTGAACCCCAAAAGAATTGGAGTCCTATTTGTTTGAGGGGGGAATGATGAGGGTACAGTCTCTGGGAACCCCCTTGAACCTGGAGTACAGTCTCTGGGAACCCCCTTGAACTCTCCTTGAATCTTCCCACTTGATCTGGCTAATTTCCACCCTTGACCTTGTCAAAGTGTCTATGCCCAAATCTATTACCCTTAAACTAGCTTAGCCCTGCATTGTCTTGTTTTCTCCTGGTAGCCTTCAGCTACTTCCCACCCTTAATCCCGTTCTCTTGGTTCCTGGAGTCTGACCTCATCCCAGTCCCACCAAGCTCCTCCTTAGACTCCTCCTCAAGACCCTCCCTAAACCCCTCCTTCCATCACCCCAGGACCACCCTAGATCCCTCCTACAATTTTTGTGTATATAAGTCTCATCCTGTCTCCATGAAGGTGCCCAGATTCAATCTAGCTCAGATTGAATCTGGCCTGCTTGTGAAAACAGGTGTCACAAAGGGTGGGATTTCTGAAGACAACCCATTATGGCAAATCCTTAATAAACTTTGTCTTTTTTCTTAGCTGAGAAGGCTTGAGTCGAATTCTTTCAGCAGGACCCGATGTGTTGGTATTTTGGGGTCTCGAGCACCCCTCGACCCCAAACCTCATCACCTGGACTCAGATGACGCTGGAAGAGAGTAGTAAGGCTGATGACTCTACACAGCTGCCTCACTTAAATCCAATTCACTTGCAAGTCAAGACATCATCCTGCTAATGTCATAGGTCCTCTTTGAGAATGAAGGACAAACAACAACAGCCAGGGGATAATATAATCAGAGCTTTCATGGAATTTAGCTGAAAAGCAGAGAGCTACTGGTAGATTAGCTAGATAGGATAGTAAGATGAAGCAAGGGCTTTTTAAGGATGGGGAAGACATGTTTGTAGGCAGCAGAGAAAGAGCCATAGAGTTTGAAGATGAGAAAGTGGGAAAGGATGGGTGGGGTGGGATCAAGGGTGCAGGTACAACAGTTCTCTTCATCTGAGTGAGCTAGAAAATAATGGGGGAAGGTTATAATTGAGACTTGAAGAGAGATGAGAAGGTTTGGAACACTCACTGTGGAGAGTGAGACAGCAAATTAATTGGGGAATTTGTTGTTCAGTCGTTTTTCGGTCATGAAAAGTCATGACTCTTCATGACCCCGTTTTTTTTTTTTGGCGGGGGGGGGTGGTTCTTGGTAAAGATAATGGAGTAGTTTGCCATTTCCCTCTCCAGCTCAATTTACACGTGAGGCAACTGAAGGAAACAGGGTTAAGTGACGTGCCCAGAGCTGCACAGCTAGGAAGTCTCTGAGGCCAGATTTGAACTCAAGAAGATGAGTTTTCTGACTCCAGGCCTGGCGCTTTATCTACTTTGATACCTTGCTGCCCCATTATTAAGGAATAATTACTGCTAAAGTGAGGGAGCAGTTGAGATTAGGTAACATAAGTTTGTAGTGGAACAATTCATCAAAGTTTCATGATTTCATGATTTCCTACAGCTCCATTCAGCAACATGGGACTAAGAGTAAAGGAAGCAGATGGTAGGAACAATCCAGGGGTGGGGTTTTTCAAGGTGTGATCAGCATTAGGACAAGAGGGCAAGGGACTGAGGAAAGAAGTGAGAGAAATGATTATTAATAACCAATGATTTGGGGAGATTCAGATTTCCCCCTTTTTCTTTTATCTTCATTTCTGTTCTCAGCCTCTGAAGGTTGAGCTAATCTTCTCCTCCATACAGACCCCATTGCAGGTGTAACAGCCATTATGTTCTGCTCAGGTTTGTGAGGGGATAAATTCTTTGAAAAAATTGCCCAAGGCTGGAGTTAATTTAGAAGTTGATGATATAATCAAAGTTTAGGTCCTGCCCCTTATTGTCATATTCATTCTCTTATTAATTGTTAACCAATCAGAGTCGATTGCCACCCTTGGGAACATTCTTCCTCCAAAAAGGCATAAAAGCCTTGAGCCCACAGCCATGATTGTCTTTGGTCTAAAAGAGATGTGGCCAAATGAAAATCCTTTTATTAAAATTTTGGCATTAATAAAATGATTAACTTACTCAGAAATTATGTCTCTCAAACTTATTTCAATGCCATAGAGGATATTGTGGAGTTGAATAAGTTTATACTGCTAAATTATATGGTACTGTCAATACTTACAGGGCAGCTAGGTGGCACAATGGATGGAGTCACCTTCCTGAATTCAGATGTGGCCTAAGATACATGCTAGCTGTGTGACCCTGGGCAAGTCACTTAACCCTGTTTGCCTTAGCTCCTCATCTGTAAAATGAGAAGGAAATGACAGTATTTTTGCCAAGAAAAACCCAAATGGGATCACAGAGTCAGACATGACTGAAAAAGACTGAACAGCTGTCAATACTTACCATAAAAGTTCAGAGAAGAGATATCATTGTGTCTAGAAAGAAGACATCATGGGAAATGTGGAACTTTAATTTGAAGAGTAGGTAGAGTTTTGATAATCAGAAAAGAGAGGAAAGGGAATTCCAGTCGGGAGATGGCATGAGCAAAAACACAAAGACATGGATAAATTTCCCTTTACAACAAAACCTTTAAGTATATGTAACCTCTGAGCCTTGCAATAGGAGTCACGTATACATAAATCATTTAAAAGTAGATTCAGATTGGTTTGATTTCTTCTAGGGTCACCAGAAAGGACGACTTGTTGGTCTTAATGGTATCTTTTTATTCTGATATCAAAGGCAAAAGAAAATAATTGGCACCAAAGAACTCACCGCATTAAGTGTTGATGCTTCAAGCATCTAGGTTTTATTTCTCATACAAAATTGAAAAGATAAGTTCCTGTTACTCAACCCTATCATTGTGTCCCACTTTCCTAAAGACCAGCTATGTTAACGGTAGTTAGTAGATAGAGTAGCTGATTTGGACAAAAAGGTCAGAATGCAAATATTGCTTCAGACGTTTACAAGCAGCATAATCACAGTCACTTAAATTCCCTCAACCTCGGTAAAATGGGGTTGAAAAATGAGAATCTGTAAAATGAGAATAGTAATAGCATCTACTCTTACAAGGTTGTTGTAGCAATTAATTTTTTTTCTAAAGTTCTTTGCAAACCTTAAAGAACTATACAAGTGTCAGCGGAACACCACTGCCCTGGAAGAACTGAAGATGAGCATCCTATGGAGGGTGGTGTAGAGGCGCATGGTGGGTGTGAACAACCTGGAACCTGTCCTTTTGGAGGGAATTCCCAAATCGATGAGATTACAGATCCATTTATCATTATTATTATTTCATCATCATCATCACTACTACCACCACCACCACCATATTAGGCAATCACTACATTATGAATTCTCATGAACTATGCTGAAAACTGAGAGAAAGCAGGATGCCGCCATAACTTTGATTACTTTAAACTTCATGATTCAGGGATCTTTGAGTTTCAGAGCAGACACGGTATTCAGGGAAGTTCAGGGGTTGGGGTTATTATCATTTCTGTGGGCTTTTGTGGTCTGCTCTGGAAACCTGTCATTTTAATGTTTCTGTAGGAAAAGTGTATTCTGATTTCCAAACAACAAAAACTAATTCATTTATTCATTATTCATACAGTCTCGGGTATTCGCTGTGTATAAAGCACTACAATTTCATTAATGAAGGAATAAAAAAACATTTATTAAGTGCTTACTATGTCCTAAGCATTGTACTAAGTTCTCGGGATATAAATAGAAAAAAAATCAAGATAGTCTCTAATCTCAAGGAGAATATACATCAATTAGAGGAAACAATATATTAAAGAAAGTTCAGCTGGAGGACGGAAGTCTTATGGGTGTAGTCATGGGTTAGATTGCAAATCTCATCTCTATGTTGCCTTAGTGGGTCACATGACAGTTTGGAGGAGGAAGGGTCTGGAGGGTGTAGAGTCAAGGCAGATCAAGGCCTACCTGGTGGCCTGCCATCTCAATAAGGGGACTAGAGAGCCAGTAACTGAGTAGATAAAAGAATAATAAACAGCACAGTATTACCGGAATATCAGGAATGGCCTGATAGAAGATTGTATTCTTGTCCTGGCTTTACAATTAACTTGTCATAATACTATCAATGAGTCAGTTTATTTCTTTGTGACTCAGTTTCCTCATCTGTAAAATAGCAGAGGTTGACCAAAAGATCTCTACAATTCATTCCAACTCTGAAATTTTATAAATTTATGAATAAAGTATATGGTGTAATTGATATAGAACCAGCCTCATAGCAAAGAAGTGCCAGGTTCAAGTGTCAACTCTGACATATCTTGACTCTGTGCAAGTAACAGAGCCTAGGCAAGTAACTTAATCTTTTAGTTCCCAGGAGCAACTGTCTGAGATGATAAATAGCACAACAATTGCTGATCTCCAATGATAAAAAAAATTCTGTGTAGTAATGAAATAGCACATCTGCACCGGTACAGTCCCTACCCTCAAAGAGTTTATAGTAAAAGAGATTGTATGCATGTAGATAAATAGAACACAAAGGACAGTTTGATAAGCACAAGACAAAATGCTATTTGAGTTCAGTTGAGGTAGACACAATCAGAAGGAGGTAGGATCTGATAGAGGCCTTGAAAGATGTTTTAATATTTAGAAGTGGAGAGCTGACATTCCAGGTATTGTATGAAAAATATATGGAGTGGGAGAAGCCAAAGTTGTCCTTGGAAACAGGAAGTAGAGCATAGAGTGCAAAATTTAAGGGACATTTAGGCAGAGCTATCTAATAAGAATGTCTGAAGCACCGGACTCAGATTGAGGCAGGAGATGGCGATTTGGAGATGAATAGTTCTGTAATCTGGGGAATATTTGTACAACTGAACTTCAGTAAAACAACATCTAGCTCTGAGAACTCATGAGAAACACTTTTATGCAGCATTCGATACAATAAAATTCCAGTAGAGTAAAATACAACCGTGTACATTTAGGTAGGCTTCTTCTAACAAAACCTGGGCGTTTACTGTAATGAAACTTACGTAGCTTTTAAAACTGTTGTTTCATACGGGATTATCTTCTATTTAGTTCTATAATTGTTTATAAATATAAGTATCCAGGCCATGAGAACTCTTTAGAGAAGGAAGTCTTCATGCATAAATAATTCTTATAACACTTTATAGTTGTCAAAGTGTTTTCATAGACATTCTTCTATTTGCTCCCTTATGATTCACAAGATTAAACTGCTATGAAAACCCGTTCACCTATTTTATCTTCTTCCTAGTTCTTTTAATGCCTTTAAAAGTCTAATTTAATTTTCCCATATAAAATCTCTTAGATCTGTTTCAAAAATATGTTTAGATTTCTGAACTTTCACATATGTGCAACATGTAAAATTCATACATTATGACCCTGCAAGCAAGGCTTCCTCTTTTTCTCCTTCGGTCTCTATACAGATTATCTCTCCAGTTTCTCTAAGTTGGCCCTTCTTATATTCCATCATTTATCAATTGCAAGTATGAAATATTGTGTATGAATGCTTCATGTGATAAGTTATGATGCTATTGGCTAATTATTGGTAACATAGGAGAGAAATGGAAGGAAAAAGGGACCATCTCTCTCCTATGCTCCTCTTCTGCGAAAATGATGGTCCTTATGACTTGACACAGCTCCCATGCCTATAATGAACTCCCTTCCTCATCTCTGCCTCTTAGAATCCCGAGTTTTCTTCAAAACCCACCTCCGATGCCATCTCCTTCATGAGGCCTTTTCCAATCTTAGGAACTGCTAATTCTGCCCTTTTCAAAAAATCGGGCTGAGCTCACTTTGTATATATTGTATATTTATTTATGTAAATTCATGTTATTTCCTCCCCCCCACCAATAGAATTTAAGCTCTTTGAGGACAGGGACATCATTTTCATCTCTATATCCCCAGCATATAGCATAATATTTGGTATATTTTGTTGTTGTTGTTGTTCAGTCATTTCAATTGTATCTGACACTTTGTGATCCCATTTGGGGTTTCTCGGCAAAAATGCTTGAGTGGTTTGCCATTTCCTTCTCCAGCTCATTTTACAGATGAAGAAACTGAGGCAAACAGGGTTAAATGACTTGCTCAGATTTGTTCTGAGGCTGTATTTGAACCCATGAAGATGAGTCTTCCTGTCTCCGGATCTGGCACTCTATCCGCTGTGCTGCCTAGCTGACTATTAGGTATGTAGGAGGCACCTAAAAATGCTTGTTGAAAGAATGTTTTAAAGAGGATTCTATTTAAGTGTAGGTTAGACTAAATGATTCCTGAGGTCCCTTTCAATTAAAATTTTATGATTCTATGTACCATATAGCACCTGTATTCCCACCCCCTCCATCTCCCCCACCCCTATACACAATCCCCAGAACAGTTATCTCAGTTTCAACATCCTTTCCTTTTCTCAGGTCCACATCCCTTTGAAACTCTAATCCCCACCCTTCTCAATGTATGTATATTTTCTCTAGTTAACCCAGGGACCCAACTAGTTACAAGCAAAGACATTTAATGAAATGGCTGAGTAGGAAAATTTGAAATAGAGCATTCTTCCTATAAATGGAGTAAAACTCTACAACAAGTGTACTCATCCTCATTGGGGAAAGTGAGTATGCAGAGGGGGTTCATGCATGAAGAGCCCACAGTCACTATATACATGAGGCTTTATCACTACTTTTTGGCACTGAGACTAACTGAAGCAACTGGCCCTTCTGCATTGGTAGGAGTTGACTCACCAGGAATTTACCATGCCAGTGAAATCATGGGTCTGCTTAAAAAAAAATTGACAAAATGTTTGGACACAAAGATCCTTTTCCAAAACACCCAAATAACCCTCAAAGAGTAAAGCAACTGCACAAAATACGTTTTGTCCAAAGAGTTATGTAAAACTATGTAATAGAATGTTTGAGACTTATAATACATTTCACTGTCCACTTTTGTATTTTCCCAATGGTGTATACCCTTTCTAAGTTAATTAAAGCATATATGTTTATAGGGTCATTTAACCCAATTCAGTTAGCTGAATCTGTGACAGGCTTGAAGAATGGTCCTTCATGTATAGAGATAATACAGATAATAGCTGCTGCTTCTATCTAAATAGATGTAGCAACCTTGTTCAGTTATATCTGACTCTTTGTGACCCCGTGGACCATAGCACACCAATGTTGTCTGTGGGGTTTTCTTGACAAAGATAGTAGAGTGGTTTGCCATTTCTTTGTCCAATGGATTAAGGTCAACAGAGATTAAGTGATTTACCCAAGTTCAAGTAACTAGTGTCTGAGTTCAGATTTCAACTTAGGTCTTCCTGACTCCATGGCCAGCACTCTATCCACTGAGCCATCTAGCTTCCCCAAAGTGACCTCTAACAAACAAAGTAAGGCCAATTTTTAAAGCAAGTTTTTTTAGATACTTAGCATATGTTTATTTTTGCCTATTACTGCTCTCCCACACTCTAAGACTCACACCACCTTCCTGTTCCATGAGCTTGTTTCATGATTACATATTATTTTTCAGTCCATAAATTTCCTGTTATTTGAGGTAAAGGGTGAGTGCCTCAGAATCCGAGAATCACCTGTTTCGTAGAATAAAGGAAGCCCAGCACTGACCCTATCCTTTATTCAGCTTCCTTTGGGCTTTATATCCTGGTAAATTTTTGCACTGTATAGGGATATTTGCAGGACCCTGGTCTTTTCCAGAGAGCCCAGAAGGGCACATGAAACCAAGACATGAGCCAGTAGAACACCTTTAAAAAATCATAAATATGTAGCCAGCTCTACATTTTTTTTTAGCTCAGAGTGTCATACTGGACACTTTAGTATTAGATGAAGAACTCATTTCAGTGTATTCAAGTTAACTGTATTATTTTTAAAAAGAAGAAAAACATAAAACTTACTTTGCAGCAGAGTCAGATGTTTGGAGTGAAGACTTAAAGGAAACCACTTTCAGAAATGACTTCATCTCACCTCTCCTGTGTAATCAAACTAGTAGAACTGATTGCACTGTTGGATATTGACCTCCTTCCATTTTTATTTTTAAAATGGTACCAGTCCTCCTTCCAGCTTGTCCTCTGGAAAGAAATATAATGTCTGTCATGGTGTTCCATCACCCAGCCCTCAAGTGAAGACTGTAAGGGTGGTTACAGCAATCCTTCAAGGTTTACTCTGCCCATTAATTTAGCCATAGCATAAAATGCTCTTGATTTCCGTAGGGGACAGATTTTGATGCCATAATGATACATTGGAATGGATGTCTGGGCTCCTAATTAAATAACACTCTACACCCTTGTCTTCTTGGAATGTTGGAGATACTTAAAAAACAAAACAAATCAAACCTCCCACAACTTCTGTTTGGTTTTTAGTTGTATGTGCTTTTTTTTCTTCTAGTTTTCAGTGACAATTATTCCTTTTCTGTGTAATAGACAGACCGAAAGAGAAAACACTTTCTTTTTTATTTATTTTATTTATGTTTTATTGATGCTGCCTGTTTTTGTATTACAATCACTTCGGAATATAAACTACCACATACCTCTCCCATCCCCTACCCAAAAATCATCTCTTGAAACAAAGGACAAACAATGAAGCAAAACCTACCGATGTAATGACCTAGTAGTCTGACTTAATATGTGCACCATTCCACATTCATTGTCCCCACCACCACCACCACCACCAAAAGGAGGGAAGTGCATTTTCTCATCTGTTCTCCAGGGCAGTTATTGGGCATCACCAGTTCTTAGATTTTGGCTTTGTTTTAGTGAGGAATATTCATAGATGTACAAGAGATTGGAGCGGGTGTGGGGGGGGGGAGTTCATTTAGTTCAATCTCCTGGGTCCCAGTGACTTTCCCTAGTTTACACAGGTAAAGAACAGTAAAGAACTGAACTAGGCTTTTAATTCAGGTCCAGTGACACCAAGTTCAGCCTCTTTTTTGCTGTTCATACTGCTTCCCAGCTCTTTTCAGGCCTCTCTGAAAAGAGCAATTTTATCAAAAAGACAGAGTCTTTTTTTTATGACTTTTCTGGTGCTAAAATATACACAGCTAAGTACCAGTAGATTGGCAACAATGCATTCCTTTCTGGGTAATGGAATTTTTTTTCTTCTCCTTTTGGACTAAAGTGACCACATCTCAGTTTTAGAGAAAAGCAATACAGAGCTAAAGCACTGACATTCCTGATCAGAAAGGAGAATGAAGAAATTCCTTTGGACACATGAGTGTAATCATGATTGTTTCCTACCCTAAAGGAATGCAACATCACTGATGCTTTGAGGCACATCTGAAAAAACACAAAGTCCAGACTAACTTGTAAGAAGTCTGAATTTGACGCTACATTTTAAATACCTATTTAACTGTTTTTAATGTGTTACTTATTTTAATTTTTGCATGTTTCTCCTCTCATTTATTTTATTTTTAATTTTAAACTGATGGCTTTGGATATTATGGCACAAGCCACATTTAATTAACATGTGCGTCTCTTTTATCTTTTTCACCTGATTCTTCTTTCCTTTTCCTCTATTACCTCTTTTTACTTTTATTTAAATTTTCCATTGAATATTTATTTTATTTTTCTCAATAAGATGTAAACAAAAATTTTTAACATCCTTTTTTAAAATTTTGAGTTCCAAATTCTCCCCCTCCTTCCCTCCTTGAGGAAGTAAGCAATTTGATATAGATTATACATGTTCAGTCATGCAAAACATTTCCGTATTAGCCATGTTACAAAAGAAAACACAGACCAAAAAAAACCAAGAATAATAAAGAAAGTTTAAAAAAATGCTTCAATCTGCATTCAGACTTCATTAGTTCCTTCTCTGGAGGTGGATAGCATTTTTCATCACAAGTCCTTTGGAATTATCTTGGGTCATTGTATTGCTGAGTATCTAAGTTACTCTTTTTTTCCTTCCAACCTTTCTTCAAGCCTTTAACTGGTAATAATAACAGCAATAGCTGGCATTTTTATAATTATTTAACATTCACAAAGCGCTTTACACGCACTATCTCATTTGATTCTTGAGAAAATCCTATGAACTAGATGCTAAAAGTATTATTATCCCTACTTGATAGATGAGAAAACTGGGCTCAGAGAAACTAAATGACTTGCCCAGGGTCACACAGTTAGTCAGTGTAGGAAGTGGGATTCAAACCTGCCTCCTAACTCTGAGTCCATCACTGGCTCCACCATGGCCGTTAACATTGAAGCCTTGGTTAGTAAATTGAGCACCATCTTTGGGTCCAAATTCCCATTCTGACATTCACAAGCTGTGTGACCCTGGGCAAGTCACTTTATCTGTTTGAGCCTCAGGCTCCTCACCTGTAAAATAGGAACCAATAGAATCACACAGAGTCTTAGAGTTTGAAAGTAGTTCAGAAGTGAATTAGTCCAAACCACACCTGCATAAGAATCCTTTCCAGAAAGAACCCACTGCCTCTTGAAGCAGCCTATTTGGCTTTTGGATAGCTCCAATTGGTTTTATATAATAATCCTTTTACTAACTACATCAGAGGGATGACATGAGGGGAAAGCATCAGTTTTAAACCACAAAGCACTATATAAATGTGAGGTATTATTAATATGACAACCATCCCACCTAAAGTGTTTATCACCAGTACCTTCAATACTTTGAACTTCTGACAATGTTCTACTAGGGGTGGGGAACCTGTGGCCTCAAGGCCACATGGGACCCTGTAGGTCCTCAAGGGTGGCCCTTTGACTGAATCCAAACTTCACAAAACCAATACCATTAATAAAAGAATTTGGGTTTTTTTGTTTTGCTTTGTTTTTTTAGATTAATTAATTTATTTTTAGTTTTCAACATTCATTTCCACAAGATTTTGAGTCACAAATTTTCTCCCCATCTCTCCCCTTCCCCCTACCCCAGATGGCATGCATTCTGACATTTTCCCTAGTTTGCCCTCCCTTCTATCACACTCCCCACTTATGCCCTCCCCACTTGCTTTCTTGCAGGGCAAGATAGATTACTATGCCCCATTGCCTGTATGTCTTGTTTCCCAGTTCATGTAGAAACAATTTTCAACATTTATTTTTAAAGTTTTGAGTTCCAAATTCTCTCCCTTCTTCCCTTCCCACCCACCCTCATTGAAAAGACAAGCAGTTCAATATAGGTTATGCATGTGTCATTATGCAAAACACTTCCAGAATAGACATGTTGTGAAAGACTAACTATATTTCTTTCCATCCTACCCTGCCCCCCATTTATTCTATTTTCTCCTTTGACCTTGTCTTTTTACAAAAGTATTTGCTTCTGACTACCCCCTCCCCCAATCTGCCCTCTCTTGTATCATCCCCCCCCACCTTTGTCCTTTTCCTGCCTACTTTCCTGTAGGGTAAGATACCCAATTGCGTGTGTATGTTATTCCCTGCTTAAGCCAAATCCTATGAGAGTAAGGTTCACTCATTTCCTTTCACCTCCCCCCTTTTCCCTTCCATTATAACAGTTTTTTCTTGCCTATTGATAAAATAATTTGTTCTGTAAAACTTGGACTCAGTCAAAAGGCAGCACCCAAGCGCCTAGAGGTCACAGGTTCCCCACCCCTGTAAAACACTTTTAGGCCTTATGTAGGCTTCAATTCTGTCTGTTTAGAATAAAGGCACAAAAAAACTCAGATACGGTTACTGCTGTTTTTCTTTAAAAAAAAATTATAAATTTGACAAATATCCAGAAACATAAATTTTCCATATGCAAATATGTAGCAGGGCATTGGACAGAAACTCTTGCAGGCAGAGAAAAATTTCCAGTGCCTAATTTCTAATAGACACAGTATCAAACAGGTAGCACTTAGTGGTCTCATCAGAGGACACAGTGGTGAGAGGAAGATGCTGAGCAAGAAATTGGATTGGGAATGAGAATTCCAGCAGGTGAGTTTAGTAATGGTGGATAGAGACCCTTCCAGATGGAAGGTGGTGTCCAAGATTGAGCCACCACTGTGTCAGCCTCCCCCAGCCAAGTTCAGATTGAACATGGCTGGGGTCCAGTTGAAAAGCAGGTGTGTTGGTTATTGAACTTGTGAGTTGACTGCTTCAGATGGGAAAATTTACATTCTACTCATTTACCTTCTCTCTCCAGAGAGACAACAAATGTTAATCTGAAGCATTCCTGTTCTTTAAAGTTACATTTATAATTGCTATTTTAATTAGTACTAAAGCCAACTTCTCAAAGTGGAGAAAACCTGGATCTGAAGCTTCTCTTCTAGGAGCTAAAAATAGCTATTGGTGAGTTGCTGGAGTGTGTCGGCGGCCGGACGGGTGTGCCCCACAATAGCACCCCGTTCTCCCCGACTACCGCCTCACTGTGCCATCAACTGAGTTTGTTTTTCCAGGCATGAAGCCATCATGGTCATAGGGTCTCGGTGTGGCAAATCCATCATTTTTTCAATAATTTGATCAAGGGAGGGATTATGTGGCAGCGATGCAAGCGCTGCACGATATTGCGGTAACAGCCCTCCCTTCACCAACTGCACTATCAGAGGTGGTGCTGCGCCCGTCTTGCCAAAGGTGGCATGGACTACTGTTTTCACCCTGCTAATAAAGTCCAGAGGTGATTCATTATTCCTCTGCTTGAGGGAAGTTAAGGAGACCTTGCTCCCAGGAGTGCCTAATTTTTGGAGGGCCTTAATGTGGCAGGTATTCACTGCCCTCCTCACCAGGTCGTCATAATTTAACTGGTGTTGTAAAGACACATAAGGTCCTTGTCCCAAAATCATGTCTAAGGCATCCTGCTCGTCTGCAATATTATGCTCTGCAATAAACTTCTGCGCTTCCCTACGGACGTAAGCCTTGAAGGCTACTGCCGTGGCGGGCTCAAAAATCGCCTCTGCAACTTCCTGAAAATCGAATGGGGTCCAGGGGAGCGTAAGGCAGGATGATTCTAAAGCCTTTTGTACATAGGCTGAGCCTGGGCCATATTTCTGGACTGCCTCCTTCAAATCTTTAATAAACTTAAAGGGAACAGGTCGGTGATATCTGTCCTCGTCTATATCGCCTGGATTTTCTATCAGCACCGGTAGTGCCATCGGGGAGTCCCACTCTGCCCAATCTACATCCTCCCCGTCCTTCACAGCCTGGCGTAGGCTGAAGGACAGCAGGCTCTGTGGGGGCCGGGCTGCAGCTGCACCCTTTGTACTGAACGAAAAGCCTTTCCGCGGCCCCAGTGTCATCTCTGCCAGCAGGGCGGTGGCCCCTTCCTCCTTCTCCCTGAACTCATGAGTTCCCTCCCACTTACGCCAGCCTGTCTGTTCCTCTTTTCCCTCTTTGAAGAGGTGCCGAGGCGGTAAAGAAGCACCTCCTTTGCCTAGGGAGTTCTGCTCTTCCTTCCTTTTGGGGGCTGCTAACAACCCCTCCCTCGGAGGGGGACATGGGAAGTCCTCTTTGCCTTGCTGTAAAGCCTCCCAAGGGTAGATGGATTTTGGCTCGGGAGTTTTCTCTTCCTCATCGTCATCATCCGAGCCTGCCAGGGATGCCCCTACTTGGGCCCCCCTTTCGTCCCGTATAGGGGGTGGCTGGGGCGATAGGGCAGCCCCAATCGCCGAGTAAATCGTAAAGTCCTTGGGGTCTAAGAATGTGGGGTCCGTTTTATGGTAAGAGGCCATTTGCTGGCCCACCAAACCCCATCTCTGCGGATCCACCCCCGTGTGTTCTAACCACGGGCTAACTACCCAAACTTTCTCCACCCACTCTCTACATGCTCTTATATGAATTCTAACGCCTTGCTCCTTACAGACCTTGTAGATCTGGCAGGCGAGTACGCCTTTGTCCTCCGGCTCAACACGGGCTTTACAGACCTTCGGTCCCATCCCAAGGGCTCAACCTGTCTCCTTGGGTTCTGCCTGGTCTTCCGCTCCCCTTATCTATTGGGAGCAGGAGCGGCCTCACTGGTCAAGCCCCACGTTGGGCGCCAGCTGTCGGCGGCCGGACGGGTGTGCCCCACAATAGCACCCCGTTCTCCCCGACTACCGCCTCACACTCACCCTGCCCACGGGTCTTCGGACGTCTCCGGTTCCTCCCCCCGGGGGATGCGAGAGGAGAATCACCAGGCAGCTACCGGAAGCGACAAGCAGCTTTATTGCAATGGCGTACCAGAAATCTTACAAAAGTCCCACTGACCCTCTCTGGGGTGCTCCTTATATTGGGTGTTTCGGGTTAGCTCCTCCCCAGTGCCTCCCCGAAGGTGGAGCCCTTCCAGTTGGAGCCGCCCCGGTACTGACATACGTCAGCAGGTCCAGACTCCCTGGTGTCTCACTACCCTTTCAGGAGGCCCAGGTCCAAAGCGCCCCTAACAGGAGTGGATGGATGATATTGAGAGACAATGTGCCAATTGTTTTCTCTAACAATGTCTCTGTGGGGGTGGAGCCAAGAGCAGAGACTAAGTTGTGCCTAGTGAATGACAAGAAAAATCTGGTGATATCTACATTATAAGGATGTCAGGCCATTCACTAGGGAATAGTTGGCTTTCCTATTCATCTTGTATGGCTAACTCTCACAGACCCCTGGCTATATGAAGAAAAACAGAAAAAGAAAATTATTTGAGGCCCCTGCCCAATTCTTCCTTCTCTGTTACCCAAGATGCAGCCCAGTCCTTCATTGTCTATTACCTCCAGTCCACCCTAGGCTATTTCACACACTTAATCTAATCTAGACCCTTTCTGTCCAGGCTATTCACTACTCCTAGATCATATATAGAGCTTCCCACAGCCTTTCTGTATAAAAATGTCCATCTTGCCCCCATTAAATTGCTTAGATTCTTAAAATCTGGCCCACTTGTATTGGCATCACAAATAGTGCAGACTCACTAGGAATCTCACCCACCCAACCAGTGTTTTGATAAACCTTGTCTTGGACTGAAAGAAGGCTTGAGTGGTTGAATTCTTTCAAGGCAGACCCATACACTTTTCCCTTGTATTTTGGGGCTCCCAGCACCCTCAGACTGCAACAAGACCACTTCATATCAAAACAAAAGTATATTAGTGTACCTTTCTTCCCACAGACCCTGCAACAATTATCATTCTTTATTTTTTGCTCATCTTTGCCAATCTGATGTAAGATAAAGTGGAAGCTTAGAATTGTTTTAATTTGCATTCATCTGATTATTAAAGATTTGGAACAATTTTTCATATAATTGTTGGTAGTTTACATTTTTTTTCTTTCAAGAACAGCTTATTTTGTATCTGTTGGCCATTTATCTATTGGAGAATGGCTCTTATTCTGATATGGTTGTGTCAATTGCCTATATATCCTAGATATCAGATATTTATCAGAGAAACTTTGCTGCAAAATTTTTTTTTCTACAATTAATTTTTCCCTTCTAATTCTAAATGGATTGATTTTGTTTGTACAAAAACTTTTCAGTTTTATGTAATCAAAATTATTCATCTTCTGTGATCTTCTCAATTGCTTGTTGAGTCCAGAACTTTCCTCCTATTCAAAGTCATGAAAGTTATCACCTTTCTTTCTCTTTTACTTTGTTTATGATATAATCTTTTATATCTAGGTCAGTTGAAGCTTATTGTGTCATGTAGTATGAGATGGTTGCCTTAAACCTAATTTCCTCCAAATGGTTTTACAATTTTCTAAGCATTTTTTTTGTCCAATAGTGGGATCTTGCCTAAATGTTGGTATCCTTGGGTTTATTGACACTGTGCTGCTAATTTGATTACTTTTGGGTATTGTGTACCTACTCTGTATATATCTGATCCTCTTTTTCCTTTTTTTAACTGGTACCAAATAGTTTTGAAGATTACTGTTTTGAAGTATACTTTGAGATTTAGTATTGCTAGGTTTCCCCTTCCTTCTTATTTTTCTTTATTAGTTCCCTTGAGATTCTTGACCTTTCATTCCTCCAGATGAGTTCAGTAATTTTTTTCTAGTTCTATAAAAATATCTTTTGGTAGTTTATTATGACATTCGATTTGTACATAAATTTAGGTAATACTATTGTTTTTATCATATTAACATGACTCAACTACAGGCAATGAAAGAATGAACAAATGAATGTAAAACCCTTTATAAAGCCTTTATAATGTGCCAAGCACTGTGATAAGGGCTAGGGATACAAATACAAATCCAGTGACACTGGCCTCCACAAACAAGAATCCATCTCTCAGCTCTGGGCATTTTCTCTGGCTATACCCCTCTCTCCCTCCTGTGTTCTAACTATTGACTTCCCTAGCTTCCTTTAAGTCCCAACTAAAATTCTATCTTCTACAGGAAGTCTTCCCCAATCCCTCTTAAGTCTAATACCTCCCTTCTTTTAATTATTTGTTATTTATCCTGAATATAGCTTGTTGTGTATGTCTTTGTTTACATATCATCTCCCCCATTAAATTGTAAGCTCCTTGAAGGCACCTCAGGGATTGTCAAGGTCTTTTGTATCCCCACTGCTTAGCAGAGTACCTGGCATATACCAGGCACTTAATAAATGTTGATCGATTGGCATTTTTGTGCTCTGGCACATAGTCCAGTTTTTTTTAAGGTGCTGTGCACAGCTGATACACACACACACATACACACATATATACTATATATATAATACGCATATATATATATATATATATATATATATATATATATATATATATATACACACACACACACACACACACACACACATATATGGACATTAATCACCAGACAGCTATCATAGATAACTTTTGTAAAATTTTATTCAAACCCTTAACTTCTTTCTTTCAAAGGTCTCTAGGACTGAGAAGGGAACATTGAGATCTCCAACTATTATAATTTTGCTGTTTATTTCTCCCTGTAATTTGATTCACTTTTCCTTTAAATTTGTTGTTGAATCATTTTTCAGTCATGTCCAATTCTTTATGACCCCTTTTGGAGTTTCCTTGGCAAAGATATTAGAGTGGTTCACCATTTCCTTCTCCAACTTATTTTTCAGATGAGAAAACTAAGGCAAACAGAGTTAAGTGACTTGCCCAGGGTCACACAACTACTGTCTAAGGCTGGATTTGAACTCAGGTGTTCCTGACCCCGGTCTAGGCACTCTGTCCACTGCATCATCTAGAAGTCCCACTGGCACTATCACTCTCTGATTTGTTCTGTTTAGGACACTGATGGGAAGATGGGAAGTTCAGCATCCTATGAAGATGCTTTTCCAGGTAAAGGGGATAGGGGGAAACCTAGACAAGACTGAGATATTTTCTCCCCTCCCCCAACCTAGTTAGTTCCTTCTTCGGGGACTCAGTCAAAAATTCATACTCACTTCAATTTCTGGAATTCCTCCCATCTAGTCTTGTCAATGCTTTTATACAGGACCAGAGGGTGTAAAGAACCCCCCAGCCAAGTAGAAGAGGCCTCTTGTCTGGTATTATTTCTCTTTGTCAAATAGTTTTCAAAGACTTTTCTCACTTAGTCTTAAAACTGGTGATTGATTGAATGAAATTTGTTTTCACCTTGTTAAGATATCTAGGCTAAAATGGAGTGCAGTGGTTTTGACACTACCCTTACAATATTCAGAGTTTTCTTCTGTTTAATACAATAATAGTCTCAGTTCTTGAACACAGATATTTTGCCAGGGCCAGGCACTGTTCTCCTGATGCTTTTTTCTGGGGTATTTGTAGGAAAGCTGGGCTCCTCCAGGACCTCTTGTGACATATCACTACCTTAAGTAGAAGTGTCCTAGTAACATACTTTTTATTGAATTACTACTAGCTGATTTATTCCACACACCAATTTTTTAAAAAGCATTTTGCCCTTCTAAGCCATATTTACATTTTCACTATTTAAAAATAATTTTCTTCAATTTTCTAACATTGTAACATAATTTTCATATATTTGTCACTTCTAAAAAAAAGAAAAGAAAAATTTCTCCAGGTATGGTGTCACATTTCTATAATCTCTGCTACTGGGGAAACTGAGGCTGTTGGATAAATACAGCTCAGGAATTCTGACCTGCAATGGGCTAAGCTGATTGGGTGTCTACATTTGGTCTGGCATCAACATGGTGAGCTCTTAGAAGCAGGAGACCATCAGGTAGCCTAAAGAGGGTCAAACTGGCCCAAATCAAAAACAGAGCAGGTCAATCGTGAGTGGGATTGGTGAGATAAGGAGACCCAGTCTCTCTCTTTCTCTCTGTCTCTCTGTCTGTCTGTCCATCACTCTCTCTCTCTCATTTTTCAAATTAATATCACCTGCAATTTTTACTCAAAAGTTTTTTGTTTCTTTAACACTCACAACAGAGTTGATTGTGGCTGGGCATTTGTCTCTATTCTTAGGATGATTTTGGGGGTAGGAGGGAGGTGTTAGACCTCTGAGGCAAACTCCCAGCTTAGAACCTCCTACCATTTATGCAGATCAGTGTCTTCTCTGTAACTTACATAATGTCTTGGTTAGGAACTCTGAGAGGTTAACTAACTTGCCTAAGATCACACAGTATGTGTCAGAGGAAAATCTGAATTTGTGTCTTCATGACAACAAGGCCATTCCTCTAACCATGAGGCCAAAACTTCTTATTCTTTTTTATGCATGGGTCACAGACCCCTCTGGCAGCCTGGTAAATCATTAGACCTTTTCTAAGAATAATGTTTTTTTTTTTTAAAGAAAATTCATATTTGAAAAAAAATGCCAATTTTCATTAGAGGTTAGCAAAAATTGATGTAATTTCCCCCCATCTGAGTTGAGGAACCCTCTGAAATACTTCAAATTAATAAATAAATGTTTGAGTTAAGATATCAGAACTGATAAATAGAAGTATCTATAGAATAATTTTACATGTATGTGTATGCATACACACACACATATATGCCTATTTGTGCATAATGGTAGCCATCTCCAGGGTGGGGCAGAGGGCAGGGAGGTGGAAAGAAAAAAAGAAGTAAAAATTTATATACATATACAACTAAATATAAATTAAATACAAAGTTGTATATTTAGAAGGAATAGCAAGTTGCACATGGTGGATTTGCAGCTTCATATGCAATCATCTTTTTAAAATTGTACTGTTATGGTAATGCTTGTTTTATTCCATAAACTAGAAAAAGAAAAAAAATAAAGTGGCTAGCCTGAGGGGAAAAAAGAACCCAGGTTACACTCCTCCTCAGAATGTTAATAACCTTGGGATATGTGATGCATATCAATTTAAAAACACAATCTTTATGTTGTAGTCATCTTTCCACATACCCCAAACCAAATTATTTAACCATTGATATTTTGATGAATGATCTTAAGATTTTGATATGGAAACCAGAGAGTAAGGAAGGGTGGGATAAAGGCATGACCTGCTACTGACCCTTACTCCAATCGGGAACTGAGGATCCAGGGTCAGGGAAAATAAGGAAGTGGCTGTCAAAGGACAATGACTCAGTCTGCTGCTGCATCAGGGCTTCGTAAGAAGCATCTGAAATTCTCCATGGATGACCCATTACAACCCCCTTTATTAGAGCAGCCAAGTCCTCCTGCACATTTAAACCAAATCTAGTACGTTAACCTTTGAAGAAGTCAAAGCGAAAATCAATTCAATAAACTAAAAAAGAAAAAAAAAAACCTGGCAGGGAATGTTGAGAGCAATGAAATTGGATTTTATGTTTTCAGAAAAGGATGAGCACATCAAATTTTGGAAAGCAGTTTCATTTGGTCATGGTAATGATTTTCATGATTTTTGCAAGTGTGTAATTGCAGCCTAGTTTTAAACACTTGGGGATTTTGTTTCTAAGAGCTGCAACCTGAATAGAGTAGGTTTACAAACTTTTGCCAGGCCCTAATTCTTTTGAAGTTGTGACAGGGTTTGTAGTCCATTGTATCATTAAAGTATCCCACTTCCCCTCTGGAAATGGAGTCTCTTGTTGGTCTTCAGTGACTAACCCAACAGGAAATCCACTCCACTGTATTGGTGAAGGGAGAGGAGTGCAAACTCTGACCATCTGGCCCTTAATTAAAATTGCATAGCAGGTGAAATTGCTTAGGTGGAGATATAAAAAAAGTGAGCATGGAGTGGATTGAATTAAATTATTTAGGAAGTGGAGCTTGCTGTTCTACAAATAGTTTTTCTGGCCCTTAAAACTGGTTGGAAGTAGTATCCTGACAAACCTCCAAAATAGGTGGTGAGGAGAAAGCTAATATTTTTATTATGTTTCTACAGACTGATATATTGGGAAAGAAAAGTCTAAATGTTTAAAGTATCAACTTATACTGCATAATAGATTTGACTCTGGGCAAATCATTTAACCCTGCTTGCCTCAGGTTCCACATCTGTAAAATGAGCTGGAAAAGGAAATGGCAAGCCACTCTAGTAACTTTACCAAGAAAACCCCAAATGGAGTCATGAAGAGTCTGAAAAGACTGAAATGGCTTAACTACAACAACAAGCAAAGATGTGTAGAACTGGCTGGGGCTTTAGAGACAATTTTATCCAAATTCTTATTTTACAGATTGGAAAAGTGAGGCCCACAAAGATTAAGTGACTTAACTAAGGTCACACAGTAGCAGAGGGTTTATTAGTGTTAATAAACACAGTTGTAACTCTACTTCTTGAAGACTTGTTTCTAGTTTATCTTAAGAAATACATTTGAGAATATTTTTATTGATAGCTTTCATTTTCATATCATATTACTTTCCAATTCTATTTCTCCTCTACTCTATGGAATGAGCCATCCCTTGAAGTAAAGATTTTAAAAGAAAGAGAAAAAAGAGGGGGGAAAAGCAGGTCAACAAAAAACAACCAACACACCAACCCAATCTGACGGTATATACGGTATTCCATACCCATAGCCCCTCTACCTCTACAGAAAAGGAAGAAGGTGAATTTTGTAACCCCTTTCATGGGGTCAGTCTTTGCCATTATAATTACATAGCATTCAGGTTTGTTTCAGAGCATTTAGTATTTCACACTGAATTCTGCAATAGATCTATGATCTCATTGATTCAGGAATTCCCTCTAGGATGCAGATCTCAACCCATGCATGTCTGCCCATTCTGTACCATTCTCATCCATGTCATCCCATGGGGAAATCCATGGCAATTCAAATTTAAAATTTTATTTGTAAAGCCATTAAAAATTTAAAAAGTGAATCTGTTGTTCTCAAACAACTGAAATGTAGTAGGATTGTTCAGAAAAATATATTCATTGTTCCATGTTGAAGATAGCTGGTGTCCAATTTGGACAGTCTTTCTTGAAAATCACTTTTGAGTTTGACTTTACAGAGAGGTCTCAGCTGGAGACTGTGAAGGTTAAAAGCCCTCTCCTGAGAGGAAATCGATTTCTAGGCTGGAGGTTAAAGAAAAATGGCAGCCACTTTTTGCTTGATGGTCAATCATAGCTTATGAACCATGGCAAAGTGACTTAACTAAACCCAAAGCAGACGAGTAATTGGTATATGTCATTCATCTTTACTAGAACTTTATTTTTGTCCAGACCTGTGATTTCAAAACTCTAGGGACTTCCCAGTAAGGAAACTCCCTCAATCAATACAGATCAACAGATCAACAACTGTTCTATGACTTTTGCATTTAAAGGAGTACTGCAAGGGGTACTGAGAGGTTAATGCCTTGCCCTTGGTCACAGTTAGTATGTGGAAAAGGCAGGACTGGAAACACTCAGCTCTTCCTGACTCTGAGGTCACTTCTTAATCTACCACATCAAGTTGCCTCTCTTGTTAGATCCTTTAGAGGTGAAAAAGGAAGGCTAGAGGCTGTATTTTTTTTAAACTAAGCTTTAAGAAAAGATCTCAGTGAATGAATTCAAAGTTTGGCTTGCCTTAATAAGACTGAAAAGTCCTACCCACCCATTTACTACTTCTTCTACGATTATTTTCTATCAGGAATTTTGCTAGGCATGCCCTTAATAGTATCTTTTCAGAAATGTTCAGAAGGGAGAAGTTTCACGTGATTGGAGACCATCCCCTTTAGAGATAGTTTCTGAGAAAGAAGAAAGTCAGCTCCGGGGGGCTTTAGCCTGAGCTGCAGCCACCACATGATCTTTCCTTGCCCAGCACATGATCTAATCCCTGAGGCCAGGGATCTGCGGGGAATGAGGAGACCTCCCCGGTTCTGGATTAAGTAAACGGGGCTGCAGGTCTCTGCACATACCACAGGCTGGACTTCTCCATGGCATCTCCCAGGCTTGAGACCTTCTGTTGCCCCAACCGGGATGCAGCCACACAGCTGGTGCTGGCTTTCCAGCCCCAGATATTTAACGGGGTGTGCCTTGGGAGTGCTTCCTTTAACTTCCTGCTCAGCATCTTACAGCTCCTCCCCAAGAGAAACCAGGGACCCAAGAAGCTCCCCCAAACTTCCTCTGCCACCATCCTGCTCTTCGTCTCTGCTTGTGATCTCCTGGGCTGCCTAGGTAACGCGGGGTCTGTGGGGTTCACCACCTGCTCCAACCAGTTAGAGGGAAGTTACTCTTGGGGGGTGATCTCAAAGCACAATCTGAAGGCTGCTTTTCAGTCAGTCAAGATGAAATGGAGGAATGAAAGAGTTCTTCCCCACTTAACTTTGGGCCAGAAAGAGGAAAGTAATTTTTCCTTTTTATTTCTTTGGCCTGGATGATTAATACAAAGGTGCAAGATCAGCATAGTTTGAATTTATTTGCAAGTTATTGTTCTTGTAGGGGGAAATGTGATTTATAGTATGATTTATAAATGCCTGGTCCTAGCCCTTAGTAGACTGTTAATAACTGCTTGCTGATGTGAATTGACATAATTGCTGAATTATGAACCAGGTATTGCTGATCATGCCTAAAGTCAGGAGGCTGTAAGTAAATATTTTCTGTTGAAAGGAGAGGGCATTAGAATGTTTGGCTTGCTCCTTGCTGCTCAAGGGGCAGCACACACCAGCTGCCAACCTCTGGGCAGTAAGTGGAGCAGTGGCCATGCCCTACAGTTCTTCCCATTGATTCTGTAAGCCTAGGCTTCAGAAATGTCATTTTAAAATTCAAGAGGTTTGCTTAGGAGAAAAAAATTTGAAGTGCAAGAAGGAGAGAGAGTAGTCAGATATACTTGGGGTGAAAGGTTTGGTTTATTCAGCTTAATGGACAGAATTTATTAGACTCTTCATTGTGATTTTTCTTTATAACTTTAGTTGTACCTGAGTTTTTATATCCTTAAACTTCTAAATTAAAAAAAAATCTGTTTAGATTGGCTCAGAAGAGAAGATAAGAAAATCCACCTCCCTCCCTTATTTTGCAGTTTGGAACATTGCATGCACCATCAGATTGAATTGATGCAATGGATAGTTTTGCTGAACAGTTTTTTACTCGTTTTTTTTCTGTTTTAGTCTTTGTTACAAGGGATAACTTGGGTGGGGAAAGGAGGGATTCGTTTAGAATGAAGGTGATTTTTTTTAAAAAGCTATCAATAAAAATTTTAAAATAAAACAATATTAAAGAGTTAGTGTTTACATGTTCTTTTAGCTCTAAGAAATAAAGGGAATTGTGTTACCATGATCTGGTGGAAAACCCACTACAATATGAGTCAGGAAACTCCTGTGTAATTGTAGAGAAGTGACAGCCTCTCTGAACCTCAAACTCTTCATGTGTAAAATGAAGCCACCTGACCACTTCTCCAATTTATTACATCAAATGAGAAAATGTATCTCATTATCTACTTTTAAACTATTTTTAAAAGTACAAAGCACTGTAGAAGTGTAAAGTGGTTGCATCATATTGTAAAAAGTTTTTGTCTGTTGTTTTTGGATGATTTCCTTGGTATAGTGAAGTCTCTCCGCCGATGGTAGATCTGCACTTGTCTTCCTGGGCAATTTGTCTGGTTCCCCCTTGTCTCCTACCCCTGACACAGTGGTGCTAGAAGAGGAGTCAGAATACTCCTTATTCCCCATTTCCATTTGTACGTTCTTCTTTCCATTACTCAGCAGTTTCTCCTCTTCTCTCCACATAATCTAGATTCTGGTGACTTTGTCTACTGGTTCTAAATATATTCTCCTTTTTTTCCCCCAAGGAGTTCAGGACTTGCTTCACAGTATTCTTCTCTACACCAATTCCTGCCCTTTGTATTAGGGGATTTTAACAAGTAATAAATAAGACATTGAGCTTCCAACCTCCCAGTCCCTCAGCCTCCTCAATTCCCATGACCATGATCCTCATTCTGCCTCTGCATAATCAAGGGTGGTTACATTCTTCATCTTACCATTCCTGTAAAGGGATTTGAAAATAGGGAACTATATAAAGTTGAACTGGGTAACTATAGCTTCAGTATCCAAATGGGAGAAAGGGAAACCTTTAATGGTTTAAGGGTTAAGGGTTAAGGGCCTGGGAGAGCATAGAAGGCTGGAGGAACTCAAGGTCTGGGTAAGGACAAAAAACAGGCACAGGAAGAGGTGGAATGATAGGGTGTTATAGTCAGAATTCTTGATCACGGAAGTGGATCAATTGTGGGAGGTGACAAGGTCAAGGGTCAGACCATAACATCAGCCCACAAATCAAATCAGTTGCCATTTTCACAACTACCACAGCATCGCTTATATTTGATCCCTTCTCACTGCTCACAGGGCCATGTGACATAGAAAAAGTTCAAGAAACAGTTTCTGGGTAATTAATCATTTTATTAATTATGCTAACAAATGATTAATAAAAGGATGGTCATTTGGCCATCTCTCATGAGCCAAAGGACCCCTCATGGAACCCACACAACACTTATATGCCCTTGGTAGAGTGGGTGTTCCTGAGGATAGAAATCAGCTCTGATTGGTTAACAAGTAATTCGAGAATGAATGTTATAATGAGAGGTAGGTTTATTCTAAGGAGAGACTGGGGGATGTGACTTTGGTGACTCTTGCCCCCAGACCACCCCCAGCCTTGGGCAATCTAGACAAAGGATTCCCCTACCCCCCAGCCTGAGTAGAGCACGAAATGGGCCTCCCCCTTTGGGTGGGGTCTGAACAAGATTGAGGAGAAAATTAATCCAATCTCATTATCAGCAATGTCCTTCAGATGCTGTCTTGACCTAGTAGAGAATGAGTAAATAAAAAGGGGAAAAACCCTGGATCTCCCCCAAAATTTGTCATTTAATAGTCATTTCTCTCATTCACCATCTTAGTTCAAGCTCTTATCATCTCTGGCCTGAAGTACTGCAATATCCTCTTAATTGATCTTCCCATCTCCAGTTTCTCCCTTCTCTAATTTATAATCTTAAAGCACAAGTCTAGCCACATCACTCCCTTGCTCATTAAACTCCATTAGCTCCCTGTTTTACCTTTAGGATCAAATATAAAATCCTCTGTATATTATTTAATAGCTCCTTACAACCTAGCTCCAACCCACCTTTCCATCTTATTTCAAATTACTCCCCTTCATATACCTTACCAATCTAGTCTTCTTGCTGTTCCTCACATAGTCCTTTGCCCATCCTGATGCCTTTGTGATGGCTGTGCCCCATACCCAGAATGTATTTCCTCCTAACCTCTACCTCTAGGAGTCCCTGGTTTCCTTCAAAACTCAGTTCAGGCACCACCTTGTACATGGAATGTTTCCTGATTCCCCAGCTGGTAGTGCCTTCCATTCTCACCCCATTCTGCCTACAGTTATCTGATATTTATTGTGCATGTGTGTGTGTGTGTGTGTGTGTATGTATGTATGTGTATGTATGTACACTATCTCCCCAACAGACTCTAAACGCCTTTATTTTTATATACCAAGTACCAAGTACCTATGTGCTTGGCACATAGTAGGTGCCTTAAAATGCTAGTTGATTGATTAGAGTAAGGATGAAGGCAGTGAGATATTAAGAGACTTGCTCAGTGTCACTAAGCCAGGAGACTCAGATGGGAATTGAACTCGCATCTTCCTGATTCTGAGGGTAGTTTTCCATTTACTATGCCAGTACATAATATTCTAATAAAAACATCAAACTTTATTATTTTTCAGAAATGACTGTTTAACAGGAAGAAAATATTTAAGCATCCTCTCTTTAAAAAAAGCGACAACTAACTTTAGTTATTTTGTGACCCATCTTTTATTGTTTGTGTTACCTATGTAAGTGCTACATAAGAACACATTTGTAAACAAGTCATATCATCTAATGAAGTAGGCCAGCATGCTCCGTTTTTAGAAATATTTGAGGAGAGTAATGAAGCTAATATTTCAGAAAAATAAAAAAGGAACATTTAAAAGACAACATTGTCATTATCTTTTTATAGAGAAATATAGGTAATCGATTTAGGAGATTATATTTAAAAGATGAAGTAGTAGCTTTTATTACTTCAGATTTTTTTTCCATAATAGATATTTTTATGGGACATGTTTAATAAAGGAATAAAAAGTGTATCAATTTCTAGTAGTGAATCAACACAATAATGAGAGAAGCAAAAATGCCTTCTTTGCCTTTATTCTAAAATAGGTAAAGATACTTTGTAGCTAGGCACTGAGGTTCTTCTATCAGATGAACAAATGTTTATTAGCTTCTGCATTCTGTTTGTGTGTGTGTGCTTGTCCTTATTTTCTCTTTGGATATAACTTGAAACATAGCTATATGTAAGCATGCAAATTTAATTGGAATTACAGACTTAGAAGGTCAGTTTATTCTTCTCTTAGGTATCATATTCAGGTCTACAGTATGGTTAGGATTTCCAGATTTCATTGGAAATATCTCAGTGGTGAATGGAACAGATGTGTGGCCCACTGCTTTCTGTGTGGGAAGTGCGGTAAGTACCATCTTCGTATTTCTCTCATTGCTCCCAATTCCCTCTTCTTACCTTTTACTTTATTCTCTGCCTGCCATCCCACATGCACTCATGAACACTCATGCACACGTACACACACGTACACATATTTACACAGTATGGAATGTAATGGAAAACACAACAGGAGAGGAGTTTGTTCTGAAGATATCTTCATTTTAAATGCAATTCATTCATTATCATCAAAATATGTCTTGACCTAATATTTCAATATTTCAATGGATCCGTGATCCATGTAGGTTTTTCCTCCAGTGGTGCCTATAACATTCCATGCCTTCTCATTCTGTGCAGTTCTTGTCTATATCCTGTCATAAAATCCTCCACGGGTAGAGACAGCAAGGGACTGTTATCCAGAGTTTTTTGAATTATGGAAACTCTTGTGCTCAATAAAACAAAGTGAACCTCAAAGCTTTTGTGCTGTCAATTAATGAACATAGATGCAGAAGAGGGAGCATGGTTTAGTGGATAACCTTGGAGGCAGGAAAATCAAGTGATGCCTGGTCGTGTGACCATGAGTAAGTTACCTAACCTTTCCATGTTTCACCCAACTGACTAAGATCATCAAAGTTACAGAGGAGTTGTTGATATGCCTCAGTGGAGGGAACTTCTTTACTGGGAGTTCTCTGAACCAATGAAATTACATGTCCAGATGCCACCCTCAAAAAATTAACAGAAAGAGGGAAATTACTTTGGTTCTATTTTCACCTAACAAAAGACTCTCTTGCCTTCAAGAGAAGACAAACCCTTTCTCATTGCCTGCCCCCAAAACTTTTCTCAGTTATAACTGAATGAATATTTTTACCTCACACTAGGGAGATGTTACTGTTGGTGTTTTTTAAATAGTTCCTTTCCATCATAATTGATGTGTGTTTCCTAACCATTTCTCCACTGATCAGATGGAAGAAAAAAGCTCCAATTTGTAAACTCCTAGGAGATCCTACTATAGTTTAAACTTAGCACATTTCACCATGTACTTTATCCGCCCTGTGGAAAAGTGTTAAAGGAAACAAAGCTATTTAAACACATCCATTTGAGTAGAGGGAACAATGTATCACAAGACAAATATCCTTCTTTCATTGCAAAAACTACAGCCACATGTCTAACTGAATGCATTCATGTGTTGGATTAATAACGTCAAAGGAAGTGGACTTCTAATGTTTCATTTCACGGATGGTCTGGGAATCTGGTGAATGTTTTCAGGCGAGCTAATGTATGCTTTTTCCTCCCTAATGTAGATGTGGATCCAGCTGTTATATAGTGCCTGCTTCTGGTGGTTGTTTTGCTATGCTGTAGATGCCTATTTGGTGATAAGAAGATCTGCGGGATTAAGGTATCAACAGAGAAAATAAATCACAAACTGAATTTTGTCATAAGAATTCATTTAACTGTTATTGTTGGAGAAAAATTTTGAAGGGGATGAACTTATTTTGAGAGGTCTTTATTACAGGAAATAGCTACGTGTAAGAGGAAAGAAAGTACTGAATTTAGAGTCAGAGGACCTGAGTTCAAATCCTGACCCGGCTGCTTCTTAGTTGTGTGATCTTGAGGAAGTCACTTAATTTTTATGATCTCCAGTATCCTTGTCTGTAAAATGAGGACGTTTGACTAGATCTCTAAAGGTCCTTCAACTCTTAATCTTCCTACATGCCTACAAATGTCTGAGATTCCAAATGATTTTCAAGAGTGGTCAATAAATACTTTCTGATTGCTCAGCATCGATTGACAAGCTTAGTTACATTTTACACTCTCTTAGAGCTAAGAAGAAGACTACCCGATGAAAGGCCCTAACAATATATATTCAAGACACGTAACATATAAAATCAAAACTTTCTTAAAATAATTATAGATTGAAACAATTACCAAGTTTTAAATATTAGAAATGAATGATAAAGAATTTAATACTATGAAAGAACTGAATTGAAGGAATTGGTTCCATAGTTAAACTGAAAAAATATAATGGTTCTTTCAGTACATATTAAGGCTTCTCTGAGGCAAATCTTATTTTCAGATTTTTATTGGTAGTTATTGTTTACCCTTGCTTAATTACACTAGCTTTTTGAGGCTGCTCACTCTATTTACACTTGTTTCCTTTCTAGAACATGTAGCCTTTAACTCAGAGGGGTACACTGGAAAATAAAAACATTATTATCTCTCTTTATGTAAGATTGGTGTTGGAAAGAACACTAAATTTAGACCACCACTTAATAGTCATGTGACCATAAGCCAGTTATTTAACTTTCATGAAAGTCTCTCATCTGTTTAAGAAAAAAGGGAGATGATCACTCCCAAAGCAGTGACTCCTCATTATCTAGTGAATAAAGTAGAAACTTCTGAGCCCAGTATCCCAAACTTTCCACAATCTGAATCAGTATGGTACAGTGAAAAGAGTCCTAGCTCTAGAGTCAAAAGGGTTCAAATTTTGGTTCATATCATCTGTATGAACTTGGGCAAATAATTTAACCTCTATGGACCTCAGTTTCTCATCTGTAAAACGAGAAGATGGAACTAGATTCAAAGTCTCTACCAACTATAGATTTATGAGCCCATGATCCTTCACAAGCATTCTACTCAGCTGCTTCCCTAGAATATACTATCTGAAGACCAGCCTAGCTACAGCTAAAGACTTCTTATTTTAGAAGGCTGATCATGAGGTTAGGCAGTTTTTTGACCATGGTAACACATGGATGGGGCAGCTAGGTCATGAAGCGTATCAAGTACTGCACAGGAAATCAGGAAGCCTCATCTTCCTGAGTTCATATCTGTCCTCAGACACTTACTAGCTGTGTGACCCTGAGCAAGTCACTTAACCTTGTTTGCCTCAGTTTTCTCATCTGTAAAATGAGCTGGAGAAGGAAATGGCAAAGCACTCCAGTATCTTTGCCAAGGAAACCCCAAATGGGGTCAACAAAGAGTTGAACATGACTGAAACAATTGAACAACACATGAATATAAAATGGTCCTTAGTATGTGCAGTTCTTTTCTATGTCTTGTGACAGTGGTAGAGGGGCAGAGATGGACCCATCCCAAAGAACGGGAAAAATCAGGAGCAGCAATTAGTTTTTGCCACAAAGGCAACAACAACTATCAATTTCTACATATGCCTACTTTCTTATCTCTAAAACATCTTTATTTAAAATAATTTACACATACATTTCATTGCAATCAACAACCACTTATTAAGCATGAAAATACTATGTTAAGCCTAATGGGAACAAATATAAAAACTCAACATCCTCTGGCCTAAAGGAGATTACATTCTCCTGGATAGATACAACTGATACACATGTAAGTAAATACAAAATTAAAAAAAAAATCTCAGGAGGGAGAGAGCATTAACAACAGAGAACAGGAAATACTTCAAGTAGGAGGTGGCACCTTAACTGTGTTTTGATGGAAACCAGAGATTCCATGAAGCGGAGCTGAGGGAATATATACCAGATATGAGGGAATCACTTGTGGGAAGAAGGCACAGAGATAGAAATCTTATGTTTGGGGAACAGCTAGCCAGGCAATTCAACTGGATGGGATAGTGCATGAAGGAGGGAGTTAATATTCAGTCAGATTGAAATGGTAGAGGTGTGCCAGATATGGAGTATCTTGAATGCCAGGTTGAAGAAAATGATGAAAATGGGAATAGAACAGGAAGGCTTTCACAGACAATTTTTTGGAACAGACTATATCTTCATAGTCACACGGCTGACAATGTTTGTTAATTTCAAAACAGTAGGTTGCCACAAAATGAAGTGCAGCCTTTATGTCTCAGGGTAAGCAAAGTACCTCACATGTATTTAAATCATACAGGATTGAACAGGTTTGACAGAAATAATTTTATGATCGACTGATGCATGATTCTGTCTGGGTGCTTTTGGACTGGAATGAAATAAGATACCTGTAGATGATCAGCTAACCAAAAGAAGTTTACTTATCTATAGAATACAGAAGATACTCAATCAGAATGTAACACTTAGCACCAATAGTCGAGGCTCCACCCTCCTTCCATCCATTCAGAAATGTGTCTGGTCAGGAGGGGAAAGTGTGATTCACCAAGTCTGGAGGGCCCTGACTCCATGTGGGCAGGCATCTTTTATGCCCTTAGGTAACCAAGAATTGTGGCAATGGCCAAAACCTCTTGGTTCCCTAAGCCAATTAAGTCTCAAGGACTGTTTTGATAGATTTTAGGGTGCAGAAGTACCCCAGCTTATGCTAAGGGGCTGCTGGTAGATATTTATCCTACCATACACACATACCTGCCTAAGGTGTTTACTAATATTATGCAGAATGTCCAGAGCAGCATCCAAACAAAAGAAATTTTCCTTACTTTGATGAGATTTTTTAGCTGCGCCTATTGACAAGGGATATTATATTAATTTTGTTACACAAACACACAAACCCCTTTTCAATAAGATCTAGAATCATTCATACCAATACTTCTAATCATCCACACTAGATTTTTTAAAAAGTAAATGAAAAATGCATATTGTCCAGAATGTGGTATACAAGTGGATAAAGAACTCATTAAAGTTTTAAAAATAGATTTTCGCTGATATTTTTTGTTTGCACATCTTCTATATTTCTCCCTATATTCTCCTCCTCCTTCCTCCCAGAGAGCCATCTCTTAGGACAAAGAATTTTAAAGAAGAAGAAGAAGAAAATTATGAAAACTGATTAACACATTGAAAAAAAAAACTGACAATATATGCCATGTGTCATATCCATAGACCCACCTCTGCAAAAATAACCTTGGGAAAAAAAAGTCATAGGTAGTATTAGAAGTCACTTAATCTCTCTGAGCTCAGTTTTCTCATTTGCAAAATGAGAATTTGGGCTAGATGACCTCTGAGCACCTTCCCAGCTCTATGTCTATGGTCTTTAGGACAGATAGCATCTTTAATACTTTTTTGTTGTTATTGAGTGAGGGTATAAACAATATGCAAAAGGATTTTACATATCAATTCTTTTTTATTTTTTTTACATATCAATTCTAAAAACAGTACTTTAAGACAAAATTAAGTTTAAAAATTAAAATTCCAGTTAAGGCTGCTTAAGATATTTCAACAATACTTCAGTTGATCCATGGAGCATATTTATCAATACATTCTGATAAATGATTACATTGCTTGCTTCCTATTCCCTCTGTGGACACAGGTTGTAACTCCCTCTAAGTGGATTGCGATAGCCAAAAAATTGCTATTTAGTGGTAGGCACATCATCTGGTTGCCAGTATTCTGGTGATAAATCTGAGTTTTTAGTGTGATCCTTAAATGAATGAAATTCAGTATGTCAGGGAGCCTACATGAAAAGCTTTTAAAGTTTCAAGTATCAGAATAAGACTTTAGTGGAGATATTTCAAAATAATCAAAAGGACGCTTGGTCCCGAGAAAAAACTCTTCTCCAACTGTAGATTTAAAGCCTCAAAATGCCTAAAAAGAAAAAAATAATAAGGCTAACAAAGATCTGCAATTACATGATCCAAAGAACTGTTACAAAACTGGAATGTTCAAACTGTGAAATTGTGGAATAAATGAATTTTATTTTTAGCTACAACAATATTCTCCAAAGGGTTCAGTTCTGTTGTTGGAATTTAGGCCTTAATCCTTAGCTAAAGTTGGATTATGTAGATACAACTATTACACGTGGAATTTCTGGGCATTTTGGTTTTGTAGGATAGTCTAACACAGACATTGACCTTTTGGGTTACTATTCTTCTGACACAGGGTGTCTTCTTTAAAATAAAACTTTTTTTCCTTTTTATTATAAAATTTAATTAACATGAACAAATATGAACATTTCCATATACAAAGAACAGAAGACAATTATGACACCGTGATTCTCTATTTCCAACATAACTCTATCTATGTGTTACACTGAACCTCCTTCTGTTCTCTTCTCTTTTTTTAGTTTCATTGATGATCTTTTTTGTCATCTTTTTTTGATGTTATTTTTATTACTCACTAAATCCTCCTAATAAATCTTCCACTCCCCTTCTCCAAATAAGAATCCTCTATTGTAATAAATAAGTAGTGTCAGAAGAAAAAAAATCTACATGTTGATCATTTCTGAAAATGACTCATTCTGTATCTCTAGTCCAACACCTATCTGTCTAGATGTAGGAAATATGAATCATTGTCACTGTTCTAGAGTAGTAGTTGATAATTGCATTGTTCATAATTATTTTTCCCAGTTGTTTTCCTTTTCAGTGTTATAATCATATAAGTTGTTTTCCTGGTTTTTCCTACTTGACATCAATCCTATCAATCCTCTTATATATAAGTATCCTATAAGTCCTTTAAGTTTCCCTAATCTATCCATTTCACAGTAATATTCTGTTGCATTCCTATAATGTAATTTGTTCCAATCATTCCTCAATTTATGGGAAATGACTTTGTTTCTATTTCTGACTTTGTCTCTAGTTCTTTGCTATGATAAAAAGTGCTACTATAGCTCATTTTGTTCATATGGATCCTTTTTCTTTATCATCTTTGGGATTTAAGTCTAGTAGTGATGTTGTTATATTCGCAAGGTATACACAGTTTGTTGATTTGGGGGGTCTAGTTCCAAATTGTTTTCTATAATGGTTTAATAAAATTACAATTCTATCACTATGCTTTAGTGTACGTGCTCACCAAAATTTTTCATATTCCTTTTTTGCTATCTTTGCTAAACTGAGGGTATAGGGTAGAACCTTAGAATTGTTTTAAATTTGCTCTTTTTTAAAAATTGTTTAATACTAGTTTAGTTTTTCCCAATTATATGTAAAGACAATTTTTAGCATTTATTTTTATAAGATTTTGAGTTCCACATTTTTCTGCTTCTCTTCCTTCTCTTCCCTTTTCTGAAATGGCAAGCAATTTGATGTAGGTTATATATGTACAATCATGTGAAACATATTTCTATACTAGTCACAATTGTAAAAGAAGAAACAGACGAAAAGGGGAAAAAAACTATGAAAAAATAAAATAAGTGAAAAAAAATATGCTTCAATCTGCATTCAGATTCCATTAGTTCTTTATCTGGATGAGGATAGCATTTTCCATCATGAATCCTTTCTAGTTGTCTTGGATCATTGTATTGCTGAGAACAGCTAGGTCATTCATAGTTGATCATCACATAATGTTGCTGTTACTGTGTACAATGTTTTCCTGGTTCTGCTCATTTCACTTTGCATCAGTTTGTATAAGTCTTTCCAGGTTTTTCTGTAATCTGCCCGCTCATCATTTCTTATTGCACAGTATTCCATTACATTCATATACCACAACTTGTTCAGCCATCCCCCAATTGATGAGCATCCTCTCAATTTCCAATATTTTGCAATCAGTATTTTTTGCTCTTCTTTTATTTTTAGTGATTTGAAGCATTTTTTTTTCATGGATATTTCACAGATGTTGGTAGTTCTTGTTTCTTTTGAGAACTTCCTCTTGATAGCCATCGACCATTTTTCAATTGATGAATGGCTCATGTTGTTATATGTTTGCATCAATTTCCTAAATATGCTGTTCAGTCTTTTCAGTGATGTCCAACTCTTCAGGACAAAGGTACCAGAATAGTTTTCCATTTCCTTCTCCAGCTCATTTTACAGATGAAACTGAGGCAAATAGGGTTGAGTGACTTGTCCAGGGTCACACAGCTAGTAAGTTTCTGAGATAAGATTTGAACTCACGAAGAGGAGCCTTCCTGACTCCAAGCTCAGTGTTTTATCCGCTGTGCCCCCTAGATGCCCCTAAATAAATATATTGGATTCTAAACCTTTATCGGAGAAATTTGCCGCAAAAAAGTTTTTCCAAATTCAGTTTCCTTTCTAATTACTATTGCGTTGGTTTTGTTTCTGTAAATTTTCTTAATCTTACGTATTAAAAAGTATATATTTTCTCTTCTGCGAATCCATTTTATTCCTTGTTTGGTCAAGAACTCTTCCCCTCGTCTGTAATTGAGATAGGTGTTCCCTTCCCTGCTTTTCTGGTTTGTGATTTGACCTTTTATGTCTAAATCCTTTGCCATTTGAAACTTATTGTGGTATGTGGTATGAGACGTAGTTCTAAAACTAATTTCTATCTAATTGCATTTCAGTTTTCCTTTCATTTTTGGTCAATGAGTAGTTTGTGATTCCAGCATTTGGAGTGTTTGGGTTTATTAAAAATTATGTTAGTATATTTGGTTGCTACTGCTTCTTATGTAATTCACCTTTTGAATGGGTTAACTTTTCTCTTTTTATTTCATCAGTAGCAAGTAGCTTTATTGATTACTACTTTCTTATAAAACTTGAGATCTAAAACTTCTAGGCCTCCTTCCTTTCCACTTTTTTCCGCTATTTCCATTGAGAATTCTTGAACTTTTGTTCCTTTAGATGAATCTTACAATTTTTCCTAATTCTCTGAAGTAATTATTTAATAATTTGTTTGGCATGGCACTGGATCTATAAATTACAGTGAGATTGAGATTGATCCGAATCCAAATAATGTAAAATTCATTTTTAGTATGAATTATATAACAGTACCTGTTTGAATTCAATGAGATAATATTAAATCAATTGCTATGTATGTGAGCTAGTTGAGTATTTTGATATCATCAGTCTGCATTGTACTTTCTTAGCATCATATGTACATGTGATATATTCTAAATATTATATTATTAAAATGGTGTTAGATTTTTTTTTGAGTCCTTCACAAAATGGACAAAAGCAAGAATACTTCAGAAGGAAACACTACTAGCACCAAAAAAAAAAAGAGCAAAACAGATGTTCAATATTAAACAAAAATTTGATGTAAATGAATGACATAGATGTGATTATAGCAACTCTAAAGTAGGATGCAATGTTGGAATGACTGAATCTACAGTACAGAATATTATAAGAAAAAGGCTCTGCTGGGTCTTGGTTAGCACCTCTTCTCATCTTGGTAGGTGATCGGGAGACAGGAAGAAGGTAAGTGCTGGCAATACCCTGGGAAATCTCCTAAAGAAAGGGGGACAAGATTAGCATGAAAAGGTTTCCCAGCCAACACCTCACCAGCCTGATCCTTTGGGTGGTGGACATGAAAAGGAACAAAGTGAATCCTTTTAATACTGTAGAAGTTTCTAACTTCTAACTTGGTTAAGAACCAAGATGGAAAGACCACCAAAGGCTAACCTAGCTCACTCAGGATAAACACTTTATTTCCTTCTCCACTTTCTAACAAAGCCCATTTACTCTGGAGCATAAAGAGGCAGAACTAAAATACTAACCTATTTTCAAGTTAAAAGAGCAGTAAGGGAACTGCTTTTCCAGGAGAAGTTTATAGTATGGTAGGAGAAAATATCTTGAAATGATTCCTTGTTGCCTTCCCTCAAATTGACTACAAAATTTTCGATCATAAGAAAGCTTTAATTTTCTTAAGTCCATTTCTGCTATTTATAAGAATAAAGTATTAGAAGCAACCGGAGAGGCCCACAAAAGCTACAGCGCAGGCCCAGAAGCAGAGACAGTAGTATACCCTGGGCAAAACTTCCAAGAGAAAACTTGGTGAACAAGTGTGATGGAAATTCTATGGTGCTACAAGAAACAAGCACGAATGCTAAAAAGCGGTGTGTGAAATAAATGAGGGGAAAAAGCAAAGGCATGTATCCATGGATTGTGAAGATATAAAACATATTTATGCATTAAGACAAGTTTGAATAATGCTAGAATGTTTAATGTTCATAAGGGTGTGGTTTTTTATTTGCCTTTGTTTTTTTTCCCCTTGCTTTTGAATGCTCTAGTGTCCTTTCAATTTGAAAACCCTTGATTTTTCCATTAATCCACCCTGTTTAAGTTTTAGTTGGAGCTCAAAAGAATTTTAAAGCTCTGATTAGGTGGAGCATATAGTATTTGCCAAAAGAATCTGCTGGAATCTAGGACCTCTGCCAGGAGATATGATAGAAGCCTAGACAGAAATTCTATATTTTAATGTGAGAAAGGGGAAAAAAATCCTCAAAAAATCTCCACCAAATTTTAAGTGTGCTCAAATCTTCAGCATTCATTTATGTGCACAGAATTTATGGCACTGGGCCTTATGCTCAGTTAACTTTGAGAAACTGGGTGGGGGTAGAGGGGAGAAGGGGAGCCCGGGAATGAAATTATTGGGCAGTAAACTCAAAACTGCTTCTAATAATGACAAATTTCCTTCTTTAAGTAGTAACTAATCAGTTAACAGCCATTTATTAAACACCTATAATGTGCCTGTCACTGAGCTAAAATTCCAGAGATACAAAGATAAAAATAGAATATTGAATAACAAAACAGAAAACTAGCCCCTTGTTAGTGTTCCAAACATTGAGAAATCTCATTATCACCTGTGCAAATATTGTGTCCCAAGTGTTTCAATCATCTTTTGATCAACCACTTCATTCCTTAATTCCAACTTCAGAACCTTTTGGAGGTCCAGAATGGCTGATTTCTTAAGGATGAGCATCAAGGACCCATAGGGAGAATAAAACAGGCTAAATCAAAGAGCGCTCTTCTAAAAATTTTGTTCTCTAATATCACCAGTGAGATAGCATAATGGGTAGTGGGATAGACTGGGGATCAGGAATTCAAGTGAACTTAAAGCAAATTTATTAAGCTCCTACTATTTGTAAGGCACTGTTCTTGGTATTGAGTGTACAATGACAAAAAAAGAAAGCCTCTTCCCTCCAGAAGCTTACATTCTGGTAAGGGTAGGAGGAGAAGGTATAAACCATGTACACAATTAAATAAATACAAAGTACATGCAAAGTTATACAAATTAATTCCAAGAGTAATTTCAAAATATAATGGGAGGTGGATTTTGCTTTAAAATAATGCAGGAAGTCTGTAAGGTAGAGGTAAGAAGGATTACATTCTAGACCTGCAAAGGCATGGAGCAGGGAGCTATAATTTTGAGTTTGGCAAGAGCTAGAAAACTTGTCTGACTAGAAGGAAGAATATGTGAAGGGCAGTAAAATGAAATGAGACTGGCAAGGTGGGTTGATTGTGAAGGACTTTAAAAGCCAGGCTGTGGAATTTGTGTTTTTGAGTAAGAGGTTGACAAAGTCAGATCTGCAAATTAGTATTATCAATTACTATGGATTAGATTAGACAGGAGAGAGACTGGTGGCAGGAAGACAAATTAGAAGGCCATTGCAATAGCTTAGAGATGATAAGATGTGAACTAGGGCAGCTAATTGTGTGAATGAAGAGAAGGAGACGTTTGTGAAAGGTATTTGGAGGTAGAATTGACAAAAAGCTAAAAGAAGAGGGCCTAGAACAGAACCTAGAAAACCAGCCACCCTTAGTTGGTGGGAGAAGGAGGAGGAACAGGAAGATTCAGGAAAGGTGACAGAGAAAGAATAGTCTTACACGTAGGAGGACAAGCAAGAGGGAACAAAGGTCTTGGAAGCCTTGGGAGGAAGGAGTAAATAGGAGGATGAGGTGGTTGACAGTTTCAGTAGAATCTGAAAGGGTAAAAATGTGGGCTGAGCAAGGCCATTGGGTTTAGTAGTTTAGTAGTTAAAAGAATACTGGCACACTTTGTATATTATGGAGAAGCCAGCTGAATGAGGCCAAGAAGTCATTGGAAGAAATAGAGCCAACAGAAGTCAGCAACCCTTTCTAGGAGTTTGGCTGTAAAAGATTTCACCCTGCTCAGGCTTCAATTTCCTTCCTTTCCAATCTTGACCCTGTAGTCAATCTTACACTGTCTTGTTCTCTTTAATCCTATATCCCCTTGTCAGACCTCAACCCCACGCTCCTACTCACGTTTTGGAGTTGATTGAAACTGACAGGGTTTGCTACAAGTTTGTGTTATCTGATCTCAACTGGACTCTCATTACACTAAGGCAATCCCTTTTCTCCTCCTGAATTGACAGTTTCACTCCCTACAGTGGTAGTTCTAAACTTTCTTTTTTCCCCCTAGGTTCCCTGTACTACCCTGCCCCCACCCTCTCAACAAAAGATCTCACCCCATAAGCTGAGAAATAGAGACCAATTCGCCTTGAGCTCCCTCTGTATTTCTTCTCTACATCTCAAATCCTCTTTATATCCTCCTCTTCTCTTCCTCTTCCCCCTCTTCTTCCCCCTCCTCTTCTTCCTCACTACTGCTTTACCTAAAAGACTATTTTACAGAGAACTCACACAAGGCAAGTGCTCACAGGGTAGTCAGCAGAAGTTATACAAGGACACTCTCAAGATCTCTCTGAAGATCTTTGAAATTGATTGTGTGACATGGGAGAGTTTGGCAAAGGACCACCCAGCAAGGTATGCCTCATTTAAAGAAGACAGTGTGTTCTACGAGCAAGCACAATTGAAGTACAGATTTGCGAATTTAGAGAATCCACCCCAAATGTTCACATGGACTATTTGTGCCTGACCTGTGGTAGAGTATTTCAAGCTCATATTGGTCCGATCAGCCATAGTCGCTCACACTGTAACTTTGTCTGTAACATAGTGATGTCATTTTGGAGAACAAAGGACAACAACCAACCAACCAACTGCTTTATTCCAGTTTCTAATAAAGAGGTAGCAATTCTTCTGGTAATGAAGTAATGCCGTTAAGTAAAACTAAAAAGTGACCCATCTGTAGCAACCCCTATAGCTCTTTAAAAAAGAAAAGTAACAGAAATCTATTTTTTTCTCCCCTCTACCTTCTACCCCATTGGAAAAGACAAAAAATTCCATGTAACAAATATGTATAATCAATCAATAAAGATTTATTAATCTTTAAGGGGGCAGCTAGGTGGCGCAGTGAGTAGAGCACCAGCCACAGAGTCAGGAGGACCTGAGTTCAAATCTGGCCTCAGACATTTGACACACTAGCTGTGTGACCTTGGGCAAGTCACTTAACCCCAACTGCCCTGCCTTCCCCCCTCAAAAAAAAAAGATTTATTAAACGAATACTGGGTGCTGTGTTAAGTCTGGGGATCAAAAAAGAAGCAAAAAACAGTACCTGCAATCAAGACACATACAATCTAATGGGGAAGGGGGAACAACTTACAAATAAATATATAGAAAGCAAGCTACAAACAGGATAAATAGGAGATAATTAACTAAGGGGACGCACTGGAATTAAGAGAGGTAGATTTCCTGTAGAAGATGAGATTTTAGCTAGGACTTAAAGGAAGCTGGGGAGATTAGTATTCAGAGCAGAGAATGAAATCAAGCATAAATTGTGCTGATGCTCTTCAAAATGCTTAATTTTTATAACATTGGTATCATAGTATAAATTTCTTCTTCTGGCAAAACATTTCCAGTGTTTTACAGAAGCATGAATGATTGAGTCAGGTCTCATTTGTGGTTTGAGGGAAGCAGACCTATGGGTTTTGTTTTGCTTTTAAACAAGAGCTAATCTTTATTTTATTTTTATTTTGGGGGGAAGGAGAGAAGGCAGGGCAATTGGGGTTAAGTGACTTGCCCAAGGTCACACAGCTAGTAAGAGTGTCAAGTGTATGAGACTGGATATGAACTCAGTTCCTCCTGACTCCAGGGCCCACGCTGTGCTCACTGTACCGCCTAGCTGCCCTAGGGTTTGTTTTTTTTTTTTAAATTGGAATAGAGATCTCTCATTGGGGAAATTTCCTCTACTATGATGGTAGTTACTGTTCTGTAATTTTTAGTCATAGAGAGTTGCCCAAGACATTGAGGAATTAAATGATTTGCCCAGGGTCAAAGAGTCTGTGTGTATCAGAAGTGAGACTTGAACTCTAGTTTTCTTGACTGTCGACAACCAGCTCTTTTTCTTCTAATACCACGTGGCTTCTCAAGGCTGAGTCAAAGTTTGTTTTAAATTACTTCTTTCTGTAAGAATAGATGAAATATCTGTAGAAGGTCTATTTATTCACTGTATGTTTTTCTGACCATTTCAGCATGGCTTTGTTCAAAGTGTCATGGTATCATTTCCATGTGTATCTAAGTTTCTCTTTCTCATTTTCCTCCTAGTACTATTCTGCTCTACCATGTAATGGCATGGGGCCTGGCAATCCTTCTTTGCATAGAGGGCATTACTATGCTTTACTACCCTTCTGTCTTCAGGTAAGATATTAATTTATTGCAGCTTGGTGGTGGGCCAGGTAGAGTATTTGCTTGTTCAGGAAATGAGTGAGTAAAAATAGTAATGTAAAATCAGTAAGATATGAAGCAGAACAAGAAAAGTAGAGATAAAAATTAGGAAATCAGTTGAAGCTCTATTTTTTCACAAAGGGGATCATTCTAGGACAGGGGCCAGGAACCTGAATCCTCAAGACCACATGTGGTCCTCTAGGTCCTCAAGTGAGGTCCTTTGACTGAATCCTAAGGTCACAGAACAAATCCCCTTCAGTCAAAAGGCCTTGCTTGAGGCCTTAGAGGGCCACATGTGGCTTCAAGGCAGCAGGCTCCCCACCCCTGTTCTATGACTATTAGTACTTAGAATAAATATAACAGCTACTGTTGGGAGCCCTTCCACAGCACAGGTGGTCATACTTATGATGCACCCATTCTGTCAGGAACCCCCAGTTAGTCAAAAAGCATTTATTAAACCCTTACTATGGGCCAGGCACTGTGCTAACCTTTGATAAGACAAAGAACGGCAAAAACAGTCCCTGACCTCAACGAGCCCATATTCTAATAAGAGAGAGAACATATAAATAAGCAGGCGCAGATAAGATGTATACAGAATATGTGAAAGGTACTCTGAAAAGTGAAGGCATTAGCAACCTGAATAACCAGAAACACCTCTTGTAGAAGTGGGCTTTTGGCTGAGTCTTGAAGAAAGTCAGGGAAATAAAAATGTAGTGGGGAGGAACAGAACATTCCGGACATTGAGGATAGACAGGGACATTCTGGACGTGGAGACAGGACATTGGGTGTCATGTTTGAGGAGCTGCAAGCTGGATCATAGAGTTCACGGAACATGTAAGAGGACATGAAAGGTAGGAAGTCACCAGGTAATGAGATTTAAATACCAAAAAGAGGACTTTAGAGACTCTAAGGTGGACCTAGGAGGAGCCTCAAGACCTCCTTGTAGCCCTATGTAGTTCTGTTTCCTTAGGGGCTTAAGATGAGGTTGACTCCCCAGACTCCAAGGACTACAACATGTCCTGGGGTCACTTTAGTCAAAATCCCTAAAATCTCACCAAGATGTGAACATATAAGGCAGAGATATATTCTACTCAGCCATCTGGGGTAGGTGACTTCCTTATTGTATGCTTCACTTTCCTGAACCTGCCTGGCATGTGATTATTGACCCATAGCTTCTTCTTGGGGTGGGGGAAAGGGGTAGCTAGAGGTTGTAGTTTTATTTTGTCACTGGTCACACATCGACAAACTAAAATAGAGTCAATTATAGATATATACACAAATGTATATATATACATATATCCCATATATTATATATCCATTTATATATATATATCTATAGATAGATATGATAGATAGATAGATAGATAGATAGATAGATAGATAGATGGATAGATATGCACATATATTTCCTTTCTGTGTATCTCTCTTGCCTTGATTTTGTAGTTCTGAGTTCTTGGGTAGCTCCTCCAAAGTTTTTGTGTTCCTGGAGGGGAGAAGGAAGAATCTCCATAGTGACATGGTGGCTAAGTCTGGAAAATTATGGATAGTCTGGGACTTGTCCCCCAAATGAAAGTGGTTCCAGAAAGAACTTACCAATGAGAGGAGGAAGTAGGAGTAGGAGTGCAGTCACAAGGCTGCTGAGACATGGTGACATGGTGACAAAGTCTATTGTTCTTTCCTTCCTTTCCTCATTTCTTCTCTCGTTTCATGTAATCCCTTTACCTTTTGCCTTATTGGGTTATCTTGCTGATATGTGTGTGTGCATATGTGTGCACATATATGCATGTATATGTGTATATGTATGTATGCATGCATATGTATGTGTGTGTGCATACATATACACACATACACATGTATACACATACACACACACACATATATACCTGTGGCTTTGCAGTGATCACCAAGTCCTATGTCTTTTATTTTCATGACATGTTTCCTTGGGAATAACTATTACTTACTAGTCATAATGATCAGAATGATTCTCCTTTGAAATATGAAAAACTTGCTTTGTGAATTAAGCCTTTTGTCTATTCTTGTGTTTTCTCTCCTTCCCTTTGAAGGGTCCGGTGGAAAAACCCATTACGCTCCAGTGTGTCCCTTCCTTCCTTATTGTTATGCTAACAGGATGATTCTTTTACTCCTTTCCAGGGTTATAATACATGGGATCCCTTGTTTAAGTGACAACTGAAAACATGCTACTCTTCTCCCTGATTTTTTTAATATTTGTAGCCAAAATAAATGAGACATATTTCCTTTGGAGTGAATCAGAAGTAGATTTGCTATTTTTCCTTCTTGCTTTCATCAGCTTTTCTGGGCAGCTAGCTCAGTAGTCTAAGCTAACAAAATCAAAACTTCAGGTATCAAAAAACAAATAACTTTTTCTTTTCCCCTCAGTTGTGAAAGTGGCCTGGAGCATGCAGTCCCCCATTATGTGACTACCTACGTGCCACTCCTGCTAGTTTTGTTGGCCAATCCCATCCTATTCCAAAAGACAGTTATGGCAGGTAAAGGTGGTAATACATCACTGGTAGGTGGGTAACAGAGGCCACAGATTTTATGCCTCTAATATAGACAATGTAGTAGGTGTATCTCTTAATCTAGTGTTTTGTAAAGGACTTATGATATATGCAGTATCTTTGGACTTTGCAGGTTACTTTATCTCCTTTTGTCCCCCAAACATGTAAGAATATTAAAACAGGAGAAAACTTACCTATAAAAAGAAAATCTAGGCTAGCAAATTAATATGAACTACAAAAGTCTTCAGTCACTTAGAATGTAGCATGTGGGACTCTTGGAGAAGATTCCCTATGTCCAAGATGTTCTAATGATTTATATCAATTCAAAACCATAGTTCACAAGCCCTCACCAATGTGTTTACATTTACTAGTCATTCAGAGGACACAATCAAAGGCATTGATTCAATGAACTAGTACAGTAGGAAAAGTAACAATGGATTATTTCTTTCTTCCTTTCCTTCCCCCACCTAGAACTGGGGCATACTATGACAGAGATACAAATCAATGGAAAAAGTAGAAATTCATAGGGGTACCTATGGGGCACATACCTAGGGACACATGTGGCCAGAGTACATGTGTATATGGCTCCAAAACTGCAGGATTGCTGATGTCTTTTGATGTCATTAGCCTATTTCCCAGTGTGTGTCACTCTGCTAATCTCTACTAGGTAATACTTCCCATCTCTTCATCTCTTCAGTGGCCTCTGGCAGATGTCTCAGCTCCAGTCAGTTGGGATGCAGCGATTAGAAAACATATATCTGATAAGACCACTCATTCTGTAATCATAACCAGACTAACAAAATTGATTTGGAGTGATCCCAGGCCAAGATTGTCTTTTTTTTCTCAATCCTATGCCTTGGACCCAGGTCACAGTCCTTTGTCCCAAAATGAGTTGAGATTAGAAATTCCCAGATTCTTTTCTGGTTTGATATGCAAATTAATTTGAGCCAGAACAAAAAGGTAAGTGAATTAGGCAAGGTCACTGTTCTGAACCTCATCTTCTTGCCTTTATTATGTATATCTATGTCTAGATTTGATGCTATATTTTGGTCATCAAAAAAACCTTTCTGCCTGTCTGCTTTTCAGACTGCTCAAATTGGATTTATACACTATAATGAAGTTAGAGAATTCTCATGTGGGCTTTTTTGAGATTGAGGGAATTGAATGTTTCAGGAACCAACTAGCAGCTTTTTATTTGATGGATCCAAAATCTTTCTTCTGTAGTAGCACCCAACCCTCAAACAGGGTACCAGAACTGTTCCTTACATTTCATCATAGAAAAGGAAGTATATTAAAGAAGCAAGTATTTTTAATTGTAAGAAGTTGATATTGTGCATACAGTGGGAACTGCCATGCATGGATTTAATTGTGATTCACTCAGGGTTTCCCTGTACGGTGTTGGATCATGGTATATTAAATATAATTCATTTGTCATATTCCAAATGCCCTACAGGGAAGGTAGCTTTAATATTCTGGTAGAGTTTCTCAGTCTTCTGCCTTGCCCCCAAGCTACTCTGCATCTGAATAATTTAAAAGCTCTTTGGGTTACATCTAGCTTTGTCTCTTTCACTATCTTTGTACCATCTCTGTTAATAATGAACAAGACCATTTAAATAGTTCTCTTCTATTCTTTTCAGTGGCATCTTTACTCAAAGGAAGACAAGGCATTTACACAGAGAATGAAAGGCGGTTGGGAGCAGTGATTCAAATTCGTTTTTTCAAAATTATGCTGGTGTTCATTATTTGGTAACCTCTCTTTTACACATTTTCATGGCTGGAGTGGGGAGGGAGGATTTGAAAGCCACTTGCCATTTTGCTTGATCTAGTTGTGACCTGGATGTTTCAAAGAGAAGTCTTTGGAAAGGAAATCTTTGAAATTTGTGTGAGGTGCCCTTTGAGGAAATGGAGTGAGAACAGGAAAGCAAGTTCACAATGCACAAACTTCTGGAAAACTATTCAGTTTTACTCAAGCATATGTAAAGCCCATGAAACAAGGAATCCCAAGTTTAGTTCCCAAACTTCCCAACCATCTGCATCCGGTATTTCACCCCTTGGCTGGAGTTAGCATCAGGTTATAGCACTTTTAAAAGGCTTGAAAGAATCACCAAATGATATTCTTTTCTCAGCTAGAATTTCTGTATCTAAGGACTGAGACAAGTCATCATTGGTAACTTGCCATGGTGGGATGACTCACAGCTTAGCTAAGGGCAGATGGTAATAGGTCTTAAGTAGGTGCCCTTTAAAACAGAATTGAAACCGATGTAGAGACAGATAAGTTTCAGAAAGCTCTTCGCTGTGGTTAAATGATACTTCCAGATACAGTACAGGCATCTGTAGTATTAATAATTTACCTGACAAAACCTTGGTTTGTTTAGACACTCTACCAGAAACATAAATTTTCTGACTCTTATGAAAATTGGCACATTCTTTCAAAGTCCACTAAAACCCCCTACTCGTTACATTTCTAATACCAAATTAATTGGTATTATTCTGGTCTTGGTTTTATAGCCCATAATTTACCAGTGATATGAAAGGAGAAAATACAAAAGATTTGAAAAATACTTCACAACCCTGTGGAATAAAGTTGCTATTCATTATCCTCATTTTGTAGGCGAGGATACTGAGACTATAAGAAGTTAAGTGACTTGCCTAGGGTTACTGGGCTAATAAGTGGCTGAAGGCAGGACCTAAGTCCAGCCCTCAATCTCCCCCCGAAAGCGCTACTGTGATGCCTCCTAGTGAAATGGAGGTAATTCAGGGTCCTTTTTGACAGAGAAACTAAAGTTCTGACAGGAACTACCAAGATAGAAAAAAAAAAATCCCAGTGCTGGGATGAGTAGTTTGGGAGAGGGCATGATAGAATGGGCTTAGAATCAGAGATCCTGGGTTCAGATCCCAACTCTGATACTTACTGCCTAAATAGCTTTGGCCAAGTGATTCCTTGGACGTTAGTTTCTTTATTTGTAAAGTTAGAGGGTTAAGCTAGATGGTGTCTGAGGTCCCTTGTAGCTCTGGCTCTGCTGTCCCATGTTGTGTACCTGTTTTTCTGAGGACCAGCCTAACCAAATTTGGGGAGGTTCCTTGTTCCAGGCTCATTAAACTAGCTAATGATTTTTTTTTTGACAACAGCAACTCAATGAAGAACACTGTCTTCAGATTTAGCAAAAAGATCTGGGTTCAAATTCTGCCTCTGTCACTTATAGTGCCTGGCACATAGGAGATGTTTAATAAATACTTATTCCTTTCTGCATTCCCCTTTTTGACAGGGATCAAGTCATTTAACCTTTCTGAGTCAGTTTCTCCATCTATAAAGTGGGTGTAATAACTATAATGCCTACCTTCTAGGGTTATCACGAGGATCAGGTAATGCAGTAGTTTAAAAAAATCTTTTTGAAAGCAGACCTTAAAATGCTCTGGAGTGTCGACTCTGCCCCTTTTCTCACTTTTTCCTTTCTTCCCATTCCTCCCTATCTCTATCCCCATCCTCCTCTCTCTGCCTCTCTCCCTTCTTCACCTCCACAGATGAAATCACAGATTCTTGAAAGTACGAAAAGCATATTCCAGACAAGTTCTAACTAATCTTACATAGAGGGTGGTAATTTTACACTGTGAGGAAGCGTAGAATACAAGGATGTTGGGAGGGGGGAAGTAACTAGATTTTGTTGTTCTCTTTGTTTTAGTCTGAGTCAAAGAACTGAACATTTCTTGATCTAATGCCATTTACACATATTATTTATTTTCACTGCTGGCTACAAGTAACCAGAGTAAACAGACATCTAGTTCCTTGACTCTAGTCACCATAAATTTTGCTTTAATAACAGGATCTCATCATTAAAAACTAATTTTGTTTCTTGTCCTTTTTACTATGCACCTTTATCCTCCTGACAGCTGGTTGCCTAATATCATCAATGAAAGTCTTTTGTTCTACCTTGAAACACAGCCAGATATCAATGGAAGCTCCTTGAAAAATGTTAGAAATGCAACCCTGATCACATGGTTTACTATGGTAGGTCAACCAGATTTTCATCTTTCTTACACTTCTAAAGGGCAGGGAGGGCACCGTAGCAACAGACCTGAGAATTTAGAGCTTCAAAGAGCCCTAGAGGTCATCTTGTTCAATCCCCTCATTTTATGGAGGAGGAAACAGATACTTAGAAATGACTTGTATATTTGTAAATTTGTAAATTTGTATCTGGGTGTTTTAAATATTTATGCCTTATTTGAATTTGGGAGACTCACATTTTTAAAAACAATTCTAAAACAATCCCAGCCTTATTGATGCAGGGAGGCTCACGTTTAGAACTCCAATTGTCCTTGTCCTCTGCTTCATTCAATTGACTCTGTGTAGAACTCTAGTACAAAAAGCTAAAAGAAGCCAACAGAGTAAGGACATAAATTTCTAGTTTCTTTACCAAAATCCATTAGATATTCACAACGGTTTACAATAACAAATAGTCTATTAGAATTTGTTTCTTTGCATTCAAATCAAGGCCACTTCCTACAGTAATTTGCAGGTCTCCCTGAACTGAAGGAATTTAAAAATGAGCAAGGAGAGGTTTGATTAGTTTCTTCTACCAATTGCCCGTTCTTCATTTGGTGGCAAATTCTTTTCCAAATGAATGATTATTCTGTAACCTTGTCCCTTATAGGGAAGGAGAAAAGCGAGCCCATAAATAAGACTTATGTGTCTAAAAGAGATTTAGTAAAAGCTATTCTGGGCAGCTCTGGGAGAAGAGAGTGGAATGCTACAGGCCTCCACATCTGCCAAATCTGCATTCAGATTTGGAGGAGAGGGATGAAAAAATTTCTATAACGCTGATTATGTGCCAGGCACGATGCTAAGCACCTTAAAAATATTATCTCATTTAATCATGGCAGTAATGTCGCAGTTTCACAAATTGGGGTGGTTTGGCAACTCCAAAGATGGTGTTCCAGCTTTCCTTTTTTTATATAGATAGTTCTTCCTCTAAGCTAGTTCTCTTCATTTTTTCTCACACTGGTAGGTTGAGTCCTCCAGAGGGTGGCTGCTATTCAAAGGTTTAGATAGGATATCCCATAGGGGCTTATTCTTAAAAGTCGGGAGACCTCATTGGGGGAATTTCCGTTAACAATTAACCAGCAGGCAAAATTAGCTCTTGGCAATGGCCAAGAACCATCTACCAAGACTGCATGGTAAATGGAATAGCTACAAAACATTCCCAGCACAAATCTCAGGTGCACTCTCCCACAAATATACAAACTTAGGATACACTGACAGTGGGTGGCATATAGGAAATACATGTGGTCAAGGCAAGTCTCAACTCTAGTGCTTCAGGGCCCTGAAGCCTTTCTCTCTTCCCTAAAGCTCAACTCTCCATTGCCATGGATAACTCTCTATTGAATCCATAGTCAGATATGCGCACCTCAAAACTACTTCTGGTATTGCAAGACTGACTGGCTCTCTGTATCTGTCTGCTCCTTTAGCTGTGCTTTAGACTCTCTTGAACAGACCCTCCGACTGCAGAATGAGGTGTCTCCCTCTGGGCAAGTAATTCCATTCCTAGACACTGTGGCTAATGGGGGAGGGGGAAGAAAATTCCCTTCCCTCCCCTTCCCCCCAAAAAGGTGAAAAGCTGTCTTCTTTTCTGTTGGCTCCTGCCTTCACTGACCCAAACTATAAAACTCCAGCTTGTTCCTAGGGCCCCCAGAGGCATAATTAATGTTTTTGTTCAGTCTTATGATCAGGCCCCCTCACTGGAGGCCTTCAAGCTAGGTGACCACTTCTCAGGGGTATACTAGGTATGATTTACATTTAGTTATAGGGCGAACCCAGTATCCTCTAATGCCAATTCCAACTCTGAGATGCTGTGAATCTACTTTCTGCTCCTTCTCTTCCTACTTTTCTTAGCACTCCTCAACCTTCTTCAAAGGTTTATCTTCTTCCCGCCACAAAAATGGGTCACTCAGGTTTTGTCCTGGCCCACTTTCTCATTCTCTATGTATTCTCTCCCTTGTTGCTCTCACCTATTCCCATGGTTTCAGTGATCATCTTCACGGAGATGTATATATCCCAATTATGTATATACCCAGCTCCAATCACACACCCAAATTTTAATGTCACCTTTCCAACTCTAGACTAGATTTGTGTCTTGTGTTTTCCTCCTATCTGTTAAATAAATTATTTCTCATCTCCTAGTTGGTACAGGGCAGGAACATGTAGGCAGATACCTGGAGATCAAAGGGAAGGAGTAACAAGGTAGATAGACATAATTAGATCCAATAATTGTATTTCTCTTTGTGAATCTGTTTCTGTTTGCTTTGTTCTGCTTTGGGATATGACAGGAATGTGCTGATGAAAGCAGATTACACAATCTTATTGTCAGAAAGGCAGGAAGCCTGGCCTAAATAAATTAAACTTCTCTCAGAAGCTCCAGCAACTGAATCGTCCATGTAATGAACAGTTACAGAAAACAGACAGTTTGATAAAGCATTTAGCCCCAAGAGTTAAACAAGAATGCTACTGAAAAGAAGACAAATTACTGAGGATCTTTCTTCAGGCAAATATGGAGGGCAAGGAAAATTTTCAAATGACCTACAGAGTGTGTTCTATGTTTGTGTTTGTGCTGGTATCAAGTGATGCCTCTCTGAACTCAAAATTATATTATGTGTTGGTGTAGAAGGTGGAAAGGTTGAAAGAATACATATCAGCTGTCCAGGTTAGCAGGATGAATGAAGTGTTTGTTGAAAGACTAGAAGAACTACTTTGAAGAAACAAAAAAAAGAAAATGTATGTAAAAGGGGAAAAAAGTAGTTTTAAGCTGCATTGTGAAGTTGAATGGTACAAGAATGAGATAGAAAGATAAAAGCAAAGAAAAAGCATATGAGATTATACTCACGTAAGAAACCCAAGAGAAAGCATAATGAAGAATATTTACATGACCAAGAAACCTCCACCACATTCAATAAACTCTTGTGGTTTCCTATTACTCCAGTATCAAATATAAAATCTTCTGACTTCTAAACTCCTTACAACCTGGCCTCTTCCTAACTTTACCAGTCTTCTTACTCCTCTCCACATGGTCTATGATTCAGTGATGATGGCTTTCTTGCTGTTTCTCACACAAAACATTTAACTTCCTGACTCCAGACATTTTTACTGGCTATCCCCCATGCCAGGAATATTCTCCCTCCTCACCTATATCTACTGGCTTCCTTCAAGTTTCAGCTAAAATCCCAACTTTTGCAGGAAAGCTTTCTCATTGTTCTTCAGTCATTTTCAGTTGTGTCTGACTTTTCGTGACCCCATTTGGGGTTTTCTTGACAAATATACTGGAATGGTTTGCCATTTCCTTCTCCAGTTTATTTTACAAATGAGGAAACTGAGGCAAACAGGGTTAAGTGACTTGCCCTGGGTCACAGGGCTAATAAGTGTCTGAGGCCAGATTTGAACTCAGGAAGGTAGGTGTCCACTGCACCATCTTGTGGTATTACCAGTGCCTTCCTTCTGAAATATTCTCTAATTTATCCTGGATATGTCTTGTTTGTACATTGTCTTTTGCATATTGACTTCCCCATTAAAATGTGACCTTCTTGAGAGCAGGAACTGTTTTCACCTTTGTCCTCATACCTAACACTTAGCACAATGTCTGGCACATAATAAGCATTTAACAAATGCTTATTGACATAATGACTTGAATAGGGATCTATAGAGGATGAAACAGAAGCTATATTGTTATGGGAGTATGAAAGACTAGTTGGACAAGAGCACCAATAATATAAGGAGTTTGGGGAATAGCGCTGGCATGATATAGTCACAAGGGGAGCACTTTAGTTATCTAGATATGTTCATGCACTCTGCCAAAAAGCAGAGCGGCTAAGCAATCTGTGACTTATCCTAATGGTAGTTTCATCCTTCAAAAATTGAAGGAAGCAACAAAGAAACTGCTGTTTTGAATCTAATTCTGACCAACAAGGAAGACCTGGTTGCTGATATAGAAATAATGGAAACTTTGGGAGCCAATCACCACTCCACTGGAACAGTCAGCCCAAGGGTAAGATAAGATTTCAAGAATATAATTCTGAAGCTACAAGGAAAAATGGTTGTGATAAGGAAGAAAAAGAAGAATTTCATAGAGACAAATTAGGCAGCACAGAGAGCTTATTGACTAACATTAAAACACACACAAAATGGAAGGAAGAACATTTAAATAAGGATGAATGATTTAAAAAATCGGCATGCTCTGATTGTATCAGGAACATTAAATTCTAGCATGAGATGAGGATGGCAATGAATACTGAGAACAACAAAAAAAGAAGTCTTGGGACTTTTTAAAGATTTATCAGGAAGCTCTGATACATATTGGCTATGTGACCCTGGGCAAGTCACTTCTTGGTGCTTTAGGCAACTCTATGAGACTCTAAGTTACAAAGAAGGTGTTGAAATGAAGTATTAGAGGGAGTTTCCTCACCTGGGCATTCCTTTATCAGTGAAATCAAAGGTCTAGTCCCCATATCCCAATTCTTACTCTTACCTCTAAATCAAGAGTATAAGAAAGATCAAAGAATGGCTTTGGCTACTACTTAGAGGATAGGATATCAGAAGAGGATGAGAAAGTTGAACTTTTCCACTTCTTTTCTTTTTTTTTTCCAATGAGAAATGGTCTTTAGATTGGGAAAGGTAGAACAAAAATTATTAACTGGGAGTAGATAACCCTAAATAAGTGAGGAGATGATAAGAAAGCATCTTGAGATCCCCAATGAGTTCTAGTAACTGGATCCAGATGAACTATATCCCAATGTACTGAATAACATAAATAAATTAATAATTGGTCGCCCATGTGATCTTAAGCAAGTCATTTAACCTTTTGCAATTCAATGTTTTACCTGTAAAACAAGAGGATTAGATTTGATTATCTCTGAGGTGATGTTGAAGTCCATGATGTTGTGGTCTTATTCCTGGCAAATTTGTAGAGTATATATTATCAGATATCTAGATAGAACACTTATTGTGTGCTTACAATGTGTTAGGCATTGTCCCTAGGGATACCAAGAGAAGCAAGGCAGTCCCTGCGCTCAGGGAACTCTAATTGGGGAAGATAACACTTAGAAGTTGTTTAAAATAGGGAGTAAAGGAAGAAGGGTCTGTGTTCTACAGGCAAGGAGGGGCAGTGCTGTAAGTGAGAGGAAGGAGTTGTGTGGCATGGATTTTACGAATCCAAGAATTAAAAACAGAGGCATCTCAAGGTGAAAGTAGAAAGGAAAATTTATTACGATCCTGCAGGAAAGGGCAGCTCGGACACCAAAAGGACTGGGGGTCCTCTCAGTGTCAGAGCGCACTGGACACAGAAAATTGGGGTGTTTATATAGGTTCCCTAACTGCAATTCCCCCTCCCAACCTCCTTCCTCTCAGCTTGCAGACGTAAGCTTTGAGGGTACAATCTGGACGTGATAAATCTATCCTAGGGATAATGGCAAGGAACAAACAGTATGGTTATTTTTGACAAGCAGGTGATGAACATAACCTTCCCACCATTCTTATCCCATTCTCCAATCAATCTGAAGTGATAAATCTATCTTAAGACAATGACAATGAATAAATGGTTTGGTTATCTGTGACAGGCAGAAGCCAGTTGTTGGTTACTTCATCTTCACATCTGTGGCAAACTAGCCTTTCCCATCACCCTTACATCTGTGATGGATATCCCCAGCACCCTTACACCTTGTCTCCCATCATTCAAACCTGACTGGTCTTGCACGTCTACGTTGCACCTGGCTTTCCGACTTTTCATCCATTTTTCTGCTGAGCTGAGGGTCCCTTATCCTGTGGTCAATACACAGGGGGTGAGCATCCTGTGTGCTATCCTTACTTTCAGAGGATTTTATGGTTTCTGACTTATTCACCTCAACCCTTCTTTCTTTCAGGCCTCTCGCCATTAGGTAAATACACAGGATGTGAGCATCCTGTGTCCTGCTCTTAACCTCGGGGGCCTTACGGTCACTAGCTTAGCTTATGGAGGGGAAGACATCTAAGTAGAGAAATGGCTTTACAGAAAGGAAAATATCTAAGTAGAGAAATGGACTCACTATCCTACTTATTTCTATTTATTTAATTTGTCCTCTTTTATGAGAGGTCTTCACTCATTCCACACAGAGTGGAGTCCAGAGAGAGTTGAGAATTAGGTGAAGCATGGCTAAGGAGCTTTCCAAACAGGTGTGCGTTGCGGGAGAATGAGGAGAACAGAGTCCTAGAGCGCAGTTCTCCCAGGGTGGCATTTTGGCCAATGAGAAGTGGTTGGAATCCTCAGAGAGTTGAAGTCAGTGAGCATTGAGAAAGAGACGCTGTCATCATTAAAATCATAGTGGTTTCATCACATAACAGCCCATGATAGACTCACCTGATTTCTTCCTTATTTGCTTTTTTAAAATATTTTATTGATGTTTTCGTTATATTCTGTTCACCTCCGCAATGACTCCATCTCCAATAGAACCTTCCCTTTTAACAAACAAATACAAAATTAATCAACACATTTTCAGTGTCTGAAAATGTTTGCTTCTTTGCCATCTATGTCTCACTCCCTTTCTTCTGATAAAAGAGAGGCATTCTTTATTATTAATCCTCTGAAGTCATCATCAGACACTGTGTTGATCAGTTCTGAAGTCTTTCAATATTCTTTGATAATACTCTCTTCTTACCTTCACCTCTTAAAATCTCATGCCTGCTTCTGCATCTCAAGCATCACTTTCTAAGTAAAGCCTTCCTTCTCTTTCTGGCTGCCAGTACCCACCCTTCTCACTCAAATTACCTTATATTTATTTTATATGAGTACACCTAGGAGATATTGCAGGTTCGGTTCCAGACCACTGCAATAAAGCAAGTCACAATTTTTTTGGTTTCCGAATGCACTTAAAAGTTATGTTTATACTATATTTTAATCTATTAAGTGCAATTATGTCTAAAAAAACCCCAACATACATACCTTAATTAAAAATACTTTATTGCTAAAAAATGCTAACCATCATTTGAGCCTTCCATTAGTCATAACCTTTATGCTAGTGGAGGGTCTTATCTTGATGTTGATGGCTGCTGACTGGTCTGGGTGGTGGTTACTCAAGGTTGGGCTGGTTGTAGCAATTTCTTAAAACAATATAGCAGTGAAATTTACCATATCAATTGACTCTCCCTTTCATTTGAACACTTAGAGGCCATTGTAGGGTTATTAACCGGACTGGTTTTAATATTGTTGTGTCTTAGGGAATAGAGAGGCCTGAAAAGAGGAAGAGAAATGGAAAGGCTGGTTAGTGGAGCCGTCAGAACACACACAATATTTATCGATTAAGTTTGCCATCTTATACAGTTTTGTACAATTACAATATACAATAATATTATAATTACAATTACAATAGTAACTATGAATTACAATGCTAATTATGAAAAAGTTTCAAATATTGCAAGAATTACCAAAATGTGACACAGAGACATGATGTGAGCACATGCTGTTGAAAAAATGGTGCTGACAGACTTTCTCGATGCAGGGTTGCCTTGATCCTTCAATTTATAAAAAATGCAGTACCTGCAAAGCACAATAAAATGAAGCACAATAAAATGAGGCATGCCTCTCTCTTCCCCTCTCTCTTCCCCTCTCTCTCTCTCTCTCTCTCTCTCTCTCTCTGTATATATGCATATATATGTGTACATATATTGTACTGTAAATTATTGGACTTTTTCTGGCTCTGCTTACTTAATTCTTCATCAGTACATTAAAATTTCCCCATGTTTCCCTGAATTCTTAATATCATCATTTCTTGTGGTACACCAATATTCCATCACATTGCCAAACCACAAATTGTTCATCCATTTTCTACTCAGTAGAAACCTACTCCCTACCCCCCACTCCAGTCCATTGATAGTATAAAAAGAGCTATTCATAATATTTTGGTATATATGGGAGCTTTCTTTGTGTCTTGGACCTCCTTGGGAATTATATGTATAGCAGTGGTATTATAGGGTCATAGGGTATGTGTAAATTACTGACTTTGGGGGTATAATTCCAAATTGTCTTTTAGAACAGTGCCAGCAGTAGTATACTTGGGAGCTTCTGTATTTAGAAATGACTTTGTTGTTAATTTGATTCATTGTCATTTTGAAGGCTTGAGCCTTCTTTGCCATATAGAGCTGGTAATTTAGCACAATGCTTTATAAGAAGACTGGTTTGACTTCCCAAGCCAACCAGCAGAAAATCAGACAAGTGCTCACTAGCATTAAGGACATTCTGAGAAGACAGCAGTGACAGCCACCCTCCTCAGCCTGTCCTCAAACTCTTGCTTTCCCTCAGAGCCCTTCCTTGATAGCTTTTTCCACTGTCCTGACAACGCAGGAATGCTGAGGAGAATTTGGGTTAATTGACTGCTCCTCACACTTGATAATACACCTTTCATCTCTATTCCTTTGCTCTGGTTGTGCCCCATTTCTGGAATGCACTCCTTTCTCATCTTCGCCTCTTAGAATCCCTTGTTTTCTTCAGGACCCAGCTCAAGTGCAACTTTGTAAATAATGCTTTACTTTTTCCAGCTGCTAGTATCCACCACTCTCCCCAAAATTATCTAGTATTTATTTCCTATATATTCTCTCTGTCTCTGTCTCTCTCTTTCTCTGTCTCTGTCTCTCTGTCATACTCTCTATCTCTGTCTCTCTCCCTGTCTCTCTCTACCTCTCCCTCCCCCCTTCTCTCCCTCTCTTTATCTCTCCCTCTCTCACTGTCTCCCTTTCTTTCTCTCCCCCCTCTCTGTCTGTCTCCCTCTCTTTCTCTCTCCCTTCTCTTTCTTTCTCTCTCTGTCTCTCCATCTCTGTCTCTCTTTCTGTCCCCCCCCCCCCATATATAGATAGATGTAGCCATAGATATAGATAGATGCACTGAGAGGTAGAATGGCATCATGGAGATCAGGATACTGTCACACATACTGGTTGTGTGACACCAGGCAAGTCTTTTTACTTCCCAAATCAGAGGTATGCTGGAACCAGTTTGAACAGGCACATTGTGAGAGCTGATTTTAAAATGGTCTATGTGAACATTTACTTCTCAAAAATCTGCAAACTACATCCAGACTTAAGAAAGTGATGGAGAAAACATTAATGATGCAGATTCAACTTAAACTCATGTCCTGGGTACATTTTCTCCCCAAGAGAATTGGTTAGCAAACATACTGGCATGCTCCTACTCTCTGTGCTCTAGGAAGCTCTTTGAAATGGTAAATTGCAGAGACTGTGCTGACCTGTATTATAGAAGGGGTTTACTCATCTGGGACTTCCCTGTACCAATGATTCTCAGATCTAGGCCCTATCCACTACATTCTGTATAGTCTTAGTAATGTAACCCTGACAGAACATAAGCTTCTTGACTATGGGGATCATTTCATTTTTGTCTTTTGTAGTCCGAGAGATTTAGCACAGTACCTGGCACATAGTAAGTACTTAATAAATGTTTGTTGATTGCTTGGTTCAAACAAACTGAAGGCTTACACCATGATATTGCACTGACTGCCTTCTATTCCTCCCCCTGTGTCTCATAGGGAATACTGAACCCAGCACAAGGCTTTCTTTTCTCCTTAGCTTTCTATGGCTGGACTGGATGCAACTTGGATTTCAAGTGTCAAAAGAAAGAGATACAGTGGGAATCTTTGTCGACCTCAGCTGTGGAACATGCCTACGCCTCACAAGCTGGCTCCTCCCTCAAGTATGAAAGCTACTCTCCCAAGAAGACAGTGGTGGTGAATGGGCATAATTCTGATGAAGCACTAGGCATGCTGTCAGAAGGTAACATAACCAATAACAGTGACAGATTTCTCTCAAACTCTCCCATTTATCAAGGCTGGTAATCTCCACAGAACACACAGTGCTCACTTCTGTTACTGTAAGCCTTTAAGGGTGTCAATATTGTGGTAACTGAACTCCAAAGCATGATTTTTCTCTATGGGAGATAGGGTTGATGTCTGTAGTCATTTTCCTTTTTGGAGCTGAAAGAAGCGGGCTTGGTTTATGGAATTTAAGAATAAATATGTATATGTGTATGTATCTATCTATATACACACATATATGCACATACACACATCACATGTATGTATACACATTTATATCTATAAGAATAGTTTCATTGTAGGTAATATAACTTTTTATAATGCAGTTTTGCTTATTTATCAAATAGAATAAAATTGTTAGGTTTTTTTCTCTCTTCTGTCTAGCTCTTGTGTTGCCTGACACTGGAAATCTAAGATAAATGGTAACTCTAGACCCTTTACTAATAAAGTGTGCTGTCAGGAATTAGCACTGCAGAGGCTTAGGTTACTGTATTTGTTTGCCTCTGTGACTGCCCTCAGATGTTTCAAACCAACTACTCTTAAAAGATTCAGAATTGTTCTGTGAGGTTTTAAATGTGTTTTTCTCATTCAAGCACTGGAGGAGTTTTCTCATTATGTGTGGATGGGCAAGAGTCACAAAGGGGGAAAACGAGTCCCAGAGAAAATATAATATTTGACCAATTTAAACCCGTGAATCTTTTGACTTTGTCTCAAGTAGAGTCCTTACCATGTTGTCCTTGACAACTTTAAGTGTAGTGTATTCCCTTGGGAAAATTAGGATTGTACAAAGGGAAAATCAAAATGATATCTAAGAGCACTGATATTCTGTTTCATGATTGCGAGGCCTTTTTTCCTGTGGGGTCAACTGATGTCTGAGTACTTTACTAGGACACCTTGTCTCACTTTGTATCTTTCCCCACTCAGTCTGTTCAGGCTTGGCAGAGGCTTGAGTACAAAAAAAAAATGTGCATGTTTTGCACCAGTGTGTTATTTGAAGAGGAAAACAAAAGCAAAATACCATTCTTACTGGAATGGAAGGGCCTTGTGAAAATTACAGGTTGTTTTCAAATATATCTCTGGGATTTCCATCAGAACTTGGCTGATTTCTCAAGCACCATTTGGAGCTCTTTTCCCTTGCTTAGTCACATATAAGAGGGTGTTGTTTTTTTTAGGGTGCTTCACTCTATGGATAAAAGAAAATGATGAAGCCCCATGGTGAAAGCCCTGAAGATTCACTGTCTTTTCTTGACTGTGAGGCTTGAGCAGAGCCATGGAAGCAGTGTTGGCTAAAACTTAAAGAAAGTCTTGTTTGTTTCTGAAATCAAGGATCTAGTACAAATATTTCACCAAGAGTGAAGGAAATACTAAGGAGACAGAATTGTTGTTAGTTTATAAAAGTTGCTGACCCCTCCTGGGGAAGGGACAAAATAATAAGTGTTTGGAACAGTTTAGATTTGCTTCTTCTCTCTACTTCTTTCGTAAGTAAGGGTCAGCTTCTCTTTCCAACCACATATACCCTAGAGCCATTTCCTGGTTCCTTTTCTCTGTAGGAAGATTTGGGGAAATTTTGATTTAAAATAAAATTAAGTGCTACCCAGTGAGAGCAGATATGGGATGCCACCTGGCTTAAACTCTGGCTTAGGTGGCAGCTCCTGCTCCTCATTAAGCCTTCCAGGTTTGAGTGAGCTCTTTTCTAAGGATGTCATGAATGTTACATTTTGTTTTCAAAGTCTCAGCAAAATCTGTGCTGCTGCTTGGATTAAGGGAAGCAAGGGAGGAAATTCCTTAAGATGTTTTTTTGAGTTCAGATAATTTTTTTTTTAAAAGAAACTACTGAAGCTTGACATGTTGCTTTAGTTCTCCACGAGAAATGGAAAACTACAGAGTTGGAAACAATTTCAGCTGCAATGAAGAATGACTGATAAGTGCGATAGTCCAAGACTCCTCTGTTTCTCTTTGCTGGGGCTGGGGCTGTGGCTGAATCTGGTGATTACAGGCAGCACGCTGGGGATGTTGGCTTAGTATGGAAAAGCAGAGTACACACATAAGTCTGAGAAACCCCAAACCCCTCTCAAGATCACATTTATTAAAATATGGGGTCAAGTTAGTAGAAACATATTTGCTACCCACTGAGTTCTTGACCTTAAGTGACCTTCAGAGAGGTCAAACAGGTGCTGGGAATAATTGCAGCCAAATATAGTGGATACAGAGCTAGCTTCACAGTTAGGAAGACCTGGATTCAAATTCTGCCCATGATATATGCTAACTTTAATCCAAGACAAGTGGATCATACTGAGGAGTAAGTGCTAATTTGCATTGGTAATTTACATTCCTCTTTGGAAGATTTCTATGCCAGTGGAATCACCCAGCTGATTGAAAAACAAAAGCAAAAACCCTTTTGCCAAGTTGGAAGAGGAGGCTGGTTTCCTACTGGCTCATAATCCTATCAAGACTTGTTTTCTAATGCCTTAGTGGACCTCCAAGTATCTGCCTGAAACTTCCTACTTAATTTTTCAAAGACACAATTCAGTTCTATTTAATAAACATATCATGCCTAAAGTAATTTTAATCACTGTTTACAGAAATATTCTAAAAAATTAAGTATAAATTTGCATAGAGTTTAATTTTTAAAGGGCCCTCTCACCTGAATAATGAAGTAAACTAGACATTTCCTTCTACAGTAAACTAAATATAATTAAAATATAGAAAAATGTTATAAAGAGTAAAATTAAGTATATTCACAAATGCTTTCCTTGCCATTTCAAAATAATCCTTCCACTTAAAATACACCATATTGTTATTAAAAATAAAAAGACTTTTTAAAATGTTGCATTTTATAAGTTGGACTTTTAGGATTTTAATTTTAATTATTTGTTATTCAACATCAACGAATATGATCATTTCTATCTATAAAGAAGAACAGAAAACAGCGTATAAAACTATAAATTTCCATTGGGACTAACAATCACATTTGAAATGGTTCATTGACACTTCACTATCCTTTCTTTTTTTTCCTTTTTGCTATCACTATCACTAGCTCTTCAATCACCAACAAACTCACCTCCTCCTAAATGAAAAGTCCTCCTTTGTAACAACAACAACAAAAAAAAATCAGGCAAAACAACCTATACTTCGGCCATTTACGAAAATGCATGTTTCAGTATATGCTTCTATTCCATCATTTTTCTTTCAAGAGGTAGAAAGCATTCTTTGTCCATAATCTTCTAGCTGGTCATTGTATTGATTAGAGTTCTTAAGTAATTTGAAGTTGTTTTTATTTATAGTGTTCTAGTCATATAAATTACTTTTCTGGTTCTGCTTACCACACTAGGCATCACTTCATATATGTCCTCCTCGTTTCTCCGACTCTGTCTCTTTCATCATTTCTTATGGTACAATAAAATTCCATTATATTCTTATATCAAAATTTGTTTAGCCATTCCCCAGTTGATACATACTTTTCCTAGTTTCTTGTTTTTTTTTACTACAATGAGAATATTTTTGTTCATAGATGTCCTTTTCCTCTTTCTTTGGTCATTTTGGGATGTGGGCCTGGTAGTGGCATAATTGAATCAACATGTAGGCACAGCTTAGTGCTTTGGGACTATTGTTCTAAATTGCTTTCCAGAATGACCAGGCCAATTCATAGCTCTACCAAGAGTGCACTGGTTAACGTATCTCTATTCCTTGAGCCTCTTTAATCGTTGTCTTTTTTATTTTTTGGTCATCATTGCAAATCTGATGGGTGTGAGGTAAAACCTTGTTTTAATTTGAATTTATCTTATAAATGATTTTGAATATTTTTTCCTATGCATACATTTCTTCTTTTGAGAACTCCTATCCTACACTTTGGCTGTTTAGCCATTGGGGAAATGGCTCTTCACATATCAAATCAGTTACTTAGACATCTTGGATACAAGACCTATATCAGGGAAATTTATGGCAAAAATTTTTTCCTTGTTAATGATTTCTTTTCTCATTTTAACTGCATTGATTCTAGTCGAGCAAAAATGTTTCAATTTTACATAATGAAAATTGTTCATTTTATTTTCTGTGATCCTTCCCATACCTTGTTTGGTTAAAATCCTTCCTTTATCCAATGTCTAGCAAACAGTTAACAAATACTTTTTGACTGACTAGCCCTATCCATGGCTATATAAGTTATCTTCTTGCCTATTCTTCTAATTTGTTTGTGACATGACCTCTTATGTCTATTTATATGTTCTTGTGACATGTGGCATGTTATTTCTATCAGCCAACTTTATTTTAGGTCAGCTAGGTGGAAAGGGCATAGGGATAGGGGTAGGGCAGCACAGTGGATAAAGTGCTGGGCCTAGAGTCAAGAAGACCTGAGTTCAAATCTGGGCTGGGACACTTACTAGCTGTGTGACCCTGAGTAAGTCATTTAACCCTGTTTACCTCAGTTCCTTCATCTGTAAAGTGAGCTGGAGAAGGAAATGGCAAACCACTCCAGTATCTTTGCCAAGAAAACTCCAAATAGGTTCACTAAGAGTTGGACATGGCTGAAAAATGCCTGAACAGCAAGTGTTATTTTCCCCAACAGTTTTTTGTCATGTTTTTAATCTATTAGTTAATCCTTGGGTTTGTTGAACTGTTTGCTATTATGTTCATTTGCTTCTGGATTTAGTGTCCATAGTTGGCTTCACTTTTCTATTTCTTAACTAGTGCTATATATTTTTGGTGATTACTTTTGGTCATGTAGTTTGAGATCTAGTACTACTAGGTCTCCTTTTAATTTTTTCTCACTATTTCCTTTGAGATTCTTAACATTATGTTTCTTCAAAGGAATTCTGTTATTTTTTTCTAGTCCTATTAAGTAATTCTCCATTAATTTAATTGGTATGGCTGTGAATAAATAAATTAATTCAAAGTATTGTTATTCTCATTATATTAGCACAGCCCAACTATGAACAATTACTTTATTTTCAATATTTGCCTTTATTTCTGTAAAGCATTTTTAAAAAAGATACATTCATATGATTCCTATGTGTATCTTGGCAGGTAGGCTCTCAAAAACTTTATGTATTGTGTAGTTATTTTGAATGGAGTTTCTGTCTCTTCCTGATGAGTTTTGCTGGTAATATAAAGGAAAGGCTAATGATTTGTGCAGGTTTATTCTAGATCCTTCTTTTTTGGTGTTATTATTTCAAATATTATTTAGTTGATTGAATCTTTAGGGATATACTTATAGACAATCATGTTACTTACAAAGGGATAAGTCGGTCTCCTTTTTTATGCTTATTCTCTCAATTTCTTTATTTTGACTAATTGATATAACTACTACTTCTAGAATTCTATCAAAAAAATAGTAGTGATAATGAACATCTTTGTTTTACCTCTGATCTTATTGGAAAAGCCTCTATCATTTCTTCACTATGTAGAGGAAGCTGGCTTTTTGTTTTAGATAGAAATCATTTGCCACATTAAGGAAAAGTCCCGTTATTTCTGTGTTTTTCCTTTTTTTTTCCTTTTTTAAAAACTTTATTTAACATATTTAGTTTTCAGCATTGATTTTCACAAGAGTTTGAATTACAAATTTTCTCCCTATTTCTACCCTCCCCCCCACTCCAAGATGACATATATTCTGGTTGCCCTGTTCCCCATTCAGCCCTCCCTTCTGTCACCCCACTCCCCTCCCCTCCCCCTTTCCCTTCCTTTCTTGTAGGGCAAGATAAATTTCTATGCCCCGTTGCCTCTGTATCTTATTTTCTAGCTGCATGCAAAAACATTTTTTTTTTGTTTTTGAACATCTGTTTTTAAAACTTTGAGTTCCAAATTCCCTCCCCTCTTCCCTTCTCACCCACCCTCCCTAAGAAGTCAAGCAATTCAACCTAGGCCACATGTGTATCATTATGTATAACCCTTCCACAATACTCATGTTGTGAAAGACTCACTATATTTTGCTCCTTCCCAACCCATCCCCCTTTATGAATTTTCTCCCTTGACCCTGTCCCCTTTCAAAAGTGTTTGTTTTTGATTACCTCCACCCCCATCTGCCCTCACCTCCATCATCCCCCCTTTTTTATCTTCTTCCCTCTTCTTTCCTGTGGGGTAAGATACCCAACTGAGTATGTATGGTATTCCCTCCTCAGGCCAAATCTGATGAAAGCAAGGTTCACTCATTCCCCCCTCACCTGCCCTCTCCCCTCCTCCCACAGAACAGCTTCCTCTTGCCACCTTTATGTGAGATAATCCACCCCATTCTATCTCTCCCTGTCTCCCTCTCTCACTATATTCCTCTCTCATCCCTTAATTTGATTTTATTTCTTTTAGATATCTTCCCTTCATCTTCAACTCACCCTGTGACTGCTCTCTCTCTCTCTCTCTCTCTCTCTCTCTCTCTCTCTCTATATATATATATATATATATACGTACACATACATATGTACATACATGCACATTCACTTATATATATATATATATATATACATAAACATATATATATATGCATATTCCTTTCAGCTACCATGATATTGAGGTCTCATGAATCATACACATCATCTTTCTATGTAGGAATGTAAACAAAACAGTTCAACTTTAGTAAGTCCCTTATGATTTGTCTTTCTTGTTTACCTTTTCATGCTTCTCTTGATTCTTGTGTTTGAAAGTCAAATTTTCTATTCAGCTCTGGTCTTTTCACTGAGAAAGCTTGAAAGTCCTCTATTTCATTGAAAATCCATATTTTGCCTTGGAGCATGATACTCAGTTTTGCTGGGTAGGTGATTCTTGGTTTTAATCCTAGCTCCATTGACCTCCGGAATATCGTATTCCAAGCCCTTCAATCTCTTAATGTAAAAGCTGCCAGATCTTGGGTTATTCTGATTGGGTTTTCACAATACTCAAATTGTTTCTTTCTGGCTGCTTGCAGGATTTTCTCCTTGATCTGGGAGCTCTGGAATTTGGCAACAATATTCCTTGGAGATTTCTTTTTGGGATCTATTTGAGGAGGCAATCGATGGATTCTTTCAATTTCTATTTTGCCGTGTGGCTCTAGAATATCAGGGCAGTTCTCCTTGATAATTTCTTGAAAGATGATATCTAGGCTCTTTTTTTGATCATGGCTTTCAGGTAGTCCAATAATTTTTAAATTATCTCTCCTTGATCTATTTTCCAGGTCAGTGGTTTTTCCAATGAGATATTTCACATTGTCTTCCATTTTTTCATTCCTTTGGTTCTGTTTTATAATATCTTAATATCTTGATTTCTCATCAAGTCACTAGCTTCCACTTGCTCCAATCTAATTTTTAAGGTAGTATTTTCTTCAGTGGTCCATTGGACCTCCTTTTCCATTTGGCTAATTCTGCCTTTCAAGGCATTCTTCTCCTCATTGGCTTTTTGGAGCTCTTTTACCATTTGAGTTAGTCTATTTTTTAAGGTGTTGTTTTCTTCAGTGTATTTTTCAGTATTTTTTTGGGTCTCCTTTAGCAAGTCATTGACTTGTTTTTCATGGTTTTCTCGCATCCTTCTCATTTCTCTTCCCAATTTTTCCTCTACTTCTCTAACTTGCTTTTCCAAATCCTTTTTGAGCTCTTCCATGGCCTGGGACCAGTTCCTGTTTTTCTTGGAGGCTTTTGTTGTAGGCTTTTGCACTTTGTTGACTTCTTTAGGCTGTATGTTTTGGTCTTCTTTGTCGCCAAAGAAAGAATCCAAAGTCTGAGACTGAATCTGGGTGTGCTTTCGCTGCCTGGCCATATTCCCAACCAACTAACTTGACCCTTGAGTTTTTCAGTGGGGTATGACTGCTTGTAGACTAACGAGTTCTATGTTCCACGTTTGGGGGGGAGGTGCCAGCTCTGTCACACCAGCACTCCTCCTTCCCTAAGAACCCCCAACCCGGACTGGGCTTAGATCTTCAGCAGGCTGTTGCACTCCTGCTCTGTTCCACCACTTAATTCCTCCCACCATGTGGGCCTGGGGCCAGAAGCAGCAGCAACTGTAGCTGCCCCACCTCCCCTGCCCCCGGGGCTGGAAGCCGAACTGTGAACTCCTTCCACTCCCGCAGCTTTTCCCACTAACCTTCTCCGCAGTCTTTGGTGTTTGTGGGTTGAGAAGACCGGCAACTGCCGCAGCTCACCGACACAGGGCACCAGGGCTCGCTCCGCCCGGCTCCTGGTCTGGTTGATCCACGCTGCTCAGGCTGGGCTCTGCTCCACTCCGTTCCCAGCTCCCAGCTCCCAGCTCCGTGTGGGATAGACCTCACCCAGAGACCATCCAGGCTGTCCTGGGCTGGAGCCCTGCTTCCCTCAGCTGTTCTGTGGGTTCCACCGCTTTAGAATTAGTTCAGAGCCATTTTCTATAGGTTTTTGGAGGGACTCGGCAGGGAGCTCAAGCTGGTCCCTGCTTTCCTGCCACCATCTTGGCCAGTCCAATAATTTTAAAGTTATCTCTCCTTGATCTATTTTCCAGATCAGTTGTTTTTCTAATGAGGTATTTCACATTGTCTTCTATTTTTTGATTCTTTTGATTTTGTTTTATAATTTCTTGATTTCTTATAAAATCATTGCCTCTATTCTAATTTTTAAGGGATTATTTTCTTTAGTGAGCTTTTGGATCTCCTTTTCCATTTGGCCAATTCTGCTTTTAAGGCATTCCTCTCCTTATTGGCTTTTTGGACCTCTTTTGCCATTTGGATTAGTCTATTTTTAAAGGTGTTATTTTCTTCAGCATTTTTTGGGTTTCCTTTAGCAAGCCATTGACTTGTTTTTCGTGATTTTTTTTTTTTTTTGCTTTTTGGCAGGGCAATTGGGGTTAAGTGACTTGCCCAAGGTCACACAGCTAGTACATGCATCAAGTGTCTGAGGCCGGATTTGAACTCAGGTCCTCCTGACTCCAGGGCCAGTGCTCTACTTACTGCGCCACCTAGCTGCCCCTCATGATTTTCTTACATCACTCTCATTTCTCTTCCCAATTTTTCCTCTACTTCTCTTACTTGATTTTCAAACTCCTTTTTGAGCTCTTCCATGTCCTGAGACCAATTCATATTTTTCTTGGAGGCTTTGGATGCAGGATCTTTGACTTTGTTGTCTTCTTCTGGTTGTATGTTTTGATCTTCCTTGTCGCCAAGGAAGTAAGTAAACAACTTTTCACAAAGAAAGTAAGATTCTATGGAGTGACTTTCCCCCTGTTTACTCATTTTCCCAGCCAATTACTTGACTTTTGAGCTCTTTGGTAAATAGAGGATGTACTGTCCCAAGCTTCAGGGGTTTTGTGCAGCTGTTTTCAGAGATATTTCTAGGGATCTATAAATTTTCACTTGGAAAAAGGTGGTAAGATCAAAGGAGAGGTGTTTAATCCTCTCCTGGCCTGTACTCTGGTCTGTAAGCAATCACAAGCACTCTTTTCTGCCTTGGAATTGTAAAGAGGATTCCCTCTCCACTGTTGCCACAAGCTCCACCATGCCAGTGCTCCTCCTTGCCACAGGACCACCACCCAGGACTGTGACCTGGATCCAAGCATGGCAAAGCAGGAGAATCCTGTCTCATATCCAGCAAAGAGATCCCTGCAGTCCTGCTCTAATCAGCTGCTCTATTCCCCCACCATCTGTAAGCCTAGAGCTCTAGAAGCAGCGGCCTCTGTGGCAGTGGCTGCCGCCACCCTGGTGCTGGGGCTGGGGCTGGATTCCGGATCACCCTCTTCTCTCACCAGGTCTGACAGAGTTTTCCTACTGACTTTCTCTGTTGTCCTTGGTGTTTGTGGGTTGAGAAGTCTGGAAACTGCTGCAGCTCCAGTGATTTAGTCCCTTAGGACCTGTTCTAGCCTCATCTGTACTGGCGCAGCATTCCACTCCCAGCCTGGTGCAGTAGATCCTTCCTGTCGACCTTCCAGATTGTCTTGGGTTGTAAATTTGTTTCACTCTGTCATTTTGTGGCTTCTTCTGCTCTAGAATTTGTTTAGGGTCATTTTTTACGTTGTTTTGAGGGGTTTGGGAGAGAGCTCAGGAAGGTCCCTGCTTTTACTCTGCCATCTCGGCTCTGCCCCCCATCTATTTTGTCTCTAAGAATAATATGTTTTCTCTGGTTATCTCTTTTAACCATGACATTTTTCTGTTATTTTGCCTGGGACAGAATGATACTCCTCCCTTTTCAAGTTTACCTAAAGCACAATACTTTTTGCTTCAGCACCTAATGTTGATCCTTGTGAAACTTTATATTTCGAGTATGTTTCTTCTAAGCATTATGTTGTTGGATTCTGCTTTGTAACCCATCTGCTATCTTCCACTTTTATGAGGGAGTTCATGGTTATGAACATTAATTGCATAGTTCCCTCTATTACACGCTTGCCTTATACATTTTCCTCTCTTTGCTCTTTGCCCTTTTCTTTACAAAGAAGAAGGTGGTGAAAGAGGAAGACTGTGATCAGTTTTATTAATCTTTAACTAAGTGTTCCGCTGCTTTCCTCTTCTCTCCTCACCTAGACCCATAATACTGGTTCTTCCGCTTTTCTTCCTTTTAATACCTCCTCCTTATATACACCTCCTGATGATGAAGTTTGTTTTGCTTTTGATTATTACCTCCCTCTTAAATCTTTCTTCCTTCTTTCTCTGTCTATTTTCTTGTTGAATTTATTGTATTTCTACACCAAACGTGTGTGTGTGTGTGTGTGTGTGTGTGTGTGTGTGTGTGTGTATGTTCAACACTCTTTTATTTGGTTCACAGTTAGGTTCATGTGATTCCTGCTTCCCCTTTCCCTTCCTTCATGTTTATATACTCTTCTTATCACCTTAATTTTGAGAAATATTAGTAATATTTAATATTTAATAATAGTAATGATATTGCTATATAATACTATGCAATATACAATATTAAATAATTGTAATATGTAATGCTTTCTGATATAACCTAAGAAAGAAATATTTCTTGGATTCAGGAATAAATATTTCCTGGGCTTGGAGTCAGGAAGACTTGAATTCAGATTTGGCCTCAGACATATACTAGCATGTCACCCTGGACAATTCATTTAACCTTCATTTGCCTCAATTTCCTCAAATGTAAAATGGAGATAACGATTATACTTATCTCCCAGGGTAATTGTGAGAATCAAATGAGGTAATATAAGTAAAGTGCTTAGCATGGTGTCTGGCACATAGTTTAGGCATTTAATAAATGCTTGTTTCTTTCCTTTCTTTCTTCTTCCTAATTTCTTTCACAACGTATTCCTTTCTCACTCCCTCTTCATTATTCTCCTAAGACCATTGGAATAGAACAAAACCACTGACAACTTCTGTTTGTAATATTCAACTTTTTATGTGAGTCTTTGACATTTCAAGATATTAGAGACCCTTATTTTCTCCCTCTATTAAAATGTCGTCCAGTCAACCAAAATTTATTAAGCGCTTATTACGTACCAAACTCTATGGTAAGTGCTTAGGGTACAAAGGAAAAAGCAGCCCCTGCCTTCATGAATCTTACAATCTCCTGGGGAAGATATAAAAATGGGTAGGCATGTACACAGGATAGTTGGAAAATAATTTCACAAGGAAAGACAATAGCAGCTGGGGGAGACAAAAGTGGGGAGGGCCCAAGAAAGGCTTCCTATGGTTTCAGCTGAATCTTAAAAGGTAGCCAGGGAAACAAAAAAGGTGGATACGAGGGAAAAGAGCATTTTAGGTGTGGGAGACAACCTAAGCAAAAGCATGGAGTTAAGGGATGAAGTTTCCTATTATTCATGTAGCTAAATTATAGAATGTATAGAAAGGAGGAAAGTTATGACAGGAGACTCTGTATTTAATCTTGGAAGTAATAGGGAGCCAATGGAGTTTGAGTTGGATTCATATCCAGTATGTTAGGAAAATCATTTTTGCAGCTACCTGGAGAATGGGGTGGATTTAGAAGAAACATCATACAAGGATAACAATTGGAGAATTAACTATTGGAATAGTCCAGGCCTCAACCAGGGTGGTGACTGTGTGAGTAAAGAGACTGGGACATATATAGGAGATATTGTGAAGATAGAAACAGCAAGATTTGTCACCTGATTAGATATATGGGGTGAGTGAGAGTGAAGACTTGGGTATAGCACCAACATTGAGAGGTTTGGTGACTTGAGAAAATGGTGGCACCCTTGAAAGAAATAGGGAAGTTGGGAAGAGGGGAGGGTTTAGAAGGAAAGGTAATGAATTTGTCTTGGAAATTTTGAGTTTAGGGTACCTTTGAGACATCTATTTTAAGATGTCCAAAAGGCAGCTGGTGATGTGAGACTGGGGCTAGATATATTGATCTGGAATCATCTGCATATAGATGATCATTGAACCTGTGGAAGTTAATGCTATCATCAAGTGAGACAGAATAAAGAGAAAAGACAAAAGGAGCAAGGACAAAGACTTGGGGGGCAGAAAGAGTTATGGACATGATATAGCTGAAGATCCAGCAAAGGAGACTGATAAGGAGCAGTGAAATTGGTAGAACAGAGTCACAAAAACCCAGAGAACAGAGAGTATCCAGGAGGAGAGGGTAATCAGCTGTTTCAAATGAGGCAATCAGTAGCATCAAATGACGCAGCGAAGTCAAGAATCCAAATATTTCATCATAGTTTAGCCCCTTCCAGCTACTTAAAATATATTAACCCTTTTAGGTTTGCCTTAATACCTATGTTTGCATTTCAAAGTTTATATTACACCCCTCTGGTCTTTTCATCACAAATGCTTAAAAGTCTGCTATTCTATTAAACATCTATTTCTCCCCCTACTGCCCCCCGCCCCAGAATTATCTTCAGTCTTGTGGGATAAATCTTTCTTGGTTGCAGGTTTTTATCTCTTGCTTTTTGGAATATCACATTCCAAGTTTTTATGTCTTTTGTAATAGTTGCTGTCAAATCTTGTGTGATCCTGACAGTAGCTCCTTGGTGCTTGAATTTTTAATTTTTGGCTGCTTGCCATATTTTATTTGACCTATAAGCTCTGATTGTTTATGGCATTCCTATGAGTTTTCATTTTGGGGTTCCTTTCAGGAGGATATTGGTGGGTTCTTTTTATTTTTACTTTGCGGTTTGTCTTTGTGGTTTGTACTTATTTTTTTTTTTTTGTAGTATAGTCTCTAGGCTTTTTTTGATTGGCCCTTTTTTTCAGGGAGTCTCCAGATCATGTCCTCTTTTATGTTGTGGTTAACCCCTGTTTGGTCCTGAATTTGATTCCTTGGGCTCCTATCCTTTGCTTCCCTCCCCCAGTGTTCTTGGCTTCAGAGCACTGGCAGGTTTCAGATCCTTGTTAGAGCTTATTTCTGGCCCCCCGTGGAGTGTCATCATTAGTCAAAGTGCTGCTGACTATCAGTCTCTTTAGTGCATACCAGTCAGAGTACTGCCAAGCACAGGTTTCCCTGGAGCTTCTCAGTCCCATCAATGGCAGGCTTCCGGTCTATTTAGCTGAGTTTATACTGACATCCCTGGAAGGATCCCTCTCCCAATACCCATATACCTCTGATTCTATTTTTGCGCAGTTCCAGACTATCTAAAGATGCTTATTATTGTTTTACTTTGGATTTCTTGATCAGTTTTAATCTGGTGCCTTTTTTAGATCTTTGCTCAAAATATTGGAGAATTGAATTTTTCCTAAGCCTTCCATATTACCATCTTAATTAGAAGTCCTAATTTTTATATGAATAAAATGTTTATGTTTCAGGGTTGCTGTGGTCAAAGATTTCAGCTCCAAGTGACTTATTCTACTGCTGATGTACTTTTCTATACTTAGACAGCTAGTTGTTGGAAAGCAAACAGCCTGTTCCTGAGACCATAGTCAGTCAGTAAGCATTTATTAAGCACCTACTGTGTTAAGGCACTGTGTTAAGTGTTGGCGATATAGAAAGAGATTCCTTGAGGAGCTCAAAATCTAATACGGGAGATAGCAAGCAAAGAAATATGTACAAACAAGTTATATACAGGATAAAGAGGAAATGACTAACAGAGGGAAGGCACTAGAAATAAGAGGAGTCAGGAAAAGACTTCTGTAGAAGATGGGATTTTAGTTGGGATTTAAAGGAAGCCAGGAAAAGCCAGAAGGTAGAGATGAAGAGGGAGAACCTTCCAGGCCTGGGGTAAAGACAGAGAAAATGCCCTGAGTCAGGAGAATGGAGATTCTTGTTCAAGGAACAGCATAGAGGCCATTGCCAATAGATTGAAGAGTATGTGGAGGAGAATAAGGTTTAAGAAGACTGGAAAGGTAGGAGGGGCTGGGATCAGGGTGGGGAACCTGTGACCTTGAGGCCAAATTCAGATTCAGTCAAAAGGCTGCACTTAAGGATCTAGAAGGCCACATGTGGCTTTGAAGGCTAAACTGAGGATTTTGTGTTTGATTCTGAAGCCAACAGGGAGCCAATGAAGTTTATTGAGTAGGGGAGTGACATGGTCAGAGCTGTATTTTATGAAAATCACTTTAGTGGCTGAATGGAGGTTGAATCGGAGAGAGGAGGGACCCGAGGCAGGCAGACCCACCAGCAGGCTATTACAGTAGTCAAAGAATGAGATGATGAGGGTCTGTACCAGGGTGGTGGCAGTGTCAGAGGAGAGAAGAGAGTTTATTAAGAGTTGTTGCAGAAGCAAATTCCAGAGGCCTTGGCAAATGATTGGATATGAGGGGTAAGAGATGGTGAGCAGCCAAGGATGACATTTATGTCGTGAGCCTGCGGCAATGGGAGGATGATTTTGCCTTCCAAAGTAATAGGAGGTTAGAAAGGAAGAGGGTTTAAAGGAAAATATAATGAGCTTAGTTTTGGACACATTGAGTTTAAGATGTCTATTGGACATCCACTTCCAGATGTCTGAAAGGCAGTTAGAGGCGTGAGATTGGAGGTCAGCAGAAAGGTTATGGACGGGTTAGGTAGATTTGAGAATCATCAGCCTAGTGATTATTATTAAATTCGTAGGAGCTGACAAGATAACCAAATGAATTAGTATGGAGGAAAAGGAGAACAGGACCCTGGACTGTCTAACCTACCTTTAGAGGGTATGATCTGGAGAAGATCCAGCAAAGGAGACTGAGAAGCAGGGATCAGATAGGTAAGAGGAAAACCGGAAGAGTGTCATGTCCCAAAAATCTAGAGAGAAGAGAGTATCAAGGGGAAGAGGGTAATTAACAGTGTCAGAGGCTGCAGAGAGGTGAAAAAGAATGAGGATTGAGAAAAGGCCCATTGTATTTGGGAATTAGATCATTGGTGACTTTGGAGGGTGCAGTTTGGGTGGAATGATGAGGTTGGAAGGAGGTTTGTAAAGGATTAAGAAGAGAATGAGAGGAAAGTCGAGGCGTCTATTATAGACAGCCTTCTCCAGGGGTTTAGCCACAAAGGGCAGAAGAGACATAGGACAATAGTTAGCAGGAGTAAAAGGGTCAAGTTAGGGTCCTTTGAGGATGGAGGAGACACAGGTATATTTTTAGGAAATGGGAAAATAGCCAGTGGACCATATACATTGACTTCCGGCATGGTGAAACTTGCCAGAATTTGTTCTCAGCTGGCATAACCTTCAAATACCCAAGGATACTTGCATGCCATGAGAGTGCATTTCCTTCGATATTGGTACAGTATCAAGAAGACTAGAAGGCATTTCATGTGTTGGGTGCCACCCCTGTAGGGGATTTACCGTTAGACACAGATAAGAACGGCAGTCATCAAGAGGTTGAAATCTGCATGACTGCAGTGAATGTTCATATTGATGCCATCACAGATCAATTGAAGCAAAAATACTTCTGGAAAAATTAGTAATTCACTAATCTCATTAAAAAGCCAGCGTGGTGGAGTAGATACAAAACTTATAGAGAGTTCTATATTTCATATAGAACTTATAGAGTCAGAAATGTCCTACTTCTGGCGCGCGCGCGCGCACACACACACACACACACACATATACATACACACACACCCTTAAACAGGTTAACAAGTTTTAGAACTATTTTGTGCCTTGTTTTTTTGCTTCACTTCTCATTTTCTCATGCTAACTAGTTGACTTTGTGACTCCCTGGGCAAGTGACTAGACATCTCAGTGCTCCAGGAAAGGAGATTTTTTAATCTATAAATTGTAGAATGATTATGGATTCACACTAATATTGGGAGTTTCCTCACTGGGAATTCCCTATAGCAAGGAAATCAGAGGTTTGAGCCAAAAAAAAACCCAACCCATAATCACTTTGGACAAAATAATAAAAATAATTTTAGGAAAAACAATGTCAAGTTGTCACTTTCAGCTTTGCCAATCCTTATCCCACATTCATAGGCACATTCCTGAGTTTACAGAGTAGCTCTGTATTGAGAACATTTTTATAGTACTTCAAGGTTAACCAAGTGCTTTTATCACAACAACCATGTAAAGCATACAAAGGATTATTATCCCTGGTTTTTTTCTTATCATACATTTCCCTCACAACATTTTACTCCCTTTCTTCTTCAAAATTTCTTATATGTTGCAGTCGGCTCCCACTCACCGTGCATCTCTCCCTTGCCCATTGTGTGATATTCACTCTTAATTGGAAACTGTTGAGTTCCATGTCTCACTGCCATGCAACAACACAGATAGACATTGGCATGATACCAAGAAAATGCACAATAGGAAGAAAGATTAGGCTGTTCATGTGGCCAGGATAAGAAAGGACAAGCACAGTGTATTCCACTGGCATCCTCATGATTTTAGGAGAAATCAAGGAAGGCCTCTGACATGTTGGATGATCCCCGTGTGGCAAACTTATGGGAGGCCATGGAGAAGAGTCACATGGGATGGGTTGCAAGCTTTATCCTTGGAAGAAACAGCCAAATCAATGAGACCATGGGTTGTTTTAAGTATTGTGTATCCATCCTCCTTTGAACAAACTGAGGCTTAACTGAGTGAGTATTTGAATGATTAAAAGTGAAAGTCAGACATCCTGAGCCCAGCCAGCCCCACCCCTTTCTAGTTTCCCGCTATCAGATTAGACACATTAGCAGGGATTTCCAACTGATTGAAGATCCTTTGCTAGAGTGCAGAGGAGTGGAGTGGAGAGGATAGAAATAGAGACTCAATCCATCAGGTAGGCAACACAGACAAAATGAAATGTGACTCAGGAAAACTCCAGGTTACAATTAGAATTCTAAATCTTGTTAATCTACATAAATTGGTGTGTGTCTGTATGTGGTGGCAGTCTGGGAAGGATGCTTTTGGGAGGGGACTGCCGGTGTTAGTGAAAACACCATGTTCTTTTTTCAAAAGTAGTTGTGTCATTCTCCTGGAATTGCTCCTTCCGGACATAGCTGGTATTAACATTCTTCCTTCTCCTCCTCCCACAAGATCTGTTTGTTTGTACAGATCACATACATCTTTATCTGTACAGAGCTACTCTCAAGGGAGGGCCTGTGGGTCATTATTTTTAAAAAGACTTGTCTAGACAGAGATGAAGGATAGCTCTAGCCAGCATGAGGCATTCCATTGATAGTGCCTACATTACTGTTGATGGCTGACATTTCCAACAAATATAGTAGCTCCTAACTTCCATACATCTCTCCCTTGTTTTTTTCTCCCTAAATGGACACTACTAAATTCTCACTTTCATTAAGGATTGATAGGGTTCTGCCAAACTAATTTGTGAGCTAGAAGGAATTTATGAAAAGAGTTTGTTAATGTCCCAGGGTCTCCTATGGTGACTGCTCTAAGTCTTGGCATTCTGCTGATGGGTACATGCTAAGAAATTAACAGGGTGATAGGGTAAACATGTCATGAATTTTGTGTCTGTGCCAACTGAAACCATTGAAGATAGAGTACCTCTAATCAGGTGACTAGGGCAGCTTCAAGGATGGATAGACCTGGAACTCAGCAAGCCCAAGAGACTTGCTGTGACTCGAGTGTTAGGAAGGTTTGGGACTAAGCCAATTTCTTCCTTTTTTTGTAATTATTTTTGCTAGCATTTCAATTAAACTTGAAATCCTTAAGAGTTTTGCATATTCTATTATGAATATAAAAGTTTTTTGTTGATTTAACATGGCCCCGCAATGCCAGAAGATAACTTTCTTCATATAAGAAGAGATTTCACTAATTATAAATGTCACCAGTTGGATTGTTTCACACATACATCTTTCAGATGATAAATTTTTAAGTTTAATTTTTTCAATTAGCAAATATTTATTTTCTCCCCTTGCACAGAAGAAAAATAAAACCCTTGTAATAAATATTTATAGTCAAATAAAACAAATTCCATATTTACTATGCCCAAGTATGTGTCATTCTGCATGTTTAGTTATATCATTTCTCTGTCAAGAGATGGGCAGTATTCTTCATCATTACTGAGGCAACTAGATGACGCAATGGGTAAGAGTGCTAGACTTGGAATTTGAATCTTATTTCAGACACTTCCTAGGTTTGTGATTCTTAACCTCTCTCAGACTTTCTTTCTCTGTCTGTAAAATGTCTGTAATAGCACCTCCCTCAAAGAGTTGTAAGATAACATATGTAGAGCACTTTGAAAACCTCAAAGCACTATATAATTGCTAGTTATTTTTTGTCATTATAAGTTCTTTAGAATAATAATTGGCCATTGCATTGATTAAAGTCTTTCAATGTCATTCATTTTCACAATACTGTTATTGTATAAATTGTTCTCAGGGTCAGATGATATTTCATAGGCCAACTTTCCATTGAATTCAACAAGCATTTATTGAGCATCGACTGTGTGCCAAGTATGGTGCAGAATGATAAAAAAGGAGGTAATTCTTGTTTTCAAGTGTATTATATTCTATTGGAGAGAAACAGCATTACACAAATAAATCAATACAGAATATGTAATAGTAATAGAGGTGTGTTGAGAGACTTTCAGGACTGGCTGTTGTAGACTTAGGTAGTTTTCTGGTTTTTGCAATGGAGCAGGTCCTTGGAATGGATTTACTTGCTCTGTCATCTTCTAGAAGCTCTGGAGGTCTGGAGAGAATCCCCAGAAGTATTTCCAGTCCAGAGCAAATGCAAAGAAGCTGCTGTGGTCAGGATTTCCATCCCTAGGAACTGGACTACTCTGGAAAAGCCCTCAGGCCAGATTGGGAATGTGGTTGGTAAATCCCTCTTTTTGCAGTTTGGTAGAGCTTATCCAGTAGACTGATCTAGTAACCACCAAAAAATAAAAGCCTTTGGAGATGATAGGAAAGTATCCTATTCTGAAATGTCTTTGTTATTTCAGATTTGGAAATTATACTAAACTCTGGGTCACCAGACAGAGTTTTGTTAAGTATGTATTCTCCCAGCTTGCTGCTCCACCAAAAGCCCTGGTCATATTTCTGGGGACAACTGTGCTTTTTGAGATACCTAAATGCATGGGCAACAGGTAGGCCTGTGCTTAACAGTTAAAACCAGGTAGCTCTACCCTGTTAGATACTACAGAAGCATCGTTAACATTTATGGAGAGACCTACTTTTGAACTTTGGTTTGTGTTTAAAAAAAAAAGGCTAACAAGAATCCTTCATGATTGTCCATCTATTTTGTGTTGCATTTGTTTCTAGCAAGCACAAAACTGGTTCTGGGATTGTGTATGTGAGTGTTTTAAAAACAGCATTGTTTCAGAAGTGGAACTCTAGCAGCAAAAATGGTGGTGGTGGTGGGAGGGCAATGGAGTTCTCCCCTTGTTTCTGATGGTTAGTGCCAGCATTCCCAAATGAGAAGGTAGTAAAGATAAGTGAAGCCATGTGTGGGAAACCTGGAGAAACAGCAGCAACTCCAGCTTTCCATTTCTTTCTGAGTCCAGAAGAGCCTACAGCTAGTGAGAAAGCTGGATGATGTGATGTGGGAACCTGAAAAATCCAAAGCCAACTTCACCGGAGAATTTCTCTTTACTGTAGTAAGACAACTTATTGTCTGGAAGTCCTACAAGACGGAGCAGCCTGAACTGCTCCTTATGGGGCCATTTGCAAAGCTCTGCTCTTCATGGTCACTTAGGCTAAATATATGGACCCTTTCCCATACCTGTTATCTGTAATGATGCATGAGTAAATTTTTCTTTTTAGCTACTCATCCTCACAGTAACTTCAGCTAGTAAATGCCTTCAGGAAACAGACCTTATTCTGGGGCCCAGAAATAACCAATCCAGACAAGGTAGATTCCCAGGAGGATTGGACTCCAGAGATATAGGCTTTCTTGTCACAGTATCCTGCTGTCACCCCTTGAAACTAAAGCCTGGGTCCTGCCAGTGCAGGTGGCCTGATGGATCGGAGCTCTTATGGGGACACAAAGGAAGACATACAACAAGGCCATCGACTCTACAGGATGGCCGGATCAAATTCAATGCCTTGATTCGAGTCCAAGAGCAGAGAAGGAGCCAAGTGCAGCTATCATATGTTCGCTGGGTCTGACATCCTTCGAGGGCTGGCTCCTGAGTCAACTGTGGATCAAGAAGGCACAGCCAGCCTAGCCTCCATCAGAAATTGGACAGAAGGATAAAGAGGAATTTAATAGCTTCTGAATCTTAATGGAACAGTGTGTCCACGTTTGGCTACCACATCCAGTAGGGGACTTGGAAGAGCTTATTTATTAATCCCGTAACTTACTCTTCAAAAGGTGTTTATGCCAACTGGCACTAGGGGGCGAGAGTCATCTAATTCAATTCATCACCCAGAGCTTTCCCATGAAAAACAGAAATAGGGCTTTTCTGAAAATGACATTAGTATATAATAGTTAGGATGAGTCCTGAAGAGAGTTATAGGCTCCTCTCCCTATAAGTGTTTTTTATCTGTCTGCAATAGCTTAGCTGTGATCCTCCCTGCTTGTTTGGTCCACCAAACAGCCATCTAAGGAGATGTTTAGGATTAGAATAAAAACATCAGGGATGATTTCATTTAAGCGAGCTCAGTCCTCACAGTTTATTTCTCTGTATCTCCCTCAACCCTCAGCTATCATTACTCCTCCCTAAAACAAAACAAAACAAAAAACAAACAAACACAAAAATATTTTGTTCATTAAGGAAAACAAGGGAGAGTTGGGAAGGGAGAGAGGAGGTGATGGAAGTTAGAAAATTCCTTCAAAACTCTACTATTTAGTGATTTCTACAAGATGAGGGCATGGATGGGAATGTCCTGGGGTCAGACTTAGATCATTTGCCACCATGTGACATAACAATCTGGTCTTTAAAAAAAACCACAAACTCATGGAAGTTCCCATGAGCTCAGGACTTCAAAAAACACATGGGTTCAGTCAGGGTCATAAATAGCTTATATTGTGCCACAAGCCCTTCCTTTTTCAGGAATGCAATTGCAGAGCTCTCAGGGCTGTCCGGAGGTCATCCAGTCCATTCCCTGTCTTCAAAGAAAGCAGTCTTCACTCTTCTGGATGGATGGGCACCTCTTCATCCTTCTTTTTATCTAACTCATAGTCCTCCTGTAGAAAGTCAAATCCCTGGGTCTGTCCTTAGCTGTAATAAGAAACAGCTGGCTTTTGTACTTTCTGGAATAGCCCTTCCTCCACCTAGAACCTGCCTTGTCTCCTTCAAGTTGAATAATCTGAGTTGCTTTAACCTCTCCTCGTAGATCTGTAACCCTTCTATAACCCTTTAATCTCAAATTGTGCCCTCCTATGAACTCTGGGTAAATTCTCCACATCTTTCTTAATATATGAAGTGTAACACTGAACCCAATACTATGGGAAGGGCTCAACTGGTGCTAATCCATCCCACAGGAATTACCTTTTCTATATCCCTACATCAGATATTTGTCTCCATAGCAACAGCGCTAAAATCTGTTGTTATATTATGTTTCATTGTGGAATTCACTGCACCATAAAAACATTCTTGTCTTGTCAGTATGCCTAGTCTTTTCTCCTTTTGCAAATGTGCAATGGAACTCACAGTATCATAGAATTTGAAAGCTGTGAGGGACATCAGTGCTGTCTAGTCCACATCAAATTACAAGTATTCCTATTATCACATACTTAAGTGGTCATTCAGCCTCTGGTTGGAGACCTTTAAGGAGGGGGAACCTACCACTTTGAGGCAACCCAGTCCACTTTTGAATAGCTCTCATTTTGTTTCCACAAGAGTCTATATGCTTCACCCACTCAACTTTTGTTAGTACTTACCTTCTTACTTATGTCATTTTGAAGTCACTTCTTTAGGGCAGTTGTCTCTAGTCCAAAGTGAGGACTATGGCACCCAGGGGGAACCATGGTCTGATCCCAAGGGGTGTATAATTAACCAACTGCAGGGTCAGATAATGGGTTGCATCTCACACTTCCTATAATGGCAAACCTAGGCTTATTTACAACATAGCCAATCCATTCCTTTCACCCATTATAGCTCAACACCTACCCCATTCTACCTCCATTTCCCTCTCATAGATGATCTGGTGTTGGATCCTCAGGACAGTAATAACCTATATAGTACCCAGATGCCCACAGCAGCTACCTGGGCAAAATTCCTTTTTTGATTATAGCAGCTCTCAAAGCCCAAACACTAAGGTATAGAAGAGTTGCCTTCTGCATTTGTGGAAAGCATACCCACACCAGCAAAATTAGAGATCCTTGAAGTATTCAAGTATTGATGCCACTGACAAATATAGTCTGCAAACTCTATATTGGGAGAAATATTTAAGAGTTTCAGACCTAGGACAGATTCTTGAATACATCGTATCTTCCCAGTTGACTATATCTTTGCAATCACTCTTTGAGTATAAGATTTGAATGAGTTTTCCACCTGTTCACTAGTAGCAGTGTACATAAGAAGTAAAACTATGCAATAATTCAGTCCCACAAGTATCTCTTAAATGTTTGCTATAAGCAGGGAATTCTGCTGACGGAGACACAAAGTTCAGATAAGACTTGATTTCCTTATGAAAGTAGCTTACAGTCCAGTAGCTGATGAATTTCTTTAAGACAAACAAACAAAATGCCTCCAAAATGACTGGGTCCTTCAAAATAGTCAACTTGGAAGGGGATACACTTATTCCAACAATAACATTTCTGTAATGCCTCATCTGGGTCTGCCTTTAGAACAATTTATGAGCCACACATGACAATTAATTTTAGTGCTTTATATTTCTGTCTGGGAAAATACAAAAAATACTTTTGTTCATCTTGATTATCCACATTATTCACCAGACATGAAGCCAGATAACTTTTGGTTGTTTCCAAAGATCGAACCCACCCTGAAAAAACAGCTGGTAAATATCAGAGCTGAGACTCAAATTCAGGTCTTCCAACTGAGAGTGGTTTTTCCATTATACCAAACTTTCTTTTTCTGTAGAAGGGAAAGTGGATAACTGAGGTTGGAAGTATAACTCCCCCTGTACCCAGCACACTAAGTTACAGGTAGTAGGCACTTAAGTCTTTCTTGAATCAGTGAGTCTCAGCTCTGATACTTACCATCTGTTTTTCAGGGTGGGTTTGATCTTTGGAAAGAGTCAAAAGTCATCTGGCTTCAAATCTGGTAAATAATGTGGATAAACAAGATGAAAAACAGTTTTTGGTCATTTCCTAGACAAAAATATAAAATCGGAGGTATAACAACTCAGAGACTAACACACAAAATTGGATATAGTAGGCACTTAAATGTTCATTGAACAATGTTGTTGAATATTTCCTGAATCAGTCTACTAAGCCTTTGTAGATGATCCTGCCAGGATTTGTCCTTTCACTTGAGCAAGGAAAAATGGATGAAAGGAAAATGCAACATCTTTTCATTGGTTATGTCAGTCTTTGGGATTTTGACTGCCACTGACAAACCAAAAACATTTGGGTTTGAACACAATGAACATTTGAAGAGATTGGCTGCCATAGCATCAAGAGAATACAGAAAGGACTACTAATAACAGAGTCCTTTCTCCTTTTCCTCCAGGTTCTGATGCCAGCACAATTGAAATCCACCTACCCCCGAGTGGGTCCCAAAACCTAAATGATGCTGCTGCTCCAGAGGGGATCAGGGGGAAGTCATGAAGGGCAACTACCTGAGGGCTGAGAGGCTCCCATGCCAAATTCTTAAGGCCATTGTCGAGCTTTCCTGCTCTTTGGAGTAATGTCTCCTTCCCACCCACCCTGTTGCCTTTCTGTTACTATTATCTTTACTCTTCTCCCCATTCTCTTGCTTTTGAAAAGTTTCTAACTTTTCCCTTACCAAAAAAAAAATCACTTTTAGGGTGGATGCATGAGCTGTGACTGGAAATGGAAGAGCTCACTTGAGCATTCCCTTGTAAATGAGCTGTGCAACAGCTTATCTCAGCAATGTCACTCCCAGGCAGTTTTCTCAAGCTGGCTGGAAGCCAAAAGCTTGCTCCAAATCCTTTCCTGGAAAAATAAAGTGGTTTTAACTCATCCTGCAAGGTTTCCAGTTTTCTTCAAGGACAACCTTACAAGCATGCTTGTCTGCAGATTGAACCTGGTAATGAATGAGATTACAATGGTGACAAATGGCAGCATTGGTAGTAGCAACACAGTGTATTTTCAGCCAGATAAATAAGCCGTAGTGGAGTTGTAGATCATAGTCTCTGTGCTACCATATTTGGAGAGTGAGAAGATGACCTGTTTGCGTATCAGAACTTGTTTTTGTCCCCGACACTATGTTGAACAAAAATATTTTCAGAAGAACTCTTGGAATCTCTCTATGACTATGATTCATGTAATATTATTAACTGGCAGAACCAGGAAGAGGGAAGATTCCATCTTAGCAAGCTGCAAAGGCAAAATAAAGTCTCTGCAGAAATGCTAGAACGTGTACTGATATGTTGCGAAAACAATAATAATTCCAAAAATACTAAGCCAAAAAAGGTGAAGAAAGTCTTATAGTCTCAGAACATCAAACATTATTGATTACCTTCTATTTTTACATCTCCTTTGTCTAAATATATTCCCTTCCTTCTCCCAAAAGCCGTTCTTCATAACATAGAATGAAAAAAAAAGAGATTGAAAAAAGATTTTCAGCAAAAGTGACCACCACATCTATTGAGTTCACAGTGCCTGGCACATAGTGAACATTTAATAGATGCTTGTTTGTTAATTAATTAAATTGTATAGACAATGTTCCACACCAATATCATAGACTCATAGGATCATAGATTTAAAGTTGGGAGGGACCAGTCTTTCTAGGAAACTGAATGGGAGGAAGCTTTTTTCTTTCTTCCTCAGGGCCAAGCTGGAACATCATGATTGTATACTCTTCAATGTGGGGTTTTATGATTTTTTTCTATTACGTTTTTACAGTCATTGTAGATGTTTTTTGTTCAACAACAAATAACAAAGATTTGAATCCTCAGAGTAATTTAATATTCTTTTATAGTTATTCATTAAGGGTTTATGATATCTCCAATGACTTTTGCCTCCAAAAGCTCCACATTAAAATTATGCAATTATAATTTAAAATATAAAATTGTATTTTACTTATAGTTATGAAAACTCTTAACTTTTGAAACTCTAAATAAATTGTGCACATTATTGTGATGGTTTCCAGTCATTGCAGAAACAATTCTGTAATGTTTCAGACATGTTTTCATAGAGGAATATATATATTTAATATAATTGGGCAATTATTTGCTGATGAAGGAGCCTCAAAGAATTTCTAGCACAAAGCCCATGGACTATGTTTCGCAAACCGCTAAATGGGCCCCACTGATCTTGTCACTCTGTCTCATATTCCAGATAAGGAATATAAAGCTGTAGAGGTAAGGCGTTTAGTGACGTGGCGCAGTGGATAAAGTGCTGGCCTGGACTCAGGAAAACTCATCTTCCTGAGTTCAAATCTGGCCTAAGACACGTGCTAGCTGTGTGACCTTGGGCAAGTCACCGAACCCTGTTTGCCTCAGTTTCCCCATGTGTAAAATGAGCTGGAGAAGGAAATGGCAAACCACTCCAGTATCCTTGCCAGGAAAACCAGGGGTCTTGAAGAGTCAGACATGGACTGAAAAACAAAATGACAGCACAACAAGGAAGACCAGTCAGACATGACTGAAATGACTGAATAACAACAACCACCACAACAACCACAGAGGTGCAGTAATTTTCCCAAGACAATATTGGTAGTGAATGCCTGAGACAGGAAAGACACCTGAGATTCTGATTCCAAGGACATTGTATCCTATTGCAGATGTGTGTGTGTGTGTGTAGAATCCCACTTGGACAATGAAGGAGAATGGCAAAAATAGTCCTTAGCTCCTAGGCAATAAACACAGCAGGAGTCTAAAGAAACAAGAAAGTGGGATGCACCAAGTCATTTAAAGCTTATCCCACTAGCAGATGACACAAAGTATAAGGGTTAGTTAACACAACTGATGAAGAAAATAATAGCTCTAGCATTTATACATACACACACACACACACACACACACACACGCATCATTCAGTGTGCCAAGCACTTTACTATTCTTATCTTATTTGATCCTCACAACAATCCTGGGAGGTAGGTGCTATTATTATCCCCTTTTTATAGTTGAAGAAATTGAGGTTAAGTGACTTGACCAGGGTCACACAGCTTGTAAGTGTCTGAGGCTGGATTTGAACTCAAGTCTTCCTGACTTTAGTCCAGGTGCTCTAACCACTCCTCCACCTATTTGCCTCAAGATCCAAAAAAAAAAATCTTGATTGGCTCAAGAGCATTGGGATGAATCTAATATAATTAAATTTGGGAGGTATAATGCAAGATCTTACACTTGGGTTCAAAGAATCAACTCCAGATTAAGGAGGCTTAGTTAATCTGAAAAAGATGGATGTAGGGTTTTAGAGGA